>NC_046314.1:104936561-105573922 GCF_009819535.1 Lacerta agilis | reverse complement strand
GAATTGTGCTCAGAAACGTACCAGGAGCCAATGTAGGTCTTTCAAGACCGGTGTTATGTTGTTTTGGCAGCCGCTCCCAGTCACCAGTCTTGCTGCCTGCATTCTGGATTAGTTGTAGTTTCCGGGTCACCTTCAAAGATAGCCCTACTTAGAGCACATTGCAGTAGTCCAAGCAAGAGATAACTAGAGCACGCACCACCCTGGCAAGAAAGTCTGTGGGCAGATAGGGTCTCAGCCTGCGTACCAGTTGGAAAAGTATAGCACACTGGAACGTAAGCAGATCGTAAAGAATGTAATGCTATCACTAATCCTGCATCAGATTTCCTTATAGAAAAGCACATGCACGTTCAAAGGCTTCCTCCCAGCTTTTAACTGCCTCTGGTTGGTATAGGTCAGGAGTAGAGCACGTTCTCTGCATTTAGAAGGCCCCAGTTTCACAGTCATGAGAAAAACCTCAACCTGAGAACTTGAGTCACAGCAGATATTATTTGGCTAGATGAACAAGTTGTCTGATTCGGAATAGTACAGCTTCCTATGCTTCTGCAGGTCTCCCTCTCAGCCCATTCAAGATGAAATGCCATTCTCTTTACATAGAATACAAGATGTCAATCACAAGGATTCTACGTCTCTCTAGCATTCAGCTTACCGTATTTATCTGAGAAAACCCACTATTCTGTGATCCTTCACCTGCAGGCTAAAGTGCTAATATAATAACTGATTGGTTTTTGTTGTTTTCAATCTGATTTATTTTCTGCGTATTGCTGCTGCTGTTGTTAGACCCTTTGCGGACTCTTCTAAGTCAAGCAAGTGAGGGGAAATATCTCAAATAAATAAACCTGAGTGGCAGCGTGTATTGTGCTGCGGAAATCTGAGAGACCACCTTGTCAATCACTCTGTTCTGGGCACGATTTTTCTTAACAGTGTAGGCTTATATTCTATAATGACAGCTATATTGTGCCATCTCAGGATTTGACATTACACTTCAAAACAAAATTCAGTAAAATACTGTCATTTGGAAAATTGTGTAAATTGCCCATATATTATGGGTCAGGAACTCTGCCGATGAGCAATCCAGTTGATCCGTCTCTGCGAAGTTGGCCTGATGAACGCCGGCTCGCTTGAGGATTTGCCTCCAATGGACTTCTGAAACTCGACATCAGTGCAGTGTGGCACTTTTAAGGCAATACATTATTAAACCCTTGAACTTGCACACTGTGGCCTGATGACTGCTTAGAATTACACAAGAACACATAGCATGGAGGAAAGAGGGTGGGCAAAGTGAGTCTGACATAGAGTGAGCGCTGTGGACGTACTTGGAAAACAATGGAATGGGTGTGCTTCAGTCTCTTAGTCAATTGCTGAAACCAAGACTATAAACAAGGGGTAGGGGACCTTTTTTCCTTACTAGGGAAGAGGGAGGGGGAGGTCATGTGTTGGTGGTGCCAGAGACAAAAGCATTCTGGATTAACTACAGTTGTACGTTGGTTTTCGAACAGAATGCGTTCCGGAAGTCCGTTCAACTTCCAAAACGTTCAGAAATCAAGGCGCAGCTTCCGATTGGTTGCAGGAGCGTCCTGCTACCAATCAAAAGCCTCTCCAGACATTCGGCTTCTGAGACAAAGTTCGCAAACCGGAACACCTACTTCTGGGTTTGCGGCATTCGAGTTCCAAGTTGTTCATGAACTAAGCTGTTTGAAAACCAAGGTACGACTGTATTCCTGAATGAACCCCCTTCCCCCACAGCTTCATTTTTCACAATGGGTAGCTTAGATTATAATTATTTAGTATTATTATTCTTAATTCTGTGCAGGTCTACTAAAAGGTAATCCCCACTGGGTTTGGTATGGTTTTTCTCAAATATGTATACTTCTTCTTCTTCTTCTTCTTCTTCTTCTTCTTCTTCTTCTTCTTCCAACAGTTCAATACAGCTACTGTTCTTGAAGGCAAGTGAAAGTAATTCCTTTCTGGTTTTGCTATGCTGCACGGCACTGCACACAAACATTGTGCAATTTATTCTCACATAGCTAGGAGAACATGGGGAAAAGGTTGCTGGAAAACATTTTCTGAATTGTTCTGAAACTACTTAGGAAAATAACTTTCAAAAGCTAGGAAAAACAAAAAGGGGGGAATTGAAATGGGAACTCAGATAGGATGGGAAACTGAGGCAGCTTCATGAGTCATCAATTGGTTGCAGGTGGCCTATTTTATGCTATAGTTCTTTGGCCAACTCATGAGAAGAGAAGACTCCCTGGAAAAGACCCTGATGTTAGGAAAGATGGAGGGCACAAGGAGAAGTGGATGGCAGAGGACGAGATGGTTGGACAGTGTTCTCGAACATGAGTCTGAACAAATGGTGGGAGGCAGTGGAGGATAGGGGTGCCTGGCATGCTCTGGTCCATGGGATCACGAAGAGTCGGACACGACTGAACGACTGAACAACAGGCACCCCCAAACCCGCCCCTCCAGATGTTTTGGGACTACAACTCCCATCATCCCTGACCACTGGTCCTGTTAGCTAGGGATGATGGGAGTTGTAGTTCCCAAACATCTGGAGGGCCGAATTTGGGGGTGCCTGCTATAGACTGATCTTCCCCAATCCGGCATCCACCAAATGGTTTGGACTACAGCCCTCATAATCTCTGACCATTGGCCATGCTGACTGAGGCTGATGGGAGTTGAAGTTCAACAGGTTACAGAAGCTACTGCATTTAGAAAGGCTTCTTTAGACACTCAATATGAGAAGACCCAGACCCAGACAGTGGAGATGAAACCCTTCCTGATGCCCTCTCCTTACCCTACGTTTATTTGGCGAGTGCCCAGCAAATATCAAGACTACAATGCACAGAGTTGCCTCAGTGGTCACCTGACCTCACACTGATGATATGAGCAACGTATCTTTATGTGAGAGGCTGCACAATTGCAGTCAGTCTGCAACCAAGTGAAAAGAAGGTGTAAACAACAACAACAACAACAAATGATAACAATAACAATAACAAGAAATTATTATTATTATTATTATTATTATTATTATTATTATTATTATTATTACCCCACCCATCTAGCTGGGTTTTCCCAGCCACTCTGGGCAACTCCCAACAGAATATTAAAATACAATAGTCTGTCAAACATTAAAAGCTTCCCTAAACATTGCAGCCTTTGGTTCCGACACCAAATACAGTCTGTGCACTGGGTTTGAACTAATTCTGTTAATCCTATAAAGATTTGAAAAGGGGAATTTCTTTGGACCTCCTGGTGCAATAGAAACAATTTACAGCATGAAACATTCATTGCTAAATTAGTAAAAAAATAAATCCCCCAGAAGCGTTAATGCTTGACTCTTACTCTCTGCAATATACCACCCGTTTGGGATACCAGTAACTATTTTATGGCACAATTATGTCTTTGCATGTAATTAATTAATATCATAACTCTTAACCCTGCAGTCTTGTTGCATTTACATAACAATTGAAGTCCATATAATATTTGTGGTGGAGAATAGGTAAAGGTAAAGGGACCCCTGACCGTTAAGTCCAGTCGCGGACGACTCTGGGGTTGCGGCGCTCATCTCGCTTTACTGGCCGAGGGAACCAGCCTTTGTCTGCAGACAGCTTCCGGGTCATGTGGCCAGCATGACTAAGCTGCTTCTGGGGAAACCAGAGCAGCCCACGGAAATGCCATTTACCTTCCCACAGCAGCGGTACCTAGCTCACCCCATCACGGGGATTCGACCACTGACCTTCTGATTGGCAAGCCCAAGAGGCTCAGTGGTTTAGACCACAGCGCCACCAACTAACCTGTGTGCTCGGCGCCCACATCAGAGCCTTCCTTGAAATCTTAGCCCTAGATGTGCTCACTGGAATCAAAGGAGTTAATTGTGCTGAGTTCCGTGCTGCATTGTTGCTGAAGGTTGGATCAGAGTTGTGTCAAGCTCTTGTACTGTAGCTCAAGTGAGCCTGAAAGGGGCACAATACAGGTTGGGATCAAAACTAACGTCACAATACTAGTTCAAACAATTAACTGATGCAAGGATCGCGACAGAGGTGGGCAAATCTGTCAGTTTCGGTTTCTCTTGTGTTTCTCATTTTTGCACTGTCCAGTTTTCCACATTGCCATACCCCTCTCTGATTTTTTTCTTTCAAAGTCTGCATGACAATTGATCAGCGTTTTGGTGTGACTTTCTCCCAACTTACATCTTTTTGTGTGCAACTTTGCTTAATACACTCGTTTATGGAAAGCAGTTTCCACTAATATTACACACTACTTGGCTGGAGACCTGCATTGTAAAGCATTGGAAAAGCATGGTTTTTGGATGGTGGCTGTGTTTGGGTTCATGCATTCTTTCAGAAAGTGCAAATTGGGTTGATGTGCCTTTAAATGCAGACTGAACCAAATTCCTCCATAGATGTTGATTAATTGTCTTTATTCAAAATTCATTGGCAATTGCCTCTGTCCCTGGTTCTTCTTCCTCTAGAGCCCTCCCTGCTATTCCCACCACAGAAAATATGGCAGAGATAACTCTCAGGAATACTGTAACAGCAACAGATCCCTGCAGTATTCCGGGATGTTGTAAACCACTGAAAATACACACTTTTTGTCCCATGTTCTCATTGGAGGCAGGCGACAAACATGAGAACTATAGCACCATCATGTAGGCCTCTGGGAAGGAGTGCTGGGGCTGGTACTGAGGTCAATGGAGCACAGGGGTGTCATTGACATGGAGGCGTCATGGAGGGGCCCTATCAGCTGCAGACCCAAACTGGAGTGCATCCAGTCCTATCACATTTTTGGAGGGAAGCAGACTTAGGTGGGTCCTTAGTAATTGCCTCCATGTGGTGGCCTGTAGCGGCCAAGTCTTCTGGAGAAAAGCACTCATTGAGCAAGAGATTGACCACACCATGCTCCAAGGATAATAATAGAATCATAGAATTGTAGAGTTAGACCGGGCTGCAAGCGTCATCTGGTCCAATCCCTTGCAAGTCAGGAATCACAACTAAAGATGCCCTGACTGATGGCATATTTAAAAACATCCAAGGAACTTTCCACAGCCAGTGTGGTGTAGTGGTTAAGAGCGGTGGACTCATAATCTGGTGAACCTGGTTCGCGTCTCCACTCCTCCACATGCAGCTGCTGAGTGACCTTGGGCTAGTCACACTTCTCTGAAGTCTCTCAGCCTCACTCACCTCACAGAGTGTTTATTGTGGGGGAGGAAGGGAAAGGAGAATGTGAGCCGCTTTGAGACTCCTTAGGGTAGTGATAAAGTGGGATATCAAATCCAAACTCCTCCTCCTCCTCCTCTTCCAAGGTAGTCCATTCCACTTACTATCAGAAAGTTCTTCCTAGTGTTTAGCCAGAACCTTCTTTCTTGTGATTCGAATCTATTGGTTCGGGTCCTACCCTCTGCAGTATCAGAAAACGAGCTTGCGGCATCTTTCACATGACAGCCTTTCTCTATTATCTACACAGCTGTTTACAGTGTACCTCAGGTTACAGATGCTTCAGGTTACAGATGTTTCAGGTTACAGACTCCGCTAACCCAGAAACAGTACCTCGGGTTAAGAACTTTGCTTCAGGTTGAGAACAGAAATCGAGCAGCGGTGGTGGGAGGCCCCATTAGCTAAAGTGGTGCTTCAGGTTAAAAACTGTTTCAGGTTAAGAACGGACCTCCAGAACAAATTCAGTTCTTAACCTGAGATACCACTGTACTTGTGTGGCAGTTCTTGCTATCCTGAGTCTTCTGTATATGTACACCTAATGAAACTCATCAAATCTTGGTCAGCGGACTGCAAGAAGATCAAAGGGGTACTGAGCCATCTGTATTGCTAGAATCCCAATTATAGAGGTACCTGGTGCCCTTTTATACCTCCTGCTGACAATTCTGAGTGCACACCAAGAAGATGGGTTATTGGACACTTCTCCCCTGTACCGACCACTGTTGCCATAGCAGCTGGAAAAAAACCAACAGCCTTCTACAAAAAAATCAATATGTTTGCCTTTTGGGGGAGCAGGGAGGACTGCAGGAAGGAAAGAAAATGGATTGATGCTTGATTGGGAAGAAGACCATTTCAAATTTCAATATGCCAAATTAGATTTAATTACACAAAACATTGTTAGAGGTTTTCCAGAAGGAATTGTGCTCATCTTTCACATTCAAGTGACAGTGAAAATTAAAGTTGTTTGGAGTGAGAAATGAAAGATTTTTTTCTTGAACGTAAGTTTCAGGCAACTAGCTGTGCTTACATTAGAGGTGTGTGTCCTGACAGGAATAGTGGGGTTCTTCCTTCCTTCCTTCCTTCCTTCCTTCCTTCCTTCCTTCCTTCCTTCCTTCCCTGCAGGGTAGAAGCTCCTGTCCTGGCTCACTCCCAATAGAGATGCAGACAGAGGCTCTTACATAGAAGTATGAAAAAAGATCTTTAAGAAGATAACCGTACAGTCTCAGCAGCAGACAAGGTGCTCAGGAATCATGAGTCGGGAGCTCAGGCCAAGAAGTTCAGAACTAGAAGTGATGAAGATGTCCCGGCAATTTTCCCCATCCCTGCTGCCAAGCTTTTAAAGATGAGGTGTGGCATGCTCACTCAAGAAACTCTCTTGCCTTGTGAGAATATCAGCACGGCAAGCACACACTCCATTGTGATGGGTAGGTCTGCAAAGGTGGAACCATGGCTCCATGGTTGGAGGAAGTAGTGCTTCTGAATATCAGTTGCTGGTGTACTGCTGAATTCCAGTTGTGCTCTACTTCCATGAGTCAAAACCCCACTTATCATCAAATGCGTGTAGAATCTCTTTGGGATTTGTTACCTTGAAAGCAGTAAAACTTACGACGTCAGGAGAAAATGTTTGGTGGCCATTTCTGTTTGTCTTCATTGGAGCTGGAAGCAAATGGATACTAGCATTTAATGAATAATGTTGGCCTTTAGAGCCTCCTGTGCATTCTAAACATCTTCATGCGAAAATAGAATTTTTCCAATAGCCAGAGTTTTAGAATTCAGCTGATAGAAAATAAAGATCAATTTACTCTTGTAAAGCAATCTTACTTTTAAAAGGAGATGGGGGAAACATCCACAACCTTGAACTACCCACAGACAGCAAAATCCCAAAAGCTCCTTGCCACATTAATTTATCTCATCGTTGGTAAACATATTAATAGAATTTCTTTGTAACTTTGTTTCCCTTAAGAACATAAAGATCCATATCTGGCCATTATAGAACAGTATTTGTGGTGACTATCATGCCAGAAAGATAGTAAGCAATTAAAAAAATCATCATCAAAGATTGAGCACAAGATGAGAACTGCTTTCCCTGGTTGCAGCAACCCCTTTTGAAACTTTTATTAATGCATCTTAGCTTTGCTATAATTTTTTTCCCCATTTCCACCCACCTCCCTCCCCCCCCCCCTCCTGGGATGAAAGCTTAAGCTGGGGAATAAAAAAATGTTTTCTAACCAAGTAATATAGAAAGGAGCAGATCTTATTACATGCTTCGTCCCGTGGGACTGTTGATCTGCAGGAAAAAAAATCAGCACGGAACCGAGAGAATGTCTTTCTTTGCTTGCTTGTTATCCTCCTTACACAGGGTAGATAGGAAGCAGCTGCCTGGTAGCAGGTCAGAGCACCAGTCCAGCAGATCAGTAGTGTCTGCAGTAATAGACACTACCTCTCTAGAAATTAAGAGGGGAATCTCTCCCAGTCTAATCTGAAGGTTCCCAGATCTTCAGCATTCTCAAAGCATTTGCTCTGCTGCTGAAGTCTTTCCACTGAGTTGTGGTCCTTCCTAGGCAGCTACACTTCTAGATGTTGTCGTCAACGACTGCAGATATATCCCTGCAGTGGAAAAAGCAGTGATGCAAAAACTTCAAAGTATTGTTATAGATTTGGGGGCAGGACCCCCCTAAAACCCTATAAAGTAATAAATGGTGGGATATGGATTATTTGGGATGTGAAGGGAGAGGTGCAAGCCTGCAGAAGAATTTCTGAGCAAGCCGATGCAAAACGACCTGGCCAAGCTAGGGCCCTTAAGAAACAATACAGGGCTGCTGGGAATCGTTGGCAATAAAAGAGAACTCCTTTCCCCTTGCCCTGAGTTGTGAACAGAGACTGGGGATTTGGAAGGTTGCCAGGGTAACTGGGTGTGAGGTTACAGGGAAAGAGTTTTTAGCAGGGTGTTCTGGGAGGAAGAAGAAGGAAGGAGAAAGACTGGGTTCCATCTTGGGCAGGCTGGCTGAAGGCAGGAAGGGCGAGATGCCTTGGACTGCTGTGGGGGACAAGACACTCTTGAAATCACCATGTTGTAAGATCTGGACCCCCTTCATGCAGACTGAAAGTGTAAATAGGTGAACAAATCATATTTCTTAAAGCTACAACAGTCTCTGCCATTTCTCAATTCTTTAAAGGAACACAGAACTGGACTCTTGCTACCGCTTGGCAGAGAGCGGGAGGCACCCAACTATTGTAACAGTACGGATTTAGCTAGTTGAAGCTTTCCATCATTTCTGCTTCTTCATGATGAGAGAGACTATCAGCTGAAATTCTGACATTTAGTTGAGACTTTCTACATCAACTCTTAAAGGGCTTTTTTATTTAGAAGCATCATTGCTTATTTAGATTTGAATTTAAGTTTGCTTTCTTACAAAGTGTGAGATTTGCTTTCTTAGACAGCATTAGTGTTGATTTGCTCTCTTATACAGCATTAGTTATGAAGTGACTTTGTCAACTTACTGAATCAGCTGGAACATATGATTTCATGTCATTCCTGGTTTAAGGAGTTCACTCAATTATGCACTGTGACATTAAGTATTTTAGCACTTCATCCCTATCTCTCTGTACGTTGTGACAAAACCTAACTAGATGCCACACAGAATTTTAAAAGTAATTGTCAAAGAGAAAAATGAAAAACTGGTGAGACAATGAAGGAAATGAATATCCATTTAATATCACATTCAGCCTTTGGGGCATCAATATTGGGGGGGGGGGAGGATATGGGGAGGAAAAGAAGGTAGGTGGTTGGTTTCCAGTTTCTGGCACAGTCAGCGAAGCTGTGAAGAATCACTTAAAAAATAAAAGGAGTCCTGTGGAACTTTGAACATTTAACAGATTTATTTTGGCATAAGCATAGCATGAGATGCATAAAGTGTTACTTGACAGATACACACACACATGCATGCAATAAAACAAATCTGAAATGTGTGGTTAAACAATCCCAGGGTGGTTAAACAATCAATCTCAACTCCCCATAGCAAACTACAGCTCCCATAATTCTTTGGGAGGAAGTCATGGCTGTTTGAAGTGGCATCATAGTGCTATAAATGTATGGTATGAATGTGTCCTTTGTGTGCTGTCCAGCTGGGAAATGTGCCCACAGACCTCAAAAGTGTTCCTGCATTGCAAGGGGTTGGTTTAGATCATGGGTAGGCAAACTAAAGCCCAGGGGCCGGATCTGGCCCAATCGCCTTCTAAATCCAGCCCGCGGGTGGTCCGGGAATCAGTGTGTTGTTTTTTTACATGAGTGGAATGTGTGCTTTTATTTAAAATGCATCTCTGGGTTATTTGTAGGGCATAGGAATTCATTCATTCCCCCCCTTCAAAATATAGTCTGGTCCCCCACAAGGTCTCAGGGACAGTGGACCGGCCCCCTGCTGGAAAAGTTTGCTGACCCCTGATTTAGATGACCCTTCAAACTCTACATATCTATGGTTCTATGAATGTTGGCAACTGCATATGTTTGGGATTGTCTCTTCAAGCAATATTGTATCAGGAGAGAGCACCCTGTTGACTTCACTTCAATAGCTGTAGAGGAGAATGTGCTGAAGCAGTTAGTTTCTAGTTTTTATTAACTTTTGGAATATAAGAAATCCTCTGGGTTGAGTGTATGAATTAACATAATAATTAAGGTCTGGGTCCATTGTTGCTGGTCACCAAAAGAAAATAATGAGACTCTCTTTCTCTTTCACTCATCTGTGTACACTAAAGGCATGAGATATCTGGAATAGCTGAAGTGAATTTATCTTCCAAAAAGCGAGCAAAGGATAAGTTGATAAAGGCAGATTTTATTAGAGAGAGATTTAATTCCACCAGTGGATTATTTGCCTTATTTACATGGAGTTCAAAAGTTGGAGAAATATCAGGTCGCTGTTCATATTACACCACCCTTAAATAAAAAAAACAACAACAAAGATGACCTTAAAATAAGAATGAAAATATAGCCAAGGAAATGATTATGTGAAACTAATTAGAGCTCTACATTCATGCCAGAGTCAGCAGTATTTCATGATGCCGCTGTGGCAAAGCATGAAAATATTATTGGCTGAACTTGAGGGCTCCTTCCAAGGCTGCTGAAGATTTTCACTTTAGCTGAAGGAATTTTTACTGGGATAGAGGCAGTAATAACATGGAAAACCTCTGCCGGACCTGTGCTATCCTAAAAGGCAGAAGACAGTTACACCTCAATATCGCGGGAAAGGGCTGCAAACAGGATCAAAAATGCAAACAACTGCTTATTTTGGGATAACTTGTGAGTTCCTCCAGCCTTTGAGTTGTTCGCACCAGAGGCGGGGAACTTCGAGAGCCAGAAGTGGCCCCTGCTCTCCTTTCAGGCGGCCCTTGGGCTAATTTCACTTGTGTGGTGGTGGAGAGAATGATGGCAGAAGGGAGGTACGTTCCAGATGTGTGGACTGGTGGGGAGGAGCTGGGTGCGGAACGTAGCAAGAACAATCTGCCTGTCCCCTGTAAGCCTGCTGGATAGGGGAGAAGGGGTGTAAGAAAGTGCAGGGAGATAGAGGGGGAGAGAGAAGAGGATGGGGGCACTCGCAGTGGCTCTAGAACCCAATATACTGCCTCCCTTCAGCCTTATGAATGTCCAGCATACAGTTACAAACATATTGCCTCCAAGGGAATGAAGCCCTTCAGAGGAAAAAAAGAAAGTGTGCTCACCTGCTCTACAGAATCCTGGGGAAATTGGGGCAATGCTGAGATTAATGCAAGGTGGAGAGCCCATGAATGAATGATATGAAGCAGTTTTGTCGCCTCCGTTTCATTAATGGATTATTGGGAAACGGTACCCTATGTGTATAAGCTGTAAGAACCGGGTTATCGCAAGGACAGCATTGACTGGTATTCTGTTGCTGTGTAACATTCCCCTTGGTCCTTGTCGAAACCACTTGTCCTCATTTTCAGCTCCCACTCCAGTATACCCAGCCGCCCTCCTCGCTGCCGTAATAAGGGCTGGGTTACATTTGGCATTCTTTTGTCGATTTCCTTTTGTTGGAAAATGTCAACCCAGTACTGCAAATGACACCACTGAAATGAGCCACAAACCAAAAGCCACTATTGAAGCCACAAACAAAGCAGGGAGCTGATTGATTCAGGTTGAATTTTAAAAAAAAAAAATAAGAAGTGCCTTCCAGGTGGATATTCAGAAAGATTCGAACTCTAAAGTGATGTGACATCTGCCTCTGAAATTCAAGTTGTGCAGTTGTGTATTAAAATGCCGAGGTAGAGGGGGGGTGGTTCTGCTTGACTTTAAAATCAGTTGTTCTTTTAGGACAGAACTGAACACTTGCCAGGTTCTGAAGCTAGGATGGGAAACCTCTGGCACCGCAGATGTTGCTGCACTACAATTCCCATCATCCCTGTGTTGGCTGGGGCTGATGGGAGCTGGAGTCCAACAACATCAGGTTGGCCGGAGGTTTCTGCTTTAGACCACAAGGCTGCTGGTCGATCTATTTGTACCCATTGTTATAAGCCACAAGGCTACAGAGTTGGTTCAGAAGTGGGCCTATTGTACTCCTTGAATCCACCTATTCAGCACTTACATGATGTCCATTGGTTGTTCCTGGTTTGACCTTAATATAGATACTTCCTAATCTGTGCAGAGTCTAGCCAACTGTCAGCTTCTCTATGTCAAAGAATGAGCAGGCAGTAAATCACACCATTCAAAGTTGGAGTTAACTCTTTGTTAGCAAAAAACATGATCTTCACTTGGCTGAGTGTCAGGCCTAATAAGCACAGCAGCTCATCTCTGGTAGGTCTTACCCACCCATGCATCCGTTGCTGAGACTGAACGTACCCGCCTCCCCACAGCCATCTAAGTCCCTCCCCCTCTCCAGGACTTTTCCTAAGCAATCAGAGACTGCTGCTGCATGCAGCTAATCTCTCCTCCACCCTTTTCATGCCTCTTCTGGTTCTGGGAGACAAGTAGGGACGGGAGCTTGTCGCAGCAGAAGGGTGAGATACCCATGACTCTTCACTCAGCTGACTAATCTCTTGCCTCTTGGCCTCTCTCCTCCCACCTTCCTGCTTCAGGTTCTGCCTCTAATTCTGCACTTCTCTCTGCCACAGACTCTCCCAGCTCACTAAGCCCTGTTACCTCTTCAGTTTCTGATGTCTGCTCAGCACTCTCTTCTGCTCAGGTCATGAGCTTGGTGGGACCTTTCCCCCATATATTCAGCTGCCCACAGCCTAACACTGATGTTAAGCACAGTTGGGATTATAACAGTAATATTTTAAAGATGCCAATTAGCTGGGAGTTGCGGCCCAAATGAACTTCAAAGGAAAGGTTAGGGTGTTGTTGAAACAGAGGGTCCTAAAACAGTTCTTTATTGTCCCCTAAAAGCAAAAGCCATGGCTCAACCTATGAGGAAGTACAGTGACAGACTGGACTCAACTATACAGCTGCAAATAAAACATTTTAAATGTGTTGTAAAGTGCAATATGCAAATGTGACACTAGATGGTGACAGTGAGCTATGCAAAATTCAATGTATTTTTCAAAACTTTTTATTATTATAAAAAAGTGGTTTTACAGCATTTTTAAAAAATATGTGCAGAGATTCTACTTCAGTTGAAGAGCAAGCCATTTCTTTTGATCACCAATAGACGTAATTCCTCCCCTGCCCCAGTCAAATATAAATATAAGAAGTGGAAAATATGCTACACCAAGGAGTAAGGGGGAAGGGGGAAGTGCAGCCGCCTCTACGGAGATTTTGAATCTGTAACTTATGGTTTTTTTTCTAATGCTAACCATTTGTGAATGCAGACTGGTTTTGTCACTCCAGTTATTCTGCTATGGAATTTCCTTAATGTAGCAAGTCTAAGGCCTGACTGGCCTCCAGGGCTATATGTCTAAACAATTGATGAGTAATTACTGTGGACCTTTGAGGCAAAGAGCAAAGCAAAGGGGAGGCTATTAGGGGCACTTTATTTGAGATATGAGCTGCAGCAGATTGCTAGTTATTTTTGCTGCAGGGAAAGACCGAAGTGCATCACATTTTCTTTTGAAGGATAAAAGAAACAGAATGCCTTATACCTTCCATGCTCTTTGCATTTCCATTCAGTCTGCGGAGCTTTTCAGCCCACGAAAAAAAACAATGAAAAAGGACGGAGTGTTGCCCGTATAGATATCCACATACAGGTAGGTAGCCGTGTTGGTCTGCCATAGTAAAAAAAAAATGAAAAAAAATAAAAAGAAATTCCTTCCAGTAGCACTTTAGAAGAAGTGTGCATGCACACGAAAGCTCATACCAAGAAGAAACTTAGATATCCACATGTGCACACCTAACTAAAGATCCTTTTTCCTTCTTTGGTCTGGTAGAGATGCAGGTATGCCCGCCTATCCTACAATAAATGTACTGCAGAATATGAGCACGGCTTGCAAATGGTCCTTCATGAGTAGACCTCATGGGCAGGCAAACTAAGGCCCGGGGGCCAGATCCGGCCCAATCACCTTCTCAGTCCGGCCCGCGGACGTTCCAGGAATCGGCGTGTTTTTACATCAGTAGAATGTGCCCTTTTATTTAAAATGCACCTCTGGGTTATTTGTGGGACATAGGAATTCATTCATTATTATTTTTTCCAAAATATAGTCCAGCCCCTCACAAGTTCTGAGGAACAGTGGACCAGCCCCCTGCTGAAAAAGTTTGCTGACTCCTGGAGACCTGTTTGCACCATTCCCCACTTTTGTTTAGTTGAAGGAAGGAAGAGGGATGCAAATAGTACATTCATTGTACTACATGGAGTCTTGGTGCCACACACCCTGACAGATGTGAGCAGTGGGATGATGGGACAATTTAAATTTGAAACATCATAATGAAGTAGTTGTGAAATCAAAATAAAAAATAAAAATATTCCTTCCAGTAGCACCTTAGAGGCCAACTAAGTTTGTTCTTGGTATGAGCTTTCGTGTGCATGCACACACACGAAAGCTCATACCAAGAACAAACTTAGTTGGCCTCTAAGGTGCTACTGGAAGGATTTGTTTTTAATTTTTTATTTTGTTTTGACTATGGCAGACCAACACGGCTACCTACCTGTAACTGGTTGTCAAATGACCCTGTAGGTAATAACAACTGGGTGCTAATAACAAGTGGATGGAGAACCCATTTGGGTGGAGTGGATGACGTGAAGCATAGAATTGTAGAGTTGGAAAGGACCCAAGGGTCATCTAGTCCAACCCCAATCAATGAAGAAACCTCAACTAAAGCATCCATGACAGATGATCATCCAACCTCTGCTTACAAACCTCCAAGGAAGGAAAGTCCACCACCACCCTAGGGAGACCATTCCACCGCTCAGCAGCTCTTCCTGATGTTCAATTGCAATCTCCTTTCTTGTAACTTGAAGCCAAGGCTCCTCACTTCAAGGGGGCGGAATTTATATGGGAAGGGATTATATACTCAGCCTGCCTTTGTAGTTCCTTTACTTTCAGACATGGCCCTGCTGGTGAATGAAGTTTGGGTCTGGTGTAGCTTTACTCCAACTTAGCTTACATCAGCTTGCTAAATTGTTTAGAACTGGTAAGCTAGCCAGGAGCCGAAGCTCTACTTGAGGAGTAAACACAGGTGGTCCGAGATATGGCTAAAGGTAAAGGACCCCTGGATGGTTAAAGTCCAGTCAAACTTAATTATGGGGTGCAGCGCTCATCTCGCCACAGACAGCTTTCCAAGTCATGCGGCCAGCATGACTAAACTACTTTTGGCACAATGGGACACTGTGATGGAAGCCAGAGAGCACAGAAACAGTGTTTACCTTCCCGCCTGAGCAGTACCTATTTTTCTACTCGCACTGGTGTGCTTTCAAACTGC
The DNA here is from genome assembly GCF_009819535.1 of Lacerta agilis. Lineage (NCBI taxonomy): Eukaryota > Metazoa > Chordata > Lepidosauria > Squamata > Lacertidae > Lacerta > Lacerta agilis. The sequence goes on along the minus strand of NC_046314.1, from coordinate 105,558,853 downwards.
TAGGTTGGCAGGAGCTGGGACAGAGCAACAGGAGCTCAGCCCGTCACATGGATTTGAACGGCTGACCTTCCGGATCGGCAAGCCCAAGAGGCTCAGTGGTTTAGACCACAGTGCCACCTGCTCAGAGATAGGGTGTGCTGGGAGGAGGGGAACTCTAACAACCCTTAGTTGTTGTTGTCGTCATCCTCATTGTCCTTGTCTTCTTCCTCCTCTTCCCCCTTGTCTTTAAATTTTTATACCACCCTGAGATGAACAGATAGATGATGGTATACAAATTTAATGAATAGTAATAATAATGATCCAGTGCATTGCATTAAAAAAAGAACCCAACACAGAAACATTCAAAATAATGTTTTGGTATTGCATTTATAGAATCACAAAATGTAACCTGACAAGAAAAAGAGATTAATCGGTCCTTTGAGTACACTGTTAAGGTTTTCTGGAATATTGAAATGTTTTCTTGGGGGGGAAATGTTAGGGGAGGAGAGGGCTTAGTCACCTCTGAATCAGGTGCCTGAATCTGCTTTCCACAAGAAGGGTGCACTTCAGAGAGAATATTTTTACTTTTGAAGTTTGCTGTTAACATTTCAAAGCAGCTCAGGATCCTTACTTATTTAACTGTCTATTCATCCTGCAGTCCCTATATATTCCCCCCCCCCTGTTATTTCCCCCTTTTTATATATATATAAAAGCCCTTCCATGTGTGTTATTGATTTATCCAAATTTATATAAATTAATTCAAATGTCATAATATAAGTATTGGTTTTCGGGTAGTATGGTGTTGTGGTGTTGTGGGTAAAGTGTCAGGCATGGACGGGAGAGACCGGGAGTCAAAATCCCATACTGCTATAAAACTAACAGGGTAGCCTTCAGTTAGAGACCCTCAGTCTGCCAACCTGCCTCTCAGAGGGTGGAAAGCCTTAGCTCTTTGCAGGCAAGATGGGGTACAAGATTTAGGGCTTGCCTGTCAGAAGGTCGGCGGTTCGAATCCCCGTGACGGGGTGAGCTCCCATTGCTGGGTCCCAGCAGTTTGAAAGCACCTCAAAGTGCAAGTAGATAAATAGGTATTGCTCCATCAGGAAGGTAAACGGCATTTCCGTGTGCTGTTCTGGTTCACCAGATGCGGTTTAGTCATGCTGGCCACATCCGGAAGCTGTCTGCGGACAAACGCTGGCTCCCTTGGCCAGTAAAGCGAGATGAGCAACGCAACCCCAGAGTTGTCGGCGGCTGGACCTAACGGTCAGGGGTACCTTTACCTTCACCACCTGATAGTCTGAAATTCCTGGTGTTTCAGGTGGAATATAACACTGCAGGGGAGCTATTAGGCAATTCAGGTTCACATCCACCAGTCAGACTCCCCATATATTGGTGAGTAATTCTACCTCCTCGACTGTAGGTAAAAGACAGGAGTTGGGGAGCAACAATCCATTTCAAAACACCTCCCAGCTCTCCTCCCTCCAAATTATTTTTAAGCTAGCAGTTAGTTGTGGAAATTAGTTGAAGTTAGGGTTACTCCTCACAGGGACATGGCTTGCATTTGTGTGACACCGATTTAAAAACACACATGCATGCAGTCACAAATTAATTGTTGTCCCAAGATGAGTGAGCACGCGACTCCCAGGTCTTTGTTGGAGTTATTGCTAATGGATTTGTGTAGCTCCATTCAGGACGCTCGCGTAGAGGGAGGAAAATAATAAAATACAGAATGAAGCCACAATTGGTAATAAATAAAAAGATACAGCAGCGTTGTATTTCTAGGGACTAACAAAACAGACATTTTGTATTCCTATAGTAAAATGTTTTGGCTTTTGCCTTCAGTTGTTCTGATTAAAATGATGCTGCTTCCGAGGTGGTCGTTACAGAGCTTTGAGCAAGGAATGCTCAGAAGGATAGATTTCTTTAACGCTTTCCTATCTGTCTATGGTATTAATGTCAACTCTGAAAAGACCTTGGGAGAATATCTTTACCTGATATTATTAATGTAGGTGAATGTTCAAAAGAAAAGATTTCCATAAGCATGGGGCTACAGCTCAGGGGAGACTGGTACCCACTGGGACTGGAGGTGCAGAAGACAAGGAAGTCAACAGAGCTTTTTGTCACCATCAACATCCCTGATGAATTCAACATAAGCAAATTAGAGGCCACCCACCCTCAGGGCAACAAGGGATTCAACTAGTCAACTGAATTCCTGCCATTTTCTCGTTCCTCTCCCGCTGCCCCCAACATCACTGCCATGTTTCACTGGGATTCATGCATGCCCATTCACGAATGAATGGTGAAATCATAGAATTGTATAGTCAGAAGGGACCCTGCAGGAATCCTTCTATGCTCAACTAACTATTCTCAACTAAACTATTCTTCTATGCTCAACTCAACTATTCTCAACTAAAGCATCCATGACAGATGGCCATCCACACCTGGCAAAAGTCTTCACATTGTTTCTCTCTCTCAGTATTCATTATTTTTCCCAGCTCAAACGTCAAGCTGCTCTTACTCAAGGTGCTCTTCAGATTCTTAGAAGAACCACTCAGGTCACGATCGTATGGTATTCACCTAAATCATAGGCCTGAAAGTCAGCCCAATGTCATAGAAGTGTTGTGAGGCTCTGCTGCCATTAACCAACTGTTTTGTGGTGCCTGCTTCAGGGAAGCTTAACCAGTAGATTACTACACTCTCTGCTGGCATAATTGGCTTTGGTGCGATTGCTTCAATAGAGAACTTGACCCAATTGTGATAGCGATTTTCCTTACTCTGAAATGTGAATACTGCAGAACAGCCCAATTATTGTTCCGCATTATTAATCCGCTTGCATTTTAACAGCATTTCCTCAGACTTCTATTTAAAAAGGCAGTGGGTAATGTCTCAGTAGGGACATGTCCTTATCAAACTCCCAAGAAGATCTATAGTCTTTTTAAAGAAATAAGTATCAGTGGGGAACATTGGATGTGTGAAAAACTGCTGGAGTGGGTTGGGGGGGAACATGGGAAATTTGTGTAATCCTTGGTGCTTTGCTACGTTACGGAGGTTTAAACTACTTTCGTAGGCTTGATGCAGAGATCTCCCTTTGAGTCATTTTATTGTTAATCACTTTAATACCTTGGCAGATTTTGCCCTACAGTTCATAGCTAATGTTGCACTAAGCTCGATACTGAGCATCTTTCAGTATCTGTACTGGCATTTCATGGCAAATATAAGTTTTATTTATTCTCTCCCCTTTTCTATTGGGGCCAGTCCAAAAAAATTTGCCACCTGAGGTGGAACAACAAATGATGTCTCCAAGTATCCAAATCTGGTCAAATTACGGTATGTTGGTGCCTGAAGCAGAAAATCCCACAAAGACCTGTCTTTGGCAGTGCAGACGCTATAAAAATTAATCAACTAACAATTTGTTGCCCTTTCATGATCCCGCAAAGTAGCAGCCTATAATGCATGCCACGTGCCTCTTAATTGTAGGGTTGTCCCATTCTTGTATTCAGTATACTGCTGTGCTGCCTTGGGCAGTCACCTTGTGCACCTTTAAGTCTTTAGAATGGACGTTTATGAGGGACAAGGGATGTGGGTGGCACTGTGGTCTAAACCACTCAGCCTCTTGGGCTTACTGATCAGAAGGTCGGCAGTTCGAATCCCCATGACGGAGTGAGCTCCCGTTGCTCTGTCCCAGCTCCTGTCTACCTAGCAGTTCGAAAGCACGCCAGTGCAAGTAGATAAATAGATACCACTTTGGTGGGAAGGTAAACTGCATTTCTTTTTTTTAAAAAAAAATATTTTATTAAGGATTTTCTTGTTTTACAAAGGTATATGCAATGTCTCTCTCATATTTTTCCATGTAACTTTTTACACATCAGTTTCGTTTGTTGAGACATTAGGAAGAGAAAGGGGGAGAAAGGTGGGCGGGGCGGGATGGAGAGATGGGTGGGGTGGGGTGCCGATGTTTCTGCTTTACTTAATATATGTAGGGTTTGGTGTCAGTGTCCTTTGTGCAGGTTCTTTGTTGTTCGCTAGTGTTCCTTTGGTGGTGAGAGAGGTCTGGGTTGGCGTAGGGTGTGGTTGTTCATTTGCGGTTGGCTGTGGTGGTCTTTGTTAAACCACATTTCTGTGCGCTCTGGTTTCCCTCGTGGTGTTCTGTTGCACCAGAAGTGGTTCAGTCATGCTGGCCACATGACCCGGAAAGCTGTCTGTGGATAAATGCTGGCTCCCTCAGCCTGAAAGTGAGATGAGCACTGCAACCCCATAGTTGCCTTTGACTGGACTTAACCATCCAGGGGTCCTTTACCTTTACCTCTTACCTGATGAGGGACAATGTATCTTTGACATATCAAAATAATAATGCCTGTTTTAGAGCCTGGTATTCCTTTTATTTTTTTAACCCATTATCAATTACCAACTAAATCACTAAATTGTGGCATTGACTGGAATAATTTGGATTCTTCTCAAATAAGGAAAAGTAAACAAATATTCCTCTGTCCACCAGACTTTTGAATAAGCATACCTGGAAACTGATTTTCCTTTTGTTCCATTTTAAACTGTTCCAGCCATTTCTGAATCTCTGTCTTGCCATCTAGCTTATTTTGTTTTATTTTGCTCAGCCGCATACAAATGAGCAATGGATCATCTGCACCCTGTGGGAAAAGTCCCAGCCCAACCTGTGACCCTCCTGTTTCATTATTAATCATTTAGCATTTATTGACTGGATGTGCTTTTCCTGTTTATGCCAACATACATACAAGCACACCTACTTGCATTAAATTTAACCAATTTCAAAGGCTCTTGAGGAATAGCAGGGCATTGAAACACACACATATTGAAAAGGTAATAAAGAAAGTAGCCTACAATTTAAAGTTGCACCTTCTTGTTCAGCTCCCCTTGAAACATGCTACCACAGTTGCAAACACACACACTTTTTAGAACCTTGTGTGGTTTGAGTTCCATGCTTAAGCAGTAACAGTGATGTAGGGCAGATTCTGCCAACACCTCCTCTCTCTCTAGGATCATTCAGGGCCGTCTTACCCATAGGTGCTAGGGGTGCGGGGAACCCGGGCACTGGGCTCTCAGGGGCGCCAGGCCAAGAGTCCAGGGCCCGAGAGTTGAGTCCGGGGAAGAGCCCGCCCGTTGGTCGGAGCGCCGTGTCTGGCTCTTCTGCTGCAAGCGACTCTGCACCATGAGTTCGGCGGTGACTGAGCCAGCAAGACGCTGAGGCGGCCGGCTGGCTCCGCCCTCCTGCACACCTGGGACTGGGGTGCCGGGCAGATCTTTGCATCCCAGCGATGCATATGCTTAAGACAGCCCTGGGATCATTCTCCCTTTATGGATACCTGCACAAAAAACGCTATACTCCAAAAAGTGTGAAGGGTGTGTATATCTAAAACTCAGTGCATGTCCCTTCAAAAATATTTGGAAATGGCAGGTGGGGAATATTCAGGCCCAGTGGCGCATTTGCAACCAGTGCAGCGATTTCAGGATTGGTGACACAGGGTCCCAAGATCTGAGCTGGTGGAAAGCTTTTTTTAAAAAAACAGAATGGCGCTGGACTCCTAATTCAAGCATTGAATGTGCAGTTTTACCACCACCCACAGACCCTCTTTAAGTGTCCCAATTTTCCAGGGACATCCCTGATTTAGAAAAGCTGCCCCGGTTTCTGATTTGATCCCAGAGTGTCCCACTTTTCCTTAGGACATCTCTATTTTCATTGGAGAAATGTTGGAGGGTATGGAGTTATCCGACCCCTGAGACGTCTGAAGGCAATCCTTCAGTATAGGGAAGTTTAAAAAAAAAATCTAATGTTTTCTTATGTTTTTTATATATATGTTGGAAGCTGCCCAGAGTGGCTGGGGCAACCCAATAAGAAATGTGGGGTATAAATAGTAAAATTATCATTATGGGATGGGATGTCCCTATTTTCATCAGAGAAATGTGGGAGGGCATGCACCCATGTCCAGAGAGAATAGTACTGATGACCATACTAGTAAATATGTTCTTGCCCAGTGCCTTTTAATTCCACAGGGGCTTCTGCAAGGGACTAAACCTATAAGTACTGTATATTCTGGCGTATAAGACTACTTTTTAATCCAGGAAAATCTTCTCAAAAGTTGAGGGTCATCTTATACGCCGGGTGGAGAATCTGCGGTCGAGTATATCTCAAACTCTATATTTTAACTGGAAAAGTTGGGGGTCGTCTTATACGCCCAGTCGTCTTATACACCGGAAAATACGGTATCTTTACAGCAAGTATACATATTATCCATTCTCATGAAGCTGAGCTTAGCATCCTCATGGCATTCAGTCATTACTGGTTTTGTTGTTTTATTCTGATGATGCAGGCCGTCTCTGCTCCGCTCCAATAAAGGTGATCAGCACATTCATAATTGCTCATCTTCTCTACTAATTGCATCCCTGAGATTAAGCACTCTGATCCTTTACTTGTTTCTTTTTTTTGCTGCAAGAAGACCTGGCAGCCTCTGTTTGAATCATGTGCTTGATTTCTTTAATTGTATACAAACACAGAGAGAAAGTGGAAATGTATTTAATTTTAAATTTGTATTTGAGGAAAGATCACCAAATATTGTTGTATTACTTAGTATTATCCAACCCTGGATAGCTCAGCTGGTTAGAGCATGGTGTTGATAACGCCAAGGTTGCAGGTTTGATCCCCGTATGGAACAGCCAAGGTTGATCTCCATACGGGACAGCTGCATAATCTTGCATTGCAGGGGGTTGGACTAAATGATCCTCAGGGTCCCTTCCAACTCTACAAGCCTATGATTCTATGATTGCAATTTTAAATAAATTTAGCAGTTTCGGATTTTGTGCTTTTCATTTTTTCTACATCTGTTTTTTTGAAAACTCAAGTTAACAATATTGTTGCGGGGCGTGCAAGTAGCTGGCCTAATTTAATTTACAATTTTTATCTTTATTACTTTGTTTAATGTGTGTCATTTCCATATTGGCAATATGACTTACGTATTCTGACAGATAATGTTAAGGCATTTGCTTTTTGTTTAGATTGCGTTTCAAGAAATGAAAAATATCAAAGCTTGAAATCTAAAAATAAAAAATCCCTCCTTGTGTGCATTACAGTACATGTGTCACCGCTGTTGATTTTGCCTCTGCTCCATTGAGTTGGGAAGAAAGCAGTGATATAACATATGTGACTGGCAGGAGTAAGTGTATGCTACAGCAAGACCTTGAACCATGATCGGAGCCGTCCCTACCATTAGGGAGAATGAGGGAAATTGCTCAGACAACTGTTTTTAGGTTTCATGAAAGGGCAGCAAATTGTTTGCCATTTAATTTGTAGTTACTGTATTTTCACGGCTGTAAAAGAGGAAATGTGTTTGTTGGACTTCCTGCCCTAGGTTCCAAATACCTTGGCTGCCATTGGGTATTACACACCTTGACTTGGTGAGGGGTGGGGTTGAGACACCATTCGCTGCTCTGCCTCAGGCAGCAAAATGCCTTGAGCCAGCCCTGCCCACTATCGCCACACAGTCTTGTTGCCTTGTGCAGTTCATGACACCCATGCTGCAGGTTGGTTGCTGCCTAATAATAATAATAATAATAATAATAATAATACTTTTATTATTTGTATCCTGCCCATCCGACTGGGTTTCCCCAGCCACTCTGGGTTGCTCCCAGCAGAACAGTAAAAACACAATAGAACATGATGAAGGCATGAATTCCCATAATTCCTGACCATGCATAATGCTGGCTGGGGCTGATGAGAGTTGGAATCCCAACAACAACAACAACAACAGGAGGAGGAGGAGGAGGAGGAGGAGGAGGAGGAGGAGGGTCACATGCTGACCCAATGGAAAAGGAGAAGCAACATATTTCACACACCATGACAAGTTCATACCCATTGCCACAGGCCATCAACTGATAACTGGTGTTGTGAAAATGCAGCCTCAGATGTGCCAGGTGGAGGCAATGAACTAGGCTGGAAGAAGTGAAGTCTCTGTGAACATTTATTAAATTTGAGGAGAGCCAAGTGCTGGCAGGACATTTCCCTGTATATCATTACTAAGCAAAAATATAATTATTCACAGATGCAGACTACAGATGCTTCAGTTCTCCACTGCCAAGTCCCACCGTTCTCCGCAAATAGAACCTGCAGAAACAACGAGATACACTCTGAAACCTAATAAAACATTCCTTTCAGGAGCTATGGAGTCAAGCTCAGTGACCTTGCTGGTTGCAAACCTTTTGACATCTCTAATGAAGATAAAACTTGTCCTCTGCAAAACTGCAAATATCACCCTCTTCTTCTAAAATACAGATTTGAGTTGAGCAGACAAGGGAGCCCAGCCTAGCATAGTTCAAGTTTTTACATAAGGCCAACATGACCCCTACTGGCTCTCCAGGTACATGATTCTTCTGGACTGCCCAGCTGCAGTATTTTGTGCCACCAGGGCGGTGCTATAGAGCACCGGGTCTGTCACAGTGATACAGAGAGTCAAGTGATATTGGTGTGGGTATTTTTTTAAAAAATGTAATTGTACTGTTTTAATTTTTGTTTTAATGTATCTCTGTGGGGTTTTGCTTGCTTGTTTGTTTTGTAAGACGGTTTGCCTTCAGCAAGAAAATGTGACCAACAAATTTAATAAATAATGATCAAGTTACTAGATATACCAAGGTCAAGGTTGGCACCAGATGTGAGAAGACCTTTAACAAAGAAACCTCTGGCAGACCATTTCCTATGTTTGTGGGGTGGGAGAGAGGGAGGTGTCTGGCCGTGTTTGTTGTTTGTTGGAAGTGGCTAAGTCAGTGAGCTGCCACCTTCCATTCCCTATTGATATTCATAATGGAGATAGCGTCAATATTAAAAGCAGGTCCAACACTGATGGCTCCATTTCATTGGTGCCTCGAGTTAATTTCTTTCACCCCAGAAAACAAATTGGAGGCAAAAGCTTATCTCTCCACGTGGGAACCCTTGTGCCTTGGCACCCCAGGCACCCATTGAAAACAATGGGTAATTAAAACAGTAAGGGAGTTAATGGTGACAGGGAACGGCATGGCCACAAATGTGCAATGAATCAAATGTGGTTTTAATGAATGGATAACATCCTTTTTAACAACAACAATAGCAACAATAAATGGATCAGTGGAACATTTTACCCCCCTCTTGCATTCCTAGCACAGCTTTCCAAACTTTCCATGTTGGTGACATACATTTTAGACATGCATCATTTTGTGACACAGTAATTCAGTTTTACTAGCAAAGTGGAGGTTAAACTAACCCCTTTTCCAACCCTGGGAGGAGAGCGAGGAGCGTTTGTGCGACACACTTACACGCTGCAGCTTGTTCTTGGTATGAGCTTTCGTGTGCATGCACACTTCTTCAGATACCTGAAGAAGTGTGCATGCACATGAAAGCTCATACCAAGAACAAACTCAGTTGGTCTCTAAGGTGCTACTGGAAAGAATTTCCTATTTTGTTTCGACTATGGCAGACCAACACGGCTACCCACCTGTAACTGGAACGCTGCAGCTGACACACTAATGTGTCGTGACACATAATTTGGAAAGCTATGCATTTATTATTATCATTATCATTATTATTATTATTATGCAAGGAGGAGATGATCAAGTCCCTAGATGGTGACCATACAGGCTTTGTAGGTTGGCTTTTGCGTCGCACAACACAAGTTGGAAGGAGGAAAAGAGCTGACAGGGAGATCTTTCATTTAAGCAGCCCCTCTCCCAGAATTTCTAAGTTCAAATTCATTTACCAGAGGCACTTTTGATTTTTTATTTATTTATTTATTTTACAAATGGGGGAAAGATGAACCTAGTGCATTGGCACCACTAGTCTTGACCTTAGTCTGCCTACTCTGCTAGTGACATTTTTTTCCTGGCTGATTTTAAAAAAGAAGAAGAAATAAAAGGCAATGCAGGGACAGCTAGACCAATCCTTATCTTTGGAATTTTGGTCCCCAGCCAATAGCAGCTGTGGCATCCTTTTCAAAGGAAAGAGCATCTGTCAGAAAGCTGCTCCCCTGTGCCTCTACTGCTATTTGAACATTTCTAACTTGTATGGGTTGGTTTGAGTATATATATTGAAGGGGTGGGGAGGTCCCTCTCTCTTTTGTTTTAAATTTTCTCCTCTCGAAGCTCTTGATTTTTTTTAAGCTTCATCTTTTGCCAGCTGTTTAGAAAGAAAAAGAAAATCAATTTATTCTGATCGTCTGGAGAAAGGGAGAAAGGCAGCCCTTTAATGATTCTTGAACAGATGTGGAATTCTATTATACTTTGTTGTATGCTGACAGAGAAATAAAACTAGCATAAAAGAAAGAAGGGTGAATCACCAAGAAGCAAGCGAACAATAAATTACAAAGTGCAATAACATAACCTGCTTTCTCTGTCTCCCCATCCCACAAAGCTCTCCAGTTCATTGGCAGGAAAAGTGAACAGACATTCCCTGTATGATTTCTCACTGATCCTATTTAAAAATAGCAATAGCAATACATTCCGCCTCATTCTTCGGTTGCCAGAGTTTCAGCTTATCCCGAAAGTTATCCCTCCCAGCCCTTTGCTCTCCAGAAATATGCAGGAGTTGTTGTTTTTTATGTCTCCATACCACAGGTGGTGCTGTGGTCTAAACCACAGAGCCTAGAGCTTGCCGATCAGAAGGTCGGTGGTTCAAATCCCCGTGACGGGGTGAGCTCCTGTTGCTCGGTCCCAGCTCCTGCCAATCTAGCAGTTCGAAACCACGTCCAAGTGCAAGTAGATAAATAGGTACCGCTCTGTCGGGAAGGTAAACGGCATTTCCGTGCGCTGCTCTGGTTTCGCCAGAAGCCGTTTAGTCATGCTGGCCACATGACCCGGAAGCTGTACGCCAGCTCCCTCGGCCAATAAAGCGAGATGAGTGCCGCAACCCCAGAGTCGTCCGCGACTGGACCTAACGGTCAGGGGGCCCTTTACCTTTACCTTTACCATGATAATACCTGACACATGTTTAAAAACAAGAGTGTGGAACCTTTGTCCTTCCATATGTTGCCAAACTACAATGCCCATCAGACCTAGCAAACATGGCCAATGGTCAGGCATGATGGGGGTTGTGGTTCAGAGATATCTGGAGGGGCAAAGATGCCTCACACCTGGTTAAAAACCACAGAGGCAGCCAATGTATTTCCCCCCTTCTGGTCTGTTGTTTCCCTCCTTGGACAGTAACATTTGCATTTTGTCTGAAGTTTGCTTTGGGTAACAACCTTTGGTGACAACCCAGGAGGACATGAAAAACCACTAACACAACCCACCAAAAAGTGAATTAGTTTCGGTGGTGTTGGGTTTGTTTAATAAAGCTTTCACTGAAAATCTGAAAAGTTTGTTTGGGAATCGTGGTAGGACTCAGCAGAGGCCACACTGGATTCATGTACCAGGATCCCCATATAGGCTTTTGACATAGGGAAGGTGATCTTCCTCTCTAGTTTAGCTTGCATGCACCTCTGCTAAACAATAAAAGAGCAGTGGCTAACCTGGAACCCTCCACGTGTCACTGGACACCAGCTCCCATCAGTCCAGCCAGCACAGCCAATGCTCAGGGCTGATGGAAGCTGGAATCTCACAACAAATGGGGTGGCATAGTTTAGCCACCTCTGAAGGACTTCTCCATGACCTGGCTGCTCCAGTGCTTCAATGTTATGTCAATGCTTTCTTCCTCTTCCGCCAGTGCCCAGTTTCTGCCCTGTCCCCCAAACTATCTCAGCCTGGCATATCTGGCAAGACGATTGCCTTGCTTTGCTTTGCTTTACCTGTCTCAAACAAGAACCTTAGTTTGGCTCTGCACTGAGGAATGGAGGTCCCAAAGATGGCACCTGTGGATCAAATGTTACACATGTAATGCATGTGCATCAGGGCAGCTGCAAGTTATTCTGCTCTCCTTCATAGTGACCTAGTGCAAATGATTCAAACATCCCCTTTAGTTGCCACCCCAGCTGTGGTAGTAAATGAAGGGAAGAAAAATAGAGAGAAGGAAAGGAAGGTTTTATCCATTGTAAGAAACACAGGGGGGTTGTTTTGCTTGATGAGTGAAGCTTAAGTCAAAAACAGCTAGCATAATGCCATTTGCCAGCTGGCCCACAATTGCTCGTTTAACAACTGTCTTAATTCAAGATGTGAATTGAGATGACTATTTTAAATACACAGCTGGGAGATTACTGGTGTGTGTTGTTTCTCAATACCATTTGGATTAAGCAATCGTTTCTCCCTATATCATCTGATCACTAGCAGACATCTCTATGCTGGTCAATGAAGGGAACGGATTCTGAGTGCTGTTGTTTTTCACTGCTGTTTTTTCAGCTTGGCAATTGGTTGGTTTTAATGGTCGGATCATTGTTGCTTTTATGTTCGCTTCTGTATTTGTAAACTTATTTGAGCGGCTCATTTGTGGAAGGGGGGAGTAGTGCATAGTTTTTGTTAACAAACAAACAAACAAACAAATCAGAGTTTCTTGAAACTCTGATGTGGTTAAACTCTTAATTATGACCTCAGTCAGCAGTTGGGCTCTGAACAGGCCAGTTCTGGCATAAAATGTGTGAGTTGGCTTAGTGCGCTTCCCTGATCAGTTGAGTGGTAGCTTTCTGCCAGCAATGCATCAAGTTACAGCAAACACCTACAACTCTCGCCGGGCCATGACAAGTATTTATGCGTACAAAAGATGCATTAATGAATGTTGGATCATATTACTGCTTTTGCATATTAAAAGCAAAATGGGGCCATGATAAATCACCCAAGGCTATTTCAGTTTTCTAGCTGTTTTTACTAGATTTTGTACATCACCTTGGGACATATTTTTTTTTGTTTACCTAAATTTATATACCACTAACTAGAACAAAAGACCTCCATGTGATTTGCAGTAGAGAGTCTTATTAAAAGTACCAATTAAAAACATACATTAAAAAACAACTTACATGAGATTTTTTTGAAAAGAAATAAAATAAAAACTAACATAAAACACATAATTCATTTTATGCATGGAAACATGGAAAGAGCATGATTTAGAACATATACTGTACAAAATTCTGAACATAAATCATAAGTAATTTTAAAGCACTTATACTTACTAATAAGATGGATCACAATTACAGGCTTGCTTATATAAGGCATCAATTAAAAAATCCAACGCAGCATAGCAGATAAAATCAAATCAAAATGCAGTAATAAAAATTGACGTACAATAACAATAATAATATAATAATTTATTATTTATACCCCGCCCATCTGGCTGGGCCTCCCCAGCCACTCTGGGCGGCTTCCAACACAATATTAAAATACAATAATTCATCAGATATTAAAAGCTTCCCTAAACAGGGCTGCCTTAAGATGTCTTCTAAAAGTCTGGTGGTTGTTGTTCTCTTTGACATCTGGTGGGAGGGCATTCCACAGGGTGGGTGCTACTACCAAGAAGGCCCTCTGTCTGGTTCCCTGTAGCTTGGCTTCTCATAATGAGGGAACCGCCAGAAGGCCCTCGGCGCTGGACCCCAGTGTCCAGGTAGATCGATGGGGGTGGAGACGCCCCTTCAGATATAGAACTAACAATAAGGTTTGAAGAAGCAGTAAACACTATAAGAAGACTTGCTATCTCCAACAATTGGTTATGCGGTGTGTCCAGCTCCCCTAGAAACAAAGTTTATGTTTTTGTTTTCCTAAAGGAACATAAATAAGCAGGGTGCAATGCTGGGTAGCTCAGCTGGGTACAGTATGGTGCTGATAACACCAAGATTGCAGGTTTGATTCCCCGTATGGGACAGCTGCATATTCCTGCTTTGCAGGGGGTTGGACTAGATGGACCTCAGGGTTCCTTCCAGCTTGACAATTCTATGATTCTAACCCTGCTAACAATGCCCCCAAGTCACTCCTTGGATAAGGCTGCACATTGCAGGAGTAATGTCAATGGAACCATCAGTAGGGAAAGGGAAAGAGTCCAGTGTAAAAAGCAAGGTGAGCCAAAATTATTTGCACAAGCCATCTGTTACAGAGCATTGCTAAGGGCAAAGAAATGTGTGGCTGTTATTTCAAAGATACCTTGGCATGGTAGTATATGAAAACCTTGTTTCTGGCTCTTAGAGGAAATGGAAATCTGTTAGGAAGCACCAGAAACATATCCTGTTGAGTGCATAATCCACTGGGTTATTGATTGAAGGAGAAACTAATGGCCAAAGAATAAGAATCCAGAGATTGCCTTGCTGAGACTTACTGATAGACCTCTACTGAGACATCTATTAAAGAGATATTTGTCAGTACCGGTGATACTGATTTGATCTTTCCGATGACAATGCTAGCTGCCTTTTTTTCCCCCTGCAGCAAAGGGGTGCAGAATTGCTGGTTTGGCTTCTTGTGTCCTTTCTCAAGGAAACTGCTGGAGGGAGGGAGTGGGGTCAAAAGAGTTCACCTTGGTTCTTTACAGAAGGGCCTGACAGGAGGCACAAAAGGTGTTCAGCTTCTTGAATAGTTTCCAAGATCCCCACCACTCTGTATTTGTTTACAACATTTGGATCCCTTATGATGCCCTTCACAATAGCTAGCACAACTTGATTCACAGATTGAAACATGAACTGGTAGCTGCACAGGAGTCACCCTTGCACCAGAACCTAGACCTGTGGCAGCCATACTCTGTCATGTGAGGAGAGTACCTGAAAAATTGGCCTGAGGTGATTCTACACTGGAGTGAAAGAGAAGGTACATTGGTAGCCCTTTCTATATTTGACACCACACAATGAATTGTGATGTGTGTATGCCTGCAAGGTATCAGGCATGCTATCCCCTTTAAGGCTACTTCTGCCCCTGACTGACAGACACAGCACCCCATTTCAGTTACAATTCCCAGTTTATGTTGCTATGGCTGGAGTGGTCCAAACTACGCATTATGCATCCATGTTGTTGTTGTTTAGTTGTCTAGTTGTGTCCTACTCTTCGTGGCCCCATGGACCAGAGCACGCAAGGCACTCCTGTCTTACACTGCCTCCCACAGTTTAGTCAAACTCATGTTGGTAGCTTCGAGAACATTGTCCAACCATCTCGTCCTCTGTCGTCCCCTTCTCCTTGTGCCCTCCATCTTTCCCAACATCAGGGTTTTTTCCAGGGAGTCTTCTCTTCTCATGAGGTGGCCAAATTATTGGAGCCTCAGCTTCAGGATCTGTCCTTCCAGTGAGCACTCAGGCCTGGTTTCCTTCAGAATAGATAGATTTGATCTTCTTGCAGTCCACGGGACTCTCAAGAGTCTCCTCCAGCACCATAATTCAAAAGCATCAATTCTTCAGCGATCAGCCTTCTTTATGGTCCAGCTCTCACTTCCATACATTACTACTGGGAAAACCATAGCTTTAACTATACAGACCTTTGTCGGCAAGGTGATGTCTCTGCTTTTTAAGATGCTGTCTAGGTTTGTCATTGCTTTTCTCCCAAGAAGCAGGTGTCTTCTAATTTCATCCCATAGCATGTAGCTACTTCTTCATTTTAAAACATGGTGCGTGAAAATGGGGGGATCATTACCAAGAATGAAACAGACAGGGACTGGATACTTATCTCTGTCGAACACAGTCAGGACTAAAACCAACCTTTGTTCTGTGACTGAGCCTAAATATCCAAAAATCACCTTTAGCATTTTAAACCAAAATAAAAATTTCTTTCCAGTAGCACCTTAGAGACCAACTAAGTTTGAACAAATTAAGCTTGAACAAATTAAATTAAGAACAAACTTAGTTGGTCTCTAAGGTGCTACTGGAAAGAAATTTTTATTTTGTTTTGACTATGGCAGACCAACACGGCTACCCACCTGTAACTTTAGCATTTAAATATGGTGAGTTGGAATTGGGCTGATGCAATGAGGTAGAGGACTGCAACTCGAGCGGATGTCACTTCCTGAATTCCGAAGTAGACAGCTAGAGGCAGGGTGGGAATTGTGGATGGGGAAACAAAAGCCAGCAGGTGAACATCCACAACATGAGAAGATCCCTGCTTGATCAGACCAAGGGCCCATCTAATCCAGCATCCTCTTTTTGCTGCATGAAGCAGGTGGCACTGCGCTGCCTCCTGGGCTTGCTGATTAGAAGGTCAGCGGTTCGAATCCCCATGATGGGGTGAGCTCCCGTTGCTCTGTCACAGCTCCTGCCAACCTAGCAGTTCAAAAGCTTGCCAGTGCAAGTAGATAAATAGGTACTGCTACGGTGGGAAGGTAAATGGCATTTCTGTGCGCTCTGGTTTCCATCACGGTGTCCCGTTGTGCCGTAAGTGGTTTAGTCATGTTGGCCACATGACCCGGAAAGCTGTCTGTGGACAAATACTGGCTCCCTCGGCCTGAAAGTGAGATGAGCGCCGCAACCCCAGCTTTTAACTGGACTAAACCATCCAGGGGTCCTTTACCTTTACCTTTTACAGTGCCCAATCAGATTCCTATGCAATTGAGATTCAGAGGCACACTGCCTCCAAAATACATTGCACAATGGAAATAATTTTTTATATTACACGATGTTTTCTTTGCATTCATACAATATGTGAGGGTGCAATTGTAGTTCTACCTGCCACAGAAGTTTCTACACATGTGCCCCAGATTCATCTTGTCTCCTATAGAATCTGTATACACTGGCTGAGGATGTTTGATACCTTTTAAAAAATAGCATGAGTATTTCTCATTTAATCATTTGTTGGGATCAACCATTTCCACACAACTTGATGCCAGTTTTCTTGTTTTCCTCTGTTCATCATGTTGCAAATTTTATTGTGAATTGTATTCTAGGAATTGCTCTCCGCCTTTCTGCCAGAGTTCAGTATCTGCATCCAAGACTGTGATTTGTGGTTTTTCACATTAGCCTGTATAGCTATTACAGACTGTGGTCGGGGCACATAAACACTGGCAGTATTTGTCGTGCATAACTGCCTGTTACGAAAGGGCTGTTAAACAACAAGCAACAATCTGAAAGTAGAGGCTAAAGAGAGTGTGGAGGCAGCAAAAGTTGGAAATAAGAAACCAATTGATTGTTGTTAGAAACATTTCTGATGTTCAAGAGCTTGAGAAAGAATGGAAGTTCTTGACAATTGCTTACGTACAGCTCATATTGTCTCCAATATTGTTGAAGTACAGAGAGTGAAGTACTGAAAAATTGCAGTCTTTGGCACTATTGGAGCAGGTTCGGATGGTTAAACTTTAAGCTTTGGGCTGGTCATTCTGGAGGTGTTTCTTTACATAATGGAAAAGTGTTACCAGAAGAGCACTCACATGGGGAATGAATGACATTTCTCCCAGAAGACCTTAGGTTCAATCCCCAGCATCTCCACATAGAACTGAGGAAGTCCCCTGTCTGGAGATTCACTGCCAATCCATGAAGACCAGGGGTGGGGAACAAATTTCAGCCCAAGAGCCGCAGTCCCTCAAAGGAAACCTTCCAAGGGCCATATACCAGTGGTGGGCAAGAAGTGGAGCAAGAGAAGTCACTCTTGCCTTTGTGCAGTAGGGTGCATTGCAGCCATGCACAAATCCAGAGGTTTCTATGCACACACCCAGGCAAGTAAGAGACATTACCGCAGTTCAAATACACATCCCAGGCAGGCAAAATATACATCCCAGGGGGGCGGGGAAACATGGTCAATAAAAGGTGTGGCATAGGAAGGGCTGTGTCCTGGAGAGAGTCCCAAGGGCTTGGACTTTTAGGCCTGAGGTTCCCCATCCCTAGTGTGGACAATATTGAGCTAGATGAACCAGTGGTTTGCTTAAGTGTAAGGCAGACTCTCATGTTCCTATGTTTCCTGGGCGGGCAGTTGGCAGAGTCTTCACACTATGGCAGTTTGCACATGTTTTCGGCTATCAACTGAGAAGTGCGATTTTGTGTGCGTTCACCAGGACTGTTGCAATAGTCCGGATGTCACCCAACTATAGTCCTCGGCTGCAACCAAAACAAAGTGTCTCACATTCATCCCACATCACCCTTGCCTCTTCTATCCCACCCTGCCTTCCCTTGTTTCCTCCCCTTGCCTCATCATTCCTATCCGTCCCTCTGGGGCCCGCTCCCAATGTTTAAATTGAGAGCCAAACTAGAAAAGATTGGGGAATCCATGGTCAGACCTCCTAACATCCCATTCCAATATTAAAAGGAAATGGGTGTTCCCCTTGCACTGAGTGTGGAGAGGTTAACCATCCTTCCAAGACACTCCCACTGTTGAAATTATTTCGTGTCCACCCACCGCTGCTTTTAGTTATGGGGGTACACATTTTGCAATCAGTTTTTAACCCACCCACCCAGGCTATCAGCAGCTTTAAGGGAAAGGGTGTTTTATTATTATTATTATTATTAATATTAATATTATGGAATGCATTAAAGGAAAGGACCATCATTTCCTTTAGTGTCACATCCCATCCGGTTTGGACTTCCCCACTCCTCTCTCTCATCTTCAGATCTCTTTTGTGTAGATTATAAACTAATTCGGATTGTAAAATACTTGGCGGACGAGGCTGTGTTTTTTTGCTCGTCACTGTGAACCACCAGGTACTTTGACAAAGGCGTTAACAACAATAATTATTAATATACTTCTTAGCGGCTCCGCGATTTGAGGATATACAACCCCGTTTTGCACATTGTAAAAGAGAGTGAGCTCCTTTTACGGGACGCCTTGTTTTTCAATGGCTGCACATCACCACATCTGCTGCATCCCTCCACTACATTTAACACTGGTCCAGGGAGCCCTTAATCTGGTATGGATGTCAGCTGAAATCCCTCTCAATGTTACATGCTACAGCTGCCCTAATCCTTGAGCAGATGGTAAACGTTTGTGCCGCCATGAAAAAAGGAAGAAAGAAGGAGCATCTGAAAATGCTGAGGCTCAGGCTTAAAGCTCTCTTCCGTGGGGTCCAATTTACACTGATACAAAGACCCTGCCTTAATAAAATGAAATAACTTATTTGTCCAACCGTTGCTGTCATTTTACCTGGGAGTGGTTCATGTACAGAGTTATATATATATATATTTTTAGTGACAGTTACTATGCAGTTGTGCTTTGGAGTGAGCAATAATACCTGCTAGTTGACATGCAATGACTGTTAAAATTTGACAATATTTGATGGCGGACTGCCAGTTTATCATTCCCCCCTCCCCATTATATCCAGCCAAAATAAAACATGACCAAGAGATGCCAACATGTCAAAATGACCTGAAATATGACATAATGAAATGTCACACACAAAATTTTAAATTCAAAATTCCACCTTAAAATATGAAATACGGCAATTCAAATTGGCATTTTTTTTTCCAAGTAAAAATGTGCTGAGTTTGAGAGAATACTGTCGCCCACTATCATGGTTTGATGCAGGCTGGCAGCTCTCAGAAGCTTTTGGCAATGGAGAGGGATAACACACTAGTCCTCATTGATGCATTGGGGCTGGAGTTCACCATGCAACAATTTTTCTGCCAGAATAATAGCACATAAAGCCACGAGTAAAAATGCAACTTTTGTATTTCTTGCAAAAGGAAATTACGTTTCTTTTGTAAAAATTGTTGCTGATGTTAGGAAAGCTAAGTATGCTTTTGTTGTGTGTGAATTGTATTTATTTTAGATCCACTGATTCAGAGTTATTTTCCCCCTCCCTTATCTTTCTCTTTATTTATTTAGGAAAAGAAGAATACATCGCGACATTCAAAGGGTCAGAGTATTTCTGCTACGACTTGTCCCAGAATCCTATCCAGAGCAGCAGCGACGAAATAACTCTGTCCTTTAAAACCCTTCAGAGGAATGGACTGATGCTTCACACTGGGAAATCGGCCGATTATGTCAACCTTGCCCTGAAAAACGGAGCGGTCTCCTTGGTTATTAATTTGGGCTCAGGGGCCTTTGAAGCGCTAGTGGAACCGGTGAATGGGAAATTTAATGACAATGCCTGGCATGATGTCAAAGTAACCAGAAATCTGCGTCAGGTAACAGTAGAATGGATACAGCAATAACTTGACTTTGCTTTTGCCACAGCTAAGTGTTTGGTGATCTTGCAGTTAGTACAACATGCCATTGAGTGTTTAGCCGACCTCTGAAATGTAGATTTCAACGTGTTACCAATAGATGGGTCAATTCTACCACACATGAGCACAGGCACACCTAGAAAGTCATTGTGGGCCAGGGTTGTTTGAACAATTGTAGAATTGTGCATGTTGTGTAGATATATGTGTATTAAATACACATATGCATTTAAAGGAGATGATTAAAGTGTGAAATATGATTGCTATGATGGGAGACCAGTTCAGTCTCTCTCTTTTTAAGGGAACTGTTTGATATTTGTAATTAACCAGGCAACGTATCTTTTCTTTTGACGAAACATAACTCCTTATGATAAAATTGTTTGTGGTCCATGAATTAATTCAATAAAACCAAAGATGAAATGTTCATGTGGGAAATAAATTATAATGCATAATAAGACAAATAATAGGCAGTTCATAATACCTAATAGATACAAATATCCAACACTAATCACCTCACTTGCACAGCTGTGTGTTAGGGTCTGATGAAAACAGAGTCGTTTCCACCTAATCGATGGGAATGTTCTCCAGGATATACATGTTTTATAGCACACTCGACATTACATTTGGTGGGAGCCAATGGCAAATACCTACCTATGATTCTCTTCCCAGGAAGCTAGCTTGCAAACTGCTCATGAGTTCCACAGGCTTCTTGCATTATCCAGATAATCCTCACACATCTTTGGGAGCTTCTTCTGTCCTGCTATTTATTATATTTTCATTTATTGTGATGCACCGGTTGCTCATGGGTGCAGAAGCATTGGCTTTTACATGGAATTTCTCCAACCACATGAATTTCACACTCATTTTGGTGGTGGAACTAAATTTGCCGGTACGAAGTGTGACTGTTTGATGGGAATGTGGAGGTAGTGATAACCTACTGAATGTGTCGGTGGTGCAATATCGATGGATTTATGCACAAGAAATGCTGCATATGTTACACGCGGAAGATAATTACATATAAACAGCATTCTAAAACGTATATCAAAACTTTATGCCCTAAGATTGCTGCTGTACACATAAGTTATTGGTACACAATAAGTTATTGTACACCACTTAAAAGATTTCTAAAACATTAAGCAATTTATAAATGCTTTTAAATATATAAATGAATTTTTAAAAAATCCACTGAAATCAATGGACATTTAATGATAGGATCGCATCTTAAAGCGTTTGTTCTAAAACAATATATCTGGCTTGCTTTCCAGACAGCTTCAGCTTGAGTTACGACTCAGAAATTCTTGGCAACCCCGTCGTCATTTTATCCACTTTCAAAGTAGCTAGCTGGGTAATAGATAGATAGATAGATAGATAGATAGATGTTTATTCGGCATTTGCGCCCATCTTACAATACAAAAGATGGGTGTTTTGGTCTTATTTTATTGAAGGAAATTTTCAGATTAAATATAGTGAGTTGCTAAAAGGGCATCTAGTGAATCTATAGGGCTGAGATTGGAATATAAACTTGCCTGGTACCCATTTGATAATCCTTTTGGATGTTAGTATACTACTGTAACTATGCTACAGGGTTTGGTTACAGATATTGGTATCTCCATTTTTGTCACGGAGCTTCTTGGGTGCCTGTAGGCAAATCACTGCCTTTTAAGGCCTAATTAGACTTCCCTTTATATGCACCTCATGCAGTATGGTCACTATCACTCCAATAATGTTCATAGACTATGTAAAGGCCTCTGCTCACATAGTGATTGGACAATGCTTGTGTGATATGCTAAATAGGCTGTCAGAAGGATCATGTGGCCAGAAGTTTTCATAAGTGCCCTAACCAGGATTAAAATTATCATGAAGGAGGCAGCAGTGATGTCACAGGGCAATATACAAGGAATCTTAACTAGGGTGGTTTTTAACATGACGGTGAAGCAGTGGGAAAGGAAGTACAACGAGTAGTTCCTTTTATTTCTCTTTCACTATAAAAAAAGATGTAGGCTTGAGTTGTGAATGCTCCAGCTTCAGAAACAGTATATCTGTCTGAACCATTTTCAGACATTAAACCAGAAATAAGGTAGGAGGAACCACAACTCGTTCAGGCTTCCTCTCCCCTGGTTTGATTGAAGTGCTATGAGCTTAAGGATGATAAAGCCATTCACATATTGCACAACTATAGTCATAAAAATGACCTGGTTCACACGTCCCATTAAACCGCGGTTAAAAAATGAGATGTGGTTTAATGCAAATGGTCTGCTGCTTGGTATTCCAAGCACTTCAATCCTCTCCTGCTCCTGCTGTTGTTACTCTGGAGAGGAAACAAAGGAAAGAAAGGATTCACATTACATCAGGGCCAGCCCATCCATGTGGCAAGGTGAGGCGACTGCCTTGGGCGTCAGGCTCCACAGGGACAGTAGATCCCAATGTAGATCTTTATTGCCCTCCTTGTTCATGTTATAGATCTTCACTCACCACTTTTCCCTATCATGGAGGGGAGTGCTGTTTTGTGGTTTGCCTCAGGTGCCAAAATGTATTGGGCTGGTCCTGCATTGCATAAGAACTAGCATTCATGGTTTGTTTCTCTTGAAACAAGTCACAGATGGAATCCAAGATGTCTTATTCATGTCTTATTTGAAGTAAAATAAACTGGAAGCATTTCCTCCTCAGCACCACAAAGGCAGGAGTGGTGGACCAAATCTGAAAATTTTGAGCAGCATGCAACAATAAATGATAATGCAATAAATGAACAGGGCCAATGAATAACAACATATCGCCAGAATGGTTTTGTTTGTGCCACAAAATCTGGCATAGGAAGGGCACACACCACTACTAATGTTGACGGAAATTGACACCAAATCAGTCAGCAAGTGGCCTACTTTCTAGATTTGCCTTTGCTCATCCAAAACTGTTAAAAGAAACCAACATATAAAAAGCAACAAACATGGGGTGGGAGCTAGAAGTACCAGTTAGACATGTTCTGGCAGGTGCATGACCAGAGAGCTAGCTGCAGAAATCCATTCTACTCATTGTTATGTGTCAGGATATTTGCTTTGTTTCATTGCAGTAAACTGTGATCCTAAAGTCCATCAATATGACCGAAAGAAGTTTTGGAGTTGAAAAGAAGTCCTTGTGTGCTGAGTCAAAAAAAAAATTGAGTACTAGGGGATTCCTGCTGATTCGCTTGGGGGGGATTTTGGGGTTCAGGAGAAGCAGTGGTCAGCTGATGAGCTTTAGGCGTTCCACCCCCCCCGAGAGTCATTTTGAATGTCTGTCAGAAACACTCAGTTGGAAGAGGACAAAAGGAATGTGGTCATTATGTCTGTTTCTGTCCAGTGGAGAGCTGAAATAAGTTATACAGTTTATATATCTATATCGATCTATATATATAAATATATTTGCAGGAAAAGACAACTGCTGTTACCTCTGTGGAGGCGTATCTGTTAGTCTGCTTTTTTTACTTTCCCTTGTAAAATTATTTTGCCCTTTTTTCTGTGTTACTAACATGCTTAATAACTAACATGTCATTCATGGAATGTTTCATTCTACTAACCGTTACCTGAACCAAAATAATGTACTAACATTGGTAGTGACCATCATATTTTTTAAGTAAACGATCGTTATTCTGTTCACAAGTTTTTAATTTCCTTTCTCCCCCCTTCTCCACAAAGCACTCAGGCATTGGACACGCTATGGTAAACAAACTACATTGTTCGGTAGATATCATTCTAATTGTTTCTTATTTTGGGTTTGCCGTGTGTTTCCTTTCTTTCTTTTAACTGTAGACATCATTAACAAAAGAGGAACTGCGGTTGGTACTCTTCTGCTTACTTTTTTAACCTCCTCTTCATCTGTTGTTGACTTCCTATTTTCTTTTACTTTTATCTGTTCCTGTCCAATTCTTTCTCTCTCTCTCTCTCCTCTCTTTTTTTGAACTCACATGTAGAACTCCTTAACATTTTGCATCAAAAAGCTGTGGTTAACTAACAAGGGATTAAGCTGGCCTAGCGTGCCGCCAGCCTAGCTGGCACTCTAACCATTCATAATGCATGGCATGCGGGCACGGATGAGAATGACGGAAGTGACACATCTACATACTGTTACTTCATCAACAAAGCCGTTTGGTTCTCTCCATTCCTTTCTCTTCCTTTCTTCTCCTTCTCTGATACTCGCTTTCCTGCATGCGCACATCAGAGTGTGCTGCTGCCACTTGGTCGTTCTTTGCTGGGTTCCCCTCACCCCTCTTCTTCCCCCTCCCCTCTTGCTTTGGCATGGAATCTAGGCTCTTGCATGGACACGTCGCTGCTGTATATATGGTGCAAACAGTGATGGTGCTGCTGGCAAAATTGCTTGTGCCTTTCTTTTCTTTTTTGTTTTCTGTTTTTTCAAGGTGCACGTTCTTTTTATTAGTCGATGACAGACTTAACTGAACCTTACTAATATGTAACACCAGCTAAACTAACCTAGGGAAGCATTCTACTAACACCATTTTTGTGTCTGCTAATCAACCCTTTTGAGTTGCGAATAGGGACTTGCTGACACTAGCTCAATAATAAGACAACTCTTTTAACTAGTTAGAGCACCTAGGGATAGAATCCAAGGCTAAACCTCAAACAGACATGAAAATGGGCTCCGCCTTAGGTCTCAAAAAATAATAACAACAATAATAAAAAAACAAATAAAAATATAAAAAACCAACAATAAACAACCAGGCATATCCCAAGGACAGCAGTATGTAGGTCTGAGTATAGCGTGTCCTTTCCCTGTGCTTTGTTATCTAGGTGACAATATCAGTGGATGGAATTCTGACCACGACGGGCTACACACAAGAAGACTACACCATGTTGGGCTCCGACGACTTTTTCTATGTTGGAGGCAGTCCTAGCACAGCAGACTTGCCTGGGTCACCAGTCAGTAACAACTTCATGGGCTGTCTCAAAGAGGTAAATAACGTCACCGCCATAAATGACATTCCATCATGAGATTGGCAAAGGCCGGGGCCTCATAACCTCAACTTACCTGTGTGTGTGTGTGTGTGTGTGTGTGTGTGTGTAACTGTTTCTTTAATCTGACACCTGAGTCTCCAATTCAAAGATGGTTATACAAATACAAATTCCACCTTAAAAAAATAAAAATCAAGACTGATTTACTGTACGACTGAATGTGCTGCATCTTGAAAATGCCTCTAAACCAAGCACCCCCCAACCTGTGGCCCTCCAGATGTTTGGGACTACCATTCCCATCATCCCTGACCACTAGTCCTGTTAGCTAGGGATCATGGGAGTTGTAGGCCAAAACATCTGGAGGGCCACAGGTTGGGGATGCCTGCTCTAAACGATAGATTATTTACCAGCTCTACTATAAGAATGCAACATGAGGATTTGTTGTTGCTGTTGTCTTGCGTATCCACTCTTTGTTGGGATCTCTGTGGGATTTCCGTATTGCAAAAGTGTATGTGTGGAATGGAGGGCATTCTTCTTGTGAGATGGCACCAGGGCTTCATTCTATTTGAGATGGTCAGCCCGTGTCTGAGCTGCACCTTTTGAGAATGCAGGCAGGAGGCCTCAAGGTATTCAGTGAGTAGCCATTCAGAAAAATGATGTTTAGGTCAACTTTTTGATTGCTACTGTGGTATATTTTAATAATGATGGATTCACAATGTAGATTTGCCACTTTATTTTGTTTTAGAGGGATTCTAGGACTGAGTGGATTGAAATGCTTAACTTAGAATACCCAGAGTTCCATCCCACCTCTTAATGTCTTGGGACTAGTTTACATGTGGAATTGCCTATCTGCCATATGTGCCCAGTCAGCTACTTTAATCTCTGGAGTTGGCACTGTTACAGGTAGCACATAATTATCATTGATATTTTAGTGTGACAGAACCTACACTTTGGAACTCCTTGCCTACTGTTGCCAGGCAGTGCCTTCCCTGTATTCTTTGTGGTGCCCACTTAAAACATTTTTGATTAGGCAATCCTGTCCAGACACACAGGTGTTGGTGTCTTTTAATATCTTTTACCGACAATTTTAGCTATTTTTAAATGTTTTCAATGGTTTTCCACTGTTCTCGTTGATCATTTAAATATCTATTGTAAGTCACTTAGAGGTTTTACTACAATTAAGTGGTTTATAAAGTTTGTTAAATGATCCCATTCCAGTGATTCTTTAAAAGTGCAAGAGCTTGAATGGATATACAGAGCTTTCCCACTGCCAGGTGTTTCCTCCTAACCACCAACACATAGTTCCATGCTCACAAGCCATGTACATAGCAAACTGCTCCTTCCGCCTAAGCAAATGTGAAAATATTCAGATCTCTGGATCTGTGTTGAATCAGCTCAGAGGGATCATTCCTACTACTAAGTGCTGGCCTAGTGCTGGAGCCTATGGAGAAATCGGCAAGGCAGGTCAATTTCAGGACCATGGATAGATCCAAGTGAACAACTACCGGTAGCTCTAGGTTGAGAGCACACTGAGAGGTGTTTCAAACCTCTGCCTCCAGACTACTTCGTAAAATGAATTCTATAGATTTGGGAGGGGCCCAAATGCTCATCTGTTCCAACCCCCTGCAATGCAGGACTTCTTCTAGGCTTCAGCCCCTTGTGGAGAGCCTGAGATTCTTAAATAGCCAACCATCTGACCTGAAGAAAGGCACCCCTTCTCCATTCCATGTGTGGTGGGTGCCCTCCACCTTTGGACTGTGGGAAGCAGGAGTCTCCTCAGCAGAAGTTATAGAAACATGAAATTGTAGAGTTGGAATGGACCCCGAGGGTTATCTAGTCCAACCCCCTGCTTAAAAACCTCCCATGAAGGAGAGACCACAAATCAGCTCAGGTGCAGTGATCTCCTGTTCTCTAGCAGCCAGCACAGAGCCCTGAACCTGCCTTGCACATTGCTAACTCTTCTGAAAATGTACATTTGGAAAGGCCCATTCAGCTGTTAGTTCTGCCTCAGCATTGGCCTGGGGTTTTGGGCACCCTAGGGCTGCAGTTTGTTCGGGCTCAGGTTTATTCCAGGATCAATAGTGTTTTCCCTCTGCAGGCTTTACAAAAATGGGTTTTATTCTTAAATAGAGTGACCCTAGTTCAACCCAGCCACTGCTGTGTCTCTTTATTTAGCCACCAGGTCACAAATGTTGAGTGTAAGCAATTGGACTCAGAAAACATGGCCCCTGCAATGCTTGAATCAGCATTTAGAACAGTGCTACAAGATATCATGTGGCTTGGATCATTATTATTGTTTTAAAGGTTAAACCCACCTGAATATCAGAAATTGGAGACAATCAAGAGGGGAGTGCTCAGAGATATTAGGTTCAGCAGCACCACCAAAGAAAAACAGATGTACTAGAAGGACCTTTGATTCAGCAAGGGAATACATATGGGCTGATTTAGGTCCAATTTAGAAATTTCCCTCCCTGTCCCTATCAGACCTAGTTCTGTTTATTCATCCTTCCCACAGTGGATTTTCAAACACAAGGATAACTTGCAGGCATATTCCCATTCTGTTTAATAATAATATGGGGCCTTAACAAGAAATAGAGTTGTTGTTGTGTCTGCAGAAACTCATTGCATCTGACAGCGTCTGTTGCATCTCAAAACATATATTTTTGAACTTAGCAAAATTCATATGAAACTTTATTGCCACTGAAGGAAATCACCCCCCCCCCCCACATTCCATATGGGACGGGGTGGGAGGCAGTCTGCCCTATGGGAAAGTTTGACATTCCTACAGTTGTTAATGGTTTTCTGGACAGTCAAGGATATAAACACATTGTTGACGTTGGGGGAAATGCGGTCTCTGTGCAAAAGTTGACGGGGAGGGGAAATCCTGTGAAAAACATCGCCAAATGTTTTAAGACATCTTAAATCAAATGAAATGGGATTTTTTTAAAGAAAAAATTGGATGAGGAGCATGTAAATAAATAAAAAAGAGAGTTGTGCATAAAATTTCATGGCCCTATGAAACAGAGGGAGAGGGATAAATTTAACGTAAGATTGGGTTGTAATCAACAAAGTCAACCCGTTTGTGCAATGACTTTCGTATGAACAATTGAACATCCCCTCCCTCTTCTCTCTCTGCATGCCCCCATAACCTATTCTCTGGAGGGCGATGGAAACCCCTATAGAAGGCAGAGGGAGGGGCAGTTCCATTGTGGAAATAGAAGTCCTTGCATGAAGTGGGTGACTTTGCTGAATGCAACCCAGAGGGTGCTAGGCTTGAAGCTAGGTTCTCAATTACCCATTTTTTGCAGTCTTTCCCCTAAACCAGGCACCCCCAAACTCAGCCCTCCAGATGTTTTGGGACTACAACTTCCACCATCCCTAGCTAACAGGACCAGTGGTCAGGGATGATGGAAATTGTAGCCCCAAAACATCTGGAGGGCCGAGTTTGGAGGTGCCTGCCCCAAAGCTCAGTTTTACATCAGTAAAATGGGAATGATAGTGGCTCACTTCACAAGGTTTCTGTGAGAGTGAATACAAAAAAAAAAAAACCAATGCAAATTGCTCTGCAGATTAGAATGAAAAATTAAATAAGTAGCAAAAGTGGCTTTTCATAACAAAGATTCCATTAATTCAGAACCTTAAGTGTTCTGAAAACAAACCTATATTAAAAAGGTTTCCCATCTGATTCATAGTCTGTTTATTTGGATTTATACTGATAGATCTCTAAGCTTATCCTCCAAATCACTTTAGTTTTTTTAGTGGGTTTTGAATCTGTATTTAATTCAATTCAATTGGGATCCATGATTTAAATTATAGATGGCAATAAGATTTCAGACAGGATGATTGAGCTATAACACATGTGCTGAAATTATGATGCTCAGCCCACTAGTCATGTATTAAGGCTCTTCCAAGTGATTGAAAAGTCATTTGGTTTTTTTTTCAGTCCCTTAAGGGAAGCATAAAAATTGTAGGTTTTGTCAAGCCTCTCATGGGCTGCTGTCTGGTGTTCGGCATGCTGGCTCTCAGGTTGTGTGGAACTACACTGTGGCGTGTTATGCTAAAGAGATTGGTCAGATCAGATCTTGACTACAGGTTCCCTTGAGTAGCCCTTCTGCTGCATTGCCAAGAAAGCAGCATGCAGCAAGAAGTTGGGATCCATCTGCCTTGAAAGACAATGGAGTGTGCCTCGGGTTGAAGTCAAACAACTGGAGAAACACAGCACTCACTGTGGCTGCAGAGACCACTAAGTGCTGCCTCCCATGTTGCTTTTGTTGTATTAGCAGCACCAAAGTAACCTCTCCAGAGTGCAAGCCTGGGCATTGTGTATGAAGGTCCTGGGCTGTCCAAGCAACAAGGCCCCCCTCTCAGCCTTGCTGATGGGGTCCAAAGGAAAGCAGAGCAATGCATTTGGCACCAGCTTGGCTGCAGGTGTTGCTGGAAGGAGGCGTTCAAGACACCACCCATACATCTTAGGGACTCCAGTCTCGATTGTGAGGGTTTACTCCTTACTCTTTCCTTCTCCCAAAGATGTCCCATAAGCCAGAAAGATAGAATGTACAAAATAAGCAGAGATGGACAAATTGGTCTGCTTCTGGTCTGTGCCACAGGTCTGCAAATGTGGTGGGGAACTCGTTGCTTTGCATTTCCGTACCACAGTTAGGATTGATTCCTTCTAGTCCTTACAGTATTAGACAGCATAAAGGTAAAGGTAAAGGGACCCCTGACCATTAGATCCAGTCGGGTCCGACTCTGGGGTTGCAGCGCTCATCTCATGTTATTGGCCGAGGGAGCCGGCGTATAGCTTCCAGGTCATGTGGCCGGCATGACTAAGCCGCTTCTGGTGAACCAGAGCAGCGCACGGAAATGCGGTCCCTATTTATCTACTTGCACTTTGACGTCCTTTCGAACTGCTAGGTTGGCAGGAGCAGGGACAGAGCAACGGAAGCTCACTCCGTCGCGGAGATTCGAACCGCTGACCTTCTGATCAGCAAGCCCACCTGCGTCCCATATTAGACAGCATATTAGATAGGAAATTAGATAGCTTGATGTAAGGCTGTGCAGAGGATTCCTTAAGTTTTGGATCAGTTTTTCACTGAGGCACCTCTGCGGTCATGGGTGAAAAACGGAGCGAGAGGCTGCAGAAGCTAAACAGCATTCAGTTCCCCCCATGAGCATTTCTTCGATATTATCATAAAAGTAGCTTTTGGTGAGATGAAACGTGTAGAACCGGAGTCCTGCTGAATTTATTTTCACCTTCTTCATTCCCTTCCATCAAGGATAGGGATGAAAGATTTCCTTTCACAAATATTTATCCTGAACCTAAGTTCTAACGGCAACTGTCATCTCACTCCTCCCCTGTAACTCCTCCAGTCTGGCAGCGATAAAAAGGAATGGAGGGCAATAATGTTGTTGTTGTTTTTTATCTAGAAATGAACAGTATGCCATCTACAATATCGTATCGTTATGCACATCCCAGTCTCTGAGTGGTGGGAAATTTTGGGGAGTGGGGAGGGTCAGCACACATACATTGGTTTTGCTTTCCTTGGAATGAAGGTAACAGGAGACTTTGACACCCATGTAATATATTATTATAATTCACGCGTATAAACAGGACGAGCATAAGTGGAAAGGGTCACAGCATTAACACTCCAGGAAATGTCCCCCCCCCTCACCTGAGCTGCCTAAGTACATTAGTTTTGCATTCAGCACAAATATCTTGAATACGGTCAAAGACCAGAGAACAATTTGTAAAAGTATAATATTGTAAACTGCACTGTGCTACAAATAGAAATGAAAATGCGGGCCAATTCACGGAATTGGTGCTTACATTTAAAACCAAGTTTCAGCATTTTTAAAGTTTTAAAATTTTTCATAAGTCTCTACGGTCTATTATCGTTCCATCGGGGGTTAAAATTCGGACTCTGTTGCTGACATCACTGCTTGTCTTAGTCTTGTCGCAATGTGACAGTACTTTGCCACAGGCCTGATAATTTCAGGATCTTTATCAGCTAGGAGGTGTCTGATATAGTTATCATCTGTGCTAGGTTGGCCTCAACTAGGGCCAGGGCTTTCTCAGTATTGGCCCCGACTTGGTGGAACAGTCTATCATAAGAGACCAGGGCCCTGCGGGATTTGGCATCTTTCCGCAGGGCCTGCAAGACAGAGCTGTTCCACCTGGTCTCTGGGTTGGTTTCTGTTTCATAGTTATGCTTCATTCTTTTATTGGTGGGCTATTTGAAAATGAGACTCCAGTTTTAATTTTTAATTTGTATTTTAATCTGTATTTTAAATTGCTGTGATTTTAATTAGTGTTAGCTGCCCTGAGCCTGGTTTTTGGCTGGGAAGGGCAGGGTATAAATAAAAAATTATTATTATTATTATTATTATTATTATTATTATTATTATTACCACCGGGTAATTTCCTCAGAATCAGTTACAGGCGGGTAGCCGTGTTGGTCTGCCATAGTCAAAACAAAATAAAAATTTCTTTCCAGTAGCACCTTAGAGACCAGCTAAGTTTGTTCTTGGTATGAGCTTTCGTGTGCATGCACACTTCTTCGTGTGCATGCACACTTCAGATACACAGATATCTGAAGAAGTGTGCATGCAAACGAAAGCTCATACCAAGAACAAACTTAGTTGGTCTCTAAGGTGCTACTGGAAAGAAATTTTTATTTCCTCAGAATCGTGCATTCAGCACAAAGAGCAAGTCTCTTCCCAGTCCAGTTCATTACAAGACTGGACTCAGGTCTACTTTTACACTCACTGGTAGCATCACCTCCCTTCAGGGGAGTGGCAGAAACTTGCTCCCTTTTAACCCACCTTCCTAGACCCTTAGTCATCCATACTCTTTAGTCCTGCAAAATAACACTTAACACACATGGCTGGAACCATTAACTTGACAAAAAAAAAAAAAAAAGACTGGTTTGACTGCCTTGGCAGTCTCCTTTCATACAGAATCACATCTAACAGATAAAAAAAAATATCACAGGCTTGGAGGGAGCCCCAATGATGCCATCTAAGCTACCCCTCAATCCTATAACAGCATCAAAAAATTCTCTCTCTGGGAGCTAGAACTCAGTAGAATGTCATTAAAATTCCATAGAAAGATTATCCTTCTTTACTGATTTCTATCAGATGTTTTTCCACTGTGGCGTAAAGAATTATTTATCTTCTAAATGTAATCTTCTAGTCTACGGTTATTTCTGTCCCCGCACCCCAGTTCTTGCTTTAAATGAATGCCGAGTTTGGCTTGCTTTCATCTGAGAAATCATGACAGTTTTGTCTTCTGTAACACTGTTCTCTTCTGCTGGTTCTTTTGAACTGTTCTGAACACTCGGATCTGCCTTGCATCTCTCCCTTCCACCTTTCCAAATGAAAACACATCATTTCATTTGATATCCCTGTCCTTGTTAACAAGGGTCAATTTTTTTTGGGGGGGATGACCAATGAGACAGTTTTCCAGTAGCATCACATCTGGAATGACAGATAATCATCCATGGCTCATTTTAAAAGCCACATAAGAGAGTTTGTATGATCCATGGGGGTAGGGGGTGTGTGACAGAGGGAGAACCCAGAATGGGGGAAACACCACTCCGGATCTTAGCAACTATATTTCACAACTTGAGCTCTCATTTCCAATCACTAGAAATTTAAATTTTTAAAGATCACCACTTGTCTGCTGTGTTTGCATCTGAGAAAGTCAGGGATGCATTATTCATTTTTTTTGCCTAGCTGGGTCCGCTCTGTGATGTGTGGTGATTAAAGATTTAGTGCTGTGGGAGCTATAGACCGGAGAGCTGCTTCCACCAAACGTTGCTCGTAGTGACTCATCCAAAGGTCAAACAAACTTTTCACTCTCCACCTCGCTGGCACAGATCTCTGCACGAATCGGGAGCCCTCCCCATGAAGATCTTGAGAATAATAATGGAGCAATGGAGCTATTTTGAAAGCGGGCTTGTGTGGAGATCCCAGCCACCCTCCCCCATGATAAATATCACTGTTCAAAACTGTTTGGACATTGTTCACTGTTATTCAGATGGTTCTCCTAAGAGTGTGTCAGGTGTTAAATGTCTTGAATCAAGAGCTCTGGAAAGTGAGTCCTGGCTACTTGCTCCCTGTATTCATGGAGCTGCTGATCAGAAGAGGGAATTGGTTTCATCTGGGGCACTCATACCATATAGGCCAGTGGTTTTCAACCGGAGTGCCGTGTCACCCTCGGGTACCTTGAATGATGATCAGGGGTGCTGTGGGGTGGGGCACGTCTCTTTGGGGCAGGGAGCAGCTCAGAGACCAGGGGCGGAAGTTGTGGCTGCCCAGAGCATTCGCGAGGAGAGGGGAGAAGAGAGGAGGCTGAGGGAACACTCCAGAAGGGAGGGTGCTGCCAGCTCCGCAGGCAAGGGGTGACATAACTGGGTTCCTGAGCCCCACAGGGGTGCTGCAGAAAGATTGTAGTTGTCAAGGGAGCTGTGGTTCCCAAAAGGCTGCAATTAACATCCAGAATTCGGCAACTAGGAGGCGAAACATTTGAAAAAGAATGGGGGAAATTCTTGGTATATTTGAACAGGATATGTGGAATATGAATAATAAAATAAAACTCATAGCTTAATATATAATTCTTTATTGGAAATATAAAATGTAAAAATGACAATATGTAGTTTACAGAGACAAATGAACTAGGATATAACAGGTCAAAACATGGTACATATGAAGGAAAGGGGTGGAAAGTATCTGGAATTGAAACAAAGTTGAAAAGGGAGAAATATAGGTGACTAAGGAAATACTTTAGGTCATAAGATAGAGACAATAAAGAAGTGTAAAACCGCAAGAACCAATCAGGAGGAAGAATAAAACAGAGGAAGAAAGGGGGGGAGTGCACAGGGGGGGAATGATGCGGGAGGGGTGGGTGTCGGGGGGTTTGTTTGCTGGGTGGTTTGTATTGTAAGAAGGTTGAGGTCGATAAAGTTGAAGGTTAAGTTGTAAATGTAATGTATAAGATAAATTTGTGTGAAAAACCAATAAAAATCATGAATAAAAAAAGAAAAAAAGAAAACCTCTGCCCTAGGCCACAGTCCTCCTGATCTGTTCTGCAGAATCCTATGGATTGCTGCTCTCTTGCATCAGTCAGGGCAACCTCTTCAGGAAGATCAGTGTTGCTCTGTGAATCTACCTTAATTCAGCCTTCAGTCTTCCCTGTCCTGTTAGCTGCCAGGACTATATAATTCCTCAGCAGCACACACAAGCACAGAGTTGTTGAATGTTCCAGTCAAACACTTGAAAAACCTCAACGATGTCTTCCCGCATTAGATATGAGCAGCTTAGTTTTGCTGCTGCCCTGTTCCACAGCCACTTCCCTGAAGCCTAAATATAGCCTTATCAATATACTAGAATTTGCCAATGCTGTCATGGCTGTCATGTCTTCCCCCCACCCACTCATCCAACTGAGAAATAAAATTATATCAGAAATCAGCAGCCACTTCCCATCTAATAACAAATGTCCTCTGCGCCTGCTGATATAATAAATATTGCACCAATACTAACTTTTGAACTCCTAATGTTCCAGGGAGTTTTTCATTGCACAGGGTGAATTGGGGCAGGGGGACAGGCAGCTGGAGCTGGGAGAGAAAATGTCCTTCCTTTGGTGGGCAGTTGGATTCATCACTATTTGTTCTGTTCAAGTTCTGACTTTATGATTCACCAATGATTAGGAAAGTTCTGGGGGATAGCTAAGGCAAACCAAGGAAGATAGAGCCCCCTCCAGCTAATTCTGTTTACTCGAGGACAAGAGTTCAACAATTTGTACTGTATATAGAACTAGCACTGCTGAGTTTCTTTTCTAGGGGCCTTGCTTCAGATTTTAGTGGAGGGAGGGGAAAGACATCAGTGCAGTGGACATTAATTGTAGTTGTGTCTATACGGGATAAATCACCTTTTAAAACACCAACAACACAGAGCAGCATTTGTGTCGTTATTACTATTCGTGTTATCATTAAATTCATTAGCTACCCTTCACTAGAAGGTAGGTTGCAACAGTTTAAATTTCGCTACAGTGGTACCTCTGGTTGCGTACTTAATTCGTTCTGGAGGTCTGTTCTTAACCTGAAAATGGTCTTAACCTGAATCACCACTTTAGCTAATGGGGCCTCCCGCTGCCGCTGCGCCGCCAGAGCACGATTTCTGTTCTTATCCTGAAGCAAAGTTCTTAACCTGAAGCGTTATTTCTGGGTTAGCGGAGTCTGTAACCTGAAGCGTATGTAACCTGAAGCGTATGTTACCCAAGGTACCACTGTATTAAAAAAAAATAATGTTTAGCACGTATAATTTGGGCATTGTGTAAGGAGAATGCCTCACTGTGCAAATCTGTCTAATTCACATTACTTGAAACCAGTGCTTTTTTTCTTTTAAAAAAATGTTTAGGGGGTACTCTCATTATCCAACTCATATTGAAATACTGCCCCTCAATGAGGCCAAACTTAGATTCACAAAATGTTTAGGGGTATGCGTACCCCTGCATCCCCCAAGAAAAAAGCATTGCTTGAAACAATGTCCAAGCAAAAACACAGCTATCCTTCAAAATTCTCACTTTTCCAGATTTTGAAACACACACACACACACACACACACACGTGTATATTTGGGGGGGGGGGAACTGTACATAAAATGCATAAATAAGTGAAAATAATGCACAAAAATGTTGTATCAGAGCAAGCCTCCTTACCTGTGCCACTGGGCCAACAGATCACATCCACAATCAGATGCACATTCCAAGGATTAGATTTATATCAGTGGTTCCTTATCCAGGAAGTGAAGATGCCTGTATACAAGTGTGATTAAGCCTGTTTAAGGGGAAGGATCCCTATGTTACATCAGTTTATTGTAGAATCACAACACAGAACCAGTAAACAGGCCAGGAATGCTGCTGTTTCTACTACTAATTATTATAATCATCATCATTTTTACGATCTTAAGTTCAGTTTGCCACAATTCTGCATCACGAAAATTCATCAGCATTTTATTGCACATTTCTCCTAATAGGCTCATTTCCCCCAATATTTTTTGCCTAATGAACACATTTTTTGCAATCCGTTTTTCCTAATGCTGCGCGTTTTATGTAAGTTGTTTTCACAAAAAGTGCACTTACTTATTTACACATTTGCAAGTCGCACTCTCATTGAGAAATAAAACAAAAAGGGAGAATGTGGTATATAAAACCAAAATCAACAAAGATATCCACATAAAGGTCATTAAAGGCAATAATAATAATAATAATAATAATAATAATAATAATAATAATAGGGTTTAAAAGAAAGAAGTCCGACAGTAGAATGGCCCTCTCCGGGAGATGGTGGACTCTCCTTTCTTGGAGGTCTTTAAGAAGAGGTTGGATGGCCATCTGTCATGGATACTTTAGCTGAGATTCCTGCATTACAGGGGGCTGGACGAGATGATGCTCAGAGTCTCTTCCAATGCTACGGTTCTATTAAAATTCATGTTGTAGAGGCCTGTCCAAGGAAGAAGAGATCTGAATGAAGGGACTTGTGGCTTCCGCTGAACTCCTACAAGCAAAGAGTTCCACAGGGCAGGCTTATCACACCAAAGGCTTGGTGCCTAGTGATGGTGAACTGAACCTCAGTATTGCCCCGTCAGAAGATCTCAGTGATCGAGGTGGAGCATAAGCAAACAGACATGTGGTTTGCACTCAACCCTACTAGATGCAATGTTGCATACTATTTTGTTGCTGTTGTTTGGGGAACTGCATAACAGAACTCGGAAGAGCGTGGAGTTTGGAAGATAGCAGTATTTCAGTAGGGCACTGTTTCAGGAAGTACATGTTAGGTAGGCTTACATTAAAATGCAAACTGAACTGAACATCTCCCATTTTCTACAGGAGCCACACGTCCTCCTGCGCGGGGTTGGGGATGGCGTGGTGGCATTGCCTGTCAGCTTCCTCCTTTTCAGTCTCAATGAAATGAGTCTCAATGAAATGTTACCCATGTAGGACTCAGCAGGGAGAAGGACGGGGGGGGGGACACCTGAATGAGGGCTTATCCACACTTACCTTTCATCTGTGCTTTCCAAGCATGGTCCACACTTTAAAGCTCTGTGCCCAAGTGCTGAATCGGAGCAAATGGCATACTGCAGAAAACACAAATTGCTATATGCTCTGCTTCATATTTAAAGAGCAGGTTTTCACAGGGAAAGCTCCAGAGCAAATATAAATAAATACATGGTGCTCTGTCATAGAGCTTTGAAGCAAAGACCTGTGCTTGGAAAAAAATGGGACAAAAGGTGGATAAGCCCTTAGTTGACTCCACCTGCGTTTGACTCTGGCTTCAGTTACTGGCTTCAGCTATCCTTGGGTGGATCTTGTTGTTGTTCAGTCGTTCAGTCGTGTCCGACTCTTCGTGACCCCATGGACCAGAGCACGCCAGGCATGCCCATCCTTCACTGCCTCCCGCAGTTTGGCCAAACTCATGCTAGTCACTTTGAGAACACTGTCCAACCATCTCATCCTCTGTCGTCCCCTTCTCCTTGTGCCCTCCATCTTTCCCAACACCAGGGTCTTTTCCAGGGAGTCTTCTCTTCTCATGAGGTGGCCAAAGTACTGGAGCCTCAACTTCAGGATCTGCTCTTCCAGTGAGTACTCAGGGCAGATTTCTTTAAGGATGGATAAGTTTGATCTTTTTTGCAGTGCATGGGACTCTCAAGAGTCTCCTCCAGCACCATAATTCAAAAGCATCAATTCTTTGGCGATCAGCCTTCTTGATGGTCCAGCTCTCACTTCCATACATTACTACTGGGAAAACCATAGCTTTAACTATACGGACCTTTGTTGGCAAGGTGATGTCTCTGCATTTTAAGATACTGTCTAGGTTTGTCATTGCTTTCCTCCCAAGAAGCAGGTATTTTTTAATTTTGTGACTGCTGTCACCATCTGCAGTGATCATGGAGCCCAAGAAAGTAAAATCTCTCACTGCCTCCATTTGTTCCCCTTCTATTTGCCAGGAGGTGATGGGACCAGTGGCCATGATCCTAGGTTTTTTTTTTATGCTGAGCTTCAGACCATATTTTGCGCTCTCCTCTTTCACCCTCATTAAAAGGTTCTTTAATTCCTCCTCACTTTCTGCCATCAAGGTTTGTCATCAGCATATCTGAGATTGTTGATGTTTGTTCCGGCAATCTTAATTCCGGCTTGGGATTCATCCAGTCCAGCCTTTCGCATTATGAATTCTGCATATAAGTTAAATAAGCAGGGAGACTGGAGTGGCTTGCCGGTTCCTCCTCCAGGTGAATCACATTTAGTCTAAACTCTCCGCCATGACCTGTCCATCTTGGGTGGCACTGCATGGCATAGCTCATAGCTTCCCTGAGTTATTCAAGCCCCTTCGCCATGACAAGGCAGTGATCCATGAAGGAGTGGGTGGATCTACATATAGGTGGAAAATGCTATAAATAAGTCAGAAATTAAATCATTATAACAAAAGAAAAAAACGCTATGTAAAAACCGCATGTATTTTTTCTTTGCTCTCCAGCGCCATCTGGTGTTTCATGTTTATATCACATTTTTTGACTAATGTAGCTGAGCCCCTTGTATTCCACCCCACCTGAGCCACCACGGCTCTTGGGGATGATCCAGCTGTGTGTCACCTGCATGAGTCTAGAGGGGGTGGGACAAAATGGCCTTCAGCTCTGTGATTCTGTGTGCACTCGCAAATATTGTATGCAAAGGGCACCCTCCTCATCCCCAACCCCAAGGTAAAAAGAGGGACAAAACACCAACACTGGTTTTACCAGGAACAGCTGCCAGAAAATGAGGTTTGGGAAATAGCAATCGTTGGAGTGAATGAAATGTGTGTGGGGAGGTGGGGGGACCCGCTTTGTGTAGAAAGCAAGTTTTCATCTGAAATCCTGTGTGTTGGGAAGCGCAGTGTCAAATGTCCCTGAGCTAGAACCTTTTTTCATCTATTGAGTGAGAAGGGTTGGTAGCTTTACTTAGAGTAGGCTTATGCCCACTGAAATTAACGGACCTAACTTAGGGGTCTTTACGCACAGAGAGATATTACTGAAATTGGCAGTGTGTTCAGCTTTATATCATACGTCCTAACAGATGTGGTGAGCATAATCACACTTGTATACAGAACATGCAGTACGTACAGCTATATACTTTCATTGATCCTGGCCGACCCACCCTCTCAATCACCTTGCCCAAGAATGGTAGATTTGAGACTGGGCGATAGTTGGCCATATTGGCCGGGTCTAAAGATGTTTTTTTAAGAAGCAGTTTAATGACCGCCTCTTTCAGCGGGGCTGGGAAGGCTCCCTCACAGAGGGAAGCATTCACCACCCCGCGCAGCCCATCGCCCAGCCCCTCCCGGCTAGCTTTTATAAGCCAGGATGGGCAAGGATCAAGGAGACAGGTGGTTGGTTTCACTCGTCCAAGCAGCCTGTCCACATCCTCGGAGGTAACAGACTGAAATTGATCCCACGCAACTGGACTAGACAGGACTCTGGCACTCTCCCGCCCTGGCCCTGCTCCCACGGTGGAGTCTATCTCTTTCCGAATCTGAGCGATTTTATCTGCAAAAAACTTTGCAAACGCATTGCAGGAGATCTTGGGGTCCCTACCAGGCCCCGATGACGAAGGTGGCTCCGATAGATTCCGAACCACCTGAAAGAGTCTCCTGCTGCTATTTTCCGCAGATGCAATAGAGGCGGTGAAGAAAGTCTTCTTCGCCGTCGCTATCGCCACTTGGTAGGCTCGACGTTGAGCTCTAACCTGTGTTCGGTCGGATTCAGAATGGGTTTTCTGAATCACCGAGTAGCAGAGATCAGGTGATACACTGCAGATAGGAACAGGCTTGACTTTCAGTGGATTAGGTCATCAAGATCAGGGAACAGACCTAGCGCCTAAATAAATGATATTTTGGGATGCATTCCTTTACTACGTGTGTGGGGAACCTTTAGGCCCTCCAGATGTTGATGAGCCACAACTCCCATCATCCCTGGCCATTGGTCATTCTTGCTGGGTTTATTTATTAAATTTGTATACCACCCTATGCCCATAGGTTTCAGGGCAGTTTATAACGTAAGGTTGCGATATAAAAAGTACAAAACACGTAATTATTTTTTTTTTTAAAAAAAAACAATTAACAATATTAATGTATGCAAGCTTCGAGAACACTGTCCAACCATCTCGCCCTCTGTCGAAGAGTTGGGCACGACTAAACGACTAAACAACAACAACAACAACAATGTATGCAAAGTAATAAAAAAATACATTCCTCAACAAAAGCCCCCCAAACAATACCCCAACCCACAAATACAAATACAAATAAACATTTAAAAACAATTTAAAACACCAGAGGGATGACGCGTTGGAAGAAGAATGGAAGAAATTCAAATTATATTTAAAAAATCATTGTATGATTGATAATTAGATATACCTTGGAAGGACGGTTAGGCTGTAGATTTAGAGTAAGATTAAGTTAGATGAATATGAGTTAAGATAAATAGTTAAGATTAAAATAATTAGGTAATTTTTATGGTAAATAAGATATTG
Organism: Lacerta agilis; assembly: GCF_009819535.1. Classification (NCBI taxonomy): domain Eukaryota; kingdom Metazoa; phylum Chordata; class Lepidosauria; order Squamata; family Lacertidae; genus Lacerta; species Lacerta agilis. The sequence continues at coordinate 105,518,424 of NC_046314.1, read as the reverse complement.
TAAGTTGTTTAGAAATTACTAAAGATGATAGACAAGGAACGCAGGAAGAGGAGACAGGAGGTGAAGGATAGTTATTAGGTATAAAAAATGAGATTTTTGGTTTTTGTTGTTGTAGGTTTGTTTTTGTTGTAGGTATGTTTTTATTGTAGGTTTGTTTTATTGTGCTGATTAGGTTTGATTATGTTGTAATTGTTTTCTTTTGTTTTATAAAATTCAATAAATATATTTTAAAAAATAAAATTAAAACAATTTAAAACAACCCTACCCTCCAAAAAAAATAAGACAACACCCACCCAAGTTAAAACTCCATCCCTGTTAAAAAGCACAATTTTAGCACAAGGGGGCTGGCCCAGGCTTTATAGAGCTGCCCCCAACAACTGGTGCATGCCTAGCTGGGGCAGCAGGTGTTTCTAATGCTGCCTGGTCCTGGTCCCTGCCCTACTTGCACACCTGCAGGCAGGTCCTGGTCTGGAAGTCCCCCAAGAGGCCACAGGTCCAGCAGGTTGTGGTGGGGAGTTGGAGGTCCCCCAGGCAGCAGCTGCAGGCAGGTCCTCTGCTGCAGTTGATGGGAGCTGCAGTTCAGCAACATACTGTCTGAAAGGTATTGATGTCATTCACTTTTGTGGAAAAGCAGAGAGTTAAATTTAGGGCAATGAGGTCAAAGCCTACCTACCACCTACCACCCATCCCTGACACTGGCAGGCTAAAGGACTGCAATATTTTGCAGAGTTTTGTTCCCCCCCTCCCTCCCATGCCCCTGTTTCAGTAAACAATCCCTTCCAGCAAAATTGACGGGCCCTTTGCTAGTGTAAATTAAATAAAGCGGTGATGAAACAACCAGAGGCTTATCTTTCAATACCGAAATGCTTGGTCCACACTCTCTCTCTCTCTCTCTCTCTCTCTCTCTCTCTCTCTCACACACACACACACACACACAGCATCCAGCATTGCCTCTGCGGAACTTTTGAGACTGGTCTTTGAAGGAACTCCAGGCAAAATGAATTGCAAAGCTGGTTAGAAAGCCTGTATGCTTTTCCCGATTGCGCCAGTGCCCAGAAGACAGCACAAAGAGCCTGCTCTTAGCAGACCACAGAGGCCTTAGCGATAGACAGAAAGAGGCAACTCTTTTTGCAGATCAAAGTCGCGGCCATGAATTGTGTCCAGGAGGTGATGCAAAGCCAGAGCATGCGTGTGAACACAGCTGTAATTTTATTGATTAGTACTGCATGTATATAGTCCATCTGAAAATTCTGTTGAAATAACAATAGGTTGAAAATATATGTAAAATGTAAAGAGAAAGAGGGAACAGCATAATTCAGATGTGGGGAACTTTCAGCCAGGGACGTCTTAGCCATTGAGGCTACTGGTGGAAGGCGCCACGGCCTGAGGAGGGAGCCTGTGCCCTCCAGCCCCGCTGGCAGTGCCGCTCTCACCCACCTCTTCTCGGGCTGTGGACGTGGGGAGGCCATCGGCGAGCCTCCCGTCGGCGCTGCAGCCAGGGCTCCCTGGACGACAGCGCCGCGCTGCCACTTCAGCCGAGCAGACGAAGGTGGAGGTGGAGCACAGCTGGCAGCATCCCCACCCGTCCCTCTGCACCCTCCGGCTGCCTGCCACGCCTGGCCCTGCCCGGCGGACCGCGCCGTGCCCTGCCTGGTGGAGCGTGAGGGGCACCGGAGGGATCGTCACACCAGGGCACCAGATTTACTTAAGACGGCCCTGCTTTCAGCCCTGCCGATGCTGCTGAACTACAACTCTCATCATCCATGGCCATTGGTCTGAAGGGAGTTGGAGTTCCTCCATATGAGGGATTTAACCATCAATCCATCTTCCCACGGAACTCAGAGAATTGTAGCTCTGTGCAAGGAATAGGGGTCTCGTAACAACTCACAGCTCCCTTAATAAATGGTAGCTCCCATAATTCTCTAAAGGGAAGCCATGGCTCTTTAGAGTGGCACCACAGAACTTTAAATGTATGGTGTGGATGTGGCCTGGGAATGGTTAGGTGGAAAGTAGCTTTCCTGTGTGTTTCCATCTTCGGGCTCTGTAGTTTAACTCAGGGATTTGGAGAAGGGCCACAGCACAGTGGTAGAACCTCTGCTTTGCACTCAAAAGATCCCAGCTTCATTTCCCTACATCTTCCAGGTACCACTGACAAAGACCCTCAGAGAACCACTGTCAGTCATTGCAGACAATACTAAGCTAGAAGAACCAGTGGCTTGATCATGGGCTTCTGTGTTCCTAACATGTCCTAATAGAAAACTCAGCCTCTGTTTAGATCTGCATACAGCACCCTCCAATCAGTGCCATTTATCCACCACTTTGTACAATGGGTGGCTGAAAACTTATGTCCTGAGAAATACCACAGTGAGCAGTTTTCTGGGAAATTGAAAAGGAAGCTTCCTGCCCATCACTGCTCAGAAAATTGCTGCTACTATTGCCACCAGCAACAGCCACATGCCGACTACACTTCACTGTGCAGCAGCCGGTATCCGGAGATATTTCCCAGCCCATGCTGTAGATGGAAGCTGATCAGCTGAAGATGTCTCTGCTATGGCCATGTCTCCTTTTTCCCCCTTACTCTTTCTATTTCCCTGATAATTTGGGAGAGCTCTTGAGAGCAGAAGAAAGGGGCTGGGGATTTGTAGCACTTGCTTGGGGTGCTACCAAAAGACCAGACTCCTTCAGGGCCAACAATTAGATGTTCATTTATCTTGGATCAGTGGTCACCTCCCACCAGTCTTACTGGGCAGTCCTCTGCAGAGTAGCTCAGAATAGCCAAGTTTTTGTCACCATCCCTGCTAGCAGGTGCAGATCTACAACCCGGGAAAATGCCTTGCTACAGATAAGCAGTTGAATGGGTTGAATGAGTCTATACAAGGGGTAATGAAAATTGTGTCTGCCAGATAGTAGTGGACTTCAGCTGCCATCATCCCAAACCATTGAATATATTGGCTGGAGTTGAAAGGTATAGTGGACGCTTGGGTTGCGAATGCGATCCATGCGGGAGGCGCGTTCGCAACACACAGCGTCCATAACCCGCAGTGCCGCATCTGTGCACGTGCAGGTTGTGATTCGGTGCTTCTGCACATGCACAAAGCGCCAAACCTGGAAGTAACCTGTTCCGGTACTTCCGGGTTCAGCGCAGTGTGCAACCCAAAAACACACAACCTGAAGCAGCCATAACCCAAAGTATGACTGTAGTTGGAATCCCACAAGATCTGGGGGGTCGGGGAGCACAGGTTCTCCATCCTTGGGTATAATAATAATAATAATAATAATAATAATAATAATAATAATAATAATAATTTTATTATTTATACCCCGCTCATCTGGCTGGGTTTCCCCAGCCACTCTGGGCAGCTCCCAATCGAATATTAAAAACACGATACAGCATTAAACATTAAAAAAAACTTCCCTGGAATATTCCCAGGAATAAACCTGAAATAGTATGTGAATCCACAACCTTCATAGGTGCCATTGATCAATTGATCAAGTTCTATTGTGTTACATTTTTGTTGTGCTGCTAGACCAGGCTAATGTCTATTGATTTATAGTTTATTGGGACCAGATGAACGGGTTCAGAGTCTTCAAAATCTTTCTCAAATGCCCCGCCATTGGCACGTTGCGAATAATAATTGATTCATTCAGTGCAAGTAATAATAATTGCTAGGTGCCTATTATTTATTACTGTGATTCGCAGCGTCAAAATCAATGACTTAAAAGAGTGCCACAACTAGCAATTTGCTGCAGAAGAAAGATGACTTAATTGTATCTTATAACTCGTGGAGGAAGCAGGAAGGTGTCTTGAATGCAGTGAAGTTGTGTCGCATTCAGGGCTTCCATTTCAGAGGCAGCACATATAGGCAAACTTGGGTATAGCCAAAATTTACCTGGCTTCTAGCTGGCAGAGGGGGGGGGGAGTAGGCCCTGTGGGGAGGCCCTCCCCATGTCTCCACACTGTGAAAGCATTGAGTATGTTGCATTCCCTCCTCTCAGGGGTGTTGTGGTGAAGAGAGAGTGCTGAGTAGCAACCTGGCTCCCCCTGCTGTGATGATCGATGTCTGGCGGAGAAATGGCAGTGGGTGATCGGCTTCACTGTCAGCAGCAGCCTCCCGGGCAACTGTTGAAACAGAAAAAAAGAGGAGAGAGGAAAGCAGAGCTGAAATGGAGAGGAGGAGGTGGGAGGCAGGCAGACACAGAGAGAGACAGGCAGAAGAAAATGGGTGGAAAGGATCTGGAGCGCTGCATTGAACACAAATAGTTGAACTCACACAAGTTAAATTTGCATGTGATGCAACTACACTGTGTGGTGTAGTGGTTAAGAGTGGTGGACTCGTAATCTGGTGAACCGGGTTCGCTTCCCCGCTCCTCCACATGCAGCTGCTGGGTGACTTTGGGCTAGTCACACTTCTCTGAAGTCTCTCAGCCCCACTCACCTCACAGAGTGTTCGTTGTGAGGGAGGAAGGGAAAGGAGATTGTTAGCTGCTTTGAGACTCCTTCGGGTAGTGATAAAGTGGGATAACAAATCCAAATCCAAATTCTCAGTCAGGGCTTGAGAATTTGCAGTGAAGCTATCAGACCGGCTCCACCTTTTGTGTTGAAAAGTGTGTTTTGTTTTGTTTTTTTTAATGCTCAACCAATCTCATCACATTTTAAAATCCCATACATTGCAATTATATACACATGTACTTAGGAACAAGTCCCATGGAGCTGAACTTCCTCTTAACCGTGTAGAGGATTGCCGCCTTACCGTGCTGAGACCTTTCCCCACCAGTTACGCTGTTGCTGTCCCTTCTTCATATTACACCCTCCTTCTGAAATTGCTCAGGGCTGCTTTACAATGTCACTCTCTTGCCGTGCGTGCTTTGCAGGCTTATCCTCCTTCAACAGCATCACCCATGCGTGGAATGTCATGCGTGACCGTGCTATACACACAGAAAATGCACGTATCTGGCAGGGATCGCAGGGACTTGGGCCAAATACCTAATGGCCATAGGCTTAGACCTAGCTTAGAAATCTGCCTGGCATGTGCTTTGGCACAGGAAGGAACAGGGTTGTGTAGCCTCAAGTTCTGCACAGTAGTGGGTGGTGGGGTGGTGGTGCTTCCCTGACCTCCCCACAGATGTGTCACTGCTACTTACTTGGAGGGAGAGTGGGAGAGGCAAGGTTGCAGGGAGGTCAGCACCGTGCAGATGTTGGCATCACTTATACTGGCCTCCATACCACCTTACCCTCCCCCACTCTTCCTCCTGGTACGCAGCAGCGACTCACCTGCCAAGAACTCAGAGAAGCATTGCTGCCACACCCTTCCATCTGTTGCTGCCCCTGTGATTGACAACATAAAGCCTCTACGCTGGTTAGTTCCTGCCTGCCATTGCTTAGCCAGCAGAGCAGACATGGGTGGTGCTGTGGTTTAAACCACTGAACCCCTTGGGCTTGCCGATCAGAAGGTTGGCGGTTCGAATCTCCGTGATGGGATGAGCTCCCATTGCTCTGCCCCAGCTCCTGCCAACCTAGCAGTTCGAAAGCATGACAGTGCAAGTAGATAAATAGGAACCGCTGCGACAGGAAGGTAAACGGCATTTCCATGCGCTCCGGTTTCCGTCATGGTGTTCGGTTGCACCAGAAGCGGTTTAGTCATGCTGGCCACATGACCCAGAAAGCTGTCTGTGGACAAATGCCGGCTCCCTCAGCCTGAAAGTGAGATGAGTGCCGCAACCCCATGGTAGCCTTTGACTGGACTTCACCATCCAGGGGACATTTACCTTATTAACTGTCCACTGCACATTTGTCTCCGGCTTTAGTAGCAACATCTAGTAATTCATTTCTAATGACAGTTGGCAGGGATCCAGGTCCTGATTTGGGTACAGCAATCCACAGACCTGACCTGGTCCTGATAATGACCTGTACCTGTGCTGCATCTCTGCCATAAGAAAGCAGAGGGTGGGTTGCATGTGCAGGGTATGTGTATATACTGAGCTATATTGTTGCTTAATATTTGGGAGGCTGTGGTCTAAACTACAGAGCCTTGGGCTTGCCGACCAGAAGGTTGGCAGTTCGAATCCCCACGACAGGGTGAGCTCCCGTTGCTCTGTCCCTGCTCCTGCCCACCTAGCAGTTCGAAAGCATGTCAAAGTGCAAGTAGATAAATAGGTACCACTCTGGCGGGAAGGTAAACGGCGTTTCGGTGCACTGCTCTGGTTCGCCAGAAACGGCTTAGTCATGCTGGCCACATGACCCAGAAGCTGTCTGCGGACAAACGCCGGCTCCCTTGGCCTATAGAGTGATATGAGTGCTGCAACCCCAGAGTCATCCACGACTGGACCTAACGGTCAGGGGTCCCTTTACCTTTTATACCTTAAAAAGCAGCGTATGCATGTTTGAAAACACGGAGTCCAATGATCATTGTGTGCAGGAATTTGAGAGTTGCACCATGGTCTCTACAATGGGAGATACTGCAAACTGATCCTGAAACTAAGGTGCAAAGTTCATATCTTGAAGCACACAGTCTCTTCCATGGTAGAGCATTCAACCGTGGGAAAAGCCTAATAATCATCATCAAAAGCTTTTCTTTTCGGCAAAAGCATTTCCCGACATTACTTGAAATGGCTCCGGAGGTAGCTTCTGCATCAAAGAATCCTTTGATTGAGCTGATTGCCCTTAAATGCTAGTTTTCAAATCTTGTCCTTTGTTAAGCTGGCTGCCCTGTTGTTTTAAATCTCGCGACTCCTTTTCTTTCCTGGTTCGAACCTTTCCTGTGTTGTGCTGATAATATCACACTTAATTATGAGAAGCATGAAACTCCAATTGCACAGTGTAAATATGGGTGCTCCTGTCACTTCTGTGAGAGATGCTTAACTCTCTTTCCTTGCAATATCACTCACCACCACCCCCTTCTTGTTGTATTGATGTTAACTCTCTATTTCCTTTCTCCTGATATGACAGTTTACTGAATCGGGAGCAGGGTCACACAGTCACCACTTGAGAGAACTTTAATTGGTTTTGAGAAAACTTGTTTGGCTTTCTTGGATATGCCTCAGATGTTTTGCCTGGAAAAGTGTACAGTGGTACCATTGGCTACTTACTTAATTCGTTCCGGAGGTCCGTTCTTAACCTGAAACTGTTCTTAACCTGAAGCACCACTTTAGCTAATGGGACCTCCCACTGCTGCTGCGCTGCCAGAGCACAATTTCTGTTCTTATCCTGAAGCAAAGTTCTTAACCTGAAGCGTTATTTCTGGGTTAGTGGAGTTTGTAACCTGAAGCGTATGTAACCCGAGGTACCACTGTATAAGAAAGTAAAAACCTAGAGGGGTAACTAACAAAGCTAGGAAAATATATTCGCCAACATTAAAAAAATATGAATGCTGTGCATAGCTATAAGAACCCACATAGAGCTCATGGATAGACACAGTTTCATTCACATTCAGTTCGTGGGTACAATTTCACTGTAACGATTCAAAGCAGAGTTAATATCTGTTCATGAATGAATTCTTGCCTGAGGAGAAACTTGCAAAATTGCTTCAAATCTGGCTTTATATGAAATTCCCTTAGGAGGGACTCTAATCTGGAGTGACCCAATTTTGGTAATTTTGATGGCCGTGGATCTTAGGCCTGATTCTTTTAAAAGAGCTGCTGCAAGAAGCCTATTTAAAATCTTTTAATCTAAATGCATGCAAGTTCCACAGAGATATATAGCTGTCACCTGTACAGATTATTTGTTTTTCATCACACCGCTGCAAGTCTTGTTGGGTGAAAATTAAAGAATTAATGTGATAACTGTCTGCACGCACACACACAAACACACTCGCACCCAAATTGCCACGTGGAAACAGCGACTAGGAGTTGGGTTTGCCTGCAACCACCATGTCATCATAAAGCCTGGGTTCATTTGACTCCAGTGAGTTTATTGTAACATAGTCCTTACACACTCACAAAATCAAATCCTGATAAAGGCAGAGAAGCATCTCTTAGAAGCCTTCCATACTTTGAACATCCAGGTTGGATGCTTTAGTGATGTTTCAGCAAAATGATGGGTGGTTTCAACTTAATTTTACTCAGTATGAAGCCATTGAAATTACTGAACGCGACTAAATTAAATCTACTAATTTCCGTAGGCCTACCACCCATAATCTTAAAATAAAATAATATCTGATTTCATCTTCAATCTTCTAATCCGTGTTTTGTTGCACGTGCCTATCACCTCCTACAAATTCACATAAGTAAAAGCAGGTGTGTTTAAACTGGTTGTTACAGTGGGCCAAAATAGTTTTAAATCCCAGTATTTTAGGCTCAGGAAAAGTGTTGACTGTGCTGACCCTTTTCAGCATACCATCCTCCTCCTCCTCCTCCTCACACTCACATAATTAATTTGAAAATCTGTTTGGGTGATTTCTTCCCCCATCTAAATTGTTTATGTAAGTGATCAGCTTGGCTGCACCCACACAATTTGATTGCATGTCAAGTTTTGCCATCAAGTCTCATTAGTAACATTTAATTTATTAATTAGCAAAATTTGATGTAGGCAAATCTGTGGCTTCGAATGCTACATTATATTTAATATTGGGTTCAGCTCTATTCCTTTCCAAGTTTCATTGCATTTCCGTTGCTGGTCCTGGCAACCAACCTTATTTCCAATATTTCCTTCCTTCTGAATCACTTAGATGTTTTGAAATGGATAAGCAAACATGTGTCATGGGCCCTGTGCATACTTCTTGGCAGGACCGATCAGAAGGTGAGGAGGGTTGAGCTGAGACTACTGAGACTTGCCAAGGAGGAGCCAAGTGGTTCTTTGGCCAACATTCCTGACCCGCTGGAGCCCGATTTCCCAGTGGAGGAGGAAGAACAGACAAATCCAGCCCCAGACAAGAGTGAGGGTGCTCCAGCAACTGGGGCGATGCATGAACCTGAGTTATTCAGGGAGTTGGCCAGAAAGACTGAAACAGATGTGCTGGCCTGACTTACTCACAGGAGTGACCACTTGCTTGCCCAGTTCCTTCACTTCGGATGATAACGGCACAAATAACTGTGCCAGCCCTATGCTTCAAAAAGAGAGCAAAGGAGTTGTGTCAGTTTTTGAGACGGCACCTTCACTCGAGCCTACTAATATACCATAGAGCCCTTGTTCTGAATTATTGAGCTGTGTAACCTTTAACCTGCTCTCTGTTAAAACTGTGGCGTGACTTTTCGAATAAAATATTTGCAAGCATAATTGGGCTGAGAGTCTGAGCAACGATGTCAGGACAAAATGCTCATTTTAGGAGCAAACCAAATGCATGTTGCGCTCTCCGTACCCCATCTGGTTTGTGCAGCATTATATTTGGGAGTTGTGTCCCCCCCCCAAAAAAATATTATCTCCCAATCCTATTTGATGGCTTTCCCATGAGCACAGAGTTGTATTAATTGAGTGAATTTAAAAGATGTACGTACAAAGGAACCAAACTGGATCTGTTCCATGTATCTTCCTTGTCTTCCGTATGCAATTATTAGGTAAAGGGTCAGCTCCAAGTTTGTAGGCTTGCCTTTTCCCCTCAAAAAGGCGGCAGGTGTGACAGTGGTAGTTCCTCACATTGCCACCCAGCTCTTAACTGACTGGAGCATCTAGCCACATTGGAGGCAGGGTCAAGAGGCATTGTGGAGGCATCATAATGACAGCAGCTCTCATCATTTCAGTAGCTTAAAAAGAATGCATTGTCTGCCACAGATACTGCCATGTTCTTTGCAAGGGAGGAGAATGGGGAGAAAACCAAAACAAACCGGTCCCATCTTCAGTGAACACCCTTGACTACCACATCAGCTCTGGTGGTTACCAGCCACTACTGGATACTGTAGAGCCTAGAGAATGTCATTCTTTCCCTACATGCTTTCATTTTGTGTGGACTCCCACTTACAGTTTTTTTTTTATTAATTCAGTTCCTCCTTCCTTAACTGTTCTCTTTTGCAGTTAGGCGAGAGCACCTAACTTTCCAATGAGTGAACAACTGTAAATAAGCTTGTCACCCCTTCATCTACTTCTAAATGAAGTTTATCGTCAACACAGTCAACTCTCATTTAAGAACCAAGTGGCTGTTGATGGTATAACTCAGCTTCAGTGCTCCCAAACTTTGGGTGTTGAATTGCAGCCCAAGTTTCAGGGTTCACTGAGGTATTGAGCCCACGAATGATAAATGGGCCACATCAGACATCTGCTTTGTGCTGCTCGTCTGATTCCCATCCATCTAACATAAAGATTTCTGCAGCAGATGAAAGACTAACCAATTTATTGTGACATAACTTCCATCTGAAGAAGTGGACTCTGGTTCACAAAGAGAAAATTTATCCCACATCATATTAGTCGGCTTTTAATAGTGCCACAAATCACCTTTCATTTTGCTGCTAGAAGCTAACACAGTGGCCCACTCGGGAATTTGAAGAAATTACAGTTAAGCCCACATTCCCAGTCTCCCCCAGGTATAGAAAGAAATATTTGCCACAGAACCTTCATTCTGAACTCCCTTTAATCCTGTCCTTTTTGGGTTCAGATGGCAGTGATTGGGGGTTGGGCCACAGCATGACATTACCTCCACAACAAGCTTCTTTGCATGAAATACAGCTTCATAATATAGCTTTTCTTACATATAAGCAAATGCACTTGGGAGAAAACAACATTTCTCAAGGGAAAGATGAGGCTAAGAGTGGGTCTTTAACATTACAGTAAATCAAGACTTATGCACTTGCCCTTTCTCCCTGTACTTCCATGGAAAACCAATCCATTTCATATCATTTTAGAAGTGTGTGCCCACACGCTTGTGTAAAGTAGACTTTGAAATGACTGCACTGAAAGCTCATTTTTTTTAATCTCAGATGGGTTAATCACTGTTCATATTCTTGCTGATGTAGACTGTATTGTTGAGAAAGACATGTTTCCATGAAATCTGTAGGTTAAGGGCTAGGAGGCATATTTGCTATTTGAGTCATAATCCATTTGTGAGGAAGCACCTGAAATTGAGAAAACAGCAATCCAAAGGATATCAATGGAATGTCTGAAATCCATACACTGTTGCTAAAGTAGTTTTCTTTCTTTCTTTCTTTCTTTCTGGGGGCTATGAGTAAAGCAACATCTCTGGTACTGCCAGTGCCTGGCAATTTTAAATCAGTAAACAGAAAATGGAGCAGCAATGTAGGCAACAGCAGTAGAGTTAAATAATTCCAGAATGCTTCTAGATTGTCTCATGGTTTATTGGTGATCAGGATTATAATGCTCTGGTAACCTCTAGGTTAGAGTACTGGTACGTGTTATAAGTGGGGCTGCCTCTGAAGATGGTTTGAACATTTCAGCTGGTGCAGAATTCAGCAGCTAGGTTGCTCACTGAGGCAAGACAGTTTGCGCATATAAAACCAATCCTGGCCTGACTGCACTGGCTGCCACTTAGCTTTCAGGCCCAATTCAAAGCGCTGGCTTTGATCTTGAATTGCTTAGGCACACAATACCTCAAGGTACGCCTTTCCCCATATGAAGCTCATCACCTGTGCTCATCACCTGAGGGCCTTCTTCATGTATCTCCTCTGTGAGAGGTTCGGAGGGCGGCAACGTGAGAACAGGCCCTCTCTGCCATTTGTGGAATGTTCTCTCCCCAGAGCGGCTCACCTGCTGTCTGTCTTGCCACAGGCAAGGTGGTCCTTTTAAAATGAGATTCAGAAGCAATACAAACCACACAAGTGAGAGAGAAGATTAAAGATTTTATTCTAAAACAGCAAGCAATGTATACATACCAAGCAAACACTTCAGCCTACCACTTGGAAGCCCTCAAGTTTGCATGGCCCTGCGGCCGATCAGTCCGTGCACGAGCTTCAAAGATTTTATAGATAGCCACCCCCTCCCAATGCCTCACTTTCTCAAAACAATGTCCAACATCAAAAAATGTACCCAGCATTACCCTCCACAACTGATGAAGCAGCTATTGGGGGGGGGATTACCTCCTCCCAATGTTCTCAAAACATCTCACACCATCAAGGAACTTAACAAGGGCGAGTGAGGGGGGAAGGAACTGAGGCAGGAAGGGCTCTGTGTCAGATCACTAACTCCTCGATACATTTTGTTTTCCGGGTGCATTTCCCATGCAGCGTCTTGGTTACATATCTTTAGGTGCCAGGCAAAAACATTCCTCTTAAGACCTGGAGCTTCTGGGAGAAGGGCCACAGCTCAGTGGTAGAACATCTGTTCATGCAGAAGGTCCAAGATTCAGTCTTTGGAGTCTCCAGGTAGGACTGGGAAGGACTTATGCTTGAAACCCTGGAGAGCATCTGCCAGTCATATTGAGCTAGATAGAGCACTGGTCCGCTGAATAAGGCAGCTTATTTCTGAACATTACTGGATTGCCACAGGTATGACACATGCTGCCACAGTTCCCATGGTACTGAGGTCATGTGCAAAGGACCCTGCATGGATACATTCCTAACATGCTTATTTATACTGGATTCCTGTTAATTCACTGAATAGGCAACAAGGTAATGAAGCAGCAATTGATTGATTAGCATGCCACTAAATATGACCTAGTTCCAAGTCATGATGTAGCAACATAGTTGAATCTAAGCAGCATTAAGTCTGGCCAATAGCTGGATGGGAGGCAGCCTGGGGACCTCATGAATACACACAAACTTGAGTTTCGTCATAGGGAATGAAGGAAGTCAGAATATGAATGTGATAAATAAATTCTAGTCATTTTGCCAGGACTTACCATTAACATTTTTCCCATCTATATCTCAACAATCTATCTGGTATTTCTTTCTGGCATTTTATAACTGCTAAGGCCTTTTAAAATGCTGCAGCGTTTAGTTCACTCTCACAAACAACGGCTGTTCCAGTGGCTCCAAATGGCAGCTTCATGGTATGGAACTGAGATGAGTAATGGATCAATGCACACAGTGTACCAAAATGACCCATGAAAATAACTTTGAGCTGTCTGGTTGGATGGGGATGGAAGCAGAGTGTTCCACTCCGTCACATTCTGAATGGACAGCAGAGTGGAAGGAATAAGCTTTGGTGCTGATTCCACAGTACGGAGAAGTCTCCTTTCTAATTTCCATACATTGCGATCCATAACGAAAGATAACTTGATCTTCTGGACTAATCAGCTCCAAGAGTTTTGTGTTTAAACATGATCCAAAGGCTTCATTTCCTCTCTCCTTCTCTCTTTTTGCTGGGGTGGGAGAGAGAGGGATAGATGGCTTGCCGAAAAATCTCCCAGCAAAGCAATTTCAGCCTTAATTAGTATGCAGAGATATCTCCTTAATTGGGGTGCCATTGGCATCCATGTCGCTAATGGCAGGTCCAGGCAGTGACATGGGGCTAAATGGCATTTAACTAGGTGTGAAATAGAAGAGAATATTTAATCTTAGACCGCTTCCAAAGGATGTGTGCATGTACAGTATGGTAGAAAATCATGAATAAAATAAGAGACACAGGAAATGAAGGCAACTAATGGATTCTGAATCACACTTACCAGTATTTGACTATGCAGCAGAATTCTTAACAGCAATTAAGTGAGAGGAAGATCAGGTGAAATAATTCTTTTTGAGGTCTTTCTGAATTAAGCGTTGGTTTTAAAGTGGAAATTATTCACCTGTAGCAAATGCATTTTATGGAAACCATTCTCTGTTTACAGATATAAACTCCCTCTGAGGTTCCAGACAGGGACAGCATTTTGTTTTGTTTTGTATTTGGGTGCAATCGGCTATAGAAAACAGTGTTAGAGGCTGCCTCTGCACTTCCAGCTCTTTCAGTTAAGAAATAATTACACACTATGATGGGTTAGAAGTCAATTTTTGGATAACGAACCATAGAGCTCTGGAGGGAATACTGAGAAACTTAGCAAAATCAGTACTATATGGATTTTCAGTAGCCACTAAGTAAACTATAATCTTCAGATTTGGAGACCAATATATATTCAGCTTGACCTGGACAGAGTTAGCTGCCTACAGTAGAGTATATAATTGATTAAAATTGTGAAAAGATACTTCAGCGTAAACAGCATGCAAGATAGAGCTTTTTTTCATGAATATTTCCCTATGCAATTTTTGACGTTGAATATTCCCGTGATGGCCCTTTCTGAATCTTTGAATATTTACCAGATATTTGACAAATCTTTCATGTCTATGTTTTCCGTTCAGTTACGTTTGATTTCGGTATTTGATACTTTGATGTTGAGTTCTCTGTTCTTTGATATATGAAAGTTGATATTTGACAATGTTTGATAGTTGAAATTCAGTGGTTTGTAAATAAAGGCCAGCTCTTTCAAAGGGCTCAGGTCCCATTTGAGCTAAGATCCTATTTGCAGAGATCCTTTAGAGACCTGCCTAAAGGGGAATGTAATAAGAGCTCCTGGATATATTGGGTTACTCTTATAATTCTGTGACTGGGATGCCCCCAAAGGTTATCTAGTCCAAACTGAGGAAACAAGGAAGACTCAGCCACAAATCAGACCCATAAACTGATTAATCTTTGTCATATTTCAAAAGTTTAGAAAGACATGACTAATGGAGGACACAATATACAGTTAGGGATCATCCATATTCATTCTGCTTTGCTTTCACAGATTTTATGTGGGGGTTAGACTGATCTTTCTTGAGCATTCATCCTGATTTGATTTTGGAGTGTTTATGCATCTTCTCAATCATTCATTCATGGCACACTTTTGAATGTATTGGGGCATGTGCAGAGTGCCCATTTGACTCACCAGCAGAATGCACCAATAGAACAGAAAACACCAGACAGTTTGGGTAGGGCCAGTTCCTTTACTGGCAGTATAATGCAGTTTCACAGCTTAGCAGTTACAAACACTTGTAGTATACAGTCCTTCCAGCAGCAGTCTCCTTGCAACATTCCAACACAGATTAGGTTCTCGCCAAGGATGGTGGCCAAGAGCAAACTGGCTTCCAACACAAGTGTATTTATACTTTAGATTGTGCTGAGCCACTCTCACATGCTTGCTGATTCACACTTAACTAGTTGCGGCTGCAGCACAAAACACACCCAAATTAACCAGCCCACCTAGAGTAACCCTTTCTTGTCTTTTTCCTCTGCATGCATATAACCTTATACAGTCATAACTTGGTTTTCGAACAGCTTAGTTCTTGAACGTTTTGGCTCCCGAATGCCACAAACCCGGAAGTGACTGTTCCAGTTTGCAAACTATTTTTGGAAACCGAACATCCGACGGGGCTTCCATGGTTTCCAATTCAGAAGCCACGCTTTGGTTTCCAAATGTTTTGGAAGTCAAATGGACTTCCGGAATGGATTCTGTTTGACTTCCAAGCTACGACTGTACATTAACAGAATGCATTTTGCCATGAGTTTCTAAACAAAACAAAAAAGTTCAGGAACTGTTGTTGTTTTAAGTGGTTTAGTTGTGCCAGAGCCCTTATGAAAACCATGAGCCACATGCAGAAGTTGGAGACAGAGAAAATCCCCCCTTTCCTTCCCATAAAATACCTGAAATTATGTAGGTTTTTATAAGGTTCAGAACTGACCATAGGAAGTCCTTTTTGCATGACATCTATGTTTTCTGCAGAGGAGGATTTAGGGGAGCATGACCTGTTCAGTCACACAGGGCATGGAGCCTTGGGGGTGCTGTAGGGGACACTGGAACTATGTTTTAGAATCATAGGCGGACTGTGCCAAATTTTCATGTTGCACAGCATGCTGCTGAAATTTGGGACACCAAGGTCTGCCATTGTTTTATGGAACATGTGGTGATGACCACTAGCTTAAGATGATTTTAGAAGGTTATGGTGGGTGGCTCTATCAACAGCTACAAGGCATGACATTATGGTGCTGGAGGAGACTCTTGAGAGTCCCATGGACTGCAAGAAGATCGATCCTATCATTTCTTAAGGAAATAAGCCCTGAGTGCTCACTGGAAGGACAGATCCTGAAGCTGAGGCTCCAATACTTTGGCCACCTCATGAGAAGAGAAGACTCCCTGGAAAAAACCCTGATGTTGGGAAAGATTGAGGGCACAAGGAGAAGGGGATGACAGAGGACGAGATGGTTGGACAGTGTTCTTGAAGCTAACAACATGAGTTTGACCAAGCTGCGGGTGGCAGTGGAAGACAGGAGTCTTCTAAACAACAATACTGATGGGAACCAGGGACTGGGGAGGGAGGGCCAAGGCACAGTGGTTGAGCATCTACTTTGCACAGAAAATCCACAGCATCTCCAGCTAGGGTTGGGTGAGATTGCTGCCAGAAACCCTACAGAGCCTCTGGCAGTCAGTGTAGATAATACTGAGCTAGATATACTAATACTCTTGACTCAGTAGCTTTCTATACCCTTAATGATTCTGGGGTCCTTACAGCCTTTGCTTGCCTTTCTCTTCTGTGCATGAATGGGACTGTTGTCTGGGCACAGTGGTGGGCTGGATGAAGACCAACAAACTGAGCTTGAACCCTTGAAAACCTATGCACACTGCCTTGATGAGAAGAAAGTCCAAACAGAAATATACCTGGTTTTTTATTATTATAAATATTTTTTTTTTAAAAAAATTGGGGCTCGTCTTATACACGGATAGTGCAGGGGACACACACGTGTGATCGGTGGCAGCCGCAAGCAGGAGATTGTTATCGGCGATGGGGCAGGTGATTGGTGGCTGTGGCAAGGCCTGCTGGTGATTAGCTGCTGCTGCTGCAAGTGGGTGGACAATTTGCGTCTGCTGGCAGTGAGCAGGCAGATGATTGATGGCTTTGTTGAGGTGCGTGATTGGCAGTGGCAGTCAGGCGGGTGAGCAATTGTCACCAACATAAAAGTTCAACAACTCTGGGCAAGCCCCTCCAAATAGAAAGATTTTGCACCTCTTTTAGTCATCTGTGTATTACTTTTTGTATTCCTTAAATACTCTAATGGAAGTCACACTGGACTCCGAGTATATTTTGTACCCTAGAAGGAATTGCAATAATGGTTATATATAATATGACAATCAGTGTTTTTTTGGGGGGGACGGACGGACGCAGGGGTATGCATACCCCTAAACATTTTGTGAATCTTTGTACTTTTGTCCATTTACTGTATTTATTTTCCACCATTTTGAACTATAAAATGCTGATTTTCTTGAATAAAAATGAGAGTACCCCTAAACATATTATTATTATTATTATTATTATTATTATTATTATTATTATTATTAAAAAAGCACAGATGACAACCCTGGATTTCTTTTGGCCAGTGAACAGTTTGGGGATGCAAAGGATTTTAAGATATACATCAAGGTTGGAGGAAGCATAAAGAAGCTAATGGAAAGTGGGAAGGGGGGGGCAGATTCATAAGGGGGGGTGCGCTGAGAATCACCTTAATAGCAAAAAGTGTGAATGGTTTTCCAAAGGGAGTGGTGAAAGCATTAGCGCTGAACCACTTAAAACCAGACTACCCAGAGAAGTCGGGAATATCCCAGAGGGAGCAATCCTGCTTCTTTGGCGGGACATGGATTAGAGGGGCTCCCAGCTTTTCTGCTTCTAATTTCCATACATTATTTAGAGGTGCATTTGTCCTTGTAAAAGGGAGCCACTTTTCATCCTAACATGGCCAACTTCAACCCTCTGAAAGCTCATTGTGCCGCCGGGATTTGACATTGCTCATGTGCAGATGCACCCCAAGGCATCCTGCAGAGGCATACTCCTTTTTTTTTAGAGGGATCCTTTAAAATGCTCATGGTTCAAAATCTCCCGTTTGGCGGCGCAGACCTTTACTGAAAATGGAGCAAATGTACAGCCAAACCTGTCAGGTATAAAGTGTGTGTCGGCCAAGTGACCCATATATGGCTTGCTGTCTGATGGCGATTCCTGGTTTTGTCATTGCACTGATAAAATGTGAGAGCGGAGAGGGGAATTGTTCCCAAAGTGTCTATTTGGAAAAAAAGAAAAAGAAAACCAAAACACAACCCAAGTGGCTGTACACTATTTGTAAGATGACTGGGTGCTGGATCAGGCCAGTGGTCCATCTGATCCAGCATTCTGTTCTTACAGTGACCAATTAGAAATGTGTTAGAAACCAGCGAGCAGACCAGGAACACAAACAGCCTCTCTTCCCTCCCGGGGTTTCCAGAAACTGGACAGGCATATATGTAGAATTAAGCAACAAGCTCAGTCCAGCAACTTGTTTTGTTCCCTTATTTATTTTATTAGATTTCTTACCCACCCTTTATCATAAGGTATCCAGGGTAGGTTACAACACTAAAACACACAGTTATAAAACAACCAGGCCTTTGACTGATCATTATTCTACAGCCTTTTAAATGTCTCTGTGGGAAGGGTTTGTTTTGTTTTGTTTTGTTTTGTTTTTGCTGTTTTCTTATTTACTTGTTTTTATCCTGTGTTTTATTACACGAGCCACGCTGAGATCTTATGGTGAAGGGTGGTCAAACAAACAAACAAGGTTATTCCCTTTGCTGTTCAATGTAAGCTGTGCTTTTCAATCCGATAGCTGTATATCCATTCTGCCCTACTCCTGATTTTGGACTACCGTACTTGGCATTTTGATTTGATCAACAAAAGCTCCTCGTACTGAATTCATATTATTTTTCAGTTGTCAAAGTCTTTTGTTTTATTTTGTTTTGTTGTTATGTAAATAAGTAAATAAATAATGGTGGAAGCATTAAATGGGATAAGTGTAAAAAACAATTAACACCAATCCCATGTTTACAACTATTGAAAGCAGTTCCACATATAGAAACAGTTAAAAATAATTCTATAGTACAGTTGGCTTTAAGTATGGTTCTTTTTTACCTGTTCATTTTGTTTGTAATTGTACATAGTCCCCGCCCTTTCTTTCTTTAATTCTTCCTCCGGTTTAGTTCTAATTGGAATATTTATGGTTGTAGTGTTGTAAATGAGATCAGCTAGAATTATAAAAAAAAAACATATAAATAAGAGACTGATCGCCGAAGAATTGATGCTTTTGAATTATGGTGCTGGAGGAGACTCTTGAGAGTCCCATGGACTGCAAAAAGATCAAACATATCCATCCTTAAAGAAATCAGAAGTTGAGGCTCCAGTACTTTGGCCACCTCGTGAGAAGAGAAGACTCCCTGGAAAAGACCCTGATATTGGGAAAGATGGATGGCACAAGGAGAAGGGGATGACAGAGGATGAGATGGTTGGACAGTGTTCTCAAAGCTACCAACATGAGTCTGACCAAAATGAGGGAAGCAGTGAAAGATAGGCGTGCCTGGCGTGCTCTGGTCCATGGGGCCCCGAAGAGTCGGACATGACTGAATGACAGAAACAACAACAACAACAACAACAACAACAACAACAATTAGGAGAATCTGGCTTTTGTTTTTTGAAAAATCTGTAGTGGTAAGCAAACCCTTCTCAGTTTGATTCAAAATACTAAGAAAAATGAAGAATACTAAGGAAAAAATGAGTCTCTTACTACCAAAGGGTATTTATTTAAACAATATTTTTAAGATTTTGCACTCCCTCCGGTCTGGAGCACAGGGCAGTGGACGGCAAAAGTGGTAAAACAACTGCATGTCAGCAGAACACTATTGCAACTAAACTAAAATGCAATACAGTAAGCACATACTGATAGTACCTGTAGGACTGCACCCTAGAAATAATGTTGCCATTGTCTGAATGCCTGGCCCAATGGGAAAGTGTTTGGACTGTTCTTAAAATTTTGGAAGGGAGTTCCAGAGTTATGGGGGTGCCACCACTAATAATGTCCTGTCTTGTGTCACCACCCTTCTAGACTGTTATGGGTGCGATGACAAACAGGGACTTTCCTTTGGTGAGTCAGTAGCAGGCAAGGTGCTCCATCAAGTATTTGAGTCATCTAAGACTTTATATACTAAAAGCACAACCTTGAACTGAGTATGCTAGCTCACTGGCAGACATTGCTGCTCCCCTGACATTGGGGCTGCCATGTTCTGCATCAGCTGCAGCTTCCACATCATCTTCAAGGATAGATTTTCATGGATAGTGGAGAGGATTGTGGCAATCTGTTTGGGCATGGGCTACTGAGGTCATGTATCCTTGTAGCTGCCAAATCAACCAGAGGTGAAGAAAAGTGCCCCTAACTTATGTAGTGACAGCAGTCACGAAATTAGAAGACGCCTGCTTCTTGGGAGAAAAGGAATGACAAACCTAGACAGCATCTTAAAAAGCAGAGACATCACCTTGCCGACAAAGGTCCATATAGTTAAAGCTATGGTTTTCCCAGTAGTGATGTATGAAAGTGAGAGCTGGACCATAAAGAAGGCTGATCATCGAAGAATTGAGACTTTTGAATTATGGTGCTGGAGGAGACTCTTGAGAGTCCCATGCACTGCAAGCAGATCAAACTTATCCATCCTTAAAGAAATCAGCCCCGAGTGCTCACTGGAAGGACAGATCCTAAAGCTGAGGCTCCAATACTTTGGCCACCTCATGAGAAGAGAAGACTCTCTGGGAAAGACCCTGATGTTGGGAAAGATGGAGGGCACAAGGAGAAGGGGACGACAGGGGATGAGATGGTTGGACAGTGTTCTCGAAGCTACCAACATGAGTTTGACCAAGCTGCGGGTGGCAGTGGAAGACAGGAGTGCCTGGCGTGCTCTGGTCCATGGGGTCACAAAGAGTCGGACACGACTAAATGACTAAACAACAACAGCCTATGTGGGCCCCCAGTTTAGAAGCAAAAAGCACCCACAAGCTATGTTCCAACTCTTTCAGGGGGGATGCAGTCTCACCCAGAAGAGGCCTTCTCCCTAATTCCTGAATGTGGGGACCACTGAATCTCAGCTCTTCCTTATTGTTATGATTCACCTTCAGTTTCTTGGCCCACGTCCCGCCTGTCACTACCTCCAAACAGGCTATCTCAACCCACTTTCTCCACTGTATACATCATTTTAGAAATGTCTACCGTGTATTCTTTGTTTCTCAGCAAAACAGTCCCAAACACTTTGTCCTCTCCTCAGAGGAGGAATCTGGACTCTCTGTTGAGCTCCCTCCCTCTTACAAATGCCTCGTTCTTGTCTTGAGATTTAAGTTTCTACCAGTCAAATGTTGCCTAATATGCAAAGTAGCAGGTGACATAATACTTATCCCATTATATAAAGCGCCCTGGATTAATGAGGCTGTGCTCTGCATTTGAATGCCGTGAACCTATGTTTCCTTGACACTTTAGTTAAGAAGCTCTTTGCATATGGAATAATGCTCATCTTTCCGAAAGAAAGCGAGGGGTGGGGGAGGAGAGAAAGAGAGAAAATGGAGATCATTTAATACAGAACTACAGAAAGTAAGTCTTTGGAATATGCCCCTGGCATCCATTTCCACATCAAGCAATAATGTATCCTACAAGCGACAGCACTTTGATGATGTATTACGCTAATACATTATAGCAACAGAGCTCCCAGAACATATTAGGATAACTATCATCAAAGGCTGTAGCCATGCAGTAAAAAAAAAGAAAGGAGTTAGGATGAGACTCGGTGGCAAGGAAGACAGCAGGCCACTTTAACCCTCCGTTGGCAAGAAGGGATCCCCCACCCCCCACCCCGCCGCTTCTGTGCTTTTATAGAGATCATTGTGCTGTCAAATGGAAACTTAATGGGAGATGTTGGCAGGCATCAGGTACTTAATTTCCCCATGTTAATCTATTGGGAAATTTCACTCTTGGGGCATTTTCCATTAACTTCAGCTGGCGTATCACACACTGAATAGCATAGGTAAATTGCTTCATCTGAGTGAGATAATTTCTTTCAGCAGACTACAATGTCTGCTCTGAAGTGCATGCAATGCGCTACCACCCTAAAGTTCGCCTAGGTGAGCGAAGTGAACTTGTGACATTATGCACTCTCTTTTTAGTTCCATCCTTTGTACGTTTGCAAACTAACTTGCCGCGACGAAGTTGAAAAATAGGAAGAATTAGAAGTGTTGTGCCAAAAACTAGCAAACTAAACTGGTGTGTGTGTGTGTGTGTGTGTGTGTGTGTGTGTGTGTTTTGTCTAGGGTAGGGATGCCAGAGAATTCCAAATAAAATGCAAATGAGAGCAGCAATTGCTAATGTTCACTTATTCGTCCGGAATGCCCGGAACAGATATCAATCCACAAAATCCACAGTATTCACTGCTGTTGCTATCGGTCCACAAACAATACCTAATTGACTGCCCCCCACCCCCACCCCATTTGCATTGCATTTCCCTTGCACTGAAATGAATGGGGTAGAATAACATAATGACCGTGTATTTTATGTAACTTACATAATTATGTGAGCAGTGAACAGTGAGACAAAATAAATAAATAAATAAATAAATAAATAAATAAATACTTATACCCTGCCCATCTCGCTGGGTTTCCCCAGCCACTCTGGGTGGCTTCCAACAGGAGATTAAAAATGCATTAAAAATAGTTTTTGGTGGAAGACAAACCTCAGTGGAACTGAATGAAGCAGTGCTGCATGTGACAAATACAGAGTGGAATGGAAAAGGATGCCTTCTTACAGCCCTGTTGGGCTCAAATTCCCACCGTTGCCAATGATGGGGGGGTGGGGAGTGGGAGGGAGCTGTAGTCCAGCAGCATTTTGAGTGCCAAAGTTTCACCTGCCTTGATCCAATGACTAGTCCCTTGAGACACTTTTCACTAAGGCTAACCTGATACTTCTGAGACACCCGCAAATGAGGCATAAAGACAAGTGCCCTGTCCCACTGTTGTTTCCCAATGACTGGTATTCAGAGGCAGGCTGCCTCTTGTCCTGGAGGTAATATACAGCTGTCATGATCGGGTAGCCATTGTTTTGACTTCATGGATTTGCCTAATTCCTTTTTTCAGCCATTTAAATCGGTGGCCAGCATTGCATCTTGTGGCAGCGACCCCCACGAAGCAATTATTTAAATTTATTTCCAATGAAGCTCCAACCTTCCTCCAGGAAGGTTAGAGTGAGGTGACTGGTCTGGGATTCTCTGGCGTTCTCCAGGCACTTCTCCAAACCAGATACAACTCCTTTTCAATTTCAAACATGCAGTAGGCACCTGCTGAAGACACAGGAATCTTGCCAGAAACAGGGATTTGGTTATTGGCAGATACAAGGGCAATCAGCTTTTAAGTTGAACAGGAAATTGGACTTTTGGAGGAGGAAACTCCTTTTCCAGCAGTGGGATTAAGTGCTATGAAGAGCTACAATTTCTGTCTACATAGGAACTAGGGATGCTCGTGAATTTGGTTTGCTCCACGTTTTAAAGCAAACCAATGCTAGTCACACTTATTGGACTTCCTCTCTCCCACATGCAGTAAACCAACCCACACCTTGCATTCTTCCCATGAGTCTTAATGCCATCGCTGTCTGTTTTTAGGCACCAATCAAAAACATTCACCCAGGCTTTGGGACCTTAATTTTCTGCTTATCTTTAAGTGGGAAGGGATTGAGCCAGAACGGTTCCTTTGTACATATTACCGGTACTGGTGTGCGTTTTACGTTTCTTGTACTCTTGTTTTCAACATTTGCTCTTGAAAGTGACTTTGGATTCACTTTCCCGAAGAAGAATAAAAGCTAAATAATAGTAAGCAGAATGGAAGGCAATTATCCTCTTTTCAAACTTATTCCAATTGTGCAATTAATTTTGTACTATGTTGAGCGGCATAAAATGTTATAAATAGAATAATATTTGCTTTGCAGATGGTATAAACTATGAGCACACTCAAGAAAAAAATCAGGAATTCCTGTGGGGTGGGGGTGGGTGGAGAGGGATGCGTGAATTAGCCCTGATTTGACGTCAGCTGATAACATTTTAGATCTAAGGAGCTAAACATACTTAATCAGACTTGAGGTGCATCTGACCCAGGGATGAGAAACCTGTGGCCCTCCAGAAATGGTTTGACTCCAACTCCCATGAGGCCCCATTAGTATGACTAGTGATCAGAGATGATGGACTTTGGATTCCAGCACCATCTGGAGGCCACAAGTTCCCTGTCCCTGATAGGCAATAGCTCTTCAATGTCCCAAGGAGGAGCCTTTGCCATTGTTCCTATATGTCATCATCTTTTTTTTTTTAAGGGGAGCACAGGTGGCGCTGTGGTCTAAACCACTGAGTCTAGGGCTTGCTGATCAGAAGGTTGGTCTGCGGACAAATGTCGGCTCCCTCGGCCAGTAAAGCAAGATGAGCGCCGCAACCCCAGAGTCGTTCGCGACTGGACTTAACAGCCAGGGGTCCTTTACCTTTTTATTTTTTTATTTTTTTTAAATTTAAATTATTTTTAAAAAATTATTTTTATCCCACTTTTCAGGCCAGATGGCTCTCACAGCAGCTTATGAAGAATTAAAAAATGGTTGGGTTTTTTGTTTATGTTTTTTAAACCCAGCATAGCAGTACAATGAAATGAAACTGGGATGTCATGAAATATAACAGCATTTAGAAACTGAAAAACTTGAAAGTCTGAACTTTACAGAGGTCAGGATAGGAAAGGAAAGCATACATTAATACAGAACTTAAGACTGTTGATAGGCCTTAATGGGTAAGCCTTTGATGAGTGACTTATGACCTCTCTGTGCTCTGCTTGTTTGTTTTCAGTGTTCATATGTATGCAGTGTTCTAACTGTCTATCTATGAATGAATAAAACCAAGAGCTAATCTCAGTTCTTATCTCCCTCACTTCCAAATGGTGGGAAAGGCAGGGGGCCAGCTCTACCATTAGACACAGTGTGTCAGACATCTCAGGCTGAAAAAAAGCTGAGGGGAAAGCAACAGTGGTGAGTTACAGAAGAAGGACAGAGCTGTGTATGGAATGCAATCTGCCATGTTCCCCCTAAACTAGCCTATCCCCCCCCCCCAGCTACTATGCTGCCTTATGGCCACTACTGAAGTAAGATTCAACTGCCAGACTGGGCTGTCGAATTGGGAGCATCACCTTGCCCTTTGCCTCAGGCAGCAAAATGATGAAAAGCCTCCGAGGATGTTCAGGTTCATGTTGCAGAATGCAGACCTCGAATGTACTGTTTTGCAGACCTTTGGGTCTTCTCAGCACCCCGATTTCCTACTCACTATTTTTTCCCAATGCTCAGTTGTCTGTGGGGAAAGCAGGGGTATAACAATCCCACTAATCTCCTTTTCTTCTGGGCGACCTCAGTATGATCCATAGGATCTCTCAGCTGCCCACAAGCTCTTTAACAACAATAAGACCTGGGGAAGAAAATGAGATGATTCAGTTGGGAGGCATGCTTATCTACCAACGTCAATAATTTAATGGACTGCCCACTGATGAGGAATACTTACCAGTTCAGAGGCTAATCAAGTGGGCATCTCTTCTACACACTGCCTCCCTCCCCTCCAAAAATCAACTAAAGACTTGGGAATAAATCCAATCTTAGATTGATCATCTTGATACTAATTCTAGACTCATCCGTCTTAATTATATTCGCTGATGACCCTTGCAAAGTTGTCAGCCGCCATAGATAACTTAATGTGGATTTGTAGGCTAGCTAATCTCATTATTGGCAATAAAAGCCCCAGGGAGCCTCAGAGCAGGGAAAAGGAAGTTAAATCTGCTGATACTGAGAGAAAGCTGGCGATGTTCTCAACCCACCTGTATTTCACAGTATAAACTGAGACGCTGGTCATTCTGGTTTGTGACACCACACGGCACACGTGATGAGAGTTTCCTGCACTATCTACAGATTACCTGGGTATATGTGTGTGTGTGTCATCAGGTTTTTTTTGTTTCTTTTTTGCGTTGCTCAGGGTTGTTGTTGTTCTTCAGTCATTCAGTCGTGTCCGACTCTTCGTGACCCCATGGACCAGAGCACGCCAGGCACGCCTATCCTTCACTGCCTCTTGCAGTTTGGCCAAACTCATGTTAGTAGCTTCGAGAACACTGTCCAGCCATCTCATCCTCTGCCGTCCCCTTCTCCTTGTGCCCTCCATCTTTCCCAACATCAGGGTCTTTTCCAGGGAGTCTTCTCTTCTCATGAGGTGGCCAAAGTACTGGAGCCTCAACTTCAGGATCTGTCCTTCTAGTGAGCACTCAGGGCCTATTTTCTTTAAAATGGATAGGTTTGATCTTCTTGCAGTCCATGGGACTCTCAAGAGTCTCCTCCAGCACCATAATTCAGAAGCATCAATTCTTCGGCGATCAGCCTTCTTTATGGTCCAGCTCTCACTTCCGTACATTACTACTGGGAAAACCATAGCTTTAACTATACGGACCTTTGTCGGCAAGGTGATGTCTCTGCTTTTTAAGATGCTGTCTAGGTTTGTCATTGCTTTTCTCCCAAGAAGCAGGCGTCTTCTAATTTCGTGACTGCTGTCACCATCTGCAGTGATCATGGAACCCAAGAAAGTGAAATCTCTCACTGCCTCCATTTCTTCCACTTCTATTTGCCAGGAGGTGATGGGACCAGTGGCCATGATCTTAGTTTTTTTGGATGTTGAGCTTCAGACCATATTTTGCGCTCTCCTCTTTCACCCTCATTAAAAGGCTCAGGGTAGCCAACTTCATTCACCAGCTCCTGGGTGGGATTCACCTAATGAACCCCATCAGTGGAAGCCCTGTGCAACATTGTAATAGCACAACATTGAATCCCCCCCCCCTGTCCTTTTCTTTTAAAAGCATATTGATGTGTAGACATTATAAGCGGGTAAAGCTTATCTCCATGCCACACACACAAAAAGCTTCAGCATCTGATTCCTGCATATCAAGCTTGTTGTTACATTAAAGGCAAAGTAGTCTGAGACATTTTATTTTCCTGGCCAGCTGACAACTTTAGTAGGCCTACGACTGTGGGACTTTGTGTCTGCTGGCAGTATTTCAACTCACTTGATTTTAAATAAAGAGTTGATGTTTGTTGTTACAGAGAAAAGGTTTTTTTGTTGTTGTTCAGTCGTTCAGTCGTGTCCGACTCTTCGTGACCCCATGGACCAGAACACGCCAGGCACCCCTATCCTCCACTGCCTCTCACAGTTTGGCCAAACTCATGCTAGTCGCTTCGAGAACACTGTCCAACCATCTCATCCTCTGTCGTCCCCTTCTCCTTGTGCCCTCCATCTTTCCCAACATCAGGGTCTTTTCTAGGGAGTCTTCTCTTCTCATGAGGTGGCCAAAGTACTGGAGCCTCAACTTCAGGATCTGTCCTTCTAGTGAGCACTCAGGGCTGGAATCACGAGAAGGCTCAACTGTTGCTGCACATGTCTCCCAGTGCATTTCCTCCTTCCAGAAGTACAATTCCTTTCTAGCTCCTTCAAGCATTCCTCATAAGGCCTGGCTTCCAGACCCTTGATCATGTTGGTTGTCCTCCTTTGCACACATTCTAGCTTCTCAACATCCTGCTTAAATTGTGGTGCCCAGAACTGGACACAGGTGTGGTCTGACCAAGGCAAAATATTGCAATACTATTACTTCCCTTGATTGGGACACCATACTTTTGTTGATGCAGCCTAGAATAGTATTAGCTTTTTTTGCTGTTGCATCACACTGTTGACTCATGTTAAGCTTGAGGTCCACTAAGACCCCTAGATCCTTTTCACATGTACAACTAGTAATCAGGTGTCTCCCATCTTATATTTGTGTATCTGGTTCTTCCTGCCTAAGTGTCCCTACTGAAAATCATTTTGTTAGTTTGGGCCCAGTTCTTCACACTGTTAAGGTAAATTTGAATTCCGATTCTGTCTTCTGCAGCATTAGCTACCCCTCCCAGTTTGGTGTCATCTGCAAATTTGATGAGCATCCCCTCAATTCCTTTGTCTAAGTCGTTTATAAAGACTTTCAACAACAGCAGGCACAGGACAAAACTCTGCAGCACCCCACTTGTCATTTTTTTCCCCAGGATGACTGGAAGTCATTAATGAGTTCTCTTTGGGTTCGGTCAGTCAATCAGCTACAAAGCCACCTAACAGTTCAACCCACAGCTTTACCAGCTTCCTCACAAGAATGCCATGGGGGACTTGGTAAAATTTTTTTACTGAAATCAAGATACATTATGTCCGCAGCATTCCCCCGATCCACTGAGCTTGTAGTTCAAAGAAAGAAAGAAAGAAAGAAAGAAAGAAAGAAAGAAAGAAAGAAATTCATTTGGCATGGCTTATAGTGCCTTGCTATACTGTATGGCAAAGTCTGTGTCAGGCAGTATTATTTGTACTGACATGAATCAGGAGAAAGGTGCTGTGGTCAGTAGGCTTTATAAGACTTGGTAAATTCTCTGTCACGGTATGAATCTTTGTACCTAAAAGACAGCATACCTCCTGGGACATCCTGTTACCTCTGCACACTGCTGTATGTATGCCACCTTGAGCTCCTTGGAGGAAATGGTGGGATACAAATTCAATAAATGCAACATGTCAGGCTTTGGGGGATCAGATCCCTCCTCTGGTGGCAGTAAATTAGCAGATCAAACAAAAGGAGCTTTCTTACCAGTTAGTTTCTTTAATAATGCATATCTCTCTAGAAATGGCGTTGCTCCCAGTCAAGGCTCACCTCCTCCGTCCCCATTAATCTACATCACTCCTACATCGGGTAATCTGAGCTTGTTGTCACTGAGCTCTCTGTTCTAACACTCTCAAAGCCCATCTTAGGTGAAGTGGGGTCAGGATTGCTTTCCAAGGACACTGAATCTGTCAGCCATCTCTCTCTTGGTGTTTCCTCTTCTAGCTGTTCCTCACCCAGTATTTCCCAGATTTCCCCCTCTGAACTATGCCCCTCTGCAAACCACTGTTCTAAATCAATACTGTCCTCCTCCCCCTGGGAAGGTTCAGCTCCCACCCTTCTTCCTCAGTGCAGCCCCTGACACAATGCAGTGCAACTTTACTATGACAGTATCCTCCTTCTTTGAAACCCACAGCTCCTCGTGTGAGTGCAAACCACTAGTGCTAGAAGATCACTAGTAAGGTTTTTCCCCTCTCTCCCTCCCACCAGCATGTGCTAGATGTCATCCCACAAACTGTGATTTATTTATTTTTAATATTAAGAGAAGTGTGTATAATATTTTTGTAAGGAGAAAAAAACCCAAAAGTAATGCTGCCCGCAGCACTTCGTTGTCAGGTAATTAAAAAGAATTAAATACATGGTTAATGCATACAAAGAATAATATTAATATATCCCAATAACAGGAGTCAAAACTGCACAGGGAGAAAGAATATATATACAGAGAGATTTTAGAAGGGTCTTTATTAGAGGTTTATGTGGAATAAATAGCTTCAGTAGTGTACACACTTGTTCACAAGAAATTATTTTATTAGGAATGTGAGTGTTGGTTTTCATTTAGTTTTAAACATAATTATTTTTTAAAAATATTTAAACTGCTGTATTTATTTATCACTTTCCCCATGGCTCAGAGCAATTAACACCTGTCACACTGGATGCCAAATGAAAATAAGCTATAGGAAAGGTCAAGACATAGCTAACAGATAACAAAACTTGTGTAAAGCCAGAAGAACAATCAATTACAAGAAAGCCTCACCCCGCCTAATGTCTCAGGGGAAGCTCTGAAGGTAAATGATGCAGCAGGTTTGCTGAAACTAAGCAAGTCAGAGCCTGGTCAGTGACCAGAAAGAGACACCTCTCAGGAATACCATATAGGAAGTCTTGAAGAAGAAAAGCAAGATTTAATTTTAATGACAGAATAAATTGTATCTGTACTATCTAAAAAATATATCTAATTTGTGTATAAGCTGCTCTGTGTTCTGTCTGCTTTAATATGTGATTTGGGTTCCAGTACACTTTAGGTAAAATGAAGCTCTGTTTCTCTCATTCACTCTAATGGGGAATCTAAGTCTGGCTATAGACTTTCCGTTTTGGCAGAAGCAGATGAAATTTGCAGACACAGGAGGCCACCCAGAGTGGATTAAGCCTGCCAAAACGAACTAAGCCTGCCAAATTGCAGCAACTTTTGTAGGGGAAGTAAAAGGGACTCACTTTCCTCCATAATCCAGTATTTTTACAAGGCCAACAACAAAAACTCCAAATCCATATTAACTTTGTATTTCCAAGATGTGAGGGGCAGGGGTTGTTTCTTATTCTTTCTTATTATTATTTTTGTTTTAAAATAAGAGCTGGGTGAATGTTGTGCATTCATACCTGTTTGTTTAGGTTGCCTGTAAACTGCTGCACAGCACTGGATTGATGCCCCCCCCCCCCAGCAGACCTTTTAACTTGAAACAAAAATCCTCTGCTGCTCTGCTGTAGCAAAACAAAGCAGCAACCCCACCCCACCCCCAAATCAGCCGGAGTAGTTCAGTTCTTCAGGCAGTATATAGACAGACTCACATCTTACAACAGCTGTGGATTTAGAGCAGAGAAACAAAATAAAAATAGATTGCAGACTAACAGAGAAGCTGGATGGCAAAAGTATTTGTATTTATTGACCTTTATTACCTGGTTCGGGGAGGAGTAAAACCAGGCAAATCGCCCCATTTTGTTTCATTATTGGGCCTCAGTACAGAACAGTTTCATATCCCTATCAGATACACTCTGACAAATTAGACTCACTAATGTTATAAGCTGTCTTTTGCCATTCTGGAAGTCCCACAGAAGATTTCAAGAAATGGTTGAGCATCATGCTGAATAACCATGATCACAATTATTACAAGAAGCTTGAATTCAGTAACTTAGCATTCAGCTTCATGGCTTTGCTAATTAATATTTCCTCAATAATGAGTTATTCCTGACTGGAATGAATATATATATATATATATATATATATATATATCACAAATGTCTAATCTGTTGTTTGAGCAAAGGTCTGCTGTAAAACACAGTGTCATAAACACTAGTCATGAATGCTTTGTCAGACCCTCCAAGTGTCCCCATTTTCCAGGGACAGTCCCAGATTTACAGAAGCCATCCTGGTTTCTGATTTGATCCCAGAATGTCTCACATTACCTTAGAACATCCCTATTTTCATCGGAGAAATGTGGGAGGGTATGGTAGGATGAGCCTATCTCCATTGGAGAAATGTTGGAAGATATGGAATAGGACACCCCTATTTTCATGGTTGAGAAATGTTGGAGGGTATACAGTGTCTCCAACAGTGGAAGAAGTAAGTAAACAAATGAGAAGCAATGCAAGACAAAATAACCTGGCAGCCCTAATTTCAGCCAGTGTATGAATTTTCTCACACCACCCCCGTAACTTACACTTCTCGAAGAACCCACTTCCAAATGACAAATGTTTGCAGGAATACCCATTCCCCCCTATTTCCTTCCAAACACCCTAGCCTCCATATAGAAATTTCTAAATGATTAGTTGCAATTTCTGGATAAGTGAAAATGAAAATATTTATTCAAGGCCAGCAGATGATGCCCCCTTGGTTCAAAGAGCCCGGCACAAATGGATATGGTGAGCTCTTCACACCCACTAGCTCAGAGGTACTTTGTCAACTAATTGTGTGCAGGTTTGGTTCATTACTTCTCACGGGAAAGAATTAATTAACAAGATGACACATTCTGAGAGGATAATAATTTATCCTTATTATTATTGATGGTAGGTGTTACTTTGGGAGGGTGCATTGAAAGAAAGCGTCACCCTTAAATAGCATGCTAACTCATTAGCAAATGGATGACCCATTATTTATATATTTGTACATTTCTCCTGCCAACCTAGCAGTTTGAAAGCACATCAAAGTGCAAGTAGATAAATACATACTGCTCCGGCGGGAAGGTAAACGGCATTTCCGTGTGCTGCTCTGGTTCGCCAGAAGCAGCTTAGTCATGCTGGCCACATGACCCGGAAGCTATACGCTGGTTCCCTTGGCCAATAAAGTGAGATGAGCTCCACAACCCCAGAGTTGTCCACTACTGGACCTAATGGCCAGGGGTCCCTTTACCTCTACATTTACATTTATTTTATTATATACATATACATATACGTGTGTGCATGTGTGTGTGCAGGTTATAACAATACAATTCTGTAATTAAAAACAAGTAAAACAGCTTGTTTTCAAGTAAAGCAATTGCAGCTAAAAGCAATATAGCATAGACTAAGAGGTGGATCCTACAAAAATACCTTAACTGTTGAAGGCCAGAGTAAAGAGGCATTTATTCAGAATATGGTAGAAGCTATGCAGGGAAGGTGCTAGACACATCTCTGTAGGGAGGGAGTTCCACAACTTAGGGGTTGCCATGGTGAAAATCATATTTTTGGCTGTCATTCCCTGAATTACTGAGTGTGGTGACATTGATTAGCTAAAGACCGTGTTGCCTCAGGGTGGATTCACACATCCTGACCGATATGTAACAGGGGCCATTTTTAATCTAGAGCTCATTTTGGGTTGTTGTGACTGGCGTCTGTCAACAATGCACGCTGTTCATCTTCAGGAATTTACCAAACAGCCATTTTGTCCTGCAACTGGCGCAATGGCCAGCCTTCTCATAATTTTGAGGTGTCCTTGGGTATAGTGTGGTTGTTGTGCCAGGGCTCAGGACAGGAATCTCCATTTTTGAATCTCTGAGTATCTCTGGGGCCAACATCCACCTTAGATGTTTTGATGGACCTTGGAACATGCCGTACGTGCCAGGGAAGGGCTGTTCTTTAGCTACATCCAACGCAGGTGGAGGTAAACAAAGCTTGGTTTGCAAGCTGCAATAAGGAATGGCACTTTGCTGTGACTTCCTGCCTCCAGTGTCTTAGCTCTGTGGGAGAACATTGGCTTTGCATGCAGAAGGTTCCAGCTTCGGGACCTCTACCTGAGGATTTTGAGCAGAGGTTGCATGGCCATCTGCGATGAATGCTTTAGTTGAGATTCCTGCATTGCAGGTGGTTGAACTAGACCAGGGGTTGTCAACCTGGTTCCTACCGCCCACTAGTGGGCATTTCAGGATTCTAGGTGGGCAGTAGAGGGTTCTATGGCACAAGCTGAATCCTCCTTCCATCGAGCACTGGTGGGCAGTAAGGAAATTTCACCATCAAGAAAGATGCATTTGTGGGTGGTAGGTGTAAAAAGGTTGACTACCCCTGAACTAGATGACCCTTGGGGTCCCTTCCAACTCTACGATTCCATGATCCTATGGAACCCTGGAGAACCACTGCCAGTGTAAACAGTACTGAGCTAGGAAAAGCAAAGGACTAATTTCGTTTATGGTAGCTTTCTTTGTTTCTATCTCAGTTCTTCTCCTGCAGATCCTGAGTCTTGTCACTTAATTCTGTTAATTCCTTACGTGGTGGTGATGGACACATGGCAGCCTTTATAAATATGACAAAGGAAACAACAAGTATGAGTGGATGAGGTCTTCTCTGCTCTTTTGCCAAACCCACACATTGCAAATTGCTGGGCTGGGCTCAGATGCTGAAGGGTCCGTAGTGCAGCACTTTGCCTGCAATGAGAGGAGCATTTATTTTCTAGGCAGGTGTGTTTGGGAATTCCCGAGGTACTAATGATGGGCTGAAACTGCATTCTCTGAAGTGGTTTTCCTTTTTTTTTTCTTTTTTGTATATGAACCATGCGTACATACTGGCATATAAATGTGACAAAGGCGATTTACTGCACAGCCTTGTGGCTGTCAGTTTGGAACCCTTGGAAAAGGGGAGATTCTGAAGGCTTGATTGAGGAAAAAACAAACATACAGAAAAGACCCTGTATATAAAATTCGGATTGGGAGAGCCGCCAGCCATGTTGGTGGGTGGGCAGAATGGAGGGTTGGAGATCCAGATAAAAATCAGCCTTCAATAAGCTGCATTAATGGCATGTTGTGGGATCCTGGATAATTGCTAGCTAAGTAGGGCTGAAATAATCCAACAGCAGTGTGTGCTATCAGTTCCACCAAGTGACACAACCTGGACTGCAGTCAGACCCTAAGCCAATAAGCTAGCTGGTTAGTGCACCAGCTACCACACTTAAGCAGGAAGGGAGACTGCCAGAAGATATATTTGCTGAACAGCCAGCCTAGGAGAAAAGGGAGGAAGCCTTGAATAGGGGAAAGCCAGCTCTCACACAGCAGCCAGGAAGACTAATTTGAGCTTCGGATTACTGGGCTGTGTGCCCAGGAGAAGAATGGGGGGGGGGTGGATTTCAAAGCATGAGTCAGCCAGGCAAATAGAACTATGCATAAGGGATGCTCTTCAGAAAGGCCTGCAGCCAAGAGCTAGCCAACAGCAAGCAACTTAGAGAAGGAGAAGAAGCTGGGCTGCCAGGCAATTATTATTCTGAAGTAATAGGGTTAGGCCATCGACTGGCATTGAACAGAGGGCTGGAGGGGATGCCGAATGAGGGGAAGCTGGTGAGGAGTAAAATGCAAAAAGGAGTTTTTTTGGGGGGGGGAGAGAACATCTCTTCCACCTAAGGGTATGTGCATAAAGCTTCATGTTCTACAGAAATAAACCGAGGCTCAGTGCTGTGTTCTCACATATGCTGGGAAGTCCCTGCTTCTGTGCTTGCAAAATGTTTTATTTCGTGACAGTTTTGAGCTCTGCTTCAACCAGAGACGCTGGAGGTTGTGTGCAGAAGTGTAAGGACCGATGGTTTGATAACCGTAGGGCTCTAAGTTAGCTCTGTCCCTCTTCTGCCTACTCCTTGGCATGCCAGCAGCTGTTACTTGGAACAGGAAACTGATGGGTTTCTTGCTTCCTCAACCAGCTCTTCAACCCGAGGGTCCAGCCAGGGATGTCATCAGACCTTTCAGAGCGACATGTGCTAAGATGAAAGGAAAAAAGAAAGTGCAACGGCGTCCATTTTTGTGCGCAGAGCAGACATATGTTGATTCATTGATGTTCACATGGCTGTTGAAGCCAGTCCCGGTTGCCTTGCAAGCATAACTCCAATACCAATATTGGCAAACATGTTGGCGTGCGAAAGTGCTGCATCTTGAATGTGAGCTTAAGCTAACTGCAGTTTAAGAAGGGCTTCAAAAAGCTGGAACGTGTGATTAGGAGGGCAGCCAAGATGACAAAGGGTCTGGAAATCAAGCCTTATGAGGAACAGCTGCAGGATTTGGGTATGTTAACCTGGAGAAGATGAGACTGAGAGGAGACATGAAAGAGCGTCTCTACCCCCATCGTCCAGTCCGTACACTGAGATCCAGTTCCGAGGGCCTTCTGGCAGCTCTCACATTGCAAGAAGTGAGGTTACAGGGAAGCAGGCAGAGGGCCTTCTCGGTAGTGGCACCCACCCTGTGGAACGCCCTCCCATTGGATGTCAAGGAAATAAACAACTACTTGACTTTTAGAAAACATCTGAAGGCAGCCCTGTTTCGGGGAGTTTTTAATGTTTGATGTATTTATCGTGGTTTTGATATTCTATTGGGAGCAGCCCAGAACGGCTGGGGAAACCCAGCCAGATGGGTGGGGTATAAATTAACAACAACAACAACAACAACAACAACAACAACAACAACATCAACATCTGAAGGGCTTATTTTCAGATAACAGGAAAAGGTCCTGGGTAAACATTAGGAAGATCTTTCAGGTGGCAAGAGCTGTTTAACAGTGGAACAGACTTCCTCAGAAGGTGGTAGAATCTCTTTCACTGGAGGCTTTTAAGCAGAGGCTGGGTGGAATTCTTTAGCTTAGATTCATGCACTGTAGGGAGTTGGATTAGATGAAACCCTTCCAACTCTACAATTGTATGGTTCTTTATGGTGCCAACATGCTTAGCAGCTCCCTGCCTTTTGTCAATCTAGCTTCTTCTTCTTCTTCTTTGCCTGTCAGGGTATCCTGCCATCACATACCACCATGCTACTGCTTTATACTGTGCAGCATCTTTTCAAAATTAGGTTTGGGCACTTGCGAGCACATTGTGAGCCCTGGCATTTGGTTTCGGCTGGGAAGCCAGTGCAAGACTGTAGCCAAGGAAAAGACTAATTTCAGCCTCGAATTAATGAGCTGTTTACCCAGTGGAACAGTGGGGTGGTTTCAAGCCATAAACCAGCCAACAGACTGGAACAGCACAAAATGGAAGCCAGGGTTTTCTCTGTGATCATTGGGCAGTTCACTCAACAACTGTTAAGATGACAGATTTCAGCATGGTTAATAGGTTACTTTTAGGTCGCAAGTTTTAATTGGTAGATTAATCATTGGTGCAGTGATGGGGGGGGAATTAATCAGCAGAGGCCGTGATTCAAGGGTACACTTGGGCAGAGATGCAAAGAATTGTGAAGCTGGTTTTGCATGTGTAATGGCATTTTTTCCTTTTTCTTCAGAAGGAGAAATAAACTTTTTTTTCATGTATCTTCTGTATTTTTGCAATGGGGAAGGAAGAAAATACAGATTAGGACTTGAGTGCTAAATAGGGACATTGGAGAATTCAGATAGCAATGGGAACAGAAATTGCCAGTGCTCGTTTATTCATTCCATGCCTGGAATGTAAATTGGTCCAATGAATATAATCAGTATTTGCTGTTGTTGTTTTTGTTGCTGCCTTCAGTCCACAAACAATATGTAATGAATCACAAGCACATCCATTTGCATTATATTTCCTTTGCATTGAAATGAATGGGGTAACTTACACAAGCTACATTGATAATTACGTCCTCTCACTGCAGCAGAAGCAAGACCAGAGGTCGGCAGCAAACTATGGTCCATGGGCTGGATATGGCCCGAGGGGGTCGTTAAACCAGCCCCTGACCCTTGCCGCCTGCTTGTTCAGTTCGTGGCGTCCCGGTTTAGCTCAGTGTGGGGACTGGCTTCTGGGATGCAGCCACGGCTTCCTATTGGCTGCAGGAAGCTCCTGCAGCCAATAGGAAGACACAGATGCCTCCTCCCCCCCTGCCATGGCTCCGAAAGCCAGCGGGGAGAGAGCGGCGAGCATGTGTGTATGCACATGGGTGCGTGCACTCCTGCAAGTGCTCCTGCATGCTCCCGTGCATGGGTAATCTGGCCTGCTGGCAGAAAAGTTTGTCAACCCCTGAACAAGACAAATAACATACTTTGGGGCAGGGGGGAAATGAACTGCAGCAGAATGGAAACAGTTTTGTGTGCAACAAATGCAGGGCAGAAAGGAAAACAACAGCTTCTTACATCCCTGGTGCTAGGAGTGGGCACTAACACTTCCCCCTG
Source organism: Lacerta agilis (assembly GCF_009819535.1). Taxonomy (NCBI): domain Eukaryota; kingdom Metazoa; phylum Chordata; class Lepidosauria; order Squamata; family Lacertidae; genus Lacerta; species Lacerta agilis. The sequence goes on along the minus strand of NC_046314.1, from coordinate 105,481,506 downwards.
AGCTATTCATTCACAACTTTGGGAAAGGCAGTTTTCATCAGGAGACAAAAATGGCACAAGAAAAATGGAGCATCTTTGACCCATCCTAGTCAATAGCTATTGACTGCTATTATTCCTTTAAAATACAGGAGAGCTTATTTACCATTCTCCTATGTCACATCTTGTTTGGTCCAAAGGGATGTGCTGTATGCTCTGATGAACCACATGCTATACTGGGACTATCTCGCTCAGCACCATGAAGTCACAGAGCTGCAGAATGGCTAGCTTCTTCCACCCTCTGATTTCTGGCTGCTGATGTCAGCAAGGTCAGCCAGCTCACTGAACCTCTGGTTCAGAAAATGGCCACCAAAATGATCAAGGAGCAGGTTACAACAGTTGGGGATTTTAGTTTTTAGAGAAAGGGTAAATTAGAAGAAGAAGAGTTTGGATTTGATATCCCGCTTTATCACTACCCTAAGGAGTCTCAAAGTGGCTAACAATCTCATTTTCTCTTCCTCCCCCACAACAAACACTCTGTGAGGTGAGTGGGGCTGAGAGATTTCAGAGAAGTGTGACTAGCCCAAGGTCACCCAGCAGCTGCATGTGGAGGAGTGGAGACGCAAACCCGGTTCCCCAGATTACAAGTCTACCGCTCTTAACCGCTTCACCATGCTGAAGTGGATTCATGATAGAGGGGAATGAAATTACACATTGTGGAAAAAGTGGATAGAGAAAAGATTTTCTCCTTCTCTCACAACACTAGAATTCATGTATATTTTGGAGTGGCCGCTGAGACCATATAACACTGGTCTTGAAAGACCTACATTGGCTCCCAGTAGGTTTCTGAGCACCATGTTGGTGCTGACTTTTAAAGGCCTAAACAGCCTCAGCCCAGTATACCTGAAGGAGCATCTCCATCCCCATCATTCAGCCCAGACACTGAGGTCTGGCTCCGAGGGCCTTCTGGCAGTTCCCTCACTGCAAGAAGTGAGGTTACAGGGAACCAGGCAAAGGGCCTTCTTCAGTAGTGGCGCCCGCCCTGTGGAATGCCCTCCCATCAGACGTCAAGGAAAAAAAACAACTATCTGACTTTTAGAAGACATCTGAAGGCAGCCCTATTTATGTTTTATCGTGTTTTTAATATTCTGTTGGGAGCTGCCCAGAGTGGCTGGGGAAACCCAGCCAGATGGGCGTGGGGTATAAATAACTTCTTCTTCTTCTTCTTCTTCTTCTTCTTCTTCTTCTTCTTCTTCTTCTTCGTATTATTATTATATCTAGCAAAGCTGAATTTTGGAAGATTTGGGACAGGCAAAAGGAAAGCACACAGCGCATAAACTACATTTGCCTCCCACAAAAGGCAGTTATGGCCACCAAGATTAGACAAATCCACAAAGGATAAGGCTATGAGTGATTACTAAGGATGATGGTTGTATTCTGCTGTCTATGTTTCTGAACACCAGTTGCTGGAAACTGCAGGAGGGGAGAGTGTACTTGCACTCAGACTCATACGCTTCCCACTGGCATGCTGCACTAGATGAGCTTTTGGCTTGATCCAGCAGGCTTCTCTTGGGTGCTTAACCACAGCTAGCCAGTCACTGACCACATTCCTGCACACAGGGCCAGTGCTAGGGTTTTTTGTGCCCTAGGCGAGATCACCTACTGGTGCCCCCCCCCCGGCTAATCCCTAGCACCGACCTTGCAGAGAAGCCCAATTTCGGGCTGCTCCCCTTCCCCCGCAATTCTGCCGCTGGCGGAGCGGCACCGGGCGGCGGGGGCGGGGGCGAGGGGCATGCTTGTCATTGCCCCCTCCATTTTGGCGCCCTAGGCAACTGCCTAGTTTGCCTAAATGGACGTTCCAGCCCTGCCTGCACAGTTTTGACTAGAGATGGTGACCAGGTGGATTAAAAGTGAGCTGCATCAAAAAACCAAACCCACACAGAAACCAATCTGCTGCCTGACATGTGAGAGCCTGTGAACAGTCTTCAATCTTTCGACAACCCTTTCACCCCAAATTTCTTGTTAGCCGTTCTCAAGCTCGGAGCTAGCTCGGAACTCAGCTTGGCTCACTGCCTTCCTTTTTGTATACTGAAACAGTCTGTGCCCTTCGATGACATTACACAGCAAGCTCACAGGAAACCTAAAAAGAGAAAAATGCAGATTACTTCCACTCCTGTCAGAAATCAGCAGCATGCATTGACAAAAGCAGAAAAGAGAGGAATAAACAAAATATTGCCGGCATTCAGAAAACATGTAAAGACTTTTTGGGGAAACACCCCCCCCCAAAAAAAAAACCTGCAGGCTTTTGAGCAATAGTTTTATGCATTTTCTACACTGTGTGTTTGCTATATGGCATAATGTTGTTTTAAATTGCTCTTATGTATTATTCGCCTTGTTTTGACTCGTCCTGTGCTCCCTTTGGGGAGGAAGGGTGGATTATAAATTTGAAGTAATCAATAAGTAAGCAAAGAAATGTTTATAGGGGAAGTAATTGCTTCTGTTGCTAGAAAATAAAAATATAATATTGTGTAACTGGGTCTGGAGAACTCAGGCAAATACAACATTAAAGACTAAGTGTTCATCTTTGAGAAGGGGGGATGGGGTAGGTACATTGCTGTTGTTGTTGTTGTTGTTGTTGTTATACATTTATTAGTCACTTTTGCCATGGACAACTCAAAGTGAGTTACAATATTTTAAGCAAAAATTCCCCAAACACATCCACACACAAAAGCCATAGATATTCAAAAGCCTGGTTAAAAAGGAATGTTTTTGCCTGCTGACTAAAGATATGTAATGATGGTACCAGGCAAACCTCCCCACAGAGAACATTCTACAACTAGGGAGCCACCACTAAAAAGTCCTGTTCTCATGTCACAACCTTCAGGACCTCCACATGTTAGGCAGCCCCATAAATAAAAGGCTAACCTGACGAAAAGTAAACTTTGCTTTTTGAATATTATGTGCATGGGGAAGATGATTTGCATTAGAGTTGAAATCAGTCGCAACGTTGTTGAGCTAGAGATCAACATTTTTGGCTCGACTGGCTAAAGCTTGGCAGTAGAGCCGAACTCAATGTGAATATACCCGCCACAGGCTGAGCCTGTGTTGCTCAAGTGGACTAAGAATTGACATGAACCAATTCACGCAGGTATATATGTTCCTTTGCTGCATATCTGCAATTCCTAGATTTGGAGTTGAGGGATTAAAATGTTAACCCCACAAGACCGAAACTAGCCTCTGTTGTCTGCAGTATTGTCACTGAATGTTCTCAAACATTCTAAACGTTGGTAGTGAAGAGTCAGTAACGTGGTGAAGACAGGGGAATCCTTCATAATTTGGAGATGGGAGGGGCAATATGCTGCTGATGAAACAAGGGAGCAGAAAGGAGGCTTTTGATGACCCGTGCAAATATCACATAGCACTGTGTGTATTGATGGGAAGCAGACTGCTGAATTTTGCACAAGGTGCAAAATAACGAGCTGAATTTGATTAAATAATTGTGCACCCCTTAATATTATTTCTCTGTATGACAATGGCTCTGCTGCAGGCATTATTTGTTGTGCAAGAGGGCACAAGGAACTTATGCACATATGCAAAACTCTTAAAAACTAGGATGAGGGCATGCATAGCAAACCCAATTTTTCGAACTATCAATAAGGCTTTGCTCTCCTTATTTGTGATATCTGGAAACAAAGCTCATTTAATCTTGTTTGATTCTTTTTGGCATGTTTTTACCCTTCCTCCCTAAACATACCTCATCAATTTTATTTTTGAACTAATTTTGTTAGCTAAGTTTGTAATTCAGCTGGAAAAAACCCCACTCTATTGTGCCTGTGTGGCAGCGACTTCTTTCTTAGCACTCTTGATTTCACTGCTGCTGCCAGCAAAATCCTCAGTCTCTTTGCCATGGGAAATTTAAATATATTTAGTGTGTGCAAGCAATACTCTCTCTGTCTCTCTCCCCCTCTCTCCCTTGTTCATTTGAAACAGTAAACAAGTACTGTCATAGCATCTACAAGCCTAGCAACGTAAACAGTGGGGTTTACCATAATATATAATGCAATAATAGAGTTGTGTGTGCGTGTGTGTGTGTGTGTGTTTTAAACGGTTCATTAAAGCTCTCATGCCCACAGCAGGGTGAAACACACTCCAACACACCCCACTATCAAAGTCATTATTAAAAACATTGATTTTCAGAATTTAACTACTGTAATACGTTTTTAAGAATATGCCATTTCGCAGCTGCCCTACAGGAAGTGACTTTTTTTCCAAAAAGCTATTCTTCAGCATTTTAAGCTGTCAGTCCAGACAGCTCAAGCAGGCGCCAGACTGCACAGAGAGGCGACAAAAACATGTTTGTGATGTAGGGTTTGTTAACTGCGGTGGGAGATGTTGTGCTCCTCTTCCGTCTCTTCCCCCCCCCCCCCCGCTCAACACAACCCCCTGCTAAAACACCTGTCATTTGACTGGTGTGGAATAATTGGCTCAGCAAAATCAAACTAGGTTATGGGCGGCAGTTTGGAAAGAACACGGGGGAGGGGCTATTGTCTTTTAGTTCGTAGCTCTTAATGTCAGGATTCCACTTTCAGAGGAACCCAAGAGGGCTTCTCTGCAGCACTTCGGCATGCCACGAAAAATAAAATATGAAAATGGCTTTGCCTCCAGCATGGATTCACTGAATCCTTTGGGTTTCTGTTCCAACCCTCCTGGCATGCCTTTTGTGGATGTTAATTTCACTAGAATGCTTTCAGGAGCCTGGTCAAAACATCTTTAGACCCGGCCAGTATGGCCAACTATCACCCAGTCTCAAATCTTCCATCCTTGGGCAAGGTGATTGAGCGAGTGGTTGCTGAACAACACCAGGCACGCCTGGAGGATGCGGACCATGTGGATCCCTTCCAGTCAGGATTCAGGTCTCATCATGGGACTGAAACTGCCTTGGTCGCGCTGGTGGATGATCTCCGGCGGGCTAGAGAAAAAGGTGAGAGCTGTTTCCTAGTTTTGCTGGATCTCTCAGCGGCTTTTGATACATTCAATCATAACATCCTTCTGGACTGTTTTGAGGAGCTGGGAGCTGGGAGCTGGGAGCACTGTTATACAGTGGTTCCGCTCCTTCCTCCTGGGCCATGTCCAGAAAGTGGTGGTGGTGGGGTGAGTGTTCAGACCCCTGGGCCCTCACTTGTGGGGTGCCTCAGGGTTCTGTCCTCTCCCCCATGCTTTTTAACATCTACATGAAGCTGCTGGATCATCAGGAGGTTTGGGCTGGGTGTCCATCAATATGTGGATGATACCCAGCTCTACCTCTCTTTTAAATCGGAACCAGTGAAGGCAGTGAAGGTCCTGTGTGAGTGCCTGGAGGCGATTGGAGGATAGATGGCGTCTTGGCAGGGGGTTGGACTGGATGGCCCTTGTGGTCTCTTCCAACTCTAGGATTCTATGATTCTATAATGGATTGAGGTTGAATCCTGACAAGACAGAAGTACTGTTTTTGAAGGACAGGGGACAGGCTGGTGTGGAGGAGTCCCTGGTCCTGAATGGGGTAACTGTGCCCCTGAAGGACCAGGTGCGCAGCCTGGGAGTCATTTTGGACTCCCAGCTGTCCATGGAGGAGCAGGTCAATTCTGTGTCCAGGGCAGCTGTCCACCAGCTCCATGTAGTATGCAGGCTGAGACCCTACCTGCCTACGGACTGTCTTGCCAAAGTGGTGCATGCTCTAGTTATCTCCCACTTGGACTACTGCAATGCGTGGGGCTACCTTTGAAGGTGACCCAGAAACTCCAACTAATCCAGATGCAGGAGCTAGACTGGTGACTGGGAGCGGCCACCAACACCATATAACACCAATCCTGAAAGACCTACATTGGCTTCCAGTACGTTTCCGAGCACAATTCAAAGTGTTGGTGCTGACCTTTAAAGCCCAAAATGGCCTCGAACCATTATACCTGAAGGAGCGTCTCCACCCCCATCGTTCTGCCTGGAGACTGAGGTCCAGCGCCGAGGGCCTTCTGGCGGTTCCCTCACTGCGAGAAGCAAAGCTACAGGGAACCAGGCAGAGGGCCTTCTCAGTAGTGGCACCCGCCCTGTGGAACACCCTCCCATTAGATGTCAAAGAGAAAAACAACTACCTGACTTTTAGAAGACATCTGAAGACAGCCCTGTTTAGGGAAGTTTTTTTTATGTGTGACATTTTAATGTATTTTTAATCTTTTTGGAAGCCATCCAGAGTGGCTGGGGAGACCCAGCCAGATGGGTGGGGTACAAATAAATTATTATTATTATTATTATTATTATTATTATTATTATTATTAGCTGCCACCTTGCTTAGACAGGCTTCCAGTGATTTTTAAGGACCACTCAACGGACATAAATTTAACATGTAAGATTTTCTAGCATAGAAAAGTAGCAGGGTGCAGCTGTTTTGTATCTCATGCAAATATTGAGTAAGAATTATTATAATTCCTCCTTTGTTGCATGTGGTACATACCAACCCTAAACATACAAAGATTTACAGGTTGAGTTGGGTTGGGTTGATGGTCTCTCTCTAGTGTCAGTTTCTGGCTGTGGTGGTCCAACGAAGCCCAGATACGTGCAAACTAGGCTTACCACCCACACAATAGACGAGAGTTCAAGTGAGATCAAAAACCGCAAGACAAAGGCCTCCAGCAATGCTTCACTACCAGCAAGAGAAACTAGCAGAGATGACCCAGAAGACCTTTGGCTGAGTGGTATACGATCTGCTTTGCCCAAGATCAATCCTCAGCATCTCCAGGTAGAATTCGGAAAGAATCCTGCCTGAACTCCTGGAGACACGTGACAGTGCTTAGGCCAGGGGTCAGCAACCTAAGGCCTATGGGCTGGTAGCGGCCACAGGGCTCATCTATCTGGTCCATGGTGACCCCTGCCACCCCCTTGCCACCCACTCTTACTGGCGTAGCATGGAGACTGACTTCTGGGTTGGTGGTGCCTATGCGCATGCACACGGGCGCTCCTCTGACCCAGATGTACACTGGAAATAGCATGTGCGCACATGCACGGGCGCTCCTCCGACCCAGAAGAGCATGCATGCGTGCACACTCCGGCCCATCTTCTTACAGACGGAGCATGGACTAGCTCATAATCCGGTAAGCTTGCCGACCCCAGGCTTAGGCAAATGAACCAAGTGTCTGACTCGATGTAAGGCAGCTTCCCATGTTCCTAAAGTTGATGCAGCCAAATGGAATATTGGGCTGGGGACCAATCGCAGCCTGTGAAATCCCTGAAGCCCCCTGATGAGGAGAATTGTTCTCTTATTGTCCAGTCTGCTTTACCTGACTGAGTTCATGAGGGTAATATTAATCTTAATGCCAAGATAGGCCACTGAATTTCCTTGAATGTACAGGAGGCAGCCATTTTGTGTGCGTCCAATTGATGCAAGACCAACGACATGCATGTCCTTTTGGACCCAGAAGAGGTTAGAATGAGATCAGAACAAGGCCAGGATGGGGCAGAATGGGGAGGAGCGGGCTTATGTTCACTGCCGATGCTCGCGGGGGCCAGGAACAAAACCCCTGTGCGAAAATCATCACTGCCTGTATTCCCTTGTAAACAGGACTGGCGATAAAGCACAGAATTGTAGAGCTGGGAGGGCCATCTATTCCAACCCCCTGCAATGCAGCAGTCACACCTAAAGAATCCCTGAGAGATGGCCACCCAACCCGTGTAAAAACTTCCAATGAGGCAGGAAGAGTTGTTTCCATGGCGGAACAGCTCTTACCATCAGAAAGCTTTGTTTTCTTAATGTTTAGTTGGAATTCCATTTCTTGTCATTTGAATCCATTGGTTCATGTCTTGCCATCCGGAGCAGTAGAAAACAAGTTTGGGACAGCCCTCCAGACATTTGGAGATGGCCCAAATATAATTTCTTAGTCTCCTCTTTTCCAGGCAAACATACCAACTCCCTCAACTGTTCCTCATAAGGCTTGGTTTCTAGACCCTTGGTCATCTTGGTTGTCCTCCTCTGCACATGTTCTAGCTTGTCAATATCCTTCTATAGTTTAATTATGTCCCACTATATTTCTGATGGAAGGGCAGTTGACCATTGGGCCATGATAATCCTTTTTGTTTGTTTGTTTGCTTGCTTGTTTCCTTTGCATTTCACATAAAGGGGAAAAAAACAATTTGTACACAGGTACATAGACACTTGCCAATTTGAAAAGCAATTCATATTTACATTTTGTGTGTGTGGTGGGGAGCTTGAATCTTTATAAGAAGATTGCTAAAACACATAGTTGGCTATTTGCAAAGGTTCAACTTGTGAGAGAATTGCAAGTGACCAACATGGGTCACGTGGACATTGCTATTGGCCCGCCGTCTGTTGTTAGATTTGTGTTCAAGCACTAACAGCTTGTGAATAATGGATGGTTTCTTTCATATTGATCAGAAACCTGATGCCATTAAACAACCAAGCAAGCATTGTGGTTATTAAGCATTATAGATCCTTACACTGGAATAAAAGCATTCCAAGGAAACTAACTAACTAACTAACTAAATACTTAGCTCCTCAGCCAGACAAAGAAAGCAAAAGTCCTGCTTTGCAGCATCCTTAACCTTCATGCCTCAGGCTTTGGATCGAACAGACACTGGGTAGAAAGTGAAGATTTCGTGCAAACCATGGTTTAGCATTACTTGAGTGAGACACGAAGAATCTCCTGATCATACTTCCCTCCCTTGTGTGTGACAATCTTCCTGATTTCTTGTCATTGCAGTAAACCATAGTTTGGCATGGAGGTTCGATCCTGGTTCCAGGCAAGTGCAAACCATAGTTTAGCCTACGCAAAAGGAGAGGCCGTAGCACAACGATAGAGTCCATGCAGGCAGAAAGTTGCAGGCAGAAAGACAACTGCCTAAGATCTGGGGAACTGCCACCAGTCAGAATACACAACTTTTTGTGAGATAGGGGGGGATGTTTGGCCTGCATAGAGCAGTTTTGTGTGTTCCTGTTGTGGGGTTGGGAATCATCATGGGCAAGGGGAGAGGAGTAAAATCCTGAGGCTCCTCGTGGCTTTTTCATGTAACACCAAAGTGTGTTTTACTGTAATATCTGATACAGCCCAGTGTGCTTTGAAATAGCATATTGCATTTTGATAACAGCCCAAGGGTTGTATTCAATTAAGAGACGACCTACTCAAATTATTGGGCTTTAGCTAGTCATGTACATTTATTTCAATGGACCTACTCTGAGCAAGACTAACATTGGCCAGAACCCCTGGTATGAGACTCTAGGCACAGCAATTATCTTTCAGTTAGCACATGCAATCTGTGAATTTGCTTTAATGCCATTTTTCATCAGTGCCGTTTGCAGCCCAATCCTATTTATTATATTAACATGATGCCTCATTTTTTAAAAAAATCATACACATTCTTGGTACACTCACAATCAAGCCAATCCATCCTGAGCCAACCCAGGGAGCACAGATCTGGTCATGAATTAGTTTGGAGGTGGGCTTAAAACACACACATACACACAATTCAATGCATCACTGGGATGGGAGGAAAGGAAGGAGACTTTGTGTTTCCTCCCCCCCCCCCACTGGCTGAGAGCAAGGTGGTAAATTCCACAGTTGTTGCGTAGAGGCATTGTCCCTGCAGGATGCATTTTAAGGGATGACACACCAGGAAAGAAGGAGAGTGGCAGCCGCATGTAGAGGATCCTCCATTCACAGCTGCAGCTGCAAGCAGAGGATCCCGTACAGTGCTGGAATGCCGGCGGCAGCAACCCACTATGTACAGCGCATTTGCGGCGTCGCTATGTAGCGACGCCCCGCCAATGGGTGCGCATCATGTTTGCCGCTCCAGGTGCCCAAGCGGCTTCCTACCCCACTGCCCGCAGCTTCCTCAACCCAACTCACCCAATGGCCAGACCCCCCAAATTGGTCCCTTTGGTTGAAGATTCGCCCAAATTCAGTGCACAACCCTACTTTTTTGCCACTCCTTTAATCTCCATAAATGAGTTTGTGTTTATTTTCCTGGAGTCACCCTTGCAACACACCAAACTAATGCAAGTTGTAGTTTCCTCTCTCTCGAGAACTGTAATTTTGTAATTCCCATCTCCTACACCATCATGTTCTCGAAGCTACTAACATGAGTTTGGCCAAACTGCGAGAGGCAGTGAAGGATAGGTGTGCCTGGCGTGCTCTGGTCCATGGGGTCACAAAGAGTCGGACACGACTGAACGACTGAACAACAACACACCATCATACAAAACACAGAGTGAACAACTGAACGACTGAACAACAACACACCATCATACAAAACACAGAGCCCAGAATCTAGGTGGGGGGGGAATTCACAAGAGTTATACTAGTATAAACCTGACAGGAGTTTGTAAGGTAGTGATATTTGCAGATGGTCTCTGATGGTTGCACATAAACTGATTGTTAATGGTGGGGCCCTGACTGACTCCAGCTACAAAGTCCATGGCTACTGTAGCTCAGTTGGTCGAGCATGAGACTCTTAATCTCAGTGTTGTGGGTTCAAGCCCTACATTGGCCAAAAGATTCAGACCCTCCAAGTATCCCTGTTCTCCAGGGGCGTCCCTGACTTAGAGAAGCCATCCTGGTTTCTGGTTTGATCCCAGAATGTGTCACTTTTCCTTAGGATGTCCCTATTTTCATTGGAGAAATGTTGGAGAAGGTGGAGTCATCTGACCCCCCCCCCCGAGTCATCTGAAGGCAATAATATGTACAGAAGGGGTGTGTGTGTGTGTGTGTAAACAAAGCAAAACCATGTTTAATGTTTAATTGTGTTTTACTGTATATATGTTGGAAGGTGCCCAGAGTGACTGGGGCGGCCCAGTAAAATGTGTGGGTTATAAATCGTAAAATTATCATTGTGTGATGGCACATCCTTTTTTTCATCAGAGAACCGTTGGAGGGTATGAAGATTCCTGCATTGCAGGGGGTTGGACCATAGCTGTCACCTTTCCCCCCCTTTTAAAGGGAAATGGGATTCCTCGCAAGAAAAGGGAAAAGTTGACAGCTATGGGTTGGACTAGGTGATTCTCGGGGACCCTTCCAATTCTACAATTCTATGATTCTATGATAATACTAAACAGACTCTAGGGCTGCGGTGTTGTTTAGGATTTTTTTGTTGGGTGGGGTTTTTTGCTGTTGTGTGGGTTTTTTGTATCTTTATTTTAGATCTTGTGATACGTATGGAAACTATTCAGTTTGATTGCATATATTTTTTTCTTTATCACTTATGACTACTTTTGTTAGATTTGTAATTAGGTATTTTTTATGTTGTAAGCCACCTTGAGCACGACTTTAACTGTGGGAGGGCAGTACAGAAATAAAATTAGGTATTGATGTATGTATGCATGTAAAAATAACTATTTTTGGATTACAGTCTCTCAGTTACTCCATGTGCTTTCTACAGCTACCTTAATTGTAACCATAGCAGAAACTGGACCATTTATAGAGTCCCTCTTATCACAGTCACAACTGACACTCCCCGTACTTGTGGGCAAATTTAGAAGAATTGAGACATTTTATGTTCTTCGCTTGTTTTTGCATTATACTATGAACAGGGATTGATTGATTGATTGATTGATTGATTGATAAAATGAAGCATTGCTATATTTGTTGTTTGCATTAGCCACAACTGTCACCTCTGGAAAGAAGGAAAGAAAAAAAGTATGAGTGGTGTAATTGTATACCCTGGAGAATTCTGGAGGGTGAATGTAGGAAAATGGTCACATTGGTTTGGTATAGAAGCACTGAAAATGCTATTTTATTGCTGCTAGTAGAAATTGCTCCATAAAGTTAGATGAGTTCATGGGGTGCAGAACCTCACATTGCTATGCTGAGATGGCGCGTTTTGTTTTAATTAGTTGCAGAAGTATTATCATCACCAAGGACTGCCTCTCCCGGTATGAAGCCAACTGACCCTGCAATCATCACCTTAGGTCCTTCTTTGCATGCCTCCTTTTTGGGAGGTCTGGAGGGTGGCAACACAAGAACGGGCCTTTTTTGCAGTGGCTCCCTGCTTGTGGAATGCTCTCCCCAGGGAGGCTCGCCTGGCACCATCATTACATATCTTTAGGCACCGGGCAAAAATGTTCCTCTGTAACCAGGCCTTCAGCTGATTAAACAATCTATTCTATGGCCTTTTAAATGTGATTGTGGGAAGGGGTTATTGGTTCGTTTGTTTTTGCTATTACTATTGTGGTGATTATTTTTGTGTTTTTATACTGTAAACCACCCTGTGATCATCAGGTGAAAGGTGGTATACACATTTTAATAATAGTAACTATTATTATTATTATTATTATTATTATTTAGCTGATATTCATGTGGTACCAGGGCAGATTGCAACATATAAGAACACAATTATTATTATTATTATTATTATTATTATTATTATTAGAAAAACAACCCCACCCATAACCCCCAAATCAATAATCAATACATTTTAGGGAGCAGGGTATTCATATAAATCATTCCATTTTTCAAGGCATAGAGGAGAAATCTGATTACGTTTGCATTTTAATGCACACCCATGTAATTCGCTCCCCCCCCCAAAAAAATGCAAGGACCAAAACACAGCCATCTTTTCAAAATGGGCACTTCCCTGAACTTTGCAGTGCAGTTCTTTATCAACGTAATGTGTACAAATATGCATGTACTCAGAGGATAAAGTATGCACAGAGATGCATATATTAGTGAAAATGATATTTCACAGTGCATTATCATAGGAAATTTGTTCTGCAATGAACCGTGTAAAATAGGCAATTTTTCATCTAAACATTTATGCACCAGGAGAAATTTGCTGATGAATTTTCATGATTACTTTAATTAAATAATAATAATAATAATAATAATAATAATAATAATAATAATAATAATAAAACTGATGTTATGAATGAGAAAAAACGATAAACTGAGAGAAACAAAAAAAAATATGACAGATTTATCCATTCCTAGATAGGACATGTGTCTCTATCCTTTGATAGGGGGTTGGACTAGATGACCCTTGAGGTCCCTTCCAACTCTGCAATTCTATGAGTCTATGACCCTTAAGCAGAGAGGGATGGCTGGAGGAACTGATGAGGAGGCTGCTTCCACTTGAGGCAGTTGTCCAACTCTGCCTAATGGTAGGGCTAGCCTTGGGCAAGGGTTAATATTTCTGTCCCAAGAAGTGTCTATGAGTAACTGTCCTTCCTTCCGTTTATTCATATCACTCCTTCCTAGCCTGCTGCACTCCGGCCACCACCCCTCCTCTCACTCGAAAAGAGATTACATTTATGGATTAGTGTAAAACCATCTATTGATTCTCGGATGGAAAGGCTGGCGGTAAAGGTCATTGTTACATTTCTACACACAAGTTGCTAAATGTCATGTAAATCACCAGACAGTGTGCAGCAGAAGTCAAATAATATTTAGAACGCATTTGTTACAGGAAGTTTTATCCAGGCTAACACAATTCTCAAAGGCTTCCTTTGCAGTAGGGATGTGCGAAGATCCCCCGAGAAATGGTATAGATCTTATCCAAAATCTCATCAAAGCTCTGTTGGCTTCTCTCATATAAATACACATAGCCAAGCCTGTGCTGTTTATTCGGATTGGCACCAGTGCCTTAGTGTCAGGCTTCAGGGACTTGGCTCCCTCCCCCGCCCCCCTTGACAGTAGATAAGCAGAACAAAGCAAAAGGAGACTCTTACCAGTTAGAGATTTTAATGATCACAGCGAGAGAACAAAGCATCCATTCCTCAGAATGAAAGTGCCCCCCAATTAAGGGTCCCACCCACTTCCCTCTAGTCACCCACATCGCTACCGCGTCTTGCAACCTGATTTCGCAACCACTGTGCCTTCTGTGCTGCCAACTTATCTGCTCTCCTTGGGCTGATTAGATGGATGCTTTCCAGCAACATTGAGTCTGTTAACTCTCTCTCTCTCTCCCAGTTCTTCTTCTCCTAACTGTTCACCTCCCAGTTCTTCCCAACTTCTGTCTTCTGAACTATGTCCCTCTGCAAACCGCTCTTCCAAATCTACACTGTCCTCCTGCTCCTGGGAAGATATAGGATCCTGATTAGGAGCAGGGGGAGGGGAGGCTCCCAAAATCCAAAATTCCTCCTCAGTGCTGCCCTCCTCCGCACAGTCCCTGACACTTAGGATCTGAAGCCAGAGGTCTTTCCTTCCCCTACCACCACCATCAAGAGGTGCCAGGGACACCAAATCTGGGACCATTGATGTACAAAACATGGGCCCTTTCACTTAGGCTATGGCTCAGTTCTATGCAGCCTTATTGAAGCTGGACACATCTTTGTAACCGATCCCTAAGTGCCCAAGTGGTGAAGGAGTAGCTTAACATGCTCCAGAGAATTGCAGGCAGAGAGAGCGTCCCTTAAGCATCAGGTTGGTCACTGAAGGAACAGGATGCTCGATTACATGGGCCCCTGGCCTAATCCAGCAGGATTCTTGCATTCTTAAATAAATTGAGATTTGCCCTGACCATTCTTCAGATTTTGCCGCTAGTGTCTGCTAGCCCTGTTACGCTGTGCAGAGTAGAAACAGCCATTTATTGATTTATCTCATAAAATCTGCATTTGGTTGGCCTTTTCTCTTAAAATCTGCATTTCTCAATGCTTTTTTCTCAATGCATTTTAAAATACAAGTCAATACAAGTTGGGAATAGTGCTGGAACATCTGGCAAGTGTGAAATCCAGTGGATAAATGAGAGGGCAATCCTATGGCAAGATCCAGAAGGATGAGCAGCTTAGGATACAGCTCATTGCCGGTTCAGCTGCCTGGCTCAGCCAGGCTCAGCCAGCATTAAGACCCCAGCTCAGCCAAAGATACACTGGTGTAAGTTGCTCATCCTGTCTGAGCCAGGACTCGGCTGGCTCAGCTGAAGCTGGCTGAACCAAGACAGGTGTAAGTTCCCCAAAAGGTAGTGTTCTGGGTGTGGGACCAGAGATGAAGGACTTGGGCTGGATCCTGAGACCATTCAGCTCAGCCATGTGACCTGCCAAGCCAGCATATATATAACACAGCAGGCAACTCCCCACTTTCACAGGGGTTATGTCCTGGGGATAGCGCTTACAGCTGAAATCCCATAAAATCGAGACACTTTGGGTTCAATTATGGGTGGGATTGCAAAGCCTTTTTGCCGGTTTGCCCATTCCCTTTCCACCCCTTCTATTTTATTTTATTTTGCTAAGCACGTACAGCTAAATGCACACGAGTTAAATGTGTGTAAGCTGCAAGTTACCTTTATTTCAAAGGCTTGTTTTCCCTCTTCCAGGCTTAGGTAAAGCAGCGGCGGCCCAGCTCTTGAACAGTGTTTGGATCTGGTATAAATTTACACTCCAGTTTAATTTACACCGCCTAGCTTTAAACCAGCTTCTTGTGTGCATGATTGCTCTCTGAGACCGCCATTCCAGCTCTGTGTAGCTAGGAGTAAGCCCCAATGAATTGAATGGAACTTGCCATTGCAGGCTGGTTTTTGCAAGTGTATAGGGACTTACATATCTGCCCATTTTGGTTTCTCGTCTTTCCAGTCATTCCAGTCACAGGGCAGTTCACAACATAAAATTACAAAATAAATAAAACCACAGAATATATAACAAAACAAACAGACAAAAGGAAACCAATAACCCACCTCCCACAAAAAAACCACACATTTAAATGGCCATAGATTGTTTAATCGACCCAAGGCCTGGTTATAGAGGATCGTTTTCACCTGGTTCCTAAAGTTATGCAATGAAGGTGCCAGGAGAGCCTCCCTGGGGAGAGCTTTCCACAAGTGTGGAGCCACCACGGAAAAGGCCTGTTCTCATGTTGCAGACCTCTAGACCGCCTGTGGAGGGGGCCCACAGAGAAGGGGCTCAGATGTCTGGGTTGGTCCATTATAATTCTATTAAGGCTTAGTTTGTTTCATCATCATCATCAAACTTTATTACGGTTGCATACCAGCATAAGATAAAAACATGCAAATAAAACGAAGTTTAGTTTGTTATTCTTGGTTCATTACCTGACAGTTCCACTCACTTGTTGGAAAAAAATAAAAGTGACTGGGTGCGAAGAAGAGACAAATAAAAACATTTCATTCATAAGTTTGATAGGCTAGCACAGAGCACAGAGTGGCTTATAGAGAGGAAGGCCCCATTACAATCAATGGAGGCTTATTCTCAGGTATGTGGGTATAGGACTGCAGCTTTAGCATGTTTACATTTTTGCTAGTGTCGAAGTAATTTGTATGCTTGCATACAGAGGAAATTTCGTTTTGTGAACTAGCAACGCGCAGGCTGTGTTTTCTAGCGGAGCTGTGAAATAATTTTAATGCGGACCTGGGATTTCACATCCATATTGTGCTTGACCTTTATCTTAGCTGTTCTAATTGAACGTGATTGATTCTGCAGGGCTTTTTAAAAGCTATATTCTGCTGTTTTAGCTTCTCGTGGGAAGGTATAAGGACATTGAAGCCCTGCCTTCCAACCACTGGAAATCTTAATAGGCCACTCTTATAAGAACCTAAGAAGAGCCCTGCTGGATTAGGCCAAGAGCCTATCTGGTCCAACCTCGTTCTCGCAGTGGTCAGCCTATGGGAAACCTGCAAGCAGGACACTTGTGGTTCCCAGTAAATGGTACTCAGAATAATACTGACTCCAGCAATGGAGGTACATACATAATAGTTGCAATGATATTTTTTAAGGCAGTGGTGGGTGGTGAAGTCTCTAGAGGGATGATGGTGTAAAATGTCAGAAGTCCAGTTATTATAGATGTTGCGTGTTGAGGTCCCCAAGACACCCCCCAATAACTCAGACTAGAGACGTAACATTTGTTTGGGTTTTTGGCAATAATTTAGACCACAACTTTATTAAAATACAAATTATGTGAGTGGTTGCGTAGGCATTGGTTCAGACTAGCTGTCTGCCGGGACAGAGCTGACTTTTGGTCAGCATTGGGAGAATGCCACCTGGGGAGCGTTAAGGAGGCCGGGAGGAGCAGGGCCCTCCTTCGCCCCAGGGGTCCCAGGGGCTCTTGCGTGGCCCTGTCCCCCTACCGGGGGTTTGGACAAAAGCATATCGAGCCCCTGGGTTCCTTTAATGGAATTCCCTGCACCATCATCATTCTGGAAGGGGGCGCCCACCCTTCCAGTAACCACCACAAGAACCAATGCCTAACCACCAACCTTACAAGTTGTGACTAGTTGCTATTGCAGTAGGCAAAAACCAAATGGCAACAGCCAATCAGCCAGATGGACAAAATGCCTACTGGGCCCCTGCCCCAAAAGCAGATGACCCCATGACAGGCAGTTGCAAGGTCAAATGCAGAGACCTAAATAAAGGGAGGGAGGGTGGGTGATCCGAAGCACGCCGCCAAGAGGAGGATCTCCCAAGAGGAGGTGTCTTTCTAGCCCCAACCGCAATGCATGCTCTCACAAGTGAGAACCCGATTTGTGAGTGCTCCAACTGCTGTTCTTCAAAGTCTCTATGGTGACCATAGGGGGTGATCTCTCTCCTCATCTTGAAGTGTGCTGCTTAGCTACTAGGCCCAGATGTTTTTCTCCTTTTGGGGAAGAACATCTAGTCAGCTGGGCAGGTAGACAATCTGTTTTTCCCAGATGTTCCTGGCTGAAGTTGTTTCTGACAAAAGCTCTGGAGGGATGATAGTTTAAAATGCCCACATTTACACATGTGTTTCTAGAAACTGAAGTCTTAGGGAGTGGCCATACAATGTCCTGCACTTTTCCTCCACTGCTACAAAATTGTGGCACCCATCTTTGTATATACCAACTTACTGAACATTAGGAATAATTTTCTGACAGTAAGAGCTGTTCGATAGTGGAACAGACTACCTCACTCAGAACTACCCCACTTAATTGGAGGCTTTTAAACAGAAGTTGGATGGGCGACTGCCAGAGTTTTCTTTAGTTGTGATTCCTGCATTGCAGGACTATGTGATCCTTGGGATCCCTTTCAACTCTACAGTTCTATGATTCTACATAACTGTGAATGGATTCCAACAGATGCTGGCACTCCCTACTTGACTCAACAGCTGTGCCAACACATAACTGAGGAGTGGGAGCCCAAAGTAGATAAGGATGCTGAGAACATCCTTTGGAAGATAAAAGGCCAGTCTGAGAGCTTGCACTCTGGGTCCAGGCAGGGAGGAGAATGAGGAGGGAAATTGGAGTGGCAGAGGAATGATGCAAGCAAAGAAAAAGAGGTGGGCTGCAAATTGAATTGTGTCTTCCTGTGTGAGGGAAAAGGATCATGGGAAGGAGGAAGAGTAACAGAACAGAAGGGTTCTAGAGTTGTCATTCCTATTAGCAAGCCAGAAAGAGGGAGAAGACTGGAAAAGCATGCAGAGGGATTCAGAAGACCCATATGTGAGACGGCAGGAGGAAACACAGTGTATATAAAACAAAACGAACAGAGTGATAAAAAGAGGTGCTTGGAACTATGTGGGATAGCGGTGGATTTAGGGCAGTGTGAGCAGTGCAGAGGCACTAGATGTGCAGCTGAGCAGGGCGTCTTCTCAAAGCCCAGTAGGCATTTGTCCGGCTTTGGAAAGAGGGTGTGAGGGCTCTGGCAGGGTCCTGGAGTCCTTCTGCCTCCTTCCCAAAGCTGGACAACCACTTACTGGGCATTGAGAAGGAGGCACGAAGGCTCTAGGACCCTACCTTGTTTACCCAGCTTAAGCTGACGCTACAAGGGCTGTGGGGAGGGTGTCAAATGTTGGCCTCACACAGGGCCGTCTCATCCATAGGGGCTGGTGGCGCGGCGCACCAGGGCGCCGGGCCCCCCAGGGGCGCCCCCGCGAGCCCGCCGGCATACCGGGCTCCCCCTCCCCAACCCGCCACAACCCCCACGGGTGGGCGGGTGGGCGGGCTGCAAGCCGGCCGCCCTCGCTTCCCGGAGCCCCAGCTGGAGCGCTGGAGCGGTGCGGGGCTTTGCGCGCCCTTCCAGCACTCCAGCTGGGGCTCCGGGAGGCAGCTTGCAGCCCGCCCGCCCGCCCGCCGGCTTGCAAGCGCCCGTCCGCCCACCCCTCATCTGTTGCCCGCCGGCACGCGAGCGCCCGCTCCAACGCCACGCCCCTCATCCCCCGCTCGCCCACCCCCCTCCCAAGGGGCAGCCAGTGTGGGAGGGAGGCGGGCGAAGAGGCAGCAGGCCGGGGGCGCCAAGGGACCACGGCGGCCGATCCCTCTAAGGCGGTCCTGGCCTCACATAGGGCGGCATATTACCAAGGTCCACCCCTGACTGAGAGACCCCCTGACCTGGGGCACTGGGGGCTCCTGGGAAGCGGGGGCTGGGATGAAGCTAACCATAACATGTTAGAACTCCAGAATTATAGCTGAGTACCATTCTTGGCAAGAAAGGAATACAATGTTGTAAAGTACACGAGTGGGCCAATCTTGTCGATTTCAGCTTCCCTAATTTTTCCATTTTTACAATCTAAAGTTATTTTCCTGACGTATTCATATCAGTTTGCTATTTTATTGCCGGGGGGGGGGGGGCTCATGAAAATTGGCCAGCATCATAGTGTGTATGTATAGTGTGACCAGTTTTCTTTTTAAAAAATGCAGTAGGAAAATGAATGAATGCACTGGAGAACGAACACTTGTAAGGCTGGCTGATTAAATCTTTATCCAATACTGCCTTTCAGTTTTATCAAAATAATCTTCAGTCAGTCTTTGATGTTGGGAAAAAATTAAGTAGACTGATTTGCATCCTGTTAATTTCTCTTCACTTCTGTTGGGCTGGCTTCACTCTCTCTTGATATGAGTCCTATTGGGTTCCCAACGGCATTGCTTCATAGCTAACAAGGTTGCCATTAAGTCCTAGTTTCAAGGACACAGAGCCAAAGCGGTGCTTAAAACGAGGTTAACATGTAGAATCTGACCTTGGTGTGTTTTATATCGGCAAGTGGAAGGCTTGAAAAAGCGATAAAGGGTTTAGAGGAGCAAGAAATCTAATACTTTGTTAAATCAGCAAAAGAAGAAGAAAGCCCCATGCAGAAATCTTCTAAGCAAGCAAGTTTAAAACCACACCGTTTAATTCCAGAGTGATAAGCTCAATTTCTGTCCCTCCCCCTGCAAGATTATATGGATGAACTAGCTAAAAATAACAATTTTGGAGCAAACACTTGTCACTTGATGTTGTTGGCATCCATCTGTATCAGGAAACGATGGAAGAGTCCTCCTTTGCAGGTAAAGTCAAACAGTTGGAGAGTTACAGCATTTGCTGTGGCAGAGCAGACCAGTGCAGGAGAGACACGAGAGACATGTTTGATTGCAGCTGGGGCAGATGAAGGAGTCCAGTTGTGCTGCTGCAAATGCATCATGGTGTTTCTTCTCTCTGCACTCCTCCCAGCAGCCATTCCTTCTCTGGTCACTGTTGGGGGTACACGACCTGACTGTCTCCAGGCATTGCTGTCATCTGCAAGGGATTCCTACATGACAGGGTTGCCAGCCTTCACGTCACGTTCGCAGACATATTTGTAACACAGAGTTGGTCTGCCATTAAGTGGGTGAATAGCCAAGCCACTTTTATTGCATTCTAGCTAAAGGGTTGACAGGTGTTGAAGATATGGAGAGATCCTGTCCTTCCTCTCAGATTCAGGGGTGGTGAGCGGGTTCTAGGACACATAGGAACTTAGGAAATTTAATCTATTCAGGTAAGTATTGCCAAAGGCTGGCCATGGGTCCCCAAGTTTTCAAACAGAGTTCCTTCTCAGCCTTCCTAGAGATGCCAGAGAAAGGATAGCATCTTTATCACTGAGCTGTGGCTCTCAGTGTGAATTAGTATATATGATGGTCAGTTGGCATTGCATCTACTCTGTTTTTTGGCTGTTTTATTTTTCATTGCTTTATTTGTTGTATTTTACCTTGTTGAGTCGCTTTGAGGCTTTTTCTTTTGGCTAAACGGACTGATAGGTGTAATTGATAGTACAGTGGAAGCTCAGTTGTCAAACACTTTGGAAGTCGAATGTTTCGGCTTTTGAATGCTGACAACCCGGAAGTGAATGCTTTTCGAACGCGCCTCGGAAGTCGAATGGCTTCCGGGGCTCGTTTCTCCATTTTTTCAATGGGTTTTGCCAGCCGGCAATTGCGCCTCAGTTGTCGAACGTTTCGAAAGTCGAACGGTCTTCCGGAATGGATTACGTTTGACAACCAAAGTTCCACTGTAACAATATACCCGCTTTATTGTTTGAGAGTTTTGTTTTTAGATGGATGTGTGTGTCGCGGGCCCTTCGCCCTGTACAGCCCACCCCCGGACGTTTTACGGTCTATGAGTGCTGCACCAACGACAAACAGTCCCCAGCTGCAGCCCTTCAGACTACTAGCTGGATCCTGCTTACTTCATTCACCACAGACGAGGATATTGTGAACTAAAAAGTTGTTTATTGAGTACAAAGCTTGTGGTTGCTGATAAATAAAAGGTTGTTCAAGAAGCTTATAACAGTTGTCCTATACCGGCCTAATACCTCTAAATGTTACCGGCCTAATACCTCTAATAGTTAACTAAATATCAATAACAACACGTTTCACAATCTCTTTATCCTCTCTGCTAACTTCCACCTAAGACTCTAAACTCCCAGCTCTATCTCTTGACTCACACTTCAACTCCCCGCACTTAACTCCTCCTGCCCACACTTCAATTCCAACTCTAACTCTAACTCACTGCCCACTGGGAGGGGTGTTTTATACCCAGGCTAAGCCCGCCCCTGAGGGTTCTAACTGTCAGAAAAAATTAACCCCTACCTGGCATAGGGCTAGTTCTCCACATACCTCCCTCCTTTTTAGGTTTGTATCAGAGGAGTTACTAGCCAAAGTATCCCTCTGATACAAACAACATTTTTAAACATTAACATAAACAATACATTTTATAACTCTTACCTATATTACCTAACTATAGCATAAACAGTTACATCTTCAGTAAAAGTACATATAGTTGTGAACATTATATACAATAGTTCATGCAGCATTAGGCCTTTATTGCAAGAAAAGTCGTAACTGTCCATTTTAACCTTTGTCTTTGGGTCTTCGTGATAAGGCGTCTGCGATGATGTTTAGGAACCTTTCACGCTCCTTATCGTCCTTACCCGTCGCAAGAAGTATCTTTCTCTGGGCACCAGTCTTTTCTCTGCCATACGTGATGGGATGTAAGCTGTCTTCCTTGGCCAGATGACACAGTCCCATTCCGATCCCTGCACTCGAGGCGTCTGTAACGATTGTGGATCCCAAGCTGGGTAGAGTCTTTGTTTCTCAGGGTCAAAAGCTCTCTTAGTTCAACCTCTCCCTCCTTCAGGTTCTCTGTTAAATGTTTAAGCTCGCAGACTTGTACACACATCTCCAGGTCATCATAAGCTGCATATAAACTGGTTGTCTGGCTTTTAAATGCACTGGGAACTATTTTCAGAAGTTTGTGGATGTCTTCTTTTTTAATCAGCTTGCTGAAGCTTTCTAGACAAGCGTGATCACTTAATAAAAGTAAGCTAAAAAGCTTTGATTGCTTATTGCGCATAGCAATCTCCCTTGTTGTCAGTTCATCTTTGGTCTGTATTGATTTATCAGTTCCCACTTCGAGCAATTTTAAGACTACTTTTGTATGTCTTTGACGTGGTAGCCCTGTTAATGCTGTGTAACCACATTCATTTTGGACATTTATTTGTGTTGCATGAGCAGCAGGGTACCCATCCTCCCACCACACAATCTCTAGTGTAGGAAACACTTTCACTTTCATATAAAGTCGATAGGCCCCCATGCCAGCTATAACTTCCAGTACGTCTTTCTTTCTATCTTTCCAACTGATGAATGGTTTATCGTAACTATGACTAGTTGATCTAACTGATCTCACAGATAGGTCACTGGTCATATTGCAGGTAGACACTCCTTTACCAATATCACAGGCTTTTTCAACAACGTGACTACTGTAGTCTAGATTGGGTTCATGGTTTAGTGACTGGGTTGGGTTTATCATATTCTTATGCATGACCCGCCTCCCTTCACCATGCTGAATTATATTGTTTATATCATTCATTTTTGAAATGATCTTACAAGGACCTTCCCATGTCAGTTGTAACTTGTCACTGTTTACTGGTCTGATTAATAAAATATCTTGTCCTGGCTCAAAAGATCTCTCATGTGCTTTTTTGTCATACCAAACTTTCTGTTTGTGTGGAGCAACCTTACACTGTTCTCCTGCCAGTTCTAGTGATCGTTTGAGAGTGTTTTGCATTTTAAAAAGGTAGTCAACTACATTCTCAGAATCCCCAACTGGCCGTCCTTCCCGATTAAATCTTAATAAATC
Source organism: Lacerta agilis (assembly GCF_009819535.1). Classification (NCBI taxonomy): domain Eukaryota; kingdom Metazoa; phylum Chordata; class Lepidosauria; order Squamata; family Lacertidae; genus Lacerta; species Lacerta agilis. The sequence goes on along the minus strand of NC_046314.1, from coordinate 105,458,234 downwards.
TAGGGGACCCTTGGTTTTTCTTCCAAACAGTAATTCAAAGGGACTACTGGTGATATGCTTTATCCCACACCTCACCCACAAACGCTGCATCAGTTTAGAGGTAAATGAGGCTCCAAGGTCTGTCACGATCTGTTCTGCAAACCCTAGCCGACACATATAACTTATTAGAGCTGAAGCCACTGTTTCAGTCTCTAGGTTTCGTAACGTTATTTGCTTGCCCATCCCAGGCCAAAAGAAATTTTGGGATACCCTTTGTTTGGTTCTGGTGATTCCCAAGTGACCTCCAAATATACTGCCATGTGCATGTTGTATTATTTTGGTTCTAAATTCCGTAGGTACTATCAGTTGCCTGTGGATCTCATTACCCCCTCTATTAGGCTTTAAAAGAATCTCTCTGTATAGCAACCCATTATTGACTATAAACCGCTCCGGGCTTTCAGGGGTTAATACTGTATTCACGGCTGTGGCTTGAAAATATTTCTGTAAATCTGTATCTAGTTTCTGCTTGGCTGCAAAACTAGCTGCTTGACTATTTGTAACTGGTATTATACTTGTATCTTGTGTCAGTTCAACAATTGTATCAGGCCTTTCCTCCTGAGGTAACTGTCGCAGTTTTTGTGCCCTAGTTATCACAAATGCACTCTGTACATGGTCAAGTAGATCCCACCCAATTAACATTGGAGCTGGGATTTCTGGCGAAACTGCTACTTGCCATTCTCCAGACCATTGTTTATATGTCAGATTAACTAGTGCTACTGGCAAGGTTTCTGGCTGTTTTGATATTCCTTTTAAACTGATTGTTTTGCCTTTAATAAAGTCTTCTGGCTTTAACAAATCAGGATGTACAATACTAATCTGAGACCCTGTGTCTTTTAAGCCTTTATATGGTTTACCATTCACCCAAATTTCTTCTCCTGTTTTGTGTAATAACATGTCATCTTGTTGAATTATATAGCACCTCACAACTTGGGCCACTGGTAACTCATCAGCCTCTGACTGGGCCTCGGTTGCCGTGGCAACCACGTTGGCAGTTGGCTCTGTCTCCACAGTTTGGACACAATATGTCTGCTTCTGAGGGATATTATTTGCACTCTTAGTTCTGATTTCAGTTCTACAGTCCAGTTGTCTATGGCCTTTTTTCCCACATTGCCAACAGATTAATTCAGGCCTTTTACCCTCACTATATTTATTTACTTTTCCCTCAGTCCCCCCCGTTGTCATAGGCGTGTTATGGGGAACATTTGCATTGGCGGGAAACATTTTCTTGGCAGTTTCTGTGGTAAACTTTGTGGACTGTTGCATTCTCTTAAACTTATTTGTTTCCCACTGTTTGTCCTTATATTTTGGGGCATCATAAGCGTGTTCTCGGATTTCATTTATTTCATCTGCCAGATTAGCAGCTTCCAGGATGGTTTTAGGGCGTCTTTCTTTAATTAAATACTTCAAATGACTATTAATCGTGTCATAAAATTGTTCTAATGCAATCACCTCTTTTATTTTCGCCACAGAATCAGCACCCTCCTGTTCTAGCCACTTGTTTAAATAATTTGTAGTTTTAGCTCCTAGTTGAGCAAATGTTTCCTCACGCACCTTTTTTATTGTTCTAAACTTTTGTCTCAGTTGTTCTGCAGTAATTCCGAATCTAACATAAACCAACTGTTTAAATGCTTCAAAATCTTTAGATTGATCAGATGGCATTTGAGAATAAATCTCTGTTAATGTTCCACTAATACGAGCTCTCAGTATTTGCATTTTCTCCTCATCTTTTACTTCAAAATCTTCGCAAGCCCTCTCAAAAGAAATGATAAACGCTTCAGGATCGTCTTTATCTCTGAAGTCAGGGAATCTTTTTAAATCCACCCTGCTAGGATTTTGTGTGGAACTATTGTTGTTGTTTCTATTTTCTACAGCTGATAATTCAAGTCTTTTCATTTCTAATAAATATTCTCTTTCCTCCCTTTCTCTTTCTCTCTCAATAGTTAAAGTCATTTCTTTCTCTTTCAGTTCTCTCTCTTTTGCCTCAGCTTGTAACTTTAAGGTCATTTCTTTCTCTTTCAGTTCTCTCGCCTCTCTTTCTCTCTCAATAGTTAAGGTCATTTCTTTTTCTTTCAGTGCCATTGCCTCTCTTTCTCTCTCTCTCTCAATATTTAATTCTCTCTCTTTTGCCTCAGCTTGTAACTTTAATTCTCTCTCTTTTGCTTCAGCTTGTAACTTGGCTAGTTCGATTTTCAAATTATATTCCTTCTCAAGTTTCCATTTTTCAAATTCCTCTGAGGCTTTAAAACTAGTCCCCTCAGTAGGATTTTTGTTAACTGTTTCAGAACTGGTTTCCTCAATCTGGGAAACCCCATTTTCTTCTTCAGAGCTTTCTACTTGTGAGTCCCTAAGAGCTGTTTTAGTCTTTCTAGGTGGCATTTTCTATTTATTTGGTGGTATTATTTCTGTACTTAAATCAAGGATGTTTCAGTTAAACTATTTCTTCAGGCTCAGTTTCCACAGTTTAGGTCCAAAGTCACGCCTAAAGTTACCTCAGTGCACTTTATCCAGCGTACTTTTCCGACCTCTCACTATAAACCTTTCTGCCTGAAATAGTTTTAAACGCAAAGTATCTTTGTAATTCTCTCACAATCTCACAGTCTTAGGCGCTATCACACCACACCCTAGGGCCAGGTAATTCCTCTCTGAATTCCCCTTCTCCCTTTCCAGGTGTATGCGATCCCCCTTCCTGACTAGATTGTAGAGTCTCACAGAAGTTTGCTTAAATCCTCTTTAAGCCTCACACTTCACACAATGCGTCACCCTTAAATCTTTCTTGTACCTTGGCACTTCTTGCCAACACTTTAGATCTTTGATCTCAATGTGACCACCACTTTATGACAATCTTTCGTCCCGACGCTGCCACCACTTTAATGTCGCGGGCCCTTCGCCCTGTACAGCCCACCCCCGGACGTTTTACGGTCTATGAGTGCTGCACCAACGACAAACAGTCCCCAGCTGCAGCCCTTCAGACTACTAGCTGGATCCTGCTTACTTCATTCACCACAGACGAGGATATTGTGAACTAAAAAGTTGTTTATTGAGTACAAAGCTTGTGGTTGCTGATAAATAAAAGGTTGTTCAAGAAGCTTATAACAGTTGTCCTATACCGGCCTAATACCTCTAAATGTTACCGGCCTAATACCTCTAATAGTTAACTAAATATCAATAACAACACGTTTCACAATCTCTTTATCCTCTCTGCTAACTTCCACCTAAGACTCTAAACTCCCAGCTCTATCTCTTGACTCACACTTCAACTCCCCGCACTTAACTCCTCCTGCCCACACTTCAATTCCAACTCTAACTCTAACTCACTGCCCACTGGGAGGGGTGTTTTATACCCAGGCTAAGCCCGCCCCTGAGGGTTCTAACTGTCAGAAAAAATTAACCCCTACCTGGCATAGGGCTAGTTCTCCACAGTGTGTACCAGTGTTCCGGAGAACTTGAGTCAGGGGTTGAACAAGACGTACAAAAAGTAATATAGAGTGAATGACCCTTCCCCAAAGCGATGGCCCTCCCCATCCCATGTTCTCCACAAGCGAAGGACCACAGCATTATATTTAGAGAGCAATCATATGCACGAGAAGCTGGCATAAAGTTACACCAGATCCAAACCCCATTCAGCAGCTGGGCTGCTGCTCTGTCAAAGCTTGGCAGAAGGGAAACAAGCCTTTTGAAAAGTGTTCTATGCCAAGTCACGTGATCAAGCTAAATGGCCTTAAGATCCAGCCTAAGTCATGCCTCTCTGGTCCTGCCACACTCTGCCCCCCACCCCACAACACCCTTTCTAGTGGCTTAGGCTCAGCTGGCTGAGACCTGGCAGACCTGCGATGAGCAGATTACCGGTATAATCGCACCTCTTTGGCGGAGCTGAGTTAGGGTGTTACTTGGTGGCAGCAAACCAGCCACGGCTTATTTGCTAGCAAAATCAACTGTGCAGGAATAGGTCCATTGTAGCTGTAGGTCTACAGGCTATCATTTGTTACACGGATAGTTTTGATTGTGTAGAGAACTTTGTCTTGGTGGGAAGTACAGTGACAGCTTTTCAGCAGCCTCTATGAAGGGGCATGACATGTGCACCAGCCCTACAACAGTGCTGTGAATTGCAGGACGTTATTTTTTGTGGTGAACCCACATCCATGGAACTCCTTGCCTGTCGTCACCCACGAGTGCAGCCAGTGTTTTCAGAAAGTGTTTTCAGTGCCAGTGTTTTCAGAAAGCTGCTTCTAGTGGCTTTGTAGGGAATGATTTGCTGCTGTTTTTATATACTACATTTTATCAAACTACCCATTTGAATGGAGTTTCGGGAGGCGTTGTTTTATTTTGCTGCGGTCATTATACTCTGCCTTTAGTATATAATGTGCTTTGAAAGAATTCCTATTTGGGAAGGCGATGTATCCATGTTTTAAAATAACCCAAAATGGATGAGGTGTCAGGTCACCTACCTTCTAATAGGGCTCAAACTTCTCATAGGTATGGATTATTTGTATTGAGCAAAGGGTGAGCTTAAATGTAGATGTGAAGGGGACTTATTCAGATTACTCAGATTTTATGTTAAAAAGCCATTCTTTTTACTTGTGGGGTTTTTTTCCCTCCCAAGCTGCCAAAATGCCTATTTATTTTTGTTATGCGCGATAATTTGGAATAAATTATTACCACGGCATTCAAGGTATTAGCATAGCTTACAGAGAACAAAGGTAAAACATAGCTAAAACAACTCATTACAGTATTTTTAATCAATTTTGAAAAATGCTCATGACCCAATCATATGTAATCTTCTTCTGAAATCCCACTGAGGTTTTCTTAATTTGCTTCTGCTTGTCTGTATGCTTTCCTCCTAGTGCCCACAAACTCTGGGCAATGGCAGGGTAGGAAGAGATCTTACTACATCAATGTTCTTTCAGGGTGATGTTCTACCAATGCACAAGCGTTTTATATACTTCAAAATGGCCAACGAGGCTTTTGGATAGTTATTGGGACCATTTGCATGAGGCAGAGAGAACCTATGTATACAGAACAACAAATGCACAGAGGGCTCCTGTGCTTACGGGGTGTTGAGGGTGAAATATTATTATTATTATTATTATTATTATTATTATTATTATTATTATTACATAGCTGTTGAATCAGAAGTTGCAGTCTTTTATTGGGGGGTGGTTGGGAATAAGGCAGTGAAACCAGTACATACATTGGTACCTCGGGTTTCAAACATAATCCATTCCGGAAGTCCATTCGATTTCCGAAACCTGTCCGACTTTCAAGGCGCGTTCGAAAACCGAGACATTTACTTCTGGGTTATCGGCGTTCGAGTTCTGAAACATTTGGCTATGGACAAAACAAAATAAAAAAATCTTTCCAGTAGCACCTTGGAGACCAACTAAGTTTGTTCTTGGTATGAGCTTTCATGTGCATGCATGTATCTGAAGAAGTGTGCATGCACACAAAAGCTCATACCAAGAACAAACTTAGTTGGTCTCTAAGGTGCTACTGGAAAGATTTTTTTATTTTGTTTTGACTATGGCAGACCAACACGGCTACCCACCTGTAACATTTGACTATGGAGGCATTCAAAAACCGAGGTACTACTGTACTTCCATCATTGCAGGATGGAGGGAAGAGGTGGGTGCTGAAATATACCTCAATGGATGGTTGGATGATGGCCAAAGGGTTGGAAGACTCAATGAAACTTTGCTGAGGTTTGACACCAAGCTGCAGCATCAAAACTGTAGCGAGAATATCTGAGCTGCATACAGACTTTTAAAGTCTGGATGCAGGAGACAACTTGAGGAGTGGGGAGAGGGCAACGTGGATATTTAACATGGGTCTTCATAAGAGCATGGCTGGTCCTGATAACATGAGGTTTTGTAAAATGTGTGCAGCTTTTATTGATTTTTTAAAAATGGAATTACAGAAGTTAGCATTCAATCTTGCTTGTACAGTTAAATTCATTCCAGTAACTGCTGTTCTTTGCTTGCAGGTTGTATACAAAAACAATGATGTGCGGCTGGAACTGTCTCGACTTGCCAAACAAGGAGATCCTAAGATGAAGATCCACGGTGTGGTAGCATTTAAATGTGAAAATGTGGCAACCTTGGATCCAATCACTTTTGAAACACCAGAATCTTTTATCTCTTTGCCAAAGTGGAACGCCAAGAAAACGGGCTCAATATCATTTGATTTCCGCACCACCGAGCCAAATGGGCTGATACTTTTTAGCCACGGCAAACCACGGCATCAGAAAGATGCTAAACACCCACAAATGGTCAAAGTTGACTTCTTTGCTATTGAGATGCTTGATGGCCACCTCTACCTGCTGCTGGACATGGGTTCTGGTACAATTAAAACAAAAGCTTTGCAAAAGAAGGTGAATGACGGTGAATGGTACCACGTTGACTTCCAGAGAGACGGACGATCTGGTAAGTTTGGGTTTACCCTTCTGTGTATCTATATATATAAAAATGTTCCCATTGTGTGCACGGCGGACACCAATGTTCTCTGTAACCGCTGGACCAAAGCGCATCAAATTAGTACAAAGCGTAACATGACCACCAAGGAAGGATCTGGCATCATAAAAATTAAAAAAAAACCACACCTGTCATGCCTAAAATATAGAATAAAGGCAAAATAAAAATAAAAATTGGCGCACGCATTAGACATCACCAGAAAAACAGCGCCCTCTAGCGACGGCTATACTGGTACTGCAGGTACAAAAGCTAGACCTTGGCTCCACAATTTGATGTCATACCTGGTACTGCAGCTAATACAGCTTCCCCCTGGCTGAGCTCCGTCGGCCATTTGCAATATCACAAACTGGTAATTGAAAAGGGGTGCCGCAAAGAGGGTAACTGAAAATGGGGGGGGCAAAAAGAGGGTAATTGAAAATGGGGGGGAGGGTAATTGAAAACGAGGGAGGCGAAAATCAGGTAATTGAAAACAGGGAGGTGCCGCAAACTAAATCAATACAATCATTAAAAAAAACAATTAAAAAAACCCACAGCAATGTGTGGCCAGGTCATCTAGTTATAGATAAAATACCAAGGGCATTGTGTGTTGCAATTGCTATTACAATAAAGTGACATCCTCTGAAGTCATTATGACAGGTGCAGGTGCTGCATCAAAAAAAACACAGCACCCCTGAATCTCAGTCTCTCTCTCTCTCTCTCCTTGGTAATGTCTTACTGTACTCCCACATTTCCTTGTCCCTGCAAGCAGCACCTAGTGCAATGGAAGATGGCCATTGGAGACTTGGAACCATGATTTTGTAGCACTAGTCGTTGGCGAGGAGGAGGAAGACAAGAGATAGAACTCCTCTTTCCAGCGACAGCCATTTGTTTGCTGTAGAGCCTTTTTTTCTCTCACCCCGCTTGCAATTGATTTGGCTCTGGCAATTAATCCAAAAAGCTATTAGTCAGAAGAATACGTTAGTCTGTGTTGCAATATTTCTCCTAACAACGACAGTGCGCTTCCAAGCCAAGTTTCTGCTAAGTGTAAAATGGAATGTGGTGATATATAACCATTGTGCTGCATAATAGGACTGCAATTTATGACATCACGGTGTTCTTGGAATTTATAGTGCAAAGGCCAAATTGCATGTGATGGACAGTTCCAAGGTTCTCCTCACTGGTAGAATGTTAAGGAAGAGGCTTTAATAAAGAGTGGCTGAAATAAACGAGGGAGGATGAAATAAAAAGTGAATGACTGGCAGGCAGGAGAGGTGTCTTAACACTGCCCTTCTTGATATTTTATTCCCACTTAAGATTGCCTCCCCAAATGGCTTTTCCACTCCTGGGAGAAAACACTTGGGCTCTTTGATTTACCCTTCTCTTCTTTTACTTTACCTTTTCCTGCCACTCTGGGTATCTTAAATTGTATGTCTGCAGTAATAATAATAATAATAATAATAATAATAATAATAATAATAATAATAATGATGATAATAATTTTTTATTTATACCCTGCCCTTCCCCGCCAAACTGGGCTCAGGGCAGCTAACACCAATAAAATCACAACAAAAACATAAAACATAGAACCCGTGTTCTTCAATTTTTTATACAGTACCTGGATTTTTTGGGCCACAGCAGCATTGGTTCTTATATGACTAAATTATACTCAGAACAGATCCATTGAAATAACGGGTTGTATTCAACACAGTGCTAAGGAGTGAGTGCAAGCATTTGCACTCCTTTACTCCTCCCCCTGTGTGCTGTTCTGGGATTCCCCTGACATTCTGGAGCAGATTGGGTTTTTTTTGAGGCCTTGTTGTACTAGAGGGAACCTAGAATAAGGATTTTGACAGCCTCCCTCAGCATTTTGACTATACTTATACCCGACGCGGTATAAGTATAAGGGGACACGGGTGGCGCTGTGGGTTAAACCACAGAGTCTAGGGCTTGCTGATCAGAAGGTTGGAGGTTCGAATCCCCGCAATGGGGTGAGCTCCCGTTGCTCGGTCCCAGCTCCTGCCAACCTAGCAGTTCGAAAGCACGTCAAAGTGCAAGTAGATAAAAAGGTACTGCTCTGGCGGGAAGGTAAACACCATTTCCGTGTGCTGCTCTGGTTCTCCAGAAGCGGCTTAGTCATGTTGGCTACATGAACCGGAAGCTGTACGCCGGCTCCCTCTGCCAGTAATGCGAGATGAGCGCTGCAACCCCAGAGTCGGACACAACTGGACCTAATGGTCAGGGGTCCCTTTACCTTTACCTACACCTGATAGATTACACAGAAATCTAGGGCCTCCATCTTCTTCTGGAGATGTGCTGAGCCTGGAGAAACTTCAGGTCATATGCTATAGGCTTGTCCTATCATAATTCTACTCTGCAAATGCTTTGGAAGGCTTAGATGACGCAACAAGCAGGAAGCTAGACAATAACTTTATTGTCTCCTTCCAACAAGAACAGAATGGCAATGGGAAACTCCTGAGTCTCCATGCCCCCCCCCCAACATACAACTGTGTCCAGTGCCATCAAGTGGCTAAACTATATAATGACACAATTTAGGCTAAACCTTCACAGCTATTAAAAAAAAAAAAACACTCTTAAAATGCTCTGCAGAAAACCGTTGTAAAGCTCACTGTTGAAAATATCACTGAGTTATGATTTCAGCTCTACAGCGCCATCTGGTGTTACAACGCATTTATAACGCTGCATTTTGACTAATGTTGCTGAATCCCTGGTTAGTAGAATAGCGAACAAGCTTTGTTATCGATACGGCCATCATATGTTCATCTCTTCCCCTAATTTGGAAAGAATGCACCATCTCTATATGGGGATATATGTCAAAAACAGTAGCTGTTGCAAGCTGCTATGAAAGCTAAACACTTTGCCCTCTAGCAGTGGAAATCATCAACCCCACACATGTCAAAACCTTGACAGGGAACCTTCTGTGGCTTATAGCGAAATAGCATATAGCTTTTAATTACTGTGAGGCTAGCACCAATTTCAGCAGGATCTGACCAAAACTCCCAGAGCATGTTTTTTCATTTGTTTTGTATTTCCAGGCCTCTCAATTGGCTCACCACACCTTCTCTTCATCCCTATTTTTACTTCTACTTTTACATTTCCTTCTCTCTTACTCTCTCTCTTACTGTGCTTCTCATTCCTCCCACCTGCTACTGTGGGAGTTTGGGTCATGGCAGGATGCTGAGGTTAGGTTTTGGGAGGATGGGTCCTTGCTGTCGTTTGCTTTCTGTTAATAAAGTAGTGATGAACCCCACATGAACTCCAAAACTACAAAGAGCATTATAGCACCTTTAAATACAGGTTTTTGTTTTTTGTTTTTTGTTTTTTAAAAAGGATGTTATGGCATGAGCTGTTGTGGGAAAGAGCCAATATTATTTAAAGCACCCTGGAAATTTTAGATCTAAACCAAAGTTTAGTGTTGCATGCATAAGCTTGTTTCTCCCTTTGTCATCTCCTGCCATGGCTCTTTTCAACCAAATCACAGGGTTCTTTCACTCCACTCACCCTACCTAGAAACTGAGGTTAGGTTTAACAAGGGATGGAAGAAGAATTACAGTATGCAACACTAAACTTTGGTTTTGTGGTTTTATGTTAGCTCTTCTTTTGTTGAAAAGGACTAAGGGAAGTTTGGGCCATCATACCCTAGTGTTAGTAATGTCCAAAAAATCTTTTAGTATTTTACAGCAAAATGAACAAACACAGCTACTTTTCTGAAATTTGTCAGACTTCAGTTAAGAGTATCCACGAGAGCTGTTGCACTTTCCTGAACCCTGTTATGAATTACCAATCTGTTTCTTGCTGATCTACGTGCTGTTTCTCTTGTGACGTTTTACTGTTGCATATCTCTAGCTAGCCTGAAAAATCCACTACGGAGTGGTGCCCATAGATAAGAAAGAGCTGCGACATGTCTAAATAAGATTTCTTAATTTCCTTAACTCTTGGATGCTAGGTCAGCAGGCATGTTGAATTATTCCCGCCCCCTCCCCATTTTGCAACCGTTTCCGTCTTTCTGACCATTCCCGTAATTTGTAATATTGCTCCAAGTTACAGGATGGAGGGATGGATGGCCGTTCTCCTCTGCTTGAAATTTGATCTATTTTAGCCAAACACTTAAATCTTATTTACTTCAATACTAGAATAACTCAGAGCACGGCTGAATATTCTTCGGCAACCTTTAAATGTCACCTCAGGGCACACAAACTGCTGCAGAATTGCTCAGTCTGATACCACTCAGGCAATGCCAAAAGCTCCAAGTCTGTAACATGGTTTCTTACATCACCACTGCTGCTGCAGGTCCCCCAGAAGGGCAGCACCAGAGTTGTTCCAAATGTTCATGAAGTTTGCTATTTTTGATCTGAAAGCTGCCACTTTTTGGAGGATGAAAACAAAGCAAAAAAAAAAAAAACCCTACTACTCATCTGCTCATTTTTCCTTTCCTATTTACAGTTCCCGTCATCTGCTTGAGTGCCATTCCCCCCCCCCTTTGAAAACAAGTGTCCTCATTGCATGATCCTCTGCTGTGGAGTCCATAGTGAAAATAGAATCATAGAATTGTAGGCAGTGCTATTTTTCTAGAAAAAAAAGCGCTGGAACTCACCATGAACGCCTCCCTTGTTCTCTAAGTTCCAGTGAGTTCCAGCTGAAAAAAGCCCTGAGTGCTATCATATCACCCTTCAGCCTTCTCTTTTCAAGGCTAAACATGCCTAGCTCCTTCAACCTCTACTCTCCTAAGGCTTGGTTTCCAGACCCTTGGTCTTCTCGGTTGCTGTGCTGGCCCCAAGGGTTTGTCCATGAAGCGAGGTCCAAGTCCAGTCCTGGGTCTAGGGGTCCAAAGGAGGTCAGTCCGGCGGGGAGCGAGGCAGGGAGCAGGTCAAGGTCCAAGGCAGGTTCAGGCACAAGGTTGCAGGTTGAGCACACGCTTGCAACTATGTTGCTCACGCAACTTGGGCTGGGTCTGGCTGGCTTTTATCTGGCCCTATGCTTAGGGCCGCCCCGATCCTCTGGAGACTCGCCTCTCCTCCGGGCCTGGAGGCGAGCACTCCTCCTGCAGACACTTAACTCCCTTCGCCTCTCTGCCCTGAGCCTCTGTAGCTCAGGAGAGGCTGGTGGGTTACTGGACCCAGGGGATGCCTCAGCTTCCTCTGAAGAGGCTGGGAGTGGAGCACCTGCAGGCAATGGGTCCTCCCTCCCATCAGGAGCCAGAGCAGACTCTGCTGATGCCTGCACCTGGGGATCCAGCACAGGTGGGGATCCTTCAGGCTCAAGCCCTGGCCCCGGCTCAGCTGGTTCTGGAGGCGGGGAATCCTGTGCAGGCTGGGATCCCTCAGGTTCAGCATCAGAGTCTGACTCCCAGGCCATCACACCATCCCCCCTCCCAGGCCTCCCCCTCAACTGAGGGGCCGGACCAGGCTTGCTGGGGTAAGCTGCATGGAAATCACGGAGGCAGGCAGGTGCGTGGACGTTTTCCACTGGTTCCCATGAACGATCCTCAGGCCCATACCCCTTCCAGTCGATGAGGTATTGGAGCTTCCCCCTGCGGTATCGTGAGTCGAGAATGCGCTCTACCTCGTACTCAGGCTCCCCCTCAACCAAAACTGGCTGCGGTCGTGGATTGTCTGGGTGGAACTCGTCGGGCGGGGCGACTGGACTAAGTAGGGACCGGTGGAATACTGGGTGAACCTTGAGTGATGGAGGTAACTGGAGGCGAAACGCCACCGGTGACACCTGCGCAGTGATGGTGAATGGGCCGGCAAACCGTGCATCCAGCTTTCGTGAGGGCCGAGAAGGATGCAGGTGACGGGTAGAGAGCCACACCCGATCGCCAACATGGAGTTCTGGCCCCTCCTGATGATGTCGGTCAGCTTGGGCCTTGTATGCGTCCTTGGCCTGGCGCAGTTGCTCCATCAATAATTGTTGCTGGGACTGAAGCTCCTGAAGCCAGTCTGTCACTGCGGGGACCGCGGAAGCTGGCAGCACGTCCGGGAACAAACGTGGATGGTAGCCGTAGGAGGCCTGGAACGGGGTCTGCTGGGTGGAGGCGTTCACTGCATTGTTGTAGGCGAACTCCGCCAATGGCAAGTGATCGACCCAGTCATCCTGCTGGAAGCTGCAGTAACACCGGAGGTACTGCTCCAGCACCGCATTTGCCCGTTCCGTCTGGCCATCGGTCTGCGGGTGGTGGGCCGAAGATAGACAGACCTCCGTCCCAAGGGTCTGGTGCAGGGCTCGCCAGAAGTGGGATGTGAACTGGACGCTGCGGTCAGAAACCACACGCTCGGGAAGGCCATGCAGGCGGAAGATGTGCTGCATGTACAGTTGAGCCGTCTCCTTAGCTGTGGGTATGGACGGGCAGGGGGCACAGTGCACCATCTTAGTGAAATGGTCCGTGAAAACCAGGAGGCAGGTACAGTGACGAGATGGGGGCAAGTCTACCACAAAGTCCAGTGAGACCGTGTGCCAGGGACGTGGTGGGACTGGTAATGGCTGGAGCAGACCGGGGGGTCGCCCAGTAGGACCCTTGGCCCGCCGGCAGACATCGCAACCAGCAACATAGCGTGCCACATCAGCCTTCAGGCGGGGCCACCAGAACTCCCGGCTTACCAGATGAGTGGTCCGGTACCGCCCAAAGTGCCCTGCTGCTGGGGCATCGTGGGACATCTGGAGAACCTCAGCCCGCAATGGTCCTGGTGGGATGTATAGACGACCCTGGTGCAGCAGTAGGCCCTGGTGCAGGGCCAGCCCTGGATATCGAGGGCATGACCCGTCAGACAGTTCCCGGAGCCGTTCCTGAGCCCAAGCGTCGACCCGTTGCTGTTCTCGCACCCGAGCCTGCAGTGGCTTGGCCTCCTGAGTGGCCAGGAATGTGGCTGGTGGTAAGATAGTCGTCGGTACTGCCTGCTGTACAGTGTCTGCGACGTCCTCGGGTTTCCGGGACAGGGCATCCGCTTTCCGGTTTTGGGAGCTGGGGATGTAGCGGATCCGGAACTGGAACCGGGAGAAAAACAGCGCCCACCGGATCTGCCTTTGGTTCAACTTGCGGGTGGTCTGGAGGTACTCCAGATTCCGGTGGTCCGTTCTCACTTCCACCGGGTGTCGTGCCCCCTCAAGATGATGGCGCCAGACCTCAAAGGCCACCTTGATGGCCAGTAGTTCCCGCTCCCACACGGTATAGTTACGCTCCGCCGGAAGGAGCTGCCGGGAGTAGTAGGCGCAGGGTAACAGCGGCGCATCGGGTCCGTGTTGCTGAGACAGGATGGCACCGAGAGCCGTACTGGAGGCATCAGTCTCCACCACGAAGGGACGAGAGGGATCAGGATGCTGTAAAATCGGCGCCCTCTGGAAACAGGCTTTCAACCCCTGAAATGCCACTTCAGCCTCCTCATCCCAGGAGAAGGGTGTCTTGGGGCGCAGCAGTCGGGTTAATGGGGTGGTGCGATGAGCATAATCTGCAATGAAGGTCCGGTAATAGTTGGCGAACCCTAGGAACCGCTGTAAGTCCTTGCGGTTCCGGGGCGCTGCCCACTCTCGAACCGCAGCCACCTTCCCAGGGTCCATCTGCACCCCGTCAGGGGAGAGTCGGTGTCCAAGGAAGTCCACTGACCGCTGGTGGAACTCGCACTTGCTGAGCTTGGCATACAGGCGGTGCTCCCGCAAGCGCTGCAACACGGACCGAACATGACTCTCGTGACGGGCTGGGTCACGGGAATAAATCAGAATATCATCTAGGTACACCACCACGTATTTGTCTAGCAAGTCCTGGAACACGTGGTTGATGTACCGTTGAAACACGGCGGGTGCGTTGCATAATCCGAACGGCATAACCAGGTATTCAAACTGCCCATACCGGGTCCCGAATGCCGTCTTCCACTCGTCCCCGGCACGGATCCGAATCAAGTTGTAGGCCCCTCGGAGGTCCAGTTTGGTGAACATCTGCGCCCCCTGCACCCGCTCCAGCAATTCTGCAATAAGGGGCAAGGGGTACCGGTCTGGGATGGTGATCTTGTTCAGGGCCCGGTAGTCATGGCAGAGGCGAAGCTCCCCACACTTCTTCTTAACGAAGAGTACAGGAGCGGCAGTGGGTGAGGTAGAGGGCCTAATGAACCCGCGTTCCAGGTTCTTGCGAAGGAAGTCCTGCAAGGCTTCACGCTCTGGCTCCGAAAGAGAATATAGGCGGCTTACAGGCAGGGGCGCCCCAGGCTGGAGGTCTATGCCGCAGTCGAAGGACCGATGAGGTGGCAGCTGGTCTGCTCCCTGTTCCTCGAACACGTCTAAATAGTCCTGGTACACGGCAGGGAGCGTTGACACAGCCTGCCCCATGGGGGCAGCTGCTACTAACTCGGACTGAGCATGGGAACCCGGGTCTGGGAAGCGTACAGTCCGATTGACCCAGTCGATCTGAACATTGTGCGACTCCAGCCAGTCCATCCCAAGCACCAGGGGAAACCGGGGCATGGTGGCAATGTCCAGGGTTCGCACCTCCCGGTGCTGCTGGTAGCACAGGACCAAGGGCTGGGTCTCCCGAGTAACCGCGCCCGAGCGTAGGAGCCGTCCGTCAATTGCCTCCACCTGTACTGGTTCCGGCTTGTTCTGAAGCGGCACCTGATGCTGAGTGGCGAAGGCAGAGTCCATATAGGAGCGGGTTGCCCCCGAATCCACCAGAGCGTGGGTGAGAATCCAGGGCCCACCGGGGGGGTATAGACGCACCGGTATCATGAGGTGTTGCAATTCCACTGGTGAGGGCCCATCATGCGATGCTTGGGGCCCCAGGTAGCCTGGGCCATCGGCTACTGGGGTTGGCCGTTTCACCTGCGGCTGGCGTTTCTCAGGGCAGGTTCGGGCGTAGTGTCCACTCCCACCGCAGTAGAGACACAGGTTCCCCTCCCGACGCCGAGTCTTTTCCGAGGGGGAGAGGCGAGGCCGCGCTGCCCCGAGCTGCATCGGCTCCTCCAATGACTCAGCTCTGGCCACGGAACTGCAGGGAAGCACCGGCGCTGGGAGCCCGGAGTGCCGGCGGCCCCGGGCCTGGCGACGGTCCTCCAACCGATCATCTATCTGCAGACTCCGTTGGATGAGGGCATCCAGTGTGGCAGGGCGATCCAACGTGGCCAGCTGATCCAGTACCTCGTCTGAAAGTCCCTCGAGATACTGGTCCCGCAGTGCAGAGTCGTTCCAGGTCAAGTCCTGCGCCAGCAGCCGAAATTCTGTGGCGTAGATGGCCACTGTGGACTTGCCCTGTTTCAACCGCCGAATTGCCCGATTGGCTTGACTCCCCTTCTGAGGGTTGGCAAACGT
The DNA here is from genome assembly GCF_009819535.1 of Lacerta agilis. Lineage (NCBI taxonomy): Eukaryota > Metazoa > Chordata > Lepidosauria > Squamata > Lacertidae > Lacerta > Lacerta agilis. The sequence continues at coordinate 105,442,446 of NC_046314.1, read as the reverse complement.
GGTTTCCAGAAGATTGCAAAACCCCGTATAGTCTGTCAGCAAGGGGGAGTCTTGCCGGAGCAGCGGCAACGCCCACTTGGCCGCCTGGTCCTTCAGCAAGCTGATCAGGAAGTGCACCTTGGTGCGGTCGTCGGGGAAATCCCGAGCTCGCCCCTGAATATACAGCTTGGCCTGGGCGAGAAACATGGGAAAGCTGGCTGGGGACCCATCAAATTTCTCTGGCAGGGCCACGGGGTACTTGCCAGGAGCTGGGGCGGCGGCCCCAGGAGCCGGTAAGGCATCCAAACGCTGCTGAAGCGCCGTAACCACATTGCTTAGCTGCTGCACGGTGTGGGTCAAGGCCTGGTTCTCCTGGGCCAATGCCACCAGCGCAGCCGCCTGGTCAGCCATGGCTATTAGTTCCTCCCGAACGCACCCCAGCGAAGGGGGAGTGCGGGTGTGGCGTGAGCAAACTGTGCTGGCCCCAAGGGTTTGTCCATGAAGCGAGGTCCAAGTCCAGTCCTGGGTCTAGGGGTCCAAAGGAGGTCAGTCCGGCGGGGAGCGAGGCAGGGAGCAGGTCAAGGTCCAAGGCAGGTTCAGGCACAAGGTTGCAGGTTGAGCACACGCTTGCAACTATGTTGCTCACGCAACTTGGGCTGGGTCTGGCTGGCTTTTATCTGGCCCTATGCTTAGGGCCGCCCCGATCCTCTGGAGACTCGCCTCTCCTCCGGGCCTGGAGGCGAGCACTCCTCCTGCAGACACTTAACTCCCTTCGCCTCTCTGCCCTGAGCCTCTGTAGCTCAGGAGAGGCTGGTGGGTTACTGGACCCAGGGGATGCCTCAGCTTCCTCTGAAGAGGCTGGGAGTGGAGCACCTGCAGGCAATGGGTCCTCCCTCCCATCAGGAGCCAGAGCAGACTCTGCTGATGCCTGCACCTGGGGATCCAGCACAGGTGGGGATCCTTCAGGCTCAAGCCCTGGCCCCGGCTCAGCTGGTTCTGGAGGCGGGGAATCCTGTGCAGGCTGGGATCCCTCAGGTTCAGCATCAGAGTCTGACTCCCAGGCCATCACAGTTGCCTTCCTCTGCACACACTTGTCAATATCCTTCTTAAACTGAATCTCTGGCCTAAAAGTTGTGGTGGCACTGGCGAATAAATAGACATACCCAAATACCACTGAAATCTAACACTGCATACCAGACAGGAGCTGTGCATGTTTATCGTAGAGCAATTGCATACAGTTGCCTTGTATTCGTTTACCACAAAGGTCCGTATAGTTAAAGCTATGGTTTTCCCAGTAGTAATGTGAGGAAGTGAGAGCTGGACCATAAAGAAGGCTGATTGCCGAAGAATTGATGCTTTTGAATTATGATGCTGGAGGAGACTCTTGAGAGTCCCATGGACTGCGAGAAGATCAAACCTATCCATTCTTAAAGAAATCAGCCCTGAGTGCTCACTAGAAGGACAGATCCTGAAGTTGAGGCTCCAGTACTTTGGTCACCTCATGAGAAGAGAAGACTCCCTGGAAAAGACCCTGATGCTGGGAAAGATGGAGGGTACAAGAAGAAGGGGACGACAGAGGATGAGATGGTTGGACAGTGTTCGCGAAGCTACTAACATGAGTTTGGCCAAACTGCGAGAGGCAGTGAAGGATAGGCGTGCCTGGCGTGCTCTGGTCCATGGGGTCACGAAGAGTCGGACACGACTGAATGACTGAACAACAACAACAACAACAAGTTCATCTGATCCAAATTCAAACCACAAGGAAGAATCCTTCATTTGCAGATCAGCAGTTTAGAGAATTTTGCACCAGTTCTTAATAAAGAGAATAAGTACAGAGAATAAGGGGGAGGGGCATGGCAGCTGTGCCCCGTCTCCTATCTCTGCTTTTGAAACAGATCACAACTGACGAGACAAGCTTCAGAAGTACATTAAGGCAGGGGTGTCTTGGTTGCAGTAAGGAGACTTTTGAAAACTAAATTGCTGAGATAATGAACATGATTCAAGATGCTCATTAACACATACCTATGGGAAATGTTCTGCTGTTCTGCTGTTGCAATACTACCAACCTTGCAGTTGAAGCAGAGGCAGGGGGCAAAGGCAGGCGGCTGGAAACCCCGCAAAAGCAAACTGCAAAGGCATTTTGCTCTCTGCGGGTTTTGCGACACGCAACGCCTGCATTAATTCCGGCATGACATTTGAAAGTTTAGTTAATCTCGTGGGCATATTGGAGAAACAACCATGCAAGGGCTTCCCCCCTAAAACCAGCTACCATTCACCCCCTTTTGGAAAATCACCGTTGCACATCGGAAACAGGAGAGGAAAGTTATTATTCTTGTCAAACTCCAGTTGTGCATGGCAGTGTAAACCAGATTGTATCAGCGGTTTTTCTCGGCTAAGCCAGCATTTAAGGGCTAAGGAGTCATTGAGATTTTGAATTAAAGTCAGAGTTCCAGTATAAGCGCTGGAAATTACAGGGGTAGGGAAAGGCACATACCTCTCTCCAGAGTATATAATTAGAGGTTTAGAGTAATCACACTCTCACTTGGAGCAGCACTTTCCCTATATCCATTTCAAGCCACTGGGGTGGAGCATGTCCCCCTCCCCACTGTCCCTTATGCCATCTAGGAGTCGCTGTAGTTATTCACTGCAGTTTTAAGTAACGAAAGACGTTTAATGGATTGCCCTTGCTTTCTAGGGATAAACAACCCTTTGAGTGGATTCCAGGCTAGCTACACGCCTCTTAAAGTGGAGAGTCCTAGGGAGGGAACGCAGTGTCATGCGATTATGCTTATTCTGTCAGCAAAAACATTTCTGCTTGCCTGATAGGGATGGTATCCCCTCTTCTCCCCCATGTGCTGTTCTAGGGGTTCGCCTGACCCCCACCAAGAGCTGATGGGGGGCACAAGAGAGGAAGCTCCACTGCCTTAGTGCTGGCTCCCACTAGAGTCAACAGTGTGATGCAGCAGCTAAAAAAGCCAATGCAATTCTGGGCTGCATCAATTGGAGTATAGCATCTAGATCAAGTGAAGTAATAGTACCACTGTATTCCGCTCTGGTCAGACCTCACCTGGAATACTGTGTCCAGTTCTGGGCACCACAGTTCAAGAAGGATACTGACAAGCTGGAACGTGTCCAGAGGAGGGCAACCAAAATGGTCAAAGGCCTGGAAACGATGCCTTATGAGGAACGGCTTAGGGAGCTGGCTATGTTTATCCTGGAGAAGAGAAGGTTAAGGGGTGATATGATAGCCATGTTCAAATATATAAAAGGATGTCATATAGAGGAGGGAGAAAGGTTGTTTTCTGCTGCTCCAGAGACGCAGACACGGGGCAGTGGATTCAAACTACAAGAAAGAAGATTCCACCTAAACATTAGGAAGAACTTCCTGACAGTAAGAGCTGTTCGGCAGTGGAATTTGCTACCAAGGAGTGTGGTGGAGTCTCCTTCTTTGGAGGTCTTTAAGCGGAGGCTTGACAGCCATCTGTCAGGAATGCTTTGATGGTGTTTCCAGCTTGGCAGGGGGTTGGACTGGATGGCCCTTGTTGGTCTCTTCCAATTCTATGATTCTATGATTCTATAAACTGTTTGGTCGAATCTGGCCCATAGAATCCAAAGACACCTCTGGAGAGGTGTTTTGTGCAAGGGATATAGCCAGCATGGCTGAGCTACCAGAGGGGGAGAGAAGTGACTGGGCTCCCACTCCAATTCCCCCAGTTCAAGGCCCCTGCTGTCATACAAATGTTTGGCTTGAGGAAGTATTGCTCAGTGATTTGGACCAGCGATAGGGGAACCCTTTTCACCCTGAAGACCACATTCCCTTCTGAGCAACCTTCTGGAAGCCACACACCAGTAGCATAGTCTGCAGCTTCCCCCAAAATGGAGAGACTGTCACAAAAACCCTTAGACCATCACAGCTTCTCACTGTGTCGTGCAGAGTCACGTATTCTGAAGTGGCCCTTCAGTAGTGTTTCAGCGAGTTACTGGAAATTCAGATCCACACATTCCTCTAACACATATCTTAGGGGCCAGCAACCCTTTTCAGCCATGGGCCGGTCCACCGTCCCTCAGACCATGTGCTGGGTTGGACTAGATATATATAAAAGGAAACATTCTACTAGATATATATAAAAGGAAACATTCTACTCATGTAAAAACACCAGGCAGGCCCTACAAATAACCCAGAGATGCATTTTAAATAGAAGGACACATTCTACTCATGTAAAAACACGCTGATTCCTGGACCGTCCATGGGCCGGATTGAGAAGGCAATTGGGCCGCATTTGGCCCACAGGCCTTAGGTTGCCTAACCCTGTCTTAGATCTATGCCTCCTGCTTCCTCTGCCTTGCCCACTCAATATGACACCGCCACTTCCTGTTTTTATAAAAAACAAGATCTGGGTCCTAAGAAAGTCCCTAAGAAAATGTTTCACCATTTTCCTGCTCCTCAGTCAGTCAGTTTCTGCATCTGAGTCCCTGTCCTGGCCTTGGAGGAGGAGTAGGCACCGGAAGGGAGGGGCATTGGAAGCTGAAGGATGGTTGAAGCCCCAGGACCACAAGGCCCTAAGGTGGTGACCCTGTGGCTGACTGGAGGCAGAGCTTGGTGCTTGTCAGAGCCGTCTGGAATGGGAGAAGAAGCTGCACCTCAAAGCCCAGGCCAGAGTCCCTATTTTCATTGGAGGCATGTTGGAGGATATGCAGTAGTGGACAAGGCCACAGATTAAAGCAGACGGTGTGAGCCATGTGAATGTTACCTTCATGCAGTGAAGCTACTTTTGACACACATTTCTCTCTAACCTCCATCCAGGCAATCCAGGACTATTACTAGAGTTGAAGGACACATTCCTGACAGGCAAAAAAACTATCAAGGAAGGTGCCATGAGGGAATGCAGGGCCCGTGAAGGATGTGGCATGGCAATAGAGTGTGTGGCTGGGGGGAGTCCTGGAGGGCCACATTACACATACACACAAACACCAGGATAAGGTTCCCCATCTTTAGTTTAGACCAGGGGTAGTCAACCTTTTTATACCTACTGCCCACTGATGCATCTTTCTTGGTGGTAAAATTTCCTTACCAGTGCTCAATGGAAGGAGGATTCAGCTTGTGCCGTAGAACCCCCTACCGCCCACCTAGAATCCTGAATCCTGAATCGCCCACTAGTGGGCAGTAGGAACCAGGTTGACAACCCCTGGTTTAGACCATGCAGGTTTGCTAGATCTGTGCTGAGAGAATTATGGGTATGAATCCCATGGAATCTTTATTTATTTATTTTTATTAAGGATTTTCTTGTTTTACAAAGGTATATGCAATGGCTCTCTCGTATTTTTCCATGTAACATTTTTACACATCAGTTTTGTTTGTTGGGACATTAGGAAGAAAAGGGGGGGAGGTGGGGGGGGAGAGATGGGTGGGGTGGGGTGGCGATGTTTCTATTTTCCTTAATATATGTAGGGTTTGGTGTCAGCGTGGTTTGTGCAGGTTCTCTGTTGTTCATTTGTGTTCCTTTGGTGGTGAGAGAGGTCGGGGTTGGCGTAGGGTGTGATTGTTCATTTGTGGTTGGCTGTGGTGGTCTTTGGTTTCCTGTGTGAGTGGGGTGGGTGAGTGTTTTTGATCAGGCCAGCCATATTGATTTGTATGCTGTCAGTAGATTTTTGTCATAGTCTTGTTGGGCCGTGTGTGTGATGAAGGGCAACCATACTGGGGTGAAGGTGTCTTCTTCTGTTTGTCCCTGTGTCAGTTTCAGCTTACTGGTTAGTTTTTCTAGTAGGGCTGTTTCCCATACTACTTGGTACCATTGGTCCATGCTTACTCCTGACAGGTCTCTCCATTGTCTGGTTATGATGTTTCTGACTGCTGAGAGTAAGTGGGTTATGAGTTCTTTGTGGTGTAAGTGGGCACTGTTGTCTTGGAAGATGTTTAGGAAGACCAATTCTGGAGTGATTTCTAGCACTTGCTTGGTTATCTTACCTATTTCTCGTATGGTTGTTGTCCAGAATTGTTGGATTTTGGGGCACTCCCACCACATGTGGAGGTAAGTGCCTGTGGAGGTGACCCTCTCCAGCAGTTAAGTGAGGTTCATGGGCGTATTAGCGCTAATCTTCTTGGCGTTAGGTACCACCTGTGGGTTAGTTTCAGGGCAAGTTCTTTTCTTTTCATTGATATGGATTTAAAGTTGGGTTTAGACCACATTCTGGTCCATTGGGTGGGGTTGAATTCATATCGTATATTCTCCTCCCATGGAATCTGTCATAGAGGGGAAACAGATCCTGTTCAGAAGGAAAGCCACTGTTTAGTAGAATGTTTACTCTGTCAGGTCCAGTTCCCGGGCATCTCGAGGTTTCAAAAGAGGGCAGCAAGGCTGAGTAGAAACTAGTCTTGCCACCGCTTCCCTGAAAACTGTAGTATATTTTTTGTGTTCTGCAGCATGCACAATATGTTGTGGGAAAGGGTGCTTGGTTTTCATTTTATCTCTCTGCACTTTCTTAGCAACACGTAAAAAAGCAGATGTTACGCGAGTGCAAAATTTACAGCATTCCCCAGGGAGTGTGTGAAAAAGTTGCATATAAGAACATACAAAGAATGTACCGTGTTTCTCCTAAAATAAGACACAGTCTTATATTTATTTTACTCAAGAAAATAAACCTATGGCTTATTTTCGGGGGTGTCTTATTTTTTTATTGAGTACCGTACGGTTCTGGGCGCCTGCCTCCTCCTGCCGTGTCCAGCATTGCTGCTGCTGGGTCCAGCTGGCTTGGGGCGAGCGGCCCTGCTGGGCGCCGACCCGGCAGGCCACCTCCTCCTCCTGCTGGCTCCCGGAGGCTCGGGGGGCTGCTGGGCGCCAACCTGGCAAGCCTCCTCCTCTTCCTGCTATGGCTTGGTGCCCGGAACTGGCTGCTGCTGCTGAAGTGTTGACAAAGCGCCCAGCAGGGCCACACGGATCGCCCCGAGCCGCGACAGGAGGAGGAGGATTCAAATTGCTACCGTACAGAGCACTGCTGGGTCCCACTGGCTCGGGGCTCCACGCGGCACACACAGCGGCTCTTGCTGGGTCCCGCTGGATCGGGACTCCACGTGGCGCAAACTGTGGCTGCTGCTGGCTCAGGGCTCCACGCGGCGCGCGCTGCAGCTCCTGCTGGGTCCCGCTGGATCGGGGCTCCACACGGCGCGTGCAGCGGCTCTTGCTTGGTCCCGCTGGAACGGGACTCCACGCGGCACGTGCTGCGGCTCCTGCTTGGTCCCGCTGGAACGGGACTCCACGCGGCACGTGCTGCGGCTCCTGCTGGGTCCCCCTGGATCGGGGCTCCACACGGCGCGCGCTGCGGCTCCTGCTTGGTCCTGCTGGAACGGGACTCCACGCGGGACGTGCTGCGGCTCCTGCTGGGTCCCGCTGGATCGGGGCTCCACACGGCGCGCGCTGCGGCTCCTGCTTGGTCCCGCTGGAACGGGGCTCCATGCGGCACGTGCTGCGGCTCCTGCTGGGTCCCGCTGGATCGGGGCTGCAGCAGCAGCAACATCCGGTTGTGGGCGCCAACCCGACAGGCCTCTTCCTCTTCCTTGGCGCCCTCCAGAACTGCCCAGCACTACGGCTTATTTTCGGGGTATGTCTTATATTTTGTGAACGCTTGAAAATCCTGCCATGGCTTATTTTATAGGCACGTCTTATTTTATGAGAAACACGGTATATGGTTCAGGCCATATGGACAGTGTGTGGACCAACCATAAATTAGATCAGAGGTTCCAACTGGCACTGCTGTGTTTCATAACATCAAAGGTTAAACATCCCTGTTTAAACACTGGAAGAAAATATTTAATTGGATGTACCTGTGAAGGAAAATCCTGCTTCTGAAAATCAAGGATATCCAAGACCTTCTGCCTGCCCTTTACATTTCCCTCTCCTTTGTAAATAATGCTGATCTGTCATAGTCTGCTGGCAAGAAGCTGAGTCGCCAGTTCAGAGTTAATTAAAACGTGAAACCTGGGACTCTAGAATTATATGATTTAATGTTTTGCAGTGGCAGCTTGGCAGCTTGCAGGACCTTAGAACTGAGCTTTGTGGCACTTTGGCTTAGCAGAATGATAGGAACATAAGAAGAGTTTGCTGGATCAGGCCAGTGGCCCATCTGGTCCTGCATCCTGTTCTCACAGTGGCCAGCCAGGTGCCTGTGGGAAGCACAAGAGCAGGACCTGAGAACAATACCACTCTTTCTACTTGTGAATCCTAGCAACTGGCACTCAGAAGCATATTGCCTCCAGCAGTGGATGTCGAACACAACCACTGTTGCCAGTAGCAGCTGATAGCCCTGTTTTCCATCATTTGTGATCTAATCTTAGGTCTTCTGAGGTCTTGCACCATAATTGCTTCTAGTGCAGGCAGGAAGCTATGCTTTTAGGAAGCATGTTTTAACTGACAACAACATTGTTTAAACCCTGCAGATCATAAGCAAAGTGTGGATGGGAGGTGACTGGTTTAAAATTTTGATGTCTGTTGTTATTATTATTAAATCTGTTGTCATGTGTGCCTAGTCTGTAGGATGAGCAGGCGGGGTTATAAATTTTAAATGAAAGGAGCCAAAAGGCAATCGAAAGCAAAGACCGTCCGTCCACCAGTGCCCTATAGCTGAACCATGCAGTATTGATCATAGTGTAAACCCAAGCACAGGACAGATGCATTTTGGAAATGTGCTTACAGAGCAGATGAATACCCAGTCTTGCATTTATGTTAGTGTTTATTTAATATTTACACTGTTTTCAAGCTGTGCTTTACATGTGGCGATCAGCCATTCCTTCTTGCTACTCCGTTGTTGTGGCCTGGGCTGCTCTCAACAAGGATCCCACGATGGGGCAAAGGGGCAGGATGGGTCAAGGGAGAAAGACAGGCTAGTGGGGGGGGACTGAAGGATTTATGCACCAGACATCATGTCGTACCTCCCTGGGACAGGCTCTTCTCACATCCCTTTTTGAGGAATTGGCCACTGGACTTCCCATTTCTGACAGTTCTTCCAGGTGTGTTACCTGCAAAATTGCCAGGTTGGCATGAGGGTGCAGGCATTAGCAACAGGTAGGATGTCAGGATAGGATCTTAAAAAGATCCTTTTAAAGATCAGGTAGGATCTTAAAAAGCAAAGACATCACCTTGCCGACAAAGGTCCGTATAGTTAAAGCTATGGTTTTCCCAGTAGTAATGTACGGAAGTGAGAGCTGGACCATAAAGAAGGCTGATCGCCGAAGAATTGATGCTTTTGAATTATGGTGCTTGGAGGAGAATCTTGAGAGTCCCATGGACTGCAAGAAGATCAAACCTATCCATTCTCAAAGAAATCGGCCCTGAGTGCTCACTAGAAGGACAGATCCTGAAGTTGAGGCTCCAGTACTTTAGCCACCTCATGAGAAGAGAAGACTCCCTAGAAAAGACCCTGATGTTGGGAAAGATGGAGGGCACAAGGAGAAGGGGACGACAGAGGATGAGATGGTTGGACAGTGTTCTCGAAGCTACTAACATGAGTTTGGCCAAACTGTGAGAGGCAATGAAGGATAGGCATGCCTGGCATGCTCTGGTCCATGGGGTCACGAAGAGTCGGACACGACTGAACGACTGAACAACAACAACAACAACAACAACAACAACAACAACAACAACAGGATGTCAGGGAGGCACAGTGTTGTGTGGAGTGGAGTGGCACAAGCACCAGAGTGTCTGTGCTGCCATGTACCACACTGTGCCAAGCTCTCCACACCTCTACCTCTTCCTCTCAGGTAATGACCTGAAGTGTTGAGATGCCAAGGGGGCAACGGAGCCCTCCGCACACTGTGTCACCAGCTGCTACTAGTTGCAGATGCCTGGTGTGGAAGGGCCTGGCTCATCAGGGAGTATGGGCTCCACAGGCCCTGCCCTGGGTATCCCAGACTTAAAGACACCCTGGTGGACTGGGTTTGGACTGCCCCTGGGTAGTATGCTTCGGGACTTCAATCTGCTATAATGGACTTGTTATGGGCAGCCCCACCACCCAAGATGCAAATGGTGGCTAATCGATTCAGAGTCTTCTCCACAGTGACACATTCTTTGGAAGAACCTCTCCTAGAGAGGTCAAGTTAGTCCTTTCCCTCTCTGTGCACAGGAGGATGGTGAAAACCTACCTCCATAGGCTCCCTTGAAATGTATATCAGTTACCCTTGCTTTATGCAGTTGTGCCTTTCTGTGCCACCGCTGTTTTCACAGGTTGTAGGGATGTGGAAGAAACCCATTTTATTTTATACAGTATTTCGGTTTTTGTTTTGTTTTAAAAAAGTTCCATTTGTTTCGTTTCCATTTCTTGAAATTGCATTCACACATTCAGTCATTAGGTTGGTTGGTTTCCCCCGATCCATTGATTGAAGCAGGAGAATCAGCCATTCCTCTGTGTGTTATTTTCCCAACCAAATGGCGTGGAGTGTAAAGGCATGGTATCGCCACGCTGGATCATCAGATGTGCCCAAATTTCAGGTCTAGTTTTATCAGCAAACAAACATGAATGGGGAAACTTTATACAATGCACCCATCTTTAATGCAAATTCCCTTTAATTGATTGCTATAACGATGAATGAAGAAGGCTCCATTCCCACCCCCACCCCCCATATGTGTGTGCTTTTGAAAAGTCCGCACTGTTATTAAACCTTTTTATTTTATTGTAATCATTGTTCCTCCTGTGATTAAAAGTCATTTTGGGAACATGGATGTGTCCTACAAGTGGGATATAAATGCAAATAAAGAAGGGATTGAAGAAGGTCGTTAGCGACAGTTGTGCATTTTTAATCCATTGTTTGTTTGTTTGTTTTTAAAAACTGAACACCTTGTGTTTTATTCCTAAACAGGTACCATTTCCGTCAACACTATGCGCACGCCATATACTGCACCTGGAGAGAGTGAGATCTTGGACCTAGACGACGACTTGTACCTTGGAGGCTTGCCAGAAAACAAAGCAGGCCTTGTCTTTCCAACAGAGGTCTGGACAGCGCTTCTCAATTATGGTTATGTGGGCTGCATTCGGGACCTGTTTATCGATGGCCAAAGCAAAGACATCCGCCAAATGGCAGAAATCCAGAGCACCTCTGGGGTCAAACCCTCGTGTTCGAGAGAAACAGCAAAGCCATGCTTGAGTAATCCCTGCAGGAACAGTGGAGCTTGCAGGGACGGCTGGAATAGATATGTCTGTGATTGTTCCGGTACAGGCTATCTGGGCAGATCGTGTGAGAGAGGTAGGCCCATTCATTTACCCATTTGGTTAGAATGGAGATTCCCTTTTCCTTCACAGACGACTTCAAAACTGCTGAGGGTCTTGATGGGCCATTGAATGGTTTCCCTATCTCTTGTAGCCACGGCAAAGTGCTGTGCTGGATGCCTAATGATTTTTAATTGTCTTTTTAATTGCTTCTTTTTATTTCTTATGTGTTGTATTTTATCGAACCCAGGGGTGTCGCATGGGGGGGGGGGGGGGGCGGGGGGCCCCCGGGCAGCACCCCTGTTGGGGTGACACATGGGGGGCCAGCCCCGCCCACTGGGATTTTTTTTATTTTTTAAAAAAAAATTAAAAAAACTAGGTTATTTTCGGCACTGCGGGGGGGGGAGCCGCAGGGGTGGCCAGCGAGGAGGGGTGTCACCCCCCCTCGCTGGCCGCCCCTGCGGCTCCGCCCCAGCAGCGCCAAAAATAGCCCCCCCTTGCAGTGGCGCAGCTCGGCATGGAAGCAAGGGGCGGGCCAGCGAGGTGGCCCGTCCCTCTCCCTGCCCTGACTTGCGCTGCGCCAAGGGAGCCCGGGCGGCAGATTCAGGAGTCTTTGCGCGCTGCAAAAACTCCTGAAGAAGCCTCCGCCCGGCGGCAGCACCCCTTCTTGCCGCGGCTGCTCCCGCAGGCACGAGCAGCCGCGGCAAGAAGGGGTGCTGCCGCCGGGCGGAGGCTTCTTCAGGAGTCTTTGCAGCGCGCAAAGACTCCTGAATCCGCCGCCCGGCACCCCCGGGGGCGGGGCGTCGCATGCGTCATGACGTCATGACGCACGCACGCCCTGCCCCCCAGGGGTGTCTCTTGGCTTCCCGCCCCCGGCAGCCAAGGGGCTAAGAACGCCCCTGATCGAACCGCAGTTTGGACGCCATAGATTGAAAGCAGTAATGCTGTAAAATACAGTGGGTGGAATTCAACATCACACTCTTGCAATCATTTCAGCTTGATGGGCAAAATAATCCCCTCTCTCCTTCTCCTGCACGCCAGGGCTGGCCCACCCATGAGGCGAGGTGAGCCGACTGCCTCAGGCAGCAGGATCCACCAGGGCGGCAGATCCTGATGTCACTCCCCCCCCCCACCCCTTGTTCCTGATGTATCTCTTTCCTCACCCTTTCTTTCCTGGTGGGGAGGGAGTTTAGGGAGGGAGTTTCATGGTCATAGGCTGGCCCTGCTGCACACAGTTCTGGGACTTCTCTCACCCACCATAGACATACATTATTATTATTATTATTATTATTATTATTATTATTATTAGGATGTTGCGGCACACACAGGGAGATAAGAGAGGGAAGACCCTGTTGCAGAAGCAGAAGTTCTTGCACAGGTCTTTCACTGGCAGGGCTTGTTAAGTGAACCACACTGAATATAAGAAATAAAAAAAGAATACAATTAAAAATCAGTGTGCCATCTCCCGTCTTCAACCACAAATCCACAAATGATTGAATGAAGCTCACGGACCACAGTTTGGGAACCCCTGGGTGAGAAGAATGTGGAGTCAACAAAGTGGTAGAGTTGTGTAAAAGGGTCACGGGCGGTGCTGTGGTCTAAACCGCTGAGCCTCTTGGGCTTGCTGATCAGTAGGTTGGCGGTTTGAATCCCGGCGACGGGGTGAGCTCCCGTTGCTCTGTCCCAGCTCCTGCCAACCTAGCAGTTCAAAAGCAAGCCAGTGCGAGTAGATAAATAGGTACTGCTGCAGTGGGAAGGTAAAAGGCATTTCCGTGCGCTCTGGTTTCCGTCACGGTGTCCCGTTGCGCCAGAAGCGGTTTAGTCCTGCTGGCCACATGACCTGGAAAGCTGTCTGGACAAATGCCGGCTCCCTCAGCCTGAAAGTGAGATGAGTGCTGTGAGGGATCCCACTCCCTCACCCTTTTCGATTCTTCCCCAGCCGTGACTCTCCCTAAGTTTCACTGTCCACTAGGATGAATCCTTCATTGGTTATATGGGAGTGTCTCTGGGGTACCTCAGTGCTTTACGTTCTTAAAGTGAAACTCCTGCCACCTTGGGATCTCCCGCCCTGGGTTCCCAAACTGCTGCAGCTTGCCCTTTCGTTCTGGCAACTGCGTGGCACCTTTGGCTTCCCTGCCCAGTCCTCTGTGTGTTAGGTAAATAAGCCACCCGTCCCTTTTACCTCAAGGAAACCTCTCGTGCTTTTCCCCTCAACCACACCTCTAGAGGTACTGACGCACTGCCACTGTCAGCGAACGTTTAAACACTTTTAACTTTATTAAGGTAACTTGAAAACATGGATATCTTGAGTCAGTACTGGTACAAATCTTCTTATATAATTCAGCTCAGTTACAATCTTTCCTGCATCCCGTTAGCAATGGTAAATGACCTTTCCTCCCATTCCCCAAAGCCTAACCTCGCAGTTTCTCTTTCTAAACCTCCACACCCAACTGCCAAACCCCCAACTGCCTTTCTAGGTTGTTCCCCCTCCTTTTAGAATGCCCAGTAGCTCCGCCTCCCAGGGAACACCTACCTAACATGGGAGTGATAGGTTAACCCATGATGAACCAGGCCTTATTCCGCCACATTCGTCCCACCCCCAAAGTCATTGCATAGGCATAGTTATACATTTTAAACAATGCCGAAGCAATGTATTGGAGCTTAATCAAAACCAACAACATAGTATTTCCCTTTTGTACACAACTTCTATGTTGCAACATAACTTAACAAATAATTTACCTTTTCCTGTCTCTTATTTCCACCATAACAACTAATTTGGCACTTATACACATTTCTAATTTGGAATAACATTTGCTATCACTCTAAAGAGTCCGTCCCAGGAAACCTCGAGCTTCCGCTGTCGGCTGGGTCTCAACACCAGGACTTGGTCACCAGGTTGGAAATTCCGATCTCTGCGTGTGCGTCGTACCATCTTTTCTGTTGTGCTCTTTTTAAATTACAGGATGATAGTTCCTTAAGTTCCTGTAAATCACTTTGTAGATCCTGAAGATAGGTTAAGACGTCCGCGTTCCCAATGGGTTCCTTTCCAGTCCCATTCCGTGTCAATAAAACCACGCTTTTATTCTGTCTCTGGTTTTTTTAATGCCTAGATAAGCAGCCATGGGTGACTCCAGTGCCAGCTGTAAAACTTGTAGTCGGTATTTCCGGGGCAAAACCAACTTTTTTTTCATTTTCCATTTGGCTGCACCTTTTCTCCTTTTGGCTATTTTCATTTTCCACTTGGCTGCACCTTTTCTCCTTTTGGCTATTTTCATTTTCCACTTGGCTGCACCTTTTCTCCTTTTGGCTATTCTAGGACATCTCCCTTCTATTGCAGTAAACAGGCAGGGCTTCTCTAAAGTCACTTCAGAGTCAGGACCCTGCACCTCATCCCACAAGTCTCTCAGAGATTCATCCTCCTTCTGTTCTACTAAAAACTGGGTGCTAGATTCCTGTGCATTTGGTAGCGTAATCAGTACTTCCTCTCCCACAGGCTCTGTGTTTGGTGCATTAATGGCAGGATTTGAACCCACAAGGGCTTCTGGTTTCGCTCTTGGGATAGCATGTATTTGAGGTCTCCGGTTGGCTAGGTCGTTGCCTATCAGGACAGGAACCTCCAGATCATCCCAAAGACCCACTGTCCACTTGCCATTGAAATCTTGATACTGAATATTCACTTCTGCTACCTGCACCTCAAACTCCGGTCCCCATATACCTTTTATGCTGTAAGATTGGTTTGAGAGATATTGTTCCTTAGGAATACAACTAGGTCTCATCAGAGTAACTTCCGACTCAGAGTCCTGTAGTCCCACTAACTCTTGTCCATTTACTCTGACAGTCTCCATAAATTCCTTATTAACCTCTTCCTCAGCTCTCCAGACCTGCATAACTTTTGCAGAAGCCTCTGTTTGACTATACGTTGGCTCCTGGACTGGTGTCTGCGGAAGGTTTTTAGTATCTGTTTGAAGTAACAGTTTTACTGGCTTCGCAACAGCAGCTGCAGTTTGTGCTTTGACCACTAGAGGACATTTAGCTCGTATGTGATCTTCACTTCCACCAAAGAAACACGTAATTTTCTTTTGAGGTGGCTTATCAGACCCGGATTGTCTGACAGGATTGGGTTCTTGTCTTTCCTTTCCTTCCCCAGCTTGCCACAGTTTATTTTTCTGTGAAGGCGTAAAGAATGTGACTTCATTACTATCTTGGCTCTGAGATAATTTTGCTTTTAGCCGTATCTCCTCCAGCCTCAGTCTTCCCAACTGCAATTCTCTCTCCATAGCGAATCTCTCCCGTTCTGCCTCCACCTTGGCTAATTGTATTCTTTCAGATTGCATTCTCTCCTCAGCAGCTATCTTAGCCTTTTCTTCCTCAACCTTCGCTAATTGTACCCGTTCTTCTGAAGCTAAACGCTCCTTCTCTTTCTCAGCTTCCAATTTATTTTTCTCTTTTTCAGCTTCCAATTTATTTTTCTCTTTTTCAGCTTCCAATTTATTTTTCTCTTTTTCAGCTTCAATTCTGGCCATCTCTAACTTCATTTTCATCATCTCTAACTCTACATTAGGGTTCTCTCTGGTTTCCGCCTCATCGGGTCTCTCATCACCCTTAGCTTCCCTAGCTTTCCTCAGGTGAGCCATTTTTCTGACAGAAAAAATACAGTTGTCTGATTCTCAACTAAACAGGCGTGTGGGTGTTGTTTACGGATCACGACGCTGCCACCAATAAATGTGAGGGATCCCACTCCCTCACCCTTTTCGATTCTTCCCCAGCCGTGACTCTCCCTAAGTTTCACTGTCCACTAGGATGAATCCTTCATTGGTTATATGGGAGTGTCTCTGGGGTACCTCAGTGCTTTACGTTCTTAAAGTGAAACTCCTGCCACCTTGGGATCTCCCTCCCTGGGTTCCCAAACTGCTGCAGCTTGCCCTTTCGTTCTGGCAACTGCGTGGCACCTTTGGCTTCCCTGCCCAGTCCTCTGTGTGTTAGGTAAATAAGCCACCCGTCCCTTTTACCTCAAGGAAACCTCTCGTGCTTTTCCCCTCAACCACACCTCTAGAGGTACTGACGCACTGCCACTGTCAGCGAACGTTTAAACACTTTTAACTTTATTAAGGTAACTTGAAAACATGGATATCTTGAGTCAGTACTGGTACAAATCTTCTTATATAATTCAGCTCAGTTACAATCTTTCCTGCATCCCGTTAGCAATGGTAAATGACCTTTCCTCCCATTCCCCAAAGCCTAACCTCGCAGTTTCTCTTTCTAAACCTCCACACCCAACTGCCAAACCCCCAACTGCCTTTCTAGGTTGTTCCCCCTCCTTTTAGAATGCCAAGTAGCTCCGCCTCCCAGGGAACACCTACCTAACATGGGAGTGATAGGTTAACCCATGATGAACCAGGCCTTATTCCGCCACAAGTGCCACACCCCATAGTCACCTTTGATTGGACTTAACTGTCCAGGGGTCCTTTACCTTTACCTTTTAGAGTTGTGCACAGTGATTCTTACTGCAAGTGGATGATTAACAAACCACCCCTGCGAAGTACAAACTGTCAGGACAGGTTTAAGGCTCTTATGATGTTATACAAAACCCCGGGCAACTTTGGTCTTAGATACCTTGAGGACTGTCTGAGTGAGCCCTGACTCTCCCAGCTCATTCCTTGATACCATCTGGAGAGGTGGCTGTTAGTTGTCCCTCATGTTACAGAGGTGGCCTCAGCTAGAAGTCAGGTACAGTATTAATGTTGCTGGTCCCATGCTATGCAACACTCTTCCAGCAGAGATTTGGCAGGCACCCGCTTGCTTTTGCCTTTCAGGCATCTCTTGAAGACTTCCTTATGCCAACAGGCCGAGGCAGCTTTTTGACTGGCCAGCCATTTTAATGATTGCTTTGTACTATTTTTTTAAACAATAGTTTGTTGTTGTACACCACCCCATTTTAGCAGTATAAAAATGGAAGCCTTTAAATATTTTTTTACAAATACCGGTAAATAAATTTTATCTGTTTGTTTGTTTGTTTGTTTGTTTATTACAAATAAATAAAATAAACTAGCACAAAGAGGAGCAATAATAAACGGATGAAGAATGTTGTTAGTGGCAATTGTGCATTTATACTACATTTTTTTAAAAAAAGATTTGCCTTAAGAAAGTCTTTAAACCTCTTTTCCTGACCACCAGCATCATGCTTTCCATTTTTAAGTTTGGAATAGGGTAGTTGTTTTGGAAGATGATAATCAGGCACCCGAACAACTTGACCAGTCCAACGAAGTTGATGTTAGAACCCACAAGTACCATGTTGGTGACCCCTGGCATAATGGCTAAGAAGCTGAGGAATGAATCGGAACGTTCAGTTTTGCTCTTTCCTGATCCTTTCCCCACATCCTACGATATCCTTTTTGAGGTGAGGTGACCAAAACTATACACGGCAATCCAAATATGGTCACACCGTGGTGTGATTGCAACATCAGCAGTTTTAATTTTAGTTCCTTAACAAGAGCTTTGTCAATACAACAACAACAACCCACTTTCCTCCTCCCTTTTAAGCTTGGCACTAGTTAAGACCGAGCCTTCCATTTGTGCTGTTGTAAATGAAAAAGTTATTCTGCAAAGGGAGTCCTTGTTTCTTAATTTAGAAGATGCAAGCCTTTGGCAGAAATCAAGTTATTTTTGATGCCTCCAGATTGTTCCTATTACTGGTGGACTGCGGCTGGCGGAGGGGGCCTAACTAGACTGTCAGATGAATTACAAAACTCTTCAGTTAAATATGCATGGTGTACCACCCTGTGGCAAAATCCTGCTATTACATATGGGACATTTCTGTCCCCGCTGCTCCCCTCCCTTAAAGAGTGCTTAAAGAGTGCAGCATGATGAAAAGAGAAAGGAGGGAGAGATAGAAACCTACAGTTTCCGAAATAAAAAAAGAACTAGGGAATATTTTTACATATCCCAGCCACTGGAGAAAGGAACAAGCATATGAAAACCTACTAAAAAAAAAAAACCCCACAAACCCTACCATCCTTCTCTGAAAGTTTAATAGCATGCTTCAGCAAAAGGATTTGCAGTAAGTATATTTGACAGGGCATGGGATTTCTTTCTGTTTACATTGTTTGTCATCCCTTGCAACGTATGGTTTGGGCATTCCCCCCAATATAATTTTCTGGAACACGGACCCTCCTCTGCTGGGGCCGATACTAATATGATGTACTCACGGTGTTATCTGGCTGCTTGTCCTACAGAAATCAGTTGTGTGTTTATTCAGCTTCTTGGAGTATTATACACTACCCAAGGGTTTTCCCTATCTTGGAGGGGTGGGGAGGGAGAGGAACAGCTTTCAAAGCATTGCTTCGCCTCCTTCCAGCAATAGTTGCATCCCAAACGGTCATGCGTTAATATGATTACAGCGTTTGGGATTCCATAAGCTCCAGCAAAGGCAGTGCTTGCCACACAGAACTATTATTGCCCCTACCCATGTGCGGTTGCTGATAAACCGTTCTCGTTTGCCAGTAGACACGACAATTAAATTGTTGTTCGTGCCATTCAAAAAGAAAGCAATTTGAGTGTGTGTGTAAAAAAAAGATGTTCACATCAGCAAACAAAGCCACTTCAGGGAGCATGTGGGGTGTGGGGGGACTACGCTGGTTTGAATCACAAATTTTAGAACAATGTAGTGAAGAACTGAAGGGACCCAGGTGGCGCTGTGGGTTAAACCACAGAGTCTAGGGCTAGCTGATCAGAAGGTCGGCGGTTCGAATCCCTGCCACGGGGTGAGCTCCCGTTGCTCGGTCCCAGCTCCTGCCCACCTAGCAGTTCGAAAGCACGTCATAGTGCAAGTAGATAAATAGGGACCGCTCCGGCGGGAAGGTAAACGGCGTTTCCGTGCGCTGCTCTGGTTCACCAGAAGCGGCTTTGTCATGCTGGCCACATGACCCGGAAGCTGTCTGCGGACAAACGTCGGCTCCCTCGGCCTATAGAGCGAGATGAGCACCGCAACCCCAGAGTCGGACACGACTGGACCTGATGGTCAGGGGCCCCTTTACCTTTACCTAGTGAAGAACTAGGGTCTGAAATAATTTGTCAGGTACTGCAGGATGGAGATAGCACAACGTGGAGCACTCTAGATGCTGTTGGACTCCCAACTCCCATCGTACCTGACTGTTGGCCATAACAGCTGCTGGGAAGTGTAGTTCGAGAGCATTTTATAGAATGGGTTATAGGGTTGGAAGGGACCACAAGAGTCATCTAGTCCAACCCGCTGCAATGCAGGAATCTTTTGCCCAACATAGGGCTTGAACCCACAACCCTGAGATTAGGAGCCTCATGCTCTTCCAACTGAGTGCCACACATTTGGAAAGCAACACCTTGGCAACTCCAGATCACTTTGGCCAGGATCACTTTTTTTTTCCCTTGCCAGGCCAGGTTCCTCTCTGGACTTCCTCAGGTTAGTTCCTCGGCGGGGTTTGGGGCTGCAGTGCGCCCTGCTGTGCCTCTTGCAGGCGGCACCTCTTCCACAGCTTCGGGGGTGGGATGGGGGCCCTCTCCCCGGCAGCAGAGGCCTCAGCGCTGCCCTGCAGCCAGCCGGGCAAGCTGCGGGCTGCTGGCAAGGCGGTATCTAGATGAAAGTTGATAAGTCGAAGCACCTACTGAAGTCGTAACTGGAATTGTACGTACGTAAAGCTGTATGTAAGTCGGGGTTCCACTGTACAGCCAGTTGCATGTGTTAGAACCTATTCCAGCATTCTGTTCCCAACACTGGCCTGATATTCCAAGCATAGCTGTCAACCCTCCCTCCCTGCTGTTCCCCACTGCTATATACATGGCTGTCAACCCTCCCTGCTGTTTCCCAATGCTATAATAAGGGAATTTCCTGCAAAAAAAAGGGAAAGGTTGACAGCTATGATTCCAAGAAGGCATGAAGGTAATAGTTGTGTCAAATCCACCAGTCGAAGCAGCCAAGTGGGAACATTTGGGGGTAAGATGACCTTGTAGGTAGACTGGTCTCAAGTTGTGAAGGGCTTTATTAATTGAAGTTATTTGTTTTTTTTAAAAAAAGAATAAAACAAGGATAAACTCAAAGCAACTTACAAAAAATTAAAAGCAACATAAAACTAAAACAAAAACAAATAAAAAGGAGGTCTGACACATCTTACCCACTAAAGGAGGCTGCAGGATCTGAAGCACCACAAGTAATAGGCCAAAAGCCTGACTCAAAATGATTAAATATATATATATATATATATATATATATTTTAAATGGCCTGGCACCTAAAAGTAGGCAATGGTGGCACCAGGTGTGCTTCCCTGGGGAGAGCATTCCATAAGCGAGGAGCCACCACTGAAAAGGCCTGTTCTGTGCACCTCCCTTGGAGAGAGCACACAGAGACGGACCTCAGATGATGAACATTGGGTTTGGGTGAGTTAATGTGGGGAGAGTCGATATATGAGGCATTGGGGTCCTGAGCCGCAAATGCTACCTTTAAACACCGAGGCCCAATTTAGTCACCGTAACTTTCCCGCCCAGGGGCGTAGGAAGGTCAGGTGGTACCCGGTGAGGAAAATTTCTTGTCACCCCCCCTTGATTCCCCCCCCCCTTACAAAAATGGTTTTACGTTATTTCATATTTTCTTGCAAAGGAATAATAACAAGCAATAATAGTGAAAAACTTTTATTTATATCCTGCCCTCCCTGGCCGAAGTCGGGCTCAGGGTGGCTAACATCAGATGCATAACACTGGTATAAAATGAAACAATAATTAAATTACCTCCTAAAAAACATCTCAAAATCAAATTAAAGTCTAATTAGATGGCTTTCCACAGGGTTAGGGTTGGGAACAGGAAGTGCTCCACTGAACTGAAATTTCAGCCTTCACGACATAGGAAAACAGCCAAGTAAACAGCTATTTTGGTGGAGGAGGGTCAAGATATTAACCGATATGCATGAAATCTCATATATAGCTATATAATCCCTAGTATAGTAAGATAAGACCTTTGGAGCAGGCAATTGTTATTTTTTAAAAAAGTTTTTTTTTTATGAACCGCCCTAGTAGGGCAGTGATTGTTCCTTGATAATTTGTCTCCCCCTCCATTATGGGACCTGGGGCGGTCCGCCCCCTATGCCCCCCTTGCTACGCCCCTGTTCCCGCCTGTGCTTTCATTTCGGCTGAAATGAAATACGGGAAATGAAATGTGTGTTCATTCGCACACTCGTTTGCTCATGACCCAAAGTGGTGCCGCAGGGGACTTCCGGCGGCGACGCCATCGCCGGGTGGTCGAAGGCTGCTTCGGGTCCGAAGCGCCTTGTCCATCCCGGGGGTTAGGAGCCGCGCTACCGCAGCGCGCGGCTCCGGTTGGGGTGCGGGAAGAGCGTCCCGCACCCTGGGCTCCCCGGCTGCGCCCGCGGAGGCTCCGAACCCTTCCCCTGCCCCCCTGTAAAGGGGGAGTGGGGGTGAAGGGACAACGGAGCCGGGCTTACGGGGATATGCCCCAACCGGGATGCAAATGCGGCGGCAAAGCCCGCGGTGAGCGTCTAAGTTCTACCTGTGAAGAATGGAGCTAAAGGAACCCGGTGGTCGTGAGTAAATAATCTTGGCAGAAATCGTGTTTTTGGAACGATCCGGGGGGAAGGAGAAAGGCAGCCTGCCTCCCTCCCTTCGAGCCTAAGAAATTAACCAATTTGAGGGATTGCTGCCACAGAACTGGTTATAAAGTATTTAAAATCGATACATGAGACTGGCAAACTTCTTTCTTGGGAAGCTAACTAGCGGAAAATATCTCTATTTAAAGTTGCGGTGTTTGCGCTCCAGCTTAGGAAAATGGCGACGAACAAAGAGACAGGAAAAGAAATATGATACCCACTTCCTCCTCCTCTGCCAGTATGCTGGGTTTCGTCCTTGAACTGGTATTGAACTCTGGACTAACAGATGAACAAAGGCTCACTGCCTTGAAGGTGGAACTACTTTACAGAAAAGTTAAAGTCTTGTGTGGGGGTCTGAAATGGAACCAACTGCCCACAGAGGAGGCTAACAAAACTTTTGACACTTTGGAAGAAAATCTTGTCAAAGAGCTGAGAGGATGGATGGAAAGATGGAAAGAAATGAGTGAGCTACTTCGGAGAAGAAATTCGCTTGTTGGGGGTGGCAGCCCCAAGGCGATGTCAAGATTTGCTATATCCAGTCCCCGAGGTGTGAGCTCGGGGGCCAGGGACAGAGAATTAAGGTATTTACAAGAAGAAAAGGAATGCTACAAAGAACCGGAGAAGCTGAGAGAGGGAGAGTTGGACACCTCGGAGCTCGTGGCAAGGAGAGCTTTGGACTATGCCTGGATCTGTGGACGTTTGGAGAGGGAAGATGCATGGAAGTTCAGTGCTGATGCCATCAGGAGAAGAAGAATGGACAGAGGGGGTGTGGGGTGATGTATTAAGCAAAATCTAAAAGTAATCTGTTATGGTACTTTGAAATTGGAGAGTGAACACTGTCAACAATAGTTTGTTTTATTATCTGTTTGAACATGAAAAGAGATATTTTAAGTTTTTATGTTATTAGCAGCAGTTCAAAGGACAGAAGAGATAGATTTGATGAGAATGATCTGTGAGGATTTATGAGGATGTAGTATAAATAAAGTCGATTTAAGTGGTTTAAGTTTATAGATTAAGACGATTAAGATTAAGATGAAGATTAAGATGAATGTTTTTCTTTATATATATAATTAAGTTTAATTTTTTAAATGAAGAGGTTAAAAAGTAGATTATGGATATAAACTCGAAGGTGAAAAGGCAGGGGAAGTCAACTGTCAAGATTGGAAAATGAATTTTTTTTTTTTTTGGAGATGTCTAATTAAGAAGGAAAATCATGGCAATTTTTGTATTAGATGTGTAATTGTATTTGTTTAGTATGTGTATAAATGTAGGTGTGGTTAAGGTTGTATGTGGTTATAAGTAAAAATGTTAATAAATTCTTATAAAAAAAAAAAACAAAGTGGTGCCGCAGGGATCTCCCTCTTGTCAAAGAATCAACCCTCGGATTGCTCTCTCCTTCGTTTTTAATGGAAACAGGGAGGGAGCTAGCATTCCTTCATCATACGAGAATACAAGGAGCGCGAAGTAGCAAATGGTTGGGATGGGGGGTTTATATCTCATAGTTCTGTATCTTTGGGGTCACTTGTGCCCCCAAATGCGCTGGTGGGTTGAATAACAGCAGTGTCACCCTATGCACAACTATTCAGAAATTAGTCCCATTGAGATCAGTGGAGCTCACTTCCAGGAATACATGAACAGGATTGCAGGCTTAAAAGCCTTTGAACCTGATTGGTAATTGGAAATATATATTGGAAAATCAATAAATATGATTTTTTTATAAAAAAAAAAGTGTTCCATGCTTATTTTGCCACTGTAAGCCGGGGCTGATTATGCCAAAAGTAAAAACAAAAACAAAACATCAGGATAATCGCTGGATGGGTTTAATTTGTTTGTGGGAGCTGTAGCAGATGGCAGGACAGATGTCATGGCAATATAATTTGCCTTTTCTCTTTGATTTTTATTGGGGCTTGTGGTACGTGATTGCCTTTCGGCGGTGCCTTTTGCAGGTGTATGTTTTCAGCCGGGCAACAACAACAAAGAGAAATGTGCAAGATGACATTTATCAACAGAAATTATATGGGGGTGGGGAGGCAGAGATGCTAGGATGCACGGTTTTTTTCGGGGTTGCATATCTTGCATTTACTGTCAGTAAGCAGAGATGCTCAGGGGTGGGGGTTATTGGGTTGTTTTCGTTTTGATTATGCATTTTGTGGTTATATATTGTGATTTTATCCTGTAAACTGCCCTGAGACCTGCGGGTATAGGGCAGTATATAATAATAATAATAATAATAATAATAATAATAATAATAATAATAATAATCCAGCTAAGAATGTAAAGTCCAAATGTTGTAAGCTGGACCACTTAGTTATATTTCAGCAATTTATTTAAAAAATCATTGATTACAGGTATTGCATATTAACACTCGCCATCTGTAGATATACAGAGGAAGCCGTCATACTGTTTCTCCATGTAGTCCAGTACTGACTACTCTGACTGGCAGCATCCATCCAGGGTCATGGGCTGGCAGTCTTTCCTATTATATCCTACCCAACCTTTTTAAAACAAAAACCAACAACCTGGAGTAGCCCAGGATTGAAGCGAGAGTTTTCTTCATGTGCTTTAAGACAGAGCTTCCTCACGCAAGAGTCTGTTCCTCTTGAGCAGAAATCGCATAGCGCCTTGGCATTTGGCTGAAGAGTCCCATCAGCAGAAGCCCACACATGGACTGCCGTATGGACGATGGGGCTCCCCCGCCTGTATGACCCATGAAATTGTCTCCTTGGGATTGGGCGGCACCCACCCAGAACACAGTTCAAAGTTTGAGTTAACGCTTTGTTGGCAAACCAAACAATCTCCACAGACTTGGCTGAATGCCAGGCCTAATGACGACTGGCCCCATGGATCAGTTGCCAAGAAAGACTGAAATTCCCCGCCTCCTCACAGCCATCTTAAGTCCCCTCCTCTCCAGGGCTTTCCCAAGCAATCAGAGACTGTGCCTTGCAGCCAACCTCTCCTCCACCCTTTTCATGCTTCTACTGGTTCTGGGAGACAAGGGGGAGAGGAGCTTGTTGCAGCAGGAAAGGGAGACACTTGTGACTCTTCACCAGGCGAACTCATCTCTGCCTCTTGCCCTCCCTCCTCCAACTCTCCTGCTTCAGCTTCTCCTTCTGATTCTGGACTTCTGTCTGCCACAGACTCTCCCAGATACCTCTTCAGCTTCTGACAATTCCTCTCCCCAGTCTTCTCCCTCTGAACACTCATCGTTGTCCCACCAACACTCCCCAGGCTCTGAGCCTTCCTCCCTTGTCAGTTCCTCCCACCATTCCTCTGCATCCAACCAGTCCATAACACTGTGGAAGAGTAGGGATTGCTCCATCTGGTAGGCTGAAATTCCTGGGCTGATGGAACATCCAAAAAGTGCAGCACTGAATCCCTCTGTTAGTGCCAGAGTTGTGAGTTGGAATGTGCCCGGCTCAAACGCCATCACTGAACTCACCCGGCTGATTTGAGCAAGCCACTGCTTTATGCCCTCAGGGCCGGCTCTGCCATTAGACAGAATAAGGCAGCTGTCTGAGGCGGCAGATTCTGAGGGGTGGAAAGGGGCTAGAAAGGTGGGCCACGTGGTCTGCCCACCACTCCCTAAGCTAGCTTGCTGCCCTAGCATGATTGGGCAATGGCATACCAATGAGGCAATCTGAGGCAACCCACAGTGGGTGGGAGATCCTGATCTGGCCTCTGGCTTTGCTTCGGGGAAGGTAAAGACACAGGCAAAAAGCCAAGGGCAGCAGCAGCAGCAACAGTTAGCACAGGCATCAGCAACCTTTTTCAGCCGTGGGCCGGTCCACCGTCTCTCAGACCATGTGGTGGGCAGGACTATATTTTTTGGGAGGAAATGAACAAATTCCTATGCCCCACAAATAACCCAGAGATGCGTTTTAAATAAAAGGACACATTCTACTCATGCAAAAAACATGCTGATTCCCGAACTGTCCATGGGCCGGATTGAGATTGGGCCGCATCTGGCTCATGGGCCTAAGGTTGCCTACCCCTGGCTTAGCAGAACACCCTCTGTTTGCCACACCTCTCAGCAAAAAAAACCATGGCATTCCTGGAAAGCTCATGCATTGCTGTTGGTCTCCTCCCACCCTCCCGGGGCGTGGGTCTGGATCTGGGCTTGGGGCATCAGTGGCGTGCTTTGCCTCCGGTGCCAAAAGGACTCAGGCAGGCCCTATCTGTCCTTCTCCCTGCCTTTTTGCAAAAGCCAACCTTATAGGCTCGTTCTAAGGATTATTAAGACCAGTGCTTTTGGGTTTTTTCTGGGGATACTCAAGGATACGCAGTACTGGCACTTTTCTTTCTTTCTTTTCCGAATGTTAATAGTGTGGCACTTTCTGTAACAACTTCATGGTGAGTACCAGCACTTTCCACCCTCCAAAAAGCACTGATTAAGACAACGTACACAAACTCTTCTGGGTAATTTTAAAAGTGTTAAAACTGGGTAACAGAAAGTGCATTATATTGTTCGTAAGCAAGAACGATCATTCATTGTTACGACAAACTGTGATTATGTTTTGCTTCCCATTTCCCATTGGACAATAGCCTTATTATTATTATTAAAATATGCCTCCATTAATTAAAGCTGATCCCAAAGCTTTAGGCGGCAATCCACACTCCACAGAATTAGATCTCAGTAGGGGCCTGCACAGCTTGTTACCGGCCAAGCTCAATGCAATCCAGCGCCTATAGGAAGCTGCCTTATACTGAGTTAGCTCATTGTTCCACCTAGCTTAGTTTTGCCCACACCGGCTGGCAGTGGCTCTCGAGGATTTCAGGCAGCATTCTTTACACAAGGGAGTGGACATGGAATGTTTTGCTTGCAAAACAAATGCTCTCCCGCTGAGCTATGGCCCTTCCCCTTGTATGTGTTCGAAGGGGCCAGACCTGACGAACTTTGCAAAACAGCAAAACCAGGAGGGTTGGGGGGGGGGGATTTTTGTTTTGTTTTGTTTTGTGTGAGAGCCTGCTGGGTCATCCTGGACAATTGGTGAGTTTAATGTTGCGCAGAAATGCACCGGAGAATAACAGGATTGTGGGTATTGCTTGTTTATGTTTTTCTATGCACCAGCAATTAATTTATCCATTTCGCACCAACTGCTGGATAACCCTTTATTATTTAGTTTTCAGAGTGACCGCCCTGAAACTTATTGTCCTGGCTCTCTCCACCTTCCCGCTCCTTCAGCCCTCTAGATACAGCTGCCCCCTGGTGTTGTTTAATAAAGTCATTTCCTCCCTGTACATGGTTGCATTCCCAGTGCAGAAACGATAGTATAATTCCTTGCCCTAGAGGCCGTGATTCTGCTTAATGAGCAGCATATTATTAAGCATTTCTTCCAGTTGTTTGGAGCATAAACTTCTGCTCCAGCGGTGTTTAGTGTATACCAGTCTCCTTGGAACAGTAACCAGACTGCAGGGGAGGGCAGGGGAAAAAGAAAAATATATATGCTTGTAATGTACATTCCACAATAGGCAACCCAATCAGAAGAGATGCTACCCAAGGAAATAAATGTTCAGAAGTCCATCGACTGCTGCACCAAAATGCCCAACATGTATTGTGTTGCCCCAGCTTCAGTGGCCTTACTGGAATACAATACTTGTCCTACAAGGGATCCAAGTGGCGCTGTGGTCTAAACCACTGAGTTTCTTGGGCTTGACAATCGGAAGGTTGGCAGTTCGAATCCCCGTGACAGGGTGAGCTCCTGTTGCTCTGTTCCAGCCAATCTAGCAGTTCGAAAGTATCTGAGTGCAAGTAGATAAATAGGTACCACTGCGGTGGGAAGGTAAACGGTGTTTCTGTGTGCTCTGGCTTCAGTCACAGTGTCCTGTTGCACCAGAAGCAGTTTCGTCATGCTGGCCACATGACCTGGATAGCTGTCTGTGAACAACACTGGCTCCCTCGGCCTGAAAGAGAAACGAGTGCCATAACCCCATAGTCACCTTTGACTGGATTTAACTGTCCAGGGGTCCTTTACTTGTCCTACAGCAGGCTTCCTCAACCTCGGTCCTCCAGATGTTTTTGGCCTACAACTCCCATGATCCCTAGCTAGCAGGACCAGTGGTCAGGAATGTTGAGAACTGTAGTCTCAAACATCTGGCGGGCCGAGGTTGAGGAAGCCTGTCCTACACTATAAGGTGCAATGTGGTACAGTGTTCATTTTGGGCAGCAGGATCTACGGGGGTAGCAGATCCAACCTCCAAGGAATACGTTGCCTGCTGCTGCTGCTGCTGCTGCCGCCGCCATGTTTTTCTTGGAGGCTGGATCTGTTGTTTCCTCTGCAGCCCTCCTAATGCCGCCTCTACAGTGGCCTCTTGGTGAATAGGAGGCACTGCTGGTATCCTCCCACCCTACTTCCTGGTGTGTATTCTGCCCTTGTTCCTGGTGTAGATCTTCACTCACCCCTTCTTCCCTGGCAGGGAGGGAGGAGTGACTCAGGTGCCCAAATGTCTTGGGCTGGCCCTGCTTGACTCAACAGTGTTTTTTTTTTTGACGATGCGACTCACGGCATTCACCTCGCATGCAGAAACGCAGGCTTGTAATCCCCTCGCAATCTTCCCGCTTGTCCATTTCCAGAGGCAACCGTTTTAAGCTACGACGGAAGCATGTTTATGAAAATACAACTCCCCGTGGTGATGCACACCGAGGCAGAAGACGTGTCCTTGCGGTTCAGGTCTCAGCGAGCTTATGGCATTTTAATGGCCACCACTTCGAGGGAATCTGCTGACACGCTGCGCTTGGAACTGGATGCAGGACGAGTTAAGCTAACAGTCAACCTAGGTAACGTCCCTCCCCGACTCCCACCCTGAAGTTTACATCTCAAACATCCTTTTTTGGTGTGCGTCTTTGCCTGCAAACACCTATTCAACAGCCTGTTGGCCACTGAAAAATCAAATGAAACTATATATATGCCATGGTATATATATATGCAATTCTCATGCATAAGTTCATTATTTGTTGAGTTTAATTTTATATTTACACACTCCACCATAACCCACCATTATTAATTCTGAACCTCAGTCTGTTCTAAAAAGAGAAGACCACCAGCATTAGTAGGCAAGCTGTTTTTGTTTTGTTTCCATCTTACCCAACAAGTTGGGTTTCTCAGCCCAGGATTTCCCATATTGCTGCTTTACGCAAATAAATCCTAGTTTGAAACACCTGCCCCTGGGTGCTGGGGAAGCTCTGCTGGTGTGTCTGCATTGCGCATGCAAGCTTCATGCGCAGTGTTTCATGCAGCTTCTGTGGAGCACTGGATTTGGGTTCCCAGAGGGTCCGGTCTTCTGATGGCAAGGGGGTGTGGGGTAGCAACTGGGAAAAGCTCCCCTGCCTCAGCCAGGCAGTCTACTCACAGAAGCAGTTTAAAGTCAGAGCTGCGATTCTGTTCTTTTCATGATAAGTGGCGCTCATGTACACTTGGGGCTCTGAGGCTGTGTACACACTCCGGTTGACTCTGCATCCAATGCTGCTGGTTTGTGAAGCTGTGTGCACATGGTGTTAGCCACAATCCACATCTGCCCTGTAGTTTCTTGAGAAGTACTGTGGTTTGATTAGCGCCCCCCCCCACACACCTGCTTTAATCCAACTTGAGAACAGAAGGAATGTGAAGATCTCCATGCCCTTTTTACAAGCCGGTTTGGAACTGGATAGTGAACTTTAAACAACAGCCTAGCTTTGTGCGCCAGGTTGATCAGGCCTGAGACAGCCTGGGAATCTTTCTTTGCAAAAAGGGGATGCCAGGATGAACAACCCACACAAAGAAACCCACAACCTGGGGGGGTCTACCTTTACAAGAGACTGTAGCCGTATACCAATATGACACAGCTTCAGGTTTTTCTATTCCTTCTGGAAAGAAGCTGTAGAAAAGGGAAACTGAGTTATTAGCACACTTGTCCTAATCACACACACACACACACAGAGTGGGGAAATGCACACACAAAAAGAGGATCCTGCAATGAGCGGCTTCCAAACACATCTGGCCATAATGATGTGTACAGTGACTTGCAAATGTGACTTGAAGCTGAGCTGTAGGGAAAACAAACATATCTGCGTTTTAAGCTGTATGATATGTGCACAGCCCAAAACCGCACTGTTGTCCTGAACAGTTTGCTCATGCGAACTGAGTTTGCCCCAGCATATAATCAGAACCTACTCTTGTTAAAAACCAGCAAGCTATTTAGCCCTGTGTGTTGTACTTGATTTTGGCTTAATGTATCAGAACACATAATATATATGCAAGCAACAAAAACCTGATTGCAAGCCACATTTTTGTTTGTTTCTGGTCTTCTCTACAGAGCAGCCTGGCATTACATACTTTCAAATCCATCTCCCTCCCTCCCTCCTTTGATTTTTTTTTAAGAACTACCCCCGCTACAACTTCATAGTGATCTTGTGTGTGTGTGTCACAAATAACACGACCCTTCAATGCCCAAAGTCTGCGGCCCTCAGCAAACAGCCATGTGAACACAAACCACATAAGCTCTCCTGCAGAAATAATATCATGCTTTCCTAGGTTTTTTTTTAAGCATTTAGAAATAATTGATCGTTGCTTTATTCACTGAGGAACCAAATGCAGGTTTACCAGAACGACTTCAATTTTGTGTGTGTGTGTGAGAGAGAGAGATTATTTCCAGGACTTTTTGTACAGCATTTAAAACAAAGCAAAACAAAAACCCTAGCTCCGGCGTGATTTCGCTTTTAAATTGCAAAAGCTAGCAGGGCAGAGTGATATATTCAAAATCCTTTTTTTTGTGTGTGTGTGTATAGGAAAGCTAGGTAATTGAATTTTGATTCTATGAATTCGATTCTGCAATAGGGAAATCAAACAAGGACAACTCTTCTTTAGCTTCAGATAGAGCCCTCTAGTGATATTTTGGAGTTTCTGCAAGCTGGTGCATTATTTTGATAGTCAATGATGGCTGTACGATAGTGACCAGGAGAGGGCTCTTTCAGGAAAGCTTTCTGTAGACAGAGGCATGTAGGTAATGTGCCTTGGCTGTTTGCCACCACTTTTCTGATGCGGTTGACGACACATGACAAACTCAGCTACATGGAAACAAAATCTAGGTTGTTATTTTTTTTAAAGAAATAAAAGCGATAATATTGATGACCCTCGAAGACCATGCAGAGGAACAAGAGTATGCTGCTCATTTGAGAAGGGCGTTTCAATTTGCCCATGCAGACTGCACATTTCCCTTACATTATGAATAAAATAAAAGCATCGCCCTGCCTGCTATTCGCCATGAAGGCGGAAATAAATTTGCTAACGCTTGCAAGAGAGAGGATGTCGAAAAGCATCCTCTCAAAAGTCAAAAAAAGCAAATTATAATCTAATAAAATAAGAGATTTATAGGGGAGATTACGAAGTCGCTTTTGCGATGTTTACTGAACCACTTCAGTAAAAGCTAAGGGTATTTCCAAGGATTGAGAGACCATCTAAGGTGGTTGGAATATTACAGTTACAATTTTAAGCTTTAAAAGTTGCATCCTCCTTTGAGGTATTAACTGTGATCCAGAATGTGCGATTATTGGCTTGGCTTGTACTATTCCCCATTGTGACGGAGCACTTTTATTATTTTTTAAATTAAAATTGAGAAGATTAACCTGTTCTTTCATATATGGGGGAGAAAGTGGCAGCCAGCTTAAATCCAGTATCTGGACCAGTTTTCCCGCAAGCCTTTATTATTCCCCACTTAGATTTGTCACCATGTAGCTTTGTTTGAAATTGGCCATATTTTTTTTATCCTCTATTTCTACTCACTTCTATTTATAAAGTTTTTTATCACCATATACCTGCGTTCTATGGCAATACCGAAATAATCTGAACACGCAGTGGCCACGTTTGCATGTGTCTGTCCCCGGAAGGGTGGGCTGTGATTTTCTTGGATGTCTGCAGCTATTACTTTGAAGGATAAATTTTCATTTCTCATCTATTCTTCCCCATCTAGACTGTATCAGGATTAACTGTAATTCCAGTAAGTGCCTATTCAAAATTTTTAAACTTATCGTTCCTCCATTTATGCAATGTTCACAAACTTTAGATTAAGACATGGTGTGCATCCTTTTTTCGTTTTTGTTTGCATACTTAAAATGACTTTCGTTTGAAAAAGACGTAGCAAATTACATGAGTGTGAAAAGAAATCATCGCACACGGCTTTCCTTCCCTGCCCTAGAGTTACCTTCTCACCGTCCCCACCCCACCACCTGAAATTTCATGCCAAACATCTAAGGAGTTTCAAGGACAGTTTAAAGAATCAGGCATAGAAATGACTCAGGGTCTTCTGTCATCTGCAGAGCATCTTTCAGTTTCCCTAAAAGTCAAAGCAAATGTGGAAATGTTGCCCCTGTGTTCCAGTAAGACTAAATATGTCTTGTGTATGAGGAAAGGATGACTGTAAGACAGGAGTCAGCAAACTTTTTCAGCAGGGGGCCGGTCCACTGTCCCTCAGACCTTGTGGGGGGCCGGACTATATTTTGAAAAAAATAATAATGAACGAATTCCTATGCCCCACAAATAACCCAGAGATGCATTTTAAATAAAAGGACACATTCTACTCATATAAAAACACCAGGCAGGCCCCACAAATAACCCAGAGATGCATTTTAAATAAAAGGACATATTCTACTCATGTAAAAACACACTGATTCCTGGACCGTCCGCGGGCCAGATTTAGAAGGCGATTGGGCCGCATCCGGCCCCTGGGCCTTAGTTTGGGGACCCCTGCTGTAAGAAGTTTGCATGCACACGAAAGCTCATACCAATAACAAATTTAGTTGGTCTCTAAGGTGCTACTGGAATGAATTATTTTATTTTATTTTATTTTGTTCCTAATATTTCCCAATTACTGAGGAATTATCTGCCTTTTTAAAAAAAAAATATTTATATTGAAATTTTCTCAGACAAATTAGAAACACATAATGATAATAAAAACAACAACACAACACACACAACAGAACTTGACTGTGAACATACTCCTGGTTCCACTGGAGCCAACTCCAGGAGGCTGTGGGTTCTGGGCCCCCACAAAGTGAATGGGCAATGTTGAAGCCCTTTGTCGCGGGCACCCACAATATTTGGCGCAAGATGGCTCCTATGCCTGCTTCTGCTTGTTGATGTGCAGGGCAGGGTGGGAAGATGGAAGACGGCACAACCATAGAGAAGAAACAGCAATCTAGAAGGCCAAAGGAAGTACTTTATACATGTTTAAGGTACCTTCGCTCAACCTTTCTTCCCTGACAGCGGCGGCGGCGGCACCATTTTGTGGTTCGCTTCAGATGCCAAAACGTCTTGGAACGGCACTGTCAGTCCCACTTCTTTTTCCAGTTGGAAGTTATGATTGCTCCATAAGTCTGCAGGCTTGTACACTGGGAGTAAATTCCGCTGAGCTCAGTGGAGCTTACTTCCGAGTGGATACGTATTGGATTGCACTGCACATGGGTTCCCCGCCCCCCAGCCATCCTAATATAAGGGTATATACATATTGAAATGAACTTTCACAGTGTGGTGTATCAAAAATCTGTTTATGCAGCGTTGAAAAACAACAAAAACCAGATAGAGCTTTAACAGATTAATCTATTTATTGATTGAAGTTCACACCAGTAGCTTTTCTCCACAGCCTCTGTTAATTTAAGGCAGCAGGTCAGGGGGGCTGTGTGTGAACTCTGGTTGTTCAATGCGTGCTCCCAACTACCGGTAGCATACAGGGGTCAGCAAACCTTTTCAGCAGGGGGCCAGTCCACTATCCCTCAGACCTTGTGGGGGGGCCGGACTATATTTTGAAAAAAATAAATAAATGAACGAATTCCTATGCCCCACAAATAAACCAGAGGTGCATTTTAAATAAAAGCACACATTCTACTCATGTGAAAACACCAGGCAGCCCCCCCACAAATAACCTAGAGAGATGCATTTTAAATAAAAGGACACATTCTACTCATGTAAAAACACGCTGATTCCCGGACCGTCCACAGACCGGATTTAGAAGGCGATTTGGCCGGATCCGGCCCCCGGGCCTTAGTTTGCCTACCCATGAAAGGAGTTAGGAAGGAGGGCAGGGCCCATCTTCAGACCAGCAAACAATGAGGTGAACCTCAAACAGTGGTGAGGGAAAAATGGTTGCTATTGCACCTGATGCATTTTTAGCATAGCAAATTCACTAGTCATGGGCAATGGCAAATAATGATAAATAAATCAGGAGGCAAGAAGCTATCGCTGTGCCTGACAAAGCTGTTTCTCTACTTGAAATGCTCTTTAAAATCAATTTTTAAAATAAATAAATAAATAAATTCTACCACCTTGAAAGATCCAGTTAATTATTTTTACATGCCTATACCAGTGTTTTTCAACCTTTTTTGGGCAAGGGCACACTTGTTTTATGAAAAAATAACGAGGCACACCACCATTAGAAAATGTTAAAAAATTTAACTCTGTGCCTATATTGACTATATATAAAGTAATTCTCTTGAATAGGAATCAAATAAACACATTTTTTCCCACGGCACACAAGGCAACATCTCGCGGCACACTAGTGTGCCGTGGAACAGTGGTTGAAAAACACTGGCCTATACCACCCCAACATACATGCGTTGCACGTTACAACAAGAATCACTAATTTAAAGCGACAAGATTCAACTAGCCCCTTTCAAAGTTTCAGCTCTCTTCCTTAGTTGTAATCATAGAATTTTCTCCCAGTCTTTAAGCTATAACCTGCTCCCTTGCAATTTCCACACGTGGTTCTGGTCCTGCCCTCTGGAGTTACAGAGGGCAAGTCTGCCCCATCTTCTTCTAGACACCCCTCCAGATATTTGAAGGCAGCATTAATTCCCTGCTTAACCGTCTCTTCCTCAGGCTAGTCTTTCAGCCGTTCGTTCCACACAGGCCATGCTTTTGGGATCCCTCATTATCCCGATGTGCTTGTGGGAGAATAATGTACCCACTGAGCTCTATGTATGGAAGACAGCTTCCTTTATGTGGCATGGCATGCTCTACTTCTGCCAGTCGAAATCCAAGGAATATTACCTTGATCATTGGAAAGAATATAAGAACCCTTGCACACATCAACCTCTGCATATGTATCTCCTTGGAAGATTTTGGCCATTGCCACCACTTGCAATGTTTCCCCCCACATTATTCTTCCATTATTGATATTCTTACAAACTAAGAATTGAACTCCCTATTCCAAATAAAAGAGGGTGTGCAGTCAATGATATTTTTTATGGCCCGCAAGATTATGTTTGTGTGATGGCTTCTTTTACACACTAAATATATAAGATCTCTTAGACTGAATTGGTTTTTTCCCTATGTGTCTTACATCATGCTTGATAAATTTTTAACCTTTTCTGATATTATTTGGATTAAGATGCTATGTTCTGAAAGAGGATTGTGGACTGTGATTTTATTTTGAGTCTGTGGACCTCCCAAACTTTCTATAGTAAGTACAGTACATTCTGGTTTTCCTTTTGTGGTGGGCAGAGGTGTGGGAGAGAGTGTTAAATGTTGCAGATGTTGTGTGACAAAAAATAGCTATCACGCCCTTGTTTTAAAGCAAGTGACTGAGGCATGATTGAGTCAAAGCTAAATGCTTCTTTTCCCCATTGATTTCAATGGGAGAGGCTTAAATATAACCTTAGCTCTCCCATGGAAGGTAAGTGGGCTCAAAAGTTGTTAACTTTGGCTGGAACATGTTTTGAATTTCCATTCAGGAAACATACTGCTATTCAATCCCAGTTCACTTCAATGGTGCTTGCTTACTTACTGCGTTTGGCAGTAGGCGAACATTTGATGGATTACTGCCGAAAGCATCATTCTCAAAACTCTTTGGGTTTTCTAGTTCCAGGTTTGTTTGTTGGTTGGTTTGGAAACACTTGGAATGAGATATTACTTGTTCGCAGTGCAAAACAACAACAACAACAAAATGTGTGCCTTTCATCCAGTTGCCTTCCTTCGGTGGGGCAAACTGAATTACAGGTCTTTCTATATGTGATAACGACAAAATAGAAACTAAAGTGGAGAATAATAGCTAACGGGAACAGAAGTGTCATTATTAATTATCATCATCATCGAAATATTGACCGTAGTTCTCAATCTCAAGCATTCTGGTAGTTCACATTCAAATATAACACATGCATTGTATAAAAAGTATGATCAATATTTTCCAAAGCGCAGAAGTACGTAGTGACGATTTAGATAGTGATGTACCAACAAGGTGGAAAATACTATTTAAATCAGAAATTGCCCTCCCGCAAGAAAGGTTTCAAAATTTGTGTCAGAATCGTAGTCATTCAAGAGAAAAAGAGCATATTGTTGATATATATATATATATATATATATATATATATATATATATATATATATATACCCGTCTCTGGCATTGCAAACAAACCACAATGCAAACGTAAAGTCACAGGTATAACAGAAAGCAAGATTTCACCACAAGCACAATAAATTACTTTTGTTATTGCTGAGAAGTGCATTTGTTCTGTGGAGCTAATGGCAGGTGGTATAGGACACATAGATTTCCTATGGAATACCCATAATGCCTTTCTATGAGCAAAAAAACTGTGGAGAAGAACCGCGAGTAATATGGGTTATATCCAGCAAAGTTGTATAGACCCATTGAAAACAACAGACTTCAGCTGTGTTTACTTTCAATTGCTTTATTCTGAATATGACTTAGTTGGGGAACTTTTTGACCACCAATTGTTGGTGAACTACAACTTCCAGCAGTCCTAGCAAGTATGGACAATTGTCAGGGATGATGGGAATTGTATTTCAGCAAATCCTAGAGAGCCATATGTTCCCCGCACCTGACTTAGTAGCATACAGCACTTGCTTGTGAGCTGGAACTTAAGTGGCAAAGTGCTTTCATGTTCTGTGTGCACTATGTGAATCATTCTATTAATTTGTGGAATGAGGATGCTAGGAATCGGTAGGCCTGGTAGGTGTGCAACAAGCATGTTAACTCTACACGCACAGTGGTCGTTCATCTGTTAACTGCATGTAAGGTGGGGAGAGTAATGTTTCGATGGTGTGTTTTAGTCATGGCTGCTATGGCAGTTGTGTCTTTTCTCGTCCCACGATTGGAGCACTGAGTCAAAAGGTGAACGTAAGTTGCAGTTAAGTATACTACATGATCTGGGTAAAACTTTGAAACTGCTAACACGAGTCCCCAGACGTAAAACAAGCTAAGGGACGTGGTTGGTTTTCATGTAGTGGTCTCTCTTTTGCCACACCTCCATTTCAGACCCCTTTGCAGTTTCTTCTTTCCATGTTTCCATGTTTTGAAATCATCATAAACTGGAACTGGAATAAAATTTTAAAAATCCTTCCAGTAGCACCTTAGAGACCAGCTAAGTTTGTTATTGGTATGAGCTTTCGTGTGCATGCACACTTCTTCAGATACTGCACACGAAAGCTCATACCAAGAACAAACTTAGTTGGTCTCTAAGGTACTACTGGAAGGAATTTTTTATTTTATTTTGTTTTGACTATGACAGACCAATACAGCTACCTACCTGTAACTGGAACTGAAACAATCGTTTGCAAATATTCGAAACCCACCCCGAATTTGAAATGTTTTGAATTCGAAATTAAAATCATTTTACCTCAGAACTTTCCGACGTCTCTTAAATGTTTTCATTTTAGCAGGCATCAAAAACTGTCAGCTGTCAAATAATTTAAAATACCAAATACCATTGCATTTTATCTTCAGTATGCTGTCACATGCTAAATATCATTTTGTTTGTACTGTCAGGCATCAAATACTGTTATCAGATGTACTAGTATGACAAGTGTTGATAGCAAATCTCCAGTGAATATTTAGGGAAATATTGTAAGAATATCTACAGACTGTTTGAGATCAGTCAATATACATATCGAATTCTGGTGA
This sequence comes from Lacerta agilis, assembly GCF_009819535.1. Lineage (NCBI taxonomy): Eukaryota > Metazoa > Chordata > Lepidosauria > Squamata > Lacertidae > Lacerta > Lacerta agilis. The sequence continues at coordinate 105,404,766 of NC_046314.1, read as the reverse complement.
ATACATTTATTTCAGCTCCACCATAAATTTCCTCTTATGATAAAACCATGCTGACTGTCTGCTTCAGTTAAGTATGCTGAATTTTAGGTAAGCAATGCATACTTAGGAATCTACAATTTCATTGACCAGTTATCACTCAAGCGTCATTAAAGATAGGAAACAAATCTCCTGTAAATGACTATTACTATGAGTTGCTCTGGTCATGTAAACACTGCCACCAATTGTCAAGAAGGCATCAATAATTATGGCCACTTCCAGCACCAAATGTTGGAGTTTATTGTGAATACACCGAAGTCATTCATAGCATTCCCAACATTGGTCCTTCCAGTAAACTCCAGTTTCCTGTAGCTTAGGGACACCTGGATAGAACTGCAGGTACCAAGATGGAAGTAGCTACATGGGAGCCCCTGGAACATGGCTGAGCAGTGGAACTGCCATTGAAAGAGAATTAACAGAAGGAACAGCAAGACTGGAGCAGAGTATGTCATGGAGATTCAAGCGGGTAATGTATCAGCCAGTGGAATAAAATACAATGCAAACATTTGCTCCTACACTGTGGCTGTTAGGTTGGTTTTCCTTTTCTATATCCATGCTTATCACATTGTATGCAATATTTCAGTGGAAATGCTTATCAGCTGTAAAGGGAACATCACTATTGTGGGGAAAATAGAGCCCCAAAATCATTTAGACTTGGAGGATGCAGCTGAATGTCTTTACCGTTGCCAATTTATTTACATACCATATTTTCCCACAAGTAAATCTGTGCTCAATGTTGTTGTTCAGTCGTTCAGTCGTGTCCGACTCTTCGTGACCCCATGGACCAGAGCACGCCAGGCACGCCTATCCTTCACTGTCTCCCACAGTTAGGCCAAACTCATGTTAGTAGCTTCAAAGCAGTTCACAAATAATAATATCAAAGTCTAAATACTGTAATTCAATGACAATGCATAATCAAACACACAGTATCAGTGCAGTGGGAAAAGACAATGACTCAACCATTTACAGTTCATTCAACATATATAAACATTTAAGTAAGTACACAACCTATAAACAGATCAAGACAAAGTATCCATTAAGCAACTCCCGTATGAAGGCTCCTAGGATGACCCAGGGCTATGCAGGTGACACCAAACATCTCCTGATGGCAACCACAGAATCTCTCCCACTTCTCTTCTGGAAACAGCCCCCTTATCATAAGATGATGGGAGAACAGATATGGCAAAGGAAGAAATTTAAGAAAGGAATACATTATTTTGTTGCTGTTGTTATGCAAGGCCAATTTGTACTACAGCCCTTAAAACACATACACTGCCGTGTTCTCCTCCCTTTTAATGGTCTACCTTAGAACTGAGGCATGACTCAGTGTCAGACATTGTTCCCTTGACTGGCCTTCTGCACGTGTGGCCAAGGTGGCTCACGACATCCGCCCACCTCTTCCTCTGTGCAACAAACCTCTTTGTTTCCTTTCCGTTCTCCCATCACTTCCTTCCCTGCGGACAGCAGTACTCAAGCGACCCATGTGTTCGTTACTCTCCTTTACAGCTACCTTTCTTTAATGGGACTTGAAATGGAGCAATACTTAATGGGTTGTACTTGAAGATTGCACTTTCAATTAAAAAGCACACACAGGCAGATATTTTGCCTATTATCCCACTTCCTCTGGCTCTCACTGACTGAAAAGCTCTCTTCCATAATTGTCAGGTCTCAGTAGGCCTTAGCTGATACTCAGAGATATTTTTTGTATCCACTTTGCTTCTTTCCCCCCTTCATTACCAGATCTGTTTTTGTTTTTTAGTAGGCACTTTTGGGTGATGGAAGGAAGCATTGCATGTTTTCTTTTTTCCTCCGTTTTGCTTCCGTTCATATGTGCTCGATGTGTATGTCAGCACTGTGTCGCTTCTAAAGGTGGTCATTCACTTTAGGCCACTAATTTGAGTGCTTCCTGCAGCATTGCATGAGTTTCTGCAGTGCCTCTGCTTCTTGCACCACTGGAATAATACTATATGTTTCTTTCATGTGGCTCAAAGCTTCTGCGGCTGGCTTGTTAGAACTTGAAGGGGCCACTCGTATGGAGCGATGCCCATTCTTAGTTGTGAGAGATTAATGGTGCGCAGCAAGGCATTTTGATATATATCACTGTCATGAAACTGAGAGTCTATTTTCTATGCGGCAGTCAAGCTTTTCAACTTTTGTGCTACTTTTAAAGTGACAAATGGCCAGCAATAAATGTCAAACTCTGATCTTTCACTTTTTGCTTTGTTTGGAATGTGATCTTATCTACATGTAAGCACAGCCGTGTCAGTCTGAAAAGGCCACTGCTAAAATGTCATCATGAGAAACCCTAAATCAGTCTCCCAGGTGGCTTAATTTAGAGATTGGTTATAATGACGTGTTCTGTCCCTTTCTGAACACAGTGGTTGATTTCAGCTGAGGTTTCGGAGAAGATAGAAAAGAAGGTCTTTCAGGTTTCAGCCAGGAGATTCTCTCCATAACTTTATGCCATTGCTCTTATCTTTCTATCATGCCTTTCCTTCAGGGAGACCATGCTATCATCACCCAGTGAGTGTGATGGTTGAGCAGGGAGTCGAAACTAGGTCTTCCTAAACCCAAACTAGCACTCCCTCCATCAAATCACCCTAGCTCTTAGGTTGGCTACTGAAGTAGAAGACAAGGCAGCTTCTTCTTCTGTTGCCCTTCCTTTCATGCCTCCTCCATGCTGCATGGCACACCTGAAGTTCTGCTCTCTACAAAAGGAAGCAAGCAAGGGAAGGCCCAAAACCAGGTACAGGAACTTTACTTGGGTGAGTAGGGGATTATCCAGAGCCTAACCAATGGAGGGAGCCACATCAACGTTGATAAACAGTACCAGATATCAGTGTTTGAAATTACTGTTTCCTCACTTTCAAGACAGTAGCAGTGATCAATGAAAGTGTTCCCCCAAGAGTGATTTCAGTGCTTTGAGTCTGGTCCATGCTCCATTTCCTAGACTGCTGAGAGGGCCTGCATGCTTAATCAACTGTTATTGACTCACTAACAGAAGATACCCAGCTCAGGAATTCTAAGTATTGTTTTAACACTCAATTGGGAGCCACCCAGAGTGGCTGGGGAAACTCAGCCAGATGGGCGGGGTACAAATAATAAATTATTATTATTAAGTAACCAAAACTTGCTGAGATTTATAAATGGATAATGCTATTTGTTTGTTCCTTACCAAATCGGTGCAGTTTGGAATGGCTCAGCCCGCCATTTTGATTCAAAATGGCACCCAAAGGGATAAAAGCCTCAATCTCAGTAATGATAATGCAGAATTTGGTTGCTGTCGTGGTCCCCAGTCGCCGCCCGGTTGCAGCTGGTTGTATGGTCTAGGGCTAGGCAGTGGCCATGGCCATCAGGGCGTTGGGAAGGCATTGTGAGGAGGCCTGCTTCGCTCATGTGGCATGCCCCTTTGCAAGTGCCTTGCAATTTTCACTTGCAAGTATTTCTGCAATCCTCAGGACACCCAAGCAGTTTCCACCTCTGTTATCTTATTGCCAAATGCTAGGCAAAGATAAGTGGATGGAAGATCAAACACGCAGTTCAGACACAAAACATTTCTCAGCTTGCATCTCTGAGAGAGGCAGAAACTTAATAAGGACCATTCATCTCCCTGGTATCTCAGGCTTTCGGTAATGCACTGGGCACATAAGAGACTGCCATCCATTCTCCTGCGGAAACTGCAAAATCTCATTTGATGATCAAATTGACTAATACATTATCCATGTGTTATCCTTATAGGATTTACTGCATGGATTGGGCAAAATAAAATTATCTGTCCCCACCCGTCCCCACCCCTAGTAAATAAAAAGCCTCAGAATGCAGCAAATTTGGTTACATGCTTGGTTGGTAGATATGGGCACCTTACAGGCCTTTACTATATTCAAAAGCTGCAGTCTTGATTTTCCTGTTGAGTCTGATAAAGGCGTAAAAGATCATATCATTAAAACCAGCTCAGGATGATGCAAGCTACAAGTTCAGATCTTGCTACCACCGTTCAGATATTGGTATCAAAGTAAGAGAACAGAAGGAAGGGGACACCAACCACATTCAAAGATCAGTAGATTTCTTTCTTTTTTGCCATAAACCTGGTCATAAAATCTCTACTCGGGTATAAAAAACCTACCCCCCCCCCCCCGCCAGGGAGTGATAGGCTAGACTCACAATTCCCAGACAGGAAATATGACATTGGTTAGGTGGCCCAGTGAGATCTTCGGACCTGTGTTGGAACTGCCCCAAGGTGATGTGGCTTTGTTTGTTTAGTCTGGGGGAGGCAGGCAGGTATAAGCTGGAGTACAGCTTGCATTTGTGCTCTTTGAGCATTAAGTTGAACATTCAAAGAGCTTTCTCAGGTCTGTTGGCACTCTTTTTCAAAGAAACAAAACCCCATCAGGTGCAGTGAAGGTTCCTGTACCTTCGTTGGTGTAGATGAGCACATGCAGCTTTCCTCCAAGGGTGAGAAAAGATGCCAGTTGTCTTCTACACAATTACAAAAAGTTTCAGAATGCATTTTCCGTGGGCCCTTGTTTACAATAACAGGGAGATGTCCAATAATAGAATGAACAGGGTTCCTCTTCCTTAGAGAATACAACAGGGGACATGTGGAACGATGGGTCAGAGAATTATTGGATTAATTCTCTTTTTTAAAGGCCATTAATTCCATGAGACGCTTCAACAGAAAATATGACTGCATAATGAGCATTTATGGGACCTGAAACCTAAGCAGATGCTAACTGGAAGAAAAAAGAAAGATTGTATTATTAAGAACAAGGATACATTAGGGCAAAGGTGAAATGACAAAGGACAAGATGGGTATTTTTTTAACGCCTCGTGCATCAGGAAGTGACCTTACTGCAGGTTTCTGCTACAGACCTCCAAGCCTGACCAAAGACTTGTGCGATGCCTTCCTAGAGCTGATTACCAAACATTTAAAAAGGAGAGATATTGTAGTCATGGGAGACTTCAGTTACTCTGATATCTGCTGCAACTGAAACTCTGCCAAGAATGTAAGGTCCAACAAATTCTTCAATAGCCTCATTGACAGTTTCATTTCGCAGAAGCTGGCAGAAGCAACAAGGGGATAATCTATCTTGGGCTTGGGCCTCACTAACAGGGGAGTACTGATAAATGAGGTGGAAGTACTGCAAAACTTGGAGGATGTGATCTTGCCCTCTTTGGTTTCGTGATACAGAGGCAAGGGAAAGTGTCGCGGATTGCTCCACGGCGTTGTAGCAGAGAAGTGCAAAAGCCACAGGTTCTTTAGTGCAGTATTATTTTAATGTGAGCTATATACATACAGACAGTTCATACAAAGACAAGTAGGACTCACTCTCACTCTCTCTGACTCCACTCTACACCACCACACCCTGCTTAACAGGTTCCCCTTTAATACAAGACAACAGCCAATCATCTGTCGGCCCACTCTTGCTGAGTCACTCTGACACATTAAGGTTTGCAGGTCTATTGCATCAGCTTCTTTTACTTTTCATGCAAGCTCAAGCCTGCAGAATTACTAGGCTACACAACATGTACTTTGGACTTTAAAAATGCTGGTGTCAAAAAGCTTAAGGAACTGGTGGATGAGATCCCATGGTCAGAAATACACAAAGAGGAGTTCAAGATGAATGAGAGTTTCCTAGAGATGAAATACTGCAGGCACAAATGCAAACAATTACAGCGAGAAAGAAAAGTGGGAGGCATCTAGATAAACCACCGTGGTTTACAGATGAGCTGGGAGCCATGAAGGGCATGTATAAGAAATGGAATAAAAGGCAAAGTATGAAGGAATAGGATACATAAATTGCCAACAGTTTCGGGGAGAATGCCAGGAAGGCTAAAGTTCAGATTGAGCTCTGGCTTGCAAAACAGATTAAAGATAATAATGATTGTTATTTCTTCTATGTTTGAAGCAAGAGGAAGAACAAGCAAGCAATGGGTCCTCTGTGTGGAGAAGAAATGCTGATGGAGGAACAGAGAGAAAGCAGAAATGCTCAGCACCTACTTCTCCCAAAAGGAAAGCATTGCCCAAACTAGTAATAACAGGTTAAATGATGCAGGGCCAAAGACAGGAAAAGTGGTGGAAAGGGAACACCTAGCTACTTTAAATGAATTCAAATCTCCAGGGCCTGATGAGCTGCACCCAGTGGTACTAAAGGGTGTAATTTTCAGAGTCTGTAATCACTGAGAATTCTTGGCTGATAGCTCACTGCCTACTTTCCTCGCTCCCTTCCTTCTCTATTGTTTGCTTTTAATGCCTCTGTTTATCAGTCCCACCCTTCCTGGCATCCGTTCCCTTCCATTTTCTCTTCCATTTTCTCAAGCTTCTTTTTCTACCAGCTGTTACAAATTAACAAATGTTCCCTGGGAGGAACTGTAAGTAAGTCCAAAACTGCCATGCTTCTGTCACTGCCGATGGACTTGACTGACATCGTATGCCTTCAAGGCTGCTTTCTGCAGGGAATGGCTGTGCAACCTACTTTCCCATGGGGAACTCAGGCCCAAAGCTAACCCAGCCACATCAGACATGGTTTGGAGGGGGGAGGAGCCTTGTGGGCCAAATTGGGAGTCTTGCTGGTTTCGCGATGGTACCATCCATAGTAGTTTGTCAGGTCATCATTTCAATTGCAGAGTTTGGGTGTCCCTTGTGTGTTTGTGCTGACCTTTAAAGCCCTAAACGGCCTCGGTCCTGTATACCTGAAGGAGCGTCTCCACCCCCACCATTCAGCCCGGAAACTGAGATCTAGCACCGAGGGCCTTCTGGCGGTTCCCTCGCTGTGAGAAGCAAAGCTACAGGGCACCAGGCAGAGGGCCTTCTCGGTAGTGGCGCCCGCCCTGTGGAACGCCTTCCTATCAGAGGTCAAGGAGATAAACAACTACCTGACATTCAGAAAATACCTGAAGGCAGCCCTGTTTAGAGAAGTTTTTAATCTGTGATATTTTAATATATTTTAATATTTGTTGGAAGCCGCCCAGAGTGGCTGGGGAGACCCATCCAGATGGGCAGGGTACAAATAAATTATTATTATTATTATTATTATTATTATTATTATTATTATTATTATTATTATTAGTTTACCGAATCAGAAACACTGTGTTCTGGAGAATCCACATGCTTTCTTGGGAGAAAGTGAGAGTCATGGCTTGCCACAGACATGAGGTGTCTTGTATTCTGTATACCGGTTAAACTTTGCAAACAAGGTTTAAACCAAGTAGATTCCCCGAATAAGCAGTTAATATCTCTTTTGGAACTTCTATGCATGATTGTGCCTACTATTCCACCCATTTAAACTGTGGCAGTTAGCATGAATGCAATAAGACATTCTCTTTCCTAGCTGCTACTTTGCTCTCAGAGTATAGGCTTTTTAGGGGTTTACTTTAATTAGTTCTTTTGTTGTTGTTTTTTTTTGCGTGGAATATATTTCCATATAGAAATAAATATGCATTAGTCATGCACAGCCGAAAAAAAGTTCAGTATTGCCATCAGCAGTTTGTTATACGTGAATCCATTCCCCACTTCATGAATTTTTCCTAGATAAAAAGATCCCAGCAGGCACTTAGTTCTTGTGCTCTTTAAGCTGTTACTCTCCATTATCATTATGAAAATAAGATCAGTAGCTCAATTCGAAATATGTTTGCTGAAGAGGTAATGGCATTAAAAAGCTTGTTGGAACTGTGTGTCACCACCACCAACAAAAAAATTCTATTAAAATGACTTTTCGGTGTCTAGTATGTTTTACATTTGTGCCTATTAAAATGCATGAAATATCTCTTCTTATCTCCATTAGGCATTCAGCAGCTTATTACTGAGACCTTGTAAACTGTTTCCTTAATATCTGGTACTTCACAATGAGTGTAACAAATCATGCTTGACAAGATACTTAGAATTGCCATCCAGGCACGGCTCCCATTGCTAGCTGGGCATAGGATGCTGTCCGTTTAATTTTTTCAGTATTTTTCAAGGCCTTAATGAAAGTCTTCAGGAGACTATTTCCTGCTTAATGTACTGATTTAGATGCACCTAGGAATGGTGGTTCTTTTAATTTTGCTGTCTCTCGGCTTCTCACTTTTCCAATATTAAATTCAGCTTGTCACAAAATTCCGAAGCAGCCGAGGAAGGGGGAAATTCTCATAAAAAAATGTTCTTAGCATTTTACTTCACATTTATTCTAATGCAAACATTTTTAAAAGCAATTTCCCCGTAATACAATGCATTTTATATTTATAAAACAAAACATGTTCCTTTAGGAGAAAGGGTTGGATAAAAGTGCAACAGCAATAATTGAACAATAATTTATTGAAGCAGTTTTCACCAATCTTATTCACCCTTTCCACTAATACGTGAATTTTGAAGGCTTGCTGCATTTTGATTTGGTAAAAAAATATGCTTGAACCCCAGTACTTACCTGACTACCTTCATAACTTTACTACTAAGTAAGAGTAATTCCTGTTTTAAAATGTATTAATCTTCCTGTCAGCAGTATTTCAAGTGAGAAAGGCATGATACAAATGTAAGAAATTTGAAGCCATTTCTGTCTAAAACGTGAGCAATAACATTATTTCAATTTCTACATTCATTTCAAAACTGTTTGAGAGCACAAATCAGGTAAGTTTTTATAACTTGCCTTCTACATATATTTGCTGGTATTTGGGGATCACAAAAAATAGAGAAGAGGAAGATTATGTCTGAGCAATAACTTAAAAGAAAAACATGGAAAATAATGTAGAAATATTATTCACTTAGTGTCTCCTTACCTTATAGCAGGGGTAGCAAATATAGCAACTACAACTCCTATCAGCCCCAAGCACTTTGACCAGTGGTCAAGGGTGATGGGTGTTGGAGTCCAACAATATCTGGCAAACACCTTGTTCACAATGCTGTTACTAAAAACAAGGCAGGGAAGTCGTGACCAGTGATCCAAAAACATCAATCCTGGCATCAGATTTCACTCAAATAACTAAGGGTGCTTCTAGACTGTCACTGTTTTGTGAGGATGATGAAATTAATTTATGAAATAAATAAAACAAATTCACATGCTAGAAAATTCAGGTTGCCCAATTAAAGTCGCTTTGGTGCTCTTGCGCAACAAATGTGTTTCCCTTCCATTTCTATTTATTTTTCAATCCTCAAGCTTTTTGCAGGAAGGGAAGTGATTGGAGACTGCAGTGGAAAAGGTGGGATGGCAATTGTTTCATGCAATGTCATATATGCCCACCCCAACCAAATTAGAATGAATGCTCAGCAAACAGCTGTTGTTGTGTAATTTCCCCACAAATCCTGGTGATGGGGTGCCATCACCAAGAAGGCTCTCCCCTACGTTTTAGCTGGTGGGCCCCTGCTAAAAATGATATAATCAAAAGAACCTACCTGGTGCATCCTAAAAAAAAATGGGCAGGTCTGTAAAGCAAAAGTTGTACCATGGCTCCAAGTTCGATTGGACATAAATACAAGGACCTTGAAGCAGACTTGGTAGCATATAGGCAGCCAGGGCTTGCCCCCTGCCCCCTCCGAATTGCTGTTACAACTGGATAATCCATATGAAGCTCTTGGAAAACTTAGAGTGCTATACAAACATTAAGTATTAAGTATCTCTCAGCAATTTCCAAGTGGTCATTGATTATGATTTAAAAAAACACACACCTTCTGATCAGGCTTTAGAATGAAACTGCTAATGCGAGATAGTTCTGAGTTCAAAGTGTGGAACCGATAGATAAAACTGATTAAATAGCAACAACAACAACAATATTGTTATTGCAAATATTGCAAAGCCATTACGTAACCAGGCGCGGCAGCCCCGGCCCCCAGGGATCATAAGAAATGAATAAAAGACTCTGATAACGTTATGGAATTAAAATTAGGCCACAACTTTATTAAACATCCGAATGTAGAAAGACCTTGGCTTAGGCCTTGGGCGTGTATCCCTCCCAACCCCCCCCCCAAGCTGGGGGACCTGGGGCTCATCAGGGTAAATGGGATATTGGGGTGATCTGCAAGACGTAAGTGCAGCAGGCACCCAGCCCATATCCCTGCACACAGGGTAGTTCACTGACGACCTTTCAGTGCATGGCCAGTGACACCCATAGATATAACCCCTGCAGCAAGCACATCACTTCACTCCCCCTCTATTGCACTGCCCTTGAATTTGGGACTTGATACAGCATTGTCTCTAGGGACAGATGGATCTTCCATAGAATAGAATAGAATCATAGAGTTGGAAGAGACCACAAGGGCCATCCAGTCCAACCCCCTGCCAAGCAGGAAACACCATCAAAGCATTCCTGACAGATGGCTGTCAAGCCTCCGCTTAAAGACATCCAAAGAAGGAGACTCCACCACACTCCTTGGCAGCAAATTCCACTGTCGGACAGCTCTTACTGTCAGGAAGTTCTTCCTAGTGTTTAGGTGGAATCTTCTTTCTTGTAGTTTGAATCCATTGCCCCGTGTTCCCTTCTCTGGAGCAGCAAAAAACAACCTTTCTCCCTCCTCTATATGACATCCTTTGATATATTTGAACATGACTATCATGTCACCCCTTAACCTTCTCTTCTCCAGGCTAAACATACCCAGCTCCCTAAGCCGTTCCTCATAAGGCATCATTTCCAGGCCTTTGACCATTTTGGTTGCCCTCCTCTGGACACGTTCCAGCTTGTCAGTATCCTTCTGGAACTGCGGTGCCCAGAACTGGACACAGTATTCCAGGTGAGGTCTGACCAGAGCGGGTGACCATTCCAGGTGAGGTCTGACCAGATGTAGATCTTCACTCACCCTTTCTTCTCCCCTGGTGGGGATGGGAGGCACCATTGTGTGGTTCATCTCAGGTGCCAAAATGTATTTGACTCACCCTGATGGCACTAAACAAATTTGCTTGAAAATAAGCACTGTTTTGTTGTAGGGAATGGTACATATCCAGTTGGACACATTGGACTATGACATGTTTAAGAAGAAGAAAGAACGAGAGGGTGCTGTGGTGGCTGGCATCAGGCTGTATAGGCCACATGGCATGCCCAGGCAGACCTACTTGCCACCAACACATCCTCTGCCAGCTGTCTAGATGGGCATCTGGTGTGGGTGCCAGGGCTTCAGGGCCCTCTCCTCTTTCTTTGATGCCCAGCCCTAGCTGCCATTAGCTCCACAGGTTGATGGTGAGAACAGGATGTGTCACTTCTCTTTCAGTCCCAATGGGTTCAGACACGAAAGTTTATGTGTTGACCACCCCAAACCTACTCCCACTGAACTCAGCGGAACAATTGCATTTCTCAGCAAAAGGTCAGAGGTGTAAAAGATTGTTTTAAACCGTAAAGAGTTAAAAACACACAAAACATCTCAGGCTAGGAATATAGCTGTTGCAGATTCAGACTCCTAGGAAAATCAGCATCCTTTTTCCTAAATTCTGTGTGCCTCTGCAAGAAGCTGCATTAAGAATGAAATGAGAGTTTGTTTTTGTTTGTTAGCTTTTAATTATGGGCAGTAACGAGTGATTGCAAAGCTCTAAATGTCTTCTCTTGATAACTCTGGATAGGCAAATTGCTGTAATCCTATCTTTGTTTTTTGATTTGCAAAAACGAAAATGAAACCCACTCTCTCACAAAACAAAGGTTTCAAAATCATTCCAAATCAGAAGCTGAAAAAGACCAGTTGCTTATTTTCTATGCTATTAGCTGCCGCTTGGAATGAAGGCACCTGCAAATTAAAGGGAGTTTATTTACCTCATCATAAACTCACAGTCCAAATTTCTTCTTTTTTGAATTTACATAATTTTTCCCAATCTGCTTGTTCTTAATATACAGTGATGAAATGTTACTAAAAGGAAATCTTTAGAATGCTTTGCTAGTCCCCTCCACCCCTCCGTGTTCCTATCTTCTTAACTTTTAAGTGTGTTGATCAATCTGGATGAACAGTGTTAATAATATCCATATGCTTTTTTCAGCCCAAGTTGGAATGATGGTGGTATGACATAAATTGACACAGTCAAAACATTATGGTTGGTAACCATGATTCTGAGCTTATATATGCAGAGCCAGCTTGTGCATAAATATTTTGCGGTGCATATTTTGCAGTGTGAGGATGGCCAAATGTATTATTTTGTAAACATGTCTGAAGCCAGATTTTTTAAATGAGATATGCTCCCCCCAAAAAAATGCAGATTGGAAAGGGACATTCTCACATATTTTTTTTTTTTTAAAAAAATGTATTCAAGTCTTTGCATCCACATGTGGGTTTGTTTGTATAGATTTGTAATGTGGGAAGCTACATATAATTCCTTGAAATATATTAGTGATACACTGATACCAGAGACAGTGCATAGGAAATTATCCTGTCTTCTCAGTTTTAGCCATCTTCACCACCTTTTCATCAAGGCTGCTCCAATCTTTCTCTCCTTTCTTCCCCACCTTCTTCATTTTTGAGCTCTTCCAGAATCCCTGACCTATGAATTGACCTTCCCATCCAGAAAATGTGCACAAGAACAGCTCTTCTTCATCCCTTCACAATAAAAAGAAGGGGTTGCTGATGCCTTTCCTCCTGAATCTAGAACATTTGCTTCTATAAAATTAACCGCATTCTAAGTTAGTCAGATGAATGTTTGGTGCATGATTTCTCTGAACATAGAATCGGAGGATTCAAACTCTACACTGTAACTTACAGTAGATGTAGCACATAAGGAAGTGATTTATAAAGAGTTGGTCTAGAGAATATTCTACCTCAGCATTATCAAATCTTCCAGGTGTTTTTCCTGGTCTTGCAACTTAAAAATTATGGTTAGGAGAAGAGCTTGTATCAATCATGCCAGCTTTTGCAACTTCAAATCTCTCTCTCTCTCTCTCTCTCTCTCTCTCTCTCTCTCTCTCTCTCTCTCTCTCTGTGTGTGTGTGTGTGTGATTGTTGAACAAAGACCACATGTGTGTTTTCCCCCTTTTATTAAGAACTTTGGCATTAATACAGCAAAATAATGAATATGATTCAACATCGTTTTGTTTTCCATCATTCCAGTATATGACAAAAATTATCCAAATGCCAACCCCCTCATTTCCTAATTGTCTACTTTCCCCATCTCATACAAAAATATGCCAGTTTTGTCACTAGTACTTCATACACACAAGTACTTCATACACACACACACACACACAGAGAGAGAGAGAGAGAGAGAGAGAGAGAGAGAGAAATTAAAACTAGGAGAGCTCAAAGTGACATTTTGGAATATATTTGAATGTGAAAAACAACCTGGAAGTGGCCCACATCAAGTTGTCAATGGCATAGTTAAGGTTTGGATGAAGTCAAGAAGATGTGACCCAGGAAATCACTGTGACTTAGACCTTTAAAGCACATTGGAACACATTCTTTCCCACAAAGAATTCTGGGCACTGTAGTTTGCCCATCACCGAGTTACCATTCCCAGCAACCCTTATCAAACTACAATGCCCAGAATTCTTAAGGGGAAGATGAAAGGTATAGTGTAGGGGTAACCAATGTGTTGACACTGCTGGATTATGACTCCCATGAGCCCCTGCTGTCATGGCTAGTGGTCAGGGATGGTGGGAGATGTAGTCCATCAACATTTGGATTGCATCACATTGGCTACCTTAGTGTGTACAGAGCTTTACTGAATGGGAATAACTGCGCTATGATGCTTAAGTTAACCAGTTATCCTCAGGAGCAGCAGGGAGAATCCTGTCTCGTTGCCAGTCTTGTACAACTGATATTCTGATCAGGCTCCATCTTGACCTTTTCCTCGGGCAGCAAAACATCTTGGGCTAGTTCTGGAATTAATGTTTGCAACACAGTGCTTCAGAACACTGCAGTATATAGTTGTTGTTGTTTTTGGTGCAATACGTCCTTATGTGCCAAATATTCATTCTTTTATAATATCAGAAGTTTCTAGTGGTGCTCAGAAGGAGCTGTCACACTGCTGGATCTGTGTTCTTAACACCCAATTTATTGTATTCTTAATGGAAAAGGTTTCATTAAGTTTTAAAACCAGCTTTAAAAACAGGGCCCTAATGGAGAAACAGGTCGGGGGGGGGGCAAAGTCATTTGAAAGGAGTTCCATTTGTTAAAGAAAAAAAATCAGAAAGATAAACACAGATGACATTTAGAAATTATACAATATTCCTACAAGGCCTGGCAATTCTGTGCCAATGAATACATCAGAAATCCAAATAAATGAAAATGAACAGGTGCGAAATTCCCTGTTTGTCAGGGCGAGCATAGGTTCCCCCCCCCTCCTTGTATACTCATTTTATCTTGCTCATTAGTCACAAAAGTGTACATTACCAGACAACTACTGTTAAATTAAATGAGCAAATCATTACCGCAGAGGCATCCTTTTAAGGAATCCAAGAAGGTTAAGTCCACAATTTTGACAGGTTTCAATGCTTGATGCTTTTATTTTGCAGTGGCTAAAGAGTGTGTGTCACTGGACAATTTTTCACTAAGGTTAAAAAAAAAAAGTTGCAGTTAACATATGCAAGAGCCAGCTCTACCATTGGGCAGATTGAAGAGCATTTGAGTGTTGTGAAAGGGCAGTGAAGTGTTAGTTATGTGAATTTCTGTCTCAGTACATTCTGCTTCCTGAGATGGTACCAAGATACCTTGGGTACTATGCACCTTGACTTGGGAGAGCAGAGGCAATTTTTCTGCTACATCGCAGGAAGCAAAACGTCTTGGGCCAGCCCTGATGTAGGATGAATGTGCACAAACACTTGTGAGCATGCACATTCACATACATAACACATGCAAATAGTGTGAAAAGGAAATTCCATACATCTTGGAGAAGGCATCCATGTTGACATAAAGGGTTTTTTTTTAATAAAAAAAATGCATTGCATGGTCAATATACATAATCTCTGTGTTCATGTCCCGTCCCCCCCTTAAAAAAGATGATTGATTCATTAAAGGTCAGAATATATGAAAAAAGGTAAAGTTGAAAGTTGAGTCTTAAGTCAGCTCCTATTTATCCTCCTGAAGGAGCCTAGGAATTCTTAGTGGTCTCTGGCACACAGCCAATATCTCTCTTTAAGCACAAAGAAAAGGTAAACTGAATTAGAATAAAGAAGCTTATTTCTGAAATATGATAAAACAAAGAGAGTGATAGAAGATTCACATTTTCATGAATTCACCAGCACCCTTATAAATGCAGAGCCAACATAGTTACAGTACTGCAATTCCATTGGGGCACTGAAAGCTAGCAAGCTTCATATTAATTCTCAACTCAATCATTCCTAACATCTTTCAGCATTGTGTCTGTTTAGAAATGATGGGTCAATACAACTGAGGTCACAGGCAACTAAGTGCTTATCTGCATTAACAGAGAGAGAGAGAGAGAGAGAGAGAGAGAGAGAGAGAGAGAGAGAGTCAGTCAGTCCTCTGGGCATTTCAGTGTGTCTGGGATGAGCAGTGCATATGCAGATGTGCCCCTAGATGTGGGGGTTTTTTTTCACCCTCTCCAGCTGTGTGAACAGAAGCCTGCCTTTTTCACATTGTTCTGTCTTGCTGGACAGCAGTTTTGAATGAGAAGGTTCTATGCAACTCGGTCGATGGGTAAGCAGGACGCTGTACTCAACATTTGGGGTTCCCAACAAATTGCACGTACACCAGGATCAATTTTTGAAAGTGTTTATGTAACTCTTGAAGTTGTTCATTGGATTTCTTTCCAAATGCTAGTGAAGTTAAGGGCAGACAGACATGAATTCTCACCAGGGTATGCACTGGAGTCAAATTGTCTCAGCTGTTAAACAGTCAATTGTTCTCTGCAATTATAGTGACTCGGTGTGATTGATTTGCAGATACGGTATGTGGTTTGGATAGCACAGTGTTGTCTGTAGCCAGGTCTTCAGCAAACGTGCCATAAATGCTTCTTCCTGATCTAGGGTATTTGACTTCAGGCCTCTTCTTGCATTGATGAGTGTTAAGAGGCTGGGGAGAAAATAGCAACCCTAGCCCCCTCCATGTCACTTGCCACTCAGTGATAGCAAAGGCCACTCCTTAACGGACACCACTGCTGCTTGATGGTAAGCAAGAAGGAGAGGACAGAGAGGACAGCTTTTCATGTCATCACACTTGCTGTGTCCCTGGCTTCCAGGTGCTGTTCCACATCTCAAGGCAGCAAGGAACTGTTAACTGAGAATAGATTTTTCGTATTGAAGAGTTTTAAATGCTTATAAATATTAATAAAAATATATTCATTCTGATGATGCAAGATTAGACTGTGATGAAGGTGCCCTTTCAGATCAACTGATTGTATAAACACACCACTCACTCTTTATTTTCTTTCTGTGGGTTTTATTATGGCTAGGGGCCTCAAAAACTGGAAGCAGCCTGGACACCTCTAGACTTCTAAGATGTCCTCACTAGCACTTTGACTTATAAAAGAAAGTCCAAGTCATGTTGTTCCAAAGTCTTCCATGATCCTTTCAGTTTAGAGATTCTGACTGCATTATATTGAAACTCCTGCCATATACAGTCGTATTAAGCACATTTATTAACACAACAAAGCATATACAACTTGAGCCAGGAGGCAACTTTCAACACAATGAAATAAGTTATCACACATCTGTACCCTAAGACTAAGGTTATCATTCTTCTAGCACCTTTATTGAAAAGCTGCAACTTACATTAACTTCTGATACTGGTATCCACCATCTCTGCATTGACTGTGCCCATTTATGAAAACCCAGTTGGCCAACTTTGCCATTTTGAAAATATAGCTCACAAGTGTTGCAAGATGACATGTCTGTTGTTTGAAGTCTGCAGAGCCTTTGACACTCTTCCAGCTTGTCTTTGGAATATGTTTTATAAAATGTTTGCTCCAGCCAGATTCTCTCTTTCTCTTCTCTTTCTCTTTGTTTCTCTCTCTCTCTCTCTTTCTTTCTCTCTGTGAGGTTCACATGTTGACTCATTTAAAGATTCCATAATAACTGTTTGGCATACCCTACAGGCAAAGGTCCAGAAACCCTTTTTGCTGGCTATAACCTCAATGACAATGAATGGCACACAGTACGTGTAGTTCGAAGAGGAAAAAGTTTAAAGTTAATGGTGGATGATCAACAAGCCATGACAGGTAATAATGAATAATGGTTGCTTATTTACCAGATATCTCCATTCAGTACAGATTTGGCGATGTTGGCTGTGACCCAGATTGTCTCATTTGCCTACCTGACACAACGATCAGAAGAGTCTTCATCTGCTTCTGTTTGAGCTGCACTGATCCAACAGGCCAGTGGCTTCCATGCCCTCTAATTCTGAGGGATCACTGCTTACTGCTCTGATCCTAAAGAGGGCTATGGTTAAAGGTGAAAGATCTGAGGAAGAGGGGGAGAAACCAGCAAGATGATAGTTAAGTTAGTTAGTTAGTTAGTTAGTTAGATGATAGATAGAAGATAGATTAGATAGATAGATAGATAGATAGATAGATAGATAGATGATAGATAGATAGACAGATAGATAGATGATAGATAGATAGACAGATAGATAGATAGATAGATAGATAGATAGATGATAGATAGATGATAGATAGATAGATAGATAGATAGATAGATAGATAGACAGATAGATAGATGATAGATAGATGATAGATAAATAGATAGACAGATATTGATTAGCAGACAAATAGATGGTGGAGGTGGGAATGTATGCAAGCAAGAATTTTGAGGAGGGGGTTTGCTTTGTAAACATAACATCAACAACTATCAAGCCACTTTCAGAAAGGCCAAAGGTTTGATCCATGGATTCTCATGTATTGAAGGTAGTCTCAGTTACATTGCAGCACAGGTAATGAAGCTACTCCACACAGTGTTGGAGTGACCATGGTAGTCCTCCTGTGCATCAGCTTCTGCACCCACACTTCCTGATACCATATCTCCAACACTGTTCGTCCTGGTGGGTTTTATCCAACAAAGTTGTCCCATTAACACAAGGACTTCTGCCCCAGGAGCACAAATTTGCCTCAGAGCATTGGGGTAACCACCAAAACAGATTGGGGCATGCAGGGAAGGAAGTGAAAAAGGAATCCCCATTGCTTAGGCAGAAGCCTCTGTGATGAAGGAATGATCTCATTGAATACAAACCAATGTCTTGCTTTTGAATGCTCAGGCTGAATGTTCACCAAAGTTCAACCCCTTTCGGCGTGAACCATGGGAACCTATTTTTCTCTCCTGCTGGTATACAGTATATTTTGGTTGGCTCATGGTCATTACCTGAGACCCTGGGAACTGAGCATCGACTCAATACTGACTTTTTTTTGTTTCTGACACTAACTTCTCAAAATTCGTTTTCATTTAAAGGTCAAATGGCTGGCGATCACACAAGACTCGAATTCCATAACATAGAGACGGGGATCATAACAGAGCGCCGCTACTTGTCCTCAGTCCCCTCCAACTTCATTGGCCACCTACAAAGCCTCACCTTTAACGGCATGGCATACATTGACTTGTGTAAAAATGGGGACATTGATTACTGTGAGCTCAATGCCCGCTTTGGCTTCAGGAACATCATCGCAGACCCGGTCACCTTTAAGACAAAAGCCAGCTATGTCGCCCTGGCCACATTGCAAGCTTATACCTCTATGCACCTGTTTTTCCAATTCAAAACAACGTCATTGGATGGGTTAATACTCTACAACAGCGGAGATGGAAATGACTTTATCGTGGTTGAGTTAGTGAAAGGGTGCGTACAAAACTCACAACACAACAATACAGATTATATTAACCATGAAAGCTGAATGGAGTTTCCATATTCAGGGGACAGGGTGTTAGACTAGACTGACCTCTTGGTCTGATCAAGCAAATTGACTGCTCTTATTTCCCTTAAAATCAGACAGTTCTTCTTCTTCTTCTTCTTCTTCTTCTTCTTCTTCTTCTTCTTCTTCTTCTTGATGCACTCTTCACCCTTAGGACGGGGTTACAACAATAAGTAGTAGTAGTAGTAATAATAATAATAATAATAATAATAATAATAATAATAATAATAATAATAAAAATTTATTATTTATACCCTGCCCATCTGGCTGGGTTGTTACAAACAGTTAAAAACAGCTTATAATCACAGAAATAAGATGGTCATGAAAATACACATCTCAAGTGTCAAAAGCTAAGTAAGTTGTCTTTGACACTTGCAAAAACCCACGAAAGATGGGTGTCAGGACCTAACTAATGCCTTGCCTACTTTACAAACTCAGGCTTCTTCATGGCAGATTGTATATATTTTGAAAGAGGTCTATAGTGCTTCTCATACCTCTCTCCCAACATCTCCCCTCTCTCGACATTTAGCTAACACCAGATCCCTTGTATATTCCCCTTTCTCATCTTAATATCTCTTGCTCAAAACAAGTCCCAAGGTTGGTGGGTGGGGACATATTTGTCCCCATGAATGAAACAACATTGCTCAAAAGGTTGTATGTATTCCTTCTGACTTAAAGTCAGCTGCCCAAAGTGCCGTGGCAAATTGGGCCCTTCACATCCTAGAAAAGTTGTGAAGGATATTGTCTCAGAAGAGGTGCAATTTCTGTGCAGTGGGCAGTGAGGAAGAAAACAGCACTTGTTCAATATTGCCATGCATCATCATCCCCATCACAAAATTTATTACCTGCCCTTCAGCAGCAGATCCCAGGGCTTGTTACAATAATTTTAAAATCGGTATTAAAAAAAGTTAAAACAAATCACAACCATAGAAATAGAAAGGGCTGTGCTCCTCAAAAACTCTCAGGGAATCTCTATAGATTTAAGCATTTAGAAGTAATAATAATAATAATAATAATAATAATAATAATAATAATAATAATAATAATAATAATATATTTATACCCCACCCATTATTTTACCACTACTCTCCTTCCCCAAGGAACCCTGAATAAGCTATTTCTTCAAGAGGGCTGGAACTCCAGCAGACAACTCCCTACAATCAGGATGAATCCATGAACTAGTATAAAATGGAGGGGTAGCATCAATATGGTCTCAGAGCATTGGGGGTTGGTCCATTGGGGCAAATGGGGCACTCCATCAACTGCACTTATCTAGGGTTGCGGGTGGCGCTGAGGTCTAAACCACTGAGCCTCTTGGGCTTGCTGATTGGAAGGTCAACGGTTCGAATCCCCGTGACGGGCTGAGCTCCCATTGCTCTGTCCCAGCTCCTGTCAACCTAGCAGTTTGAAAGCACAGTGGTTCGAGTAGATAAATAGGTACCGCTGCAGTGGGAAGGTAAACGGTGTTTCTTTGCGCTCTGGTTTCCGTCACGGTGTCCTGTTGTGCCAGAAGCAGTTTAGTCATGGTGACCACATGACCCAGAAAGTTGTCTGTGGACAAACGCCAGCTCCCTCGGCCTAAAAGCGAGATGAGCGCCGCAACCCCATAGTCACCTTTGACTGGACTTAACCATCCAGGGATCCTTTACAGTTTACCTATCTGCACTCATCCAGCCCTACCTGCCTGTCTTTTTACTTACAACCCATCAAGGGGTGGCTCTGCCTATCATTGGCTCTGATGCAACCTACTGTTGGCCGCTGTTCCTTCTGCCCCATCAGTCCCAATGGGAACCACCCTCCATTGTCTTACGAGATAGACAATCTGTCATTTTTTGGTGTATGATTACTTATAGGGAGTTTTGTTTGGGATGTTATAATAATATAATAATAATTTGTTATTTATACCCCACCCATGTTGTTATACCATTCCCAAAGCAGCCTTTTTAAAATATTCCTGCTGTTGCAAGTTACAACTAGGAAGACATCAGCTGGCTGAAGACCTCTGAATTTGCAAAAAGTTTAAATGAAGCGATGCATGAGAATGAAGAGCTGTCAGTTTCATTCGTTTGCTTCTTCCGGGGGAATGAAATCATTTGGCTATTTATTTATTCATTTTTTGCTCCCTGTTTTCAGGTATTTACATTACGTGTTTGATCTGGGAAATGGTGCAAATCTTATCAAGGGAAGTTCCAATAAACCTCTGAATGACAACCAGTGGCACAATGTGATGATATCGCGGGACACCAATAACCTCCACACAGTGAAGATTGACACAAAAATCACAACACAGAGCACAGCAGGAGCAAGAAATCTGGATCTTAAAAGTAAGTGACATTGCTATTTATAGAAATAATCTGCTAGGAGGACAGGCTACAACATTGCATTTTGATGTGCCTTGCACATTTGTAGGAAACATAGGGAGATATGCTGTATTCATTTACTGGGCCAACTCCAGTGGCAAAACACCTGCAAACCTGTGAGCTGCAGAGCATTATTCCAGAGGCATAAGTGTTCAGAGGAAAATGGATCAGGTGTGGTTATAAATTCTGCTTTGTAGCCAGGCTGTGGGATTGATTTCTGGCAGGGGGGAACAGCTTGATACTATATGGATCCACTCTAGCTGCTGCAGGTAGCACAAACATCACTGTGCCAAACAGCAGCCGGCATTTGTCTCTGTTTTCTCCTCCGTGGAGACCCAAATGTGAAAATGTCACTGAATAACTGTGTCGTATCAGTTTCTCCCAGTGAACATAGCATATTCCTCCTGGCAGAGAGCAGTCCCAAATAGGCTGCAAGTTAGGGGGATATTCTGAATGGTGTGTGTGTGTGTGTGTGTGTGTGTTGCCCATTCATTTGCACAAGGAGCAAATTAGTTGCATCCTAGAAAATCTCTGTTGAGGAGACACCCACACCTCCATGGTTACAGGCCCTGGAGTTAAGAGGGTAGATCCTGCGGGAAGTCTGAGGAGCATATCAGTTTGTATAGGCAAGAAGAAACGGTTTCATCCTCATAAGAAAGGGTGCTCACAAATGTTGGTGCCCCTGTTCAAATGATGATGATGATTTATACATGGTGATGATGATTTTTTTATTATTTATACACTGCCCATCTGGCTGGTTTTTCCCAGCCACTCTGGGTGACGCCCAGAAGAATAGCAAAACACGATAAAACTTCAAACACTAAAAACTTCCCGAAACAGGGTTGTCTTCAAGTGTCTTCTAAAAGTCAGGTAGTTTTTTAATTCCTCGACATCTGAAGGGGGGGGGCATTCCACAGGCACCAGTACCACCAAAGCCCTCTGCCTGGTTCCCTGTATCTTCACTTCTCGCAGTGAGGGAACCACCAGAAGGTCCTTGGTGCTAGACCTCAGTGTCCGGGCTGAATGATGGGGATGGAGACGTTCCTTCAGGTATACAGGGCCGAGGCCGTTTAGGGCTTTAAAGGTCAGCACCAACACTTTGAATTGTGCTCGGAAATGCAATGGGAGCCAATGAAGATCTAATGTTCACAAGCAGGATCCAAGTGTGCCTCAGTCCTCTGTATGGCGTTTCCCCCCCCCTTCCCCTTCCCCTTCCCCAAGGAAAGGTGGTGACAGTTGGCATCCTTTAGGTCCTGGGAGACCATATGGTTTCCTGCCAGGTATTACTAGACCCAGAATTCCTGGTAGGGAAAAGTTCCTTGGGAAGTGCTTGCCGGTGGCAAGGAGCAAGCTATTATTCATAAGTAGTGGTTTGATTGGAAACTGGAGGTGCTGCAGAAACTTATCAAGGGTTCGTCATCGAGAAGATCAATAAAAGCCAACAAGTTTCCCCGAAAGACTGCAATACAAGTGTATTATCTGCCATCAAGCTATATTTCAGATTGCAGTCTTTCTTCCTATACCAGCACCAGGGAGATTCTGAGCTCCCTGGGGACACAAGCCATTGCTAGGATATCTCTGCAGATATTTCTCGTAGCTATTTGAGGTGGCAGAAATTTCTGTGGAAATAAAAAGGAGAGTTTTTGCAAACCTCCACTCACATGGTGGGCTTGTGATGCAGTTTGTATCATGCCTTGGTAGTGTGTGGTAGATCGGATACAAAGGAAATGAAGGATCCGTTGCCTTACATTCTAACTTTATAGATAGAATAACAGCATACACCCCCCCACACACACACACGCACACAAGAGGTACCTGCAGGTTTATTTTGGTAGCAGGGGGTATCATGTGATTTGCTAAAATGTTTTGGCATCCTTTCCATTACCAAAGGGGAGTTCCATCCCCACAGTTCACTCAGCTTTACCAGTACAGTGGTACCTCGGCAGTCCTTTCAACTTCCAAAATGTTCCGAAACCAAGGTGAGGCTTCCGATTGGCCGCAGGAACCTCCTGCAGCCAATCGGAAGCCGCAGAAGCCGCATCAGATGTCTGGGTTCCAAAGAACGTTCACAACCCGGAACACTCACTTCTGGGTTTGTGGCGTTCAGGAGCCGAAACGTTTGACTCACAAGGCGTTCGGGATCCAAGGTCCGACTGTATTAACATTCACCACCATCAGCAAACATCTTTGGCTCCACTACATTTTCGGAATCAGGATTGAGAAGTGGTGCAATCGGTTCCATTTACAAAGTACAAAAGGGCCAAGTTGCCTACTTTCAGTAGGATAGCATGTATAAAAAATAAATCCTGCCCACATGCCCTCTGACTTCTTTCAAAAGTTTCTGTGCACAGCCTACTTCCTGCAGTCATCATCTGATCACAGGAAGTTGTGTGGCTGCATGATCTGTATAGGCAGTGCTGCTGTTGTGGATGTGCTTGAACGAACAGTACAAGCACAAACAGCGGCTTTCTAATCAGTTAAGATCAACTGTAGGCATTGCAAGAACCATGTGTGAACCATGTGCTGCTGTAAGGAAGCAATTTGCGATTAAAATAAAGAAAGAAAGAAGATCCATCACTGTTTTCATGTGAATTTTTTCCTAATAAACACGTTCTTGTTTTCAGATTTGACTAATGTACAAATTCTTGTAAGCAGTTTCCCCTAATGTAATGCCTTTTTGAATGTTTTATTTTCATTAATATGTGTATTTATAGGAACAATTTACCCCAGTATATGCATTTTTGTACCCATTACGTGGCTGGTATTGCTATCTATCTATCTATCAATATAATATAATATAATATAATATAATATAATATAATATAATATAATATAATATAATATAATATAATATAATATAATATAATATAATAATTGGAAAAGTGCTAACATTAAACGATGGCTGTTTGTTTCACCTATAAATGGAAACTGAATCGAATTTATCCCCCAACCTGGTCTAGCAATACTTTCTTCTTTTGCCAATCCCCTTCTGAGAACTGACCTGGATACCAACTGCAGAAAAATCTCTCCAAAGCTTGGCGGTTGTTTGCTCACCTCTACACAATTTGTTTCAGCTGAAAAAGTTATCCCCGTGTTTCTTTTTCATTTCCAAACATGATACCTGACTTTACAGATACCATGCTTAGTAAAAGCACTAGAGGGCACCATTATGTCACAAAATATCCTTCCTGGTGCAGTCTCAGGGAAGGGGGGGTGGCGGCGGAGAATTTCGCTGCAGTTAAACTCAGCTGAAATACCCAGCCTAGTTCTTTTTGTTTCCACCACGTTCCAAATTCTGTAATAATAACCCTTCCGTGCAAAATCTTTCCCACAGGGTTTCTAACCTTGAAGCTTCTAACAAAAGCACTAAGACAAGCATATTGACATTTTAAACTAGGGAGTGGAAGTGTAAACACTTGTAGCGGTCATCTCCCGTGACTGGCCTCGATGAGACAGATTTGGGGGACGCAGTCCCTGCTATTTCAGATGGCATTTGAAGTTATGACCTTTGCAGGGGCGGTATTTCTTTCTTCTGTCTTACTGCGTGCAGAAACCTCTGACATAACCCAAAACGCAGGCAACCTCCCCTCCCACCTCCCAATTCCTCATCTATTTTGTAGAAGGCGTTTTGTATTTATTTCTCTTCATTTCTCCTTCAGGATTTTTTAAATTCTTATTCTTTCCTTTGACTGAAAAAAGGCCTCAAAGTGTCTCGTAAAACTTAAGGTTTTATGTGTGCATATGGATACATACAAACTCTTCAAGTGTCCCGATTTTCCATGGACAGTCCCGGAATTACAAAAGCCACCCCAGCTTCTGATTTGATCCCAGTGTTTTCACCAGTGCTGCCACCACTGAGCTCAGGGAGAAGGATGTCTCGGCTCTGAGAGAACATCCTGTTGCCTCTCCGTGGCCACGACTGCTGGCCTCCTTCCATGGGCAGCTTGGGGCGGCTGCTGGAGAGCACGTGAAGAGGAGGAGGAGAGGTTTTGGCTACCAACGCCCAGCCAGCTACTTCCAAGGAGTCTGCCTGTTTCCTCCCACTCAGCTGCCCTACAGCTGAGGGGGAGGTGGCGGGCACCCAACCCACTGCGTCACTCCCGGGCTCAGGCGCGCTGCAGGCCCCGCGTTGAGTGCGACCTGGCATTTTGTCACCCCCCTCAGTGGTGACACTTTGGGGCACCCTGCCCCCACCACACACACCCTTCCTCCACCCCTGGCCCCTGCCCCCACGTGATGCATCAGCTCCCTTGGTGGGAAGAAAGGGGAAGTTCTGGAAGCAAAGAGTAAAAAAATGTCTATGGTCATAGTGGTTAGCGGGGGGGGGGGGTGTTCCCCTGGATATGTGAGAAATGAAGGGATGTCTGGTTCCGAGAGCACTTCACAGGAAAACTCATAGAGCAGGCCTTAACTCAGTGGCAGAAGATCTGCTTAGTATGCAAAAGGTCCTGAATTTAATCCCTGGCATCTCCAGGTAAGACTTGGAGAATTTGCCACCTGAAATCCTGGAGAACCGCTGCCAATCATTGTAGACAATACCAAGCTAACTGGGCCAATGGGCTGATTTGATATGAGACTGCTTCTTACATTCCTATTCTTTACCCCAGAATTCCAGAACAAGGAGTCTTGATTTTGTTTATTTTTATTCTTTTTTTAAAATGCTTTGCGTGTCTATGTCCAATATTGGCCCTTTCTAAAAACTTTTTTTTTTATTTTATTGGTGTGTGCTTTTCCTTTTGTGAATTTGTCAAATTTGGTTCCCTCGGTTTCTCATTTCCCCCATCTTAAATTCAGCTATTCGCATTTCTGCAGCAATTTGTGGTTTATTTGTTTATTTTAATTAAGGGGGCCCTCCTGAAAATCTGCCAGCATTTCAGTGTGAATTTCTCCCAATGAAACAATTTTTGTTGTTGTTTGCAATTTTGTGACCGAGGTGCACAAATCTGCAAGCCGTTCCCCCTAATATATAATGTGTTTTTGGGTTATGCCATTTTCACAAAACAAAATCATTTTTAGGCACACTTCCCTCTAATTATATATGCTTTTTGGTACAAGTTCTTTTTTGGGGGGTGGGGGGACTGTGTCACAAAAATAGGAATAGTGTGAATTTTGAAGGATAATTTTGTTCCACTTTGCATACTGCTCTGAAAAGTGTGACGTAGGTAGATTTTCCTTTAAATGTGAACTGACATGAATCCCCCCGCACATCCCTACATTTCTGGGATTCTGTAGCTCCATTCAGGTATTAAGGGGCCCTCACTGATCCCAAGTCAGTGGGGAACATAATGTATTTCTTTAGGTTTTTCTCCATTATTTGGAAATCTGATTGTGTATGGTTCCCTATTGTGCAGGGAGTTTAGAGTTTAGAGCAGACTCCCTGGTGCATGCCTTCTCCAAGGCATGCACGCGATGACATGAACTACAATGCGGAAGTTCTCATCTCACATGATTTGAAGCACATGGGGTCTTTAACACCTGAACAGGGCTTGCCTGTGCTCTTTCTGATCTCATATTCTTTCGTCAGGGCAAAGCAGTACATTTGCGAGAGCCAGTGTGGTGTAGTGGTTAAGAGCGGTAGTCCCATAATCTGGTGAACCGGGTTCGCGTCTCCGCTCCTCCACATGCATCTGCTGGGTGACCTTGGGCTAGTCACACTTCTCTGAAGTCTCTCAGCCCCACTCACCTCACAGAGTGTTTGTTGTGGGGGAGGAAGGGAAAGGAGAATGTTAGCCGCTTTGAGACTCCTTCGGGTAGTGATAAAGCGGGATATCAAATCCAAACTCTTCTTCTTCTTCTTCTTCTTGCTGCCTGAAAGCTGCCTGAAAGCTAAGAGGGAAGTGAAATAACTGTGTTTGGGATAACCTCCTTCTCTCACTTGGGATATAGTACTCTAAGCCTGCCTACACACCGTACATTTAAAGATTTAAAATACACGACTTCTCCCGAAGTTCCTTTCTTGGCAACTGTACTTTGTTAAGGGTGCTGGAAATTGTAGCTCTGTAAGGGATAAACTACAGTTCCCAGGATTCTTTGGGGGGGAGGCTTGTGCTTTGAATGTATGGTGTGTATGCAGCCTAAATGCCCTACAAGCTTTGCATGGAAGTTTTTTTTCCTGCTTTCTCCTGCTTTAGATCTCCATCAATTGCCCTTCTGGCATCAGCAGCTGCTACACCAACCCCGACTCTCCTCTCAGAACTATTTGCATGCCTAGCAACCAACACAACTCACACTAATAAGGTGGCATAGATTAGCAGGGTCAAAAATGACTACAGTCATAGTGGTTAGCAGCAAATAATAATAATAATAATAATAATAATAATAATAATAATAATAATAATAATAGTAAGGGGCCCTTTAAATGCTCCCCTGGATATGTGAGAAATGAAGGGATGTCTGGTTCCGAGAGCAATGAACAGGAAAACATATCTCCAGGTAAGACTTGGAGAATTTGTCACCTGAAATCCTGGAGAACCGCTGCCAATCATTGTAGACAATACCAAGTTAACTGGGCCAATGGGCTGATTTGGTATGAGACTGCTTCTTACATTCCAATGCTTTACCCCAGATTTCCAGTGCTCCCCTGTGCAATGCCTACCCCCGTTTCATATTTCCAATCACCTTAAAGACCGAGAGAGTGAAGAAATGTGATAAAAGGCCATGGGTTGTCTTAGAGCTATAATGGGAATGTGTTGGGGAAGATGATGAGAAGGAGCAGCGGGAGTATCTGAAAGGGGAAATGGCCTGGAGGACTGGTTGGGGGGTGTGTGGAGAGGGAAGATAGAGTTAAGCATGGGAGGCTAGAGAAAGAAAGAAAAATCCAGAAGATGGTGTGATTCAAATGGAGAGAAAGTATGGATGATAGTGCAGAAGGGTGGGGACATGTGGATGCTGTCCTCCTCCCCCCCCCCTTTACCACAAATGTGAGAGATCACTTTTCAACAGTGAGGAAATACCCATGAAGATAATGGGAAAGGCTTCCCACTTACGGCATCTGTTACTTGCACTGTTATCTTGGTTGAAAATGGCCTCTTTCTATACTGTAGCTTAGCATTATGTTCACACGCATCCCCTCCTCTGATGGAGCTACGAGAAAGAGATTGGAAGTTCTTGTTTTCGGTTAGTTGCGTTTTAGCATTACACATAAATCTTAAATGGTAGTTTTTCTTAACTATGTTTTATTGAAACAAAACTGGTTTCATGAACCATACTTAGGTTGACTTCTTTCCAGTGCTCCACAGTTAAGTCCAACCACAGTTTGTCCAGGTTCAGGCATAACAGCAAACTGTAGTTAGTCAAATATAGAAGTGAAGGCTTCTAATTTCCTCCACACTGCTCCACTGGAGGAGGAAAGGGAACAGAGAGTGCATAAGGCTTTTTGGGGCTAAACCATAGTTTGGAATTTTATCTGAAAGCAATCTATTATTATTATTATTATTATTATTATTATTATTATTATTTGCATTATTTTAAGCTCTCTGGCAGTGCAAATTAATGAATACCAAACATAAATACATATGCATACTAGATTTTAAAAAAACAAACAAACAACCACCTCTCGCTTTTGAGTGTTTTCAACCATTATCAGCTGCATTCTCGTATATCGTCAATCAAAGTGGCGTGACACAGTTTCAAAACTGAAGCACTCCGTAAGACACTGTGCAGATAGATTCATCGGCCAGTGGTTGTGGTTGTTTTTTTAAATCGTTTTTATTAAACAGAATTGTGTTACAAAACAAATAGACAAGAAGTACATATAGTGTCTCCACTTTCAATTCACATTTTCACAATTCACAATTTCACATTTCATTTACATTTGGTTTGAGACACTATTGTCATAGACTGGGGGGGGCGCAAGGAGAAGGGGAGAGATTTGATTTGAAATGTGTTGCACACAGGTGAGAGTGTCTGAATGTTTGTAGGCATTCTTCTGGCAACAGATCCTTGCAAGCTTATTCTGCTTTGCTCAGCTTTCCCTTACTATGATATCCAGTGATAATGAAAGAACGGATAGCATTTGGCTTCCCTCTTGTGTCACATAAGAGGGTTTTCTCAGAAGCCCAAATGATTTACCAGTGAAGCCTCCCTCCTCCTTCCATGGGGAGAAGCTGGATGATTTCAATTTTCCATTGGATTAGTTCCTATTGTTTTATATAAGTAGCCCGTATTATTTTTTTACCGCGGTCTATGTGTCTGTATTTCCCTCTTTCAAGGTCGATAGAGAAGGCTTTTCCAGGTTACTAGGACTCAAAACCTCCCTGCCAAAAGAGAGAGCAAACTTGTTAAGTGTCAGCAAATGCACACTGGGTTAGATAAACAAGCAGCCATTATGCCTGTTGTCCATATCAACATGCACACGAGTTAATTCCAGCAACCTTGCCATAGGGTGATGAACTCACCATGTAGCAATAGCAATCTCTTGCAGAGGCAGAATTCCAATTACTGCTGTATCTCCTTTGCTAGTGAGATGTCAACCTCTATATGTCTTACCAGTGTCATCTTACTTCTTCTGTGTAAGAACAGAGGAGGTCAATGGCAGTGTCTCCCATTGCATTCATAGCCACAATCCCTATGCAATTGTTAAGTGAATAAATGTGTGGAGGGGGCAAGTTGTGACAGCTGACCCAGCTCCTGGTTATCATATGCACATCTGAAGCTCTGCCCCTTCCTGGATGGTGGAGAGTCTTAAAGGGGTAGTCCCCTTTGGCCTGAAGCCTAGCTCGCTAATGCCTTTCAATCACTTCCTATCAAGATGAATAGGCTCTGGGAAGTGTGAAGTCCTTTTATAGACATCCTATTCCTTAAGGGAATCTGTCTTGAAATGGGTGCTGTCCTGATTGCAGGTTTCCCATAGGCATTTGTTTGGCTGCTGCAAGAATACAATAAAAGGTCCTGCATTCTAGTGTGTGGAACTCTTGACTCAGTGGGCTACTGGGAAATAGTCTCAGGCTTGATATAATGATTTGGGTTCAGCACCTCTGTGCCCTTCCTATGCCAGCTGGTTCTTCCTCCTCTTCCTCTGTGCCAGAATTCTGTCCACTGCCCATGGTCAGGGTCATGACATATGTTGCTCACTCTGACAGCTCCCAGCCCTGCATATTCATATAAAACACAGCCAAGTGAAACAGAGCACTTAAACAGCTGTAGATGTCTGGTGTGTTCATGACTCTCTCAAACCCTTCTGCTTTAGCACATAGGGAAGAGTTCAACATGGTGCTGGGGCGATCGCTCCATCAGCACAAGCTTTTAAGCTTGCCAGATCAAATCATTCCCCTCCCCTCACCCATGGACAGTTTTAGGGGTTCTCCCAACCCCCAAGCCAATTCCAGGGGGAGAGTGGGGAAAGCACTGTTCCTCTAGTGAAAGTACTTGCCCAGCATTCTGCTAGTAGACTAGTTAGCTGAATCCTGCCCAGGTTGCTATTGTCTTCTCATCAAATACAGATGATTTTTGCAGCAGCTAGCAACTAAAATCATGCAACAATGGCCGGGGTGAGGGAATATACAAACAACAGAACCATTTTTTAATTTTTTTTAATTTTGCTGTGTTTTCTTCTCCCTCAGAGATATTGATGGGCTATCCCCCTGATAATTTATGTTCATAATTACCTGGTTTGGAAGGTGAATTTGTTTAGCTTCTAAAGTTTGAACTGAGTGCTGCTTGCCAAAACTGGGAGACAACCATCTTTGAAGACATGCTTTCTCCCCCACCCCCCAGAATGCTTCTAAATATTAAGTCTCCTCTGAGCCACAACTTGGGGAGTTCACAAGGACTAGTTTTTAGCATGTGGCAGGGGCTTTATGGCCTATACAGCTTATGAACCTAGCCCGGAAGAATATTTTAAGAAGAGTTCGGATTTGATATCCCACTTTATCACTACCCTAAGCTGTCTCAAAGCAGCTAACATTCTCCTTTCCCTTCCTCCCCCACAACAAATACTCTGTGAGGTGAGTGGAGCTGAGAAACTTCAAAGAAGTGTGACTAGCCCAAGGTCACCCAGCAGCTGCATGTGGAGGAGCGGAGACGCGAATCCAGGTCCCCAGATTACGAGTCTACCGCTGTTAACCACTACACCACACTGGCTCTCTGTTTTAGGAACTGGTGCTTGGGAACCATATCGCAAAGTGAACCTTCATGGGCTGAGATATTTGTAAAATGGAAGCTTTGTAGGTTTGATTTTTGTCAAGTGTCATCATTTCTTTATTGCCTCAATCAGTGGGATAAACAAGACAACATACTGTTGTAGAGCATTATCCACTGAATTTATTTCAGCAGGACTCAATCATAGCCATGCTAGGTGAAGTTAAAAAGAAGAGAGAGTCTCATGTGGCGATTATTGGTCTCCCAGACTGTCTTCTTCCTGCATTGATCAGAGAAGATTCACGTGCAGAATGATACGAAAATTTGGAATTTAAACTGCCCAGTAAGTGGCAGAATAGAACTGGAGAAAACAGTGCAGCAGGGCCCTAACAGATGCTTAGGTACTGGTGAAAGATCTTTCAGCATGAAGGAAAAGCAGGCAATAAATAAGAATTCTGCAAATTCTCTTTGCAATAAATAAGAATTCTGGTTGTGCATTTTATGGAGGTTCAGCAATTGGTGTAAATTAAAAATGCACAGTATGAGTGAACTAGATAGGTAGGCAATATCAAGAACAATGCAAAATGCAAGAAACCAAAAGTGACTGAAACTACTGTTTTTGACAGAATGCCTCTCCTGGCTGATGCCAGCCCAGCCATTAAAATCTGTGGAGGAAGCCTTGCTTGTGTTCCCATTGGTGGGCAATGCCAGATGGGCAGTGACCCAAGTTAGGGTCTCTTTGATGGGGACACCCTCCTTGTGCCTCCACAAGGTTCTCCTTGCCTTGAGAGGAGCAGCATGCACAATCATCTATTTCATTTTGTCATATGGTCAAGGTGCATTTTGTGTTCATTTCTTTGGACCTTTTGATTTGTTGTGCAGACTAGAGGATTTTAGCCCACGGCTGCTTTGAATTATGTAATTATGTAGTTGGGGTTTAAAGCATGTTACAGGAGCATGAAAAGTGCCGTAATGGATTGGGCCTCTCTAGTCCAACATCATGTTCTCACAGTGGCCAACCAGATGCTTATGGGAATCCTGCAGGTAGGACCTGAGTGCCGCAGCACTCTCCCTTCCTGCGGTTTCCAGAAACCGATATTCAAAAAAGGAATGTTGTTGCCATTGTGGCTAGTGGCCACTGATATCCTTCTCCAGTCTGAATGTGTCTAATCCTCTTTTAAATTTGCAACATTTGCTTTGTGTTGTTTTGTATTTATATCTTTGCTATTTTCTAATTGAGAACGGTATGTCAGTAGGAATAATGCATAAATATTAATAGAATTGTGAGCTGCAAATATTTTCCCTCCCATCGTGTATCCAGAACAGCTTATATTGTATCTTTGTGATGGATTCTAATTGCTTGAAGTTACTTTGGGTACTATAAATATCCTAGGCATTTTTTTTAATTTTATTTTTTGGGCAGAGTCTCCAAAAATTTAAATGAGAGCAAAGAGAAAATAATGTTTCCCACTAACAAGGGATGCCTGAAATCTTCAACCACCAGGGCTAGTTTGTCATTCTGCATCTCTCCTGTTCCTCCCATGTACAGTGGCTGGCATTCCATTTCTTCCATGGCAGATGGATTACCATCTTACATGGCAATCACATTATCTCCCCCCCCCCATTTAGCATGCACCACCAACTTCCACTCACAGTCTGTTGGACAAACAGAGCGCTCTAGTTTTAAATCTGCTTAATCTCTGTCAATACACATGCCTTCCACTTCAACTTGCTAACAAAATGTTAGAGTCAGGAAGTCATTGAGATTCCAGAGTCTCATTTCGCAAGGAAATAAAATCTGTTTCTCTGGTTGTCTTCTATTTTTATACATTTTCTTGTGCCTTGGAGTCCAAGCCATTTAAGTGACAGAACATGATATGACACACAGCCAGGAGCATGGTTCAGAAGACAAATACCTCTGGGAGAAACTGCAAACCAAAGGCAATCTAGTGGGATAGAGGCACACTTCATCAGAGACCCATCCTAAGCTCATTTACCGTTTAGACCTCCTCCTCTCTTCCCCTGTTAGCACCATTGCCCTTTCTGATGGGTGTCGAGGTCCTTCTGAATGTGGCAGCATATCTCTAGATGGTGTAATTTAATCCACATATGGAAGGTTTTCCAGAAGGTGGTGAATTTGCAAGGCCACTTCAGAACACCAGTACAACTTATGAAGTACAGTACAGTGGTACCTTGGGTTACAGATGCTTCAGGTTACAGACACTTCAGGTCACAGACTCCGCTAACCCAGAAATAGTACCTCGGGTTAAGAACTTTGCTTCAGGATGAGAACAGAAATTGCGCAGCAGCAGAAGCGGGCGGCCCCATTAACTAAAGTGGTACCTCAGGTTAAGAACAGTTTCAGGTTAAGAACGGACCTCCAGAATGAATTACGTTCTTAACCCGAGGTACCACTGTATTTAAAATACAGAATTCTGGAATCTGGGCTCTTATATCCTATATACCGGTACCTGCCAAATCTATGGTTCTATTATTCACGGAGGCAGGGAGACTAATAGTAGGTGGAGACAGAGCCAATGACAGATAGAACCAAATAATTACAGTTGTGCCCTAATCCTTCTACCTGCTGAGTTCTACAACGGCAACAGAAACTAAAGAGGAAGAGGTTGATAGCCAGTTACACCTGCTTGATATAAATAAAGGCACACAGGTGTTTTGGTCTACACCTCTCGTCAGTGCCAGCAAACATGGCCAATGGCCAGAGATAATGGGAGATGTAATCCAATAACATGTGAAGAGTAATCAGGTTGGGGTAGGCTGGAACAGACAGTATGCCCAGGGAATGGGAAATTTGAACCTGGGGTTTGATACTAACAATAAACATGATTTCTAGTTGAGCTCATGGTTGTCTGGATCAAGGAGCGTTGGGGGGATTGTGCCAGCACGACATTATATTTTTGTTATTAATTTGGCTTGCATCCTGCTCTTCCGCCAAAGAACACACAAAAAAGGCTAAGAGACAGTGGCTTGCCCAATGTCACTTCTGAGCTTTCTAGCTGATCTTTGTGCCAACTGATTTTGCAACTAGGCATGGGGAGAAATTCAATTTTGTTTGCGTTTTAATGAGAAAAAGCATAACTCACACTTCTCTGACCTATGTGTGAACTGAAGCACATATATTTTGTGATACTGTTCTCCAACCAAATAGTGTGTACAAAATGCATATATTTGTGGGAAATAGCATACAAAAACATGCATATTGCAGGGGAAATGTGTGCATTGGTGTATACACAAAAATGCATGTATTGGTTAAAACTGCATACAAACCAAACATCAGACCAAAATGCTGATGAATTCTCAAATTTCTGCAGAAATGTAGGGAACTGAATTTAAAATTGACAAGAATTAGAAACTAGAATTCCCTTGAGATTTGTCCATTCCTACTTGCAAGACCATGCTATTTCTGCTTCCAGAGCTTAGGGTTGGAGCCATTTGTGCTCAATGTCCCCAGAAGGGTTTCACAATGTTCCCAGACAGAGGAGGGAAAAAATAGCTGCAAGAGCAGAGTTGAAGGCAGGCTCATCCTTGGCAGGTGAGGGATCGCTAAAAGACTGTGGGATGACATTAATCCATCAGGGGAGCAGGAGCCAAGTGCAGCACTGGGACTGAAAAAAGTAGTTTAACCTTCAGTCTGAATTCTGACAGACTGTCAAATTAGTAGCAGAAGATTCTGCTGCAACCTTCCTCCTCCTCATTGTGTCTATCAGGGAAATGAACCATTGCAGGCACTCGCTTCGTCTTGATCACTTCTTTTGTACATGTCAGTGTGGTGGACTGGTGTATGAGGCTCCCTTGTAACATTAAAGAGTAGTGTCAGTCAAGGGGAGGGGGTGGGAAGGATCGTGCTGATGTTGATGATAAGCAGAAAGGCGCTGCTAAATATATATTTGACGTTACGTGTAGAGCGAAGCGTAGTGCAGAGGAGACAGAGTACTTTTGTCTGAAACTGGACTTCTCTCACATAAATGTGTCTTCCAAACCACTTTGAGTT
The DNA here is from genome assembly GCF_009819535.1 of Lacerta agilis. Taxonomy (NCBI): domain Eukaryota; kingdom Metazoa; phylum Chordata; class Lepidosauria; order Squamata; family Lacertidae; genus Lacerta; species Lacerta agilis. The sequence continues at coordinate 105,369,556 of NC_046314.1, read as the reverse complement.
TCTTTTCTACAATCAAGCAATATATAAATTTTATGACATAAAACACCCTGTAGCATAACCAAGATGCAGATGCAGAGGTGAGTGCTGTGCCAAAATTGTTCCTCTCATCATCTGGTTGCGGTGGTGCCGGATAGCTCCTCCTTCTCACCTTCCCTTATTGCTTATTGGTCACAGCTACAGTAGCAACTCCGATAGTCTGTGAAATGTAATTTCGCCCAGACAGCTTTGGCAAACTACATTTCGCATGATTCCAGTTACAGGTAGGTAGCCGTGTTGGTCTGCCATAGTCAAAACAAAATAAAATAAAAAATTCCTTCCAGTAGCACCTTAGAGAGCCAGTGTGGTGTAGTGGTTAAGAGCGGTAGACTCGTAATCTGGGGAACCGGGTTCGTGTCTACGCTCTTCCACATGCAGCTGCTGGGTGAACTTGGGCTAGTCACACTTCTCTGAAGTCTCTCAGCCCCACTCACCCCACAGAGTTTTTGTTGTGGGGGAGGAAGGGAAAAGGAGAATGTTAGCCGCTTTGAGACTCCTTCGGGTAGTGATAAAGCGGGATATCAAATACAAACTCCTCCTCCTCCTCCTCCTCCTCCTCCTCCTCCTCCTCCTCCTCTTCTTCTTCTTCTTGGTATGAGGTTTCGTGTGCATGCACACTTCTTCAGACTTCTTCTCACACGAAAGCTCATACCAAGAACAAACTTAGTTGGTCTCTAAGGTGCTACTGGAAGGAATTTCTTATTTTATTTCCCATGATGTTTGTGTTAGAGATTTCAGTCACCTACGTGCAGAAAGGAAATGCAGCTGTTATCTTCAAGCAATTAGTAGTTGGCAGAAAGCCCAGATTGCTCTCTCTCTGACCATTAGCAAGCACCTGTGATTGGTCAGTGGAGTACTTAAAGAACTCAGCTTTATCTGAGAGGGTGTGGTAGGTGTTAGTGTGTGGTGTTAGGTTGATGAGAGAGAGAGAGACAGAGAGAGGAAAAGATTTTATGTTTTGTTTCTTTTATTTTGTAAAGTCTGTAAATAGTAACTTATGGATGCTAGTTGCTTCAATCAATAAATACTGTATATAGTTATCCAGTGAGTTGCTGAGTTCCTGCGTTGAGCTGTCTAGTCAATTTCACAACAGCCAGAAGCTTCCAGAAAGTCTGCGTCTAACTCTGCGGTGTCCAGGAATACGTTATACTCCTGACACTAAATCTTCAAAGGTTACGATTGTCTTAAGAGTTTGATATGTAGGTTTCTACTGTTCTAGGGACCCATAAATACAAAGAGAAGGAAGCAGGGAGTTGTTGACCAACTGGCACCTCAGCAGTCAGATATGAATTGGGAGAACGGCTGGAGTGGAAGAATGTTAGGGGTCCTTCACTGGCTTGGATTGCAATCCAAGCCAGAGAAGAATGATGGGAGGTTGGCATTAAACTGGAAGCAATCATCATAAGTTGCTAGAGTTTGTGTTCCATGCAAAGAAAGTATGACCTTGGCCAAGTCACTGTCCCTTAGCCTAACCTCCCTGCTTGTGAGTTATTTGGAGGAAGAGTAGGATCGCTTCTTGTTCTGGCAAGAACAAATGGATTCAAATTACAAGAAAGGAGGTTCCGAATAAACATTAGGAAGAACTTTCTGACAGAAAGAGCTGTTGGACAGTGGAATGAAGCTAGTGGACTCTCCTTCAGTTACATCTCTAAGCAAGATGATTCGCATCATCTCAAAATGAGAAAGCTAGATGTTCTTTGAGGGAATCATTTGCATGGGAGTCTTGTTTAACTGAAATTTATGGCCATCTTCCAAATTATTAACATCATCGGAACTTTGGACAGGCAATTTCATGATGTTAACTCAGGGAAAGTAGACACGCTGCAAAGGGAGTTCACTGGGAACATTGCATGATTGAAATTTGAGTAATGGGGCATACGGTGACTTGTGAATATGGTTAGTGTGCACCAAGAATGCTTCTAAGCCAGTTTAGTCTTAATGCCCCCCTCCCGGTTATAAAGGGCCTTTCTGGGGTGACAGCCTTATTTTACAATAATGAAGACACAGGCACATTGCTTCCCTCTGCCCCTGCATTTCTCTGGCACCATATCTGAATGAACAGTGTTATTTCGCCCTGAATAATGAGGTTTGCCTGGTGTGACACCGCGAAGGTTGTAGTCATCAATGCAATGAGTAAAGTTATTATGATAAAGCAATCTTCGTAACCATCCACCCTCAAATATCTGCTTTATCTCGTTGGAGCACATTTGGTGTGCTGCTGGCACCAATGTAAGACAGTGACTAAGTGCAGCTCTTTCTTTATCAGCAATCTGAAGACCCCAGTGTTCATTTATATTTTTTTTGGGGGGGATCTCTTAAGTATTGCTTGACCCTTGAGTCTAAGCTCTACACAATGCTGTGGCCAGTGATTCAGAACAGAAGAATAAATATGCCACTGACAGGATGCTAACGTTGAACTTTGTTCCAGTGTTTTTTTCATTCTTCATCCGATGGCAGGAACAATGTGTAGTGAATCATATATGTCAATCTGCTCCCATCTTAAACATGTTTGGCTTAACTCAGGGATGCAGAAATCCAGCCAATACTTGTGCCATTAAAGCTCAATCTGTAGACCAGCTCTTGGGTTGCTTAAGAAGGCCTGCCATCTCTACTGCTTTGTCAAAGGTCTGGCCACTCCCTCATTCCTTCCTTATGAAGCCTAAACTGTAACAACACAGTAAAACATTCCTACTGAATAGCTGTTTTCAAGTTCCATCGTTCTACAGGTTTCGATATAGACACAGGGCTGAACTCAGGAGGTGCTCAAGTGCAAAAGGGGTGCAAATGAAGTGCCTGATGACCAGAAATGTGTCTGCTTCAAATGGTGTCATTGTAAGGACTCTCTACCTTCCCATTCCTATGCTGTTTAGGAAAAAAACAAAACACGTTGATGGTCTGCACAGATTGGCTGAAGCAAGCCAAAAGAAATATTAAAAAACAAAAGTTACTAAACTTGAACTCTTATTCAAGTTATGATTATTGAACTCCTACGTGAATTCTTAAACTCTTAATCACATAAATATTTTCCGAAAACTCACATGTCTGGGATTTCACCATTTCCAACTTTGAATATGGGATTTTTATTCTATTTTTCAATTGGATAGTCAAAAAATGTGTGCAAGTTTTTAAGAACCCCTCCATATCAGATTATGCATTTGAAAAGGGGGAAGGTTATACATTTAAATAGTAGGTCATTTTTTTTTTGGGGGGGGGTTGCCGAACTTTGACTTTTTACAGCATCAGCATCAAGAGAAGAGAAGGTTAAGGGGTGACATGATAGCCATGTTCAAATATATAAAAGGATGTCATATAGAGGAGGGAGAAAGGTTGTTTTCTGCTGCTCCAGAGAAGTGGGCATGGAGCAATGGATTCAAACTACAAGAAAGAAGATTCCACCTAAACATTAGGAAGAACTTCCTGACAGTGAGAGCTGTCCGACAGTGGAATTTGCTGCCAAGGAGTGTGGTGGAGTCTCCTTCTTTGGATGTCTTTAAGCGGAGGCTTGACAGCCATCTGTCAGGAATGCTTTGATGGTGTTTCCTGCTTGGCAGGGGGTTGGACTGGATGGCCCTTGTGGTCTCTTCCAACTCTATGATTCTATGATTCTAAGTGTTGATAGAGTTTTGCTGGATCTGGTGTTTCCAGGAGAACTAGAATGGGTTCTCATGTGCACTCAGTGCTCTGTGCTTTAAAAAAAGGCTTCCTGGTTCTGCTTTTTCTCTTCCAACTTTGGAGAAGAATTCACCTGCACCATATAAAGGAGTGGCCAAAGCATTCTCCACCTTTGGAGAGTGTGAGCAGCCTCTGCTTGGATGCAGTGCTGCCTATGTGCTGGCGCTTTGAGAAATATTAGGGGTTTGTCTTTTGTGTGGTTTTGTACATGTGAGTCTGTGCACTGATCCCATTACAAGCATTTCGCTGTAAACAGAGGAAGCCACCAATGAGCAAATGTAAGCAGTTTGCAAATCATCATTCCTGCATAAAGCATCTTTTATAGAACATGCTGAATGGGACAACAGTGGCACTAATTCTTTAAAAATGAAGAATAAAAAGGACAGCAAAGCAGCCGTTAAACCCATCCAACAAAATATTACGAGCCATTTGTGTATTGCTTTTTATAATGTGCCTTACAATGGCATGCCTCTGCGGAAGCGAATGATTAACACGGGGGGTGGGGGGGTTTAGAAGCGACAATTCCACCCCAACACCATATTTGTTTCTGGAAAGAAAACCAACACCAGCAATTCTAATACAGACTTTGACTTTTTCTTTCAGTTTGACATAGGACTTGGGACACATTCCCTTGTATTGATGCAAATATATACACAGCATATGTGTGTTCATGCCCTGGCTGTGTGATTTCCCACAGTGCATTTTGTTGTCTGAATTGGGCTAATGATAAGAACCACATCAACGGTTGCCCTAAATTGAGAAAGCAGAATTCATGTGTACAGGCTGAAACGGTGCGAGTGACTACATAGCAAGACATGGTGTATTCCTTCCTGGAAACCAACAGGCTGCATGATTCATGATTCACTCCTGCTCTCCTTGCCCAAACTGTTAGTATTGTGTGCTTGGCTTGATAATTCAAGCCGTGATGTAATGGGACTCAAACAGAGTTCGGATCTGAATCAGATTGTGACATTGGTCTCTAGTGACTAAATACAAGGAGGAGGACGAACCAATTCATGTACATACGTTAGCACTGGAAAATAATTTAGAATTATTCATGTTGACCTTGGAATCAAGGATCAGAAGTGACCAGGAACTGAAGGCTGATTCATGTTTTACAGTTTTGGGGAGGAAGGGTGGAATTCACGGACAGGTTCAGAAGGCTTCCCCACTTCTTCCTTCCTTTTTTAAAAACTTAAGAAGAGCCTACTGGAGGATGCTAATGGCCAATCCACTCCAGCATCCTGTTCTCACATTGGCCAACCAGATGCTCATAGGAAATCCACCAATAGAACCTGAGCACAAGAACACTCTCCCCTCTTGTGCCTCCGTTTTCTCCTGCTTACTGTCTCACAACCCAACCACCCACCCTTCATTTTCTCCTTCTGCCTTCCCATAAAAATCAAATCATGAACAAAGAACTTGCACTAAGTGGAAATACTTAATACCGCATCGCAAATAACTGAAGTTGTTGTATTAAATATTTCCACTTAATGCAAGTCATTTGTTCACAGTTTGATTTTTTAATAGAAAGGAGGAAAGTGCAAAAGGAGAGAAGGAGGGTGGAGAGAGAGAGAAAGAGCAATGTGAAATTATTATTATTATTATTATTATTATTATTATTATTATTATTATTAATTTATACCCCGCCCATCTGGCTGAGTTTCCCCAGCCACTCTGGGCAGCTCCCAGTCAAGTGTTAAAAACAATACAGCATTAAATATGAAAAACTTCGCTAAACAGGGCTGCCTTCAGATGTCTTTTAAAAATAGGATAGCTGCTTATTTCCTTGACATCTGGTGGGAGGGTGTTCCACAGGGCGGGCGCCACTACTGAGAAGGCCCTCTGTCTGGTTCCCTGTAACCTCATTTCTCGCAATGAGGGAACCGCCAGAAGGCCCTTGGTGCTGGATCTCAGTGTCCGGGCTGAATGATGGGGATGGAGACGCTCCTTCAGGTGAAAGAGAGAGAAAGAGGGAAAGGGAGAAAAGGTGAATAAGGAAGCTGGTCTAGTTAGTTTTACCCCACCTGTAGAACTAAAAAATGGTGCCAACTTGTCTACAATTTGTTCTCCTTTTGCAGTGACTTACTAAACAGACAGGGGTAATGTTCCCAGTGGTGTAGGAAGGGAGGGGTGGGGGGAGTGGAGTGCCCCATGTTCCATCTCTAAAGGGGTGACAAGAGGGCACCCCGTGGGGGTGCCACCACGCCGCTGCCTGCAGCCACAGGCGAAGGACCCTCCGCGTGGCAGTGCCTCTTGGTCTCTCTTTCTCTCTTGCGCGCTAGAAGCCTAGGTCACATTTCTCCCCCCCTCCCACCTATCAGGCTTTTCCTTCTTGCGCAAGTGCAAGGAATGGGGTGGAGGTGGGGGCAGCGACATTGCCAGCTCCCTCTTTAAAGGCACAGTGCCAATTCTTTCACTTGGCTTGAGTGTGGTCCTGCTATCAGGGCAGAAGCAACGAACAGAGCGCCTTGCCTCCCTCATGGCTGCACCTACGCTGTCGGCGAGCAGATCGTCCTCTCTCCACCTCCCCCCCCCCCGGCTCTGGATACTTGGGAGTCATGTGGGGGTGGGTCGGCATGCCGTTACCCCCGCTCCTGAGTCCTGGCTGGAGCCTGGAGGAAGAGTCAGGAGGCGGGGAGAGGACGAGCTGCTCGGCTTTGTCGGCAAAGCCGTGCAGCTCCCTCCCCGCACCACCTCTCTTTCTTTTTGCTCGGCAAAACTTTGGAGTTCTCATTTTTCTTTCATTTTCTTTTTTGCAAAAGTGTGCGGGGTGTCTGAAGACTGGAAGCACTTGTAAGAGGGTTGGGGGTCAGAGGCGTAGGAAGGGGGGCAGACATTTGGCACCTGCCAGTGACTCCCAAGCCTACTCCAAGCTGTCAATGTGGGGGGGGGGGAGAGAGAGAGAGAGAAAATATCTGCACCGGGTACTACCTGGGCTTGCTATGCCACTGAATGTTCCACTAAAACCACATTGATGGCAAAACTAACACAGCTGTCTGTATTCAGCTGAGACCACTGTGTGTTTAAAGGGCTAGGATGTCACTTTGGATAGTCATAGCTTCCCCCAAAAGAATTTCAGGAGCTGTGGTTTGTGATAAAGGTGCTGAGAGTTGTTAAGAGGCCCCCTACTTTCCTCACAGAGCTACAATTCCAGAGCTCTCTGTGAAAAAAAAGATTGATTGGTAAACCAGTCTGGAATTATAGCTCTGGACAGGGAATAGGCCAGTCTCATAACAACTCTCAGGACCTTAATACTCAGCTCCCAGAATTATTCAGGGGAAGCCATGACTGTTTAAAGTGGAACCATAGCACTTTATAAATATGGTGTGAATGCAGCCTAAGTTGTGCTCAATGTAGATCCATTGAAATTATTGGACCTCAGTCAGTCACATCTGTTAATTTCAGCGGGTCTTCTCTCAGCATGTCTTCCTAGGATACAACCCGGAATCTTGCAGGACTGGAAATCCAAGACTGCATTTGGATCCACTATCCTCTAATGCTAGCAGCCCACAGGAATTTATTTTCTTCTTGATCCTTTCTTATTGCTCATGTGGCTTGTTACAACTTTTGCTCGCTGTGTTTTGCCAACAATTTCTTGTTTTTGCTTATATTGGACCTGTTTCACTTTTCTGCCTTGCGCACGTGTCGCGTGTGGGGTTTGTGTGTGTGTGGAAATGCGGGTTCAAACACCTGAACTCAATAAATGCAACTGGGCAATCGTGGCAGCTGTGACTAACCATGCACGTTGGCTCCCCAGGTGACTTGTACATCGGAGGCGTAGCAAAAGAAACCTACAAATCCTTGCCCAAGCTGGTCCATGCGAAAGAAGGGTTTCAAGGCTGCCTGGCCTCCGTGGATCTGAACGGCCGCCTCCCGGATTTGATCTCGGATGCTCTGTTTTGTAACGGGCAGATAGAACGCGGATGTGAAGGTACGGATCGATCGTTTTGTAATCCTGTCACAACCCCTTCAACGTAAAGTAAATATGAATATGCCTCATCATAGGTGCGTTGTAGCATCTTCCCCCTCCTGCTGTGTTCTGTTTTATTTGCACTGGGATAATGACAGTTTCCTATCTTCCCCGCTGTCATCCATTTCTGCTCTGCTACCAGTGCTACTAAGCCAGACCTGTTTTACATTATTAATGAAGGCGGGTGCCATTGTGGGAGAAACGTCTGCTGATGGCACAAAACACAAATTGAACCTGAGAACATTAACTTATCTTCTTGAATATAATCGGCAGAGTCTGTTCTTCGCCACCAACAAGCTGATTTGCATGTCTCCATTTTGTTTGTGCCGTATTTTAATTAATTGTTGTGATAATTAGCTGCCGTGCAGTACTTTACATCATCACGGTGCTTAGATGATAGTTAGTGTATAAATTAGCTAATTGAATTGAGATGCACTTTTCTTTCTCTATCTTTTTTTTTAGCACAGGTTGTCTGTCTGCACGAGATGTTACTGTAAAGTGTTTAGCAGGGTCTTAGGCTAGGTTCAAGGTTTTTTTTAGTTTTTTAGTTTTAAAAAGCTATGCTCCTGTACCTATGTTCTGTTGGCTTTTTTGTTGCTCTATTCCTACTGCCTAACCTGCAGCATTCAAAGCTACAACTCAACCCACCAGCCACATATGTTGGCCGACTAGGAGCTTGATAAATATCATGGCTTTGCTGTCTGCCTGTGACTACAGAGACATGGAGATTTTCCCAAACCTAGCAGGCTACGGTATGAGTTTGATAGGCTATTTGTGACTTGATGGCTCATCAACTGCACAGGCTTTCTAAAAACATTTCAGAATAATAAAATTGGCCGAAGTTTCAAAACCTACATTCAGTATGAATGTAGAATGAAGGAAGTCCTATTGATTTAAAGGAAGACTGTGTAGATCAGCGGTCAGCAAACTTTTTCAGCAGTGGGCTGGTCCACTGTCCCTCAGACCTTGTGGGGGTCCAGACTATATTTTGGAAAAAAAAAATATGAACGAATTCTTATGCCCCACAAATAACCCAGAGATGCATTCTAAATAAGAGGACACATTCTACTCATGTAAAAACACACTGATTCCCGGACTATCCGCAAGCCAGATTTAGAAGGCGATTGAGCCGCATCCAGCCCCCGGGCCTTAGTTTGGGGACCCCTGGTGTAGATGAAAGGTTCATACCCAAAGAAGAATGGAATTGGGCTTGGATCAAGACTGCCCCCCCCAAAAAAGAAGCAGTTTGGAGGGCCAGGTCCCTTGTGAGGGAGAGGGTCAAATTTTCAGGGAAAGTCAAGGTGCTGTGTTGGGTTAACTTTCCCTCCCTTCCACATCAGCCGAGACCAAAATGGGTTGAATGTCCATGGCAGAGGATCCTCACCATCCCAAATTGAATTTGTGGAGTTTGCATCCCCAGCACATCAGTGTTGCATTTTAACTTTTCCACATTAAAGCTTTAATCTAACAGTTCAAGGACGAAGCAGAATGCATAGGAATTGGGAAATAATGTGCAATTTGGTTTCTGGTTTGAGGCCATCTTAGATTTCTCAACATAGAAACCACCCCCACATTTTAAAAATGTTTTTTTATTGCATTTACATCCCCACCCTTTTCTCCAAGGAGCTCAGAGTAGTATACACAGTTCTTTTCTCACAACCCCTTTTCACTGTCATGCACCTGACAAGGTTCAAAAGCATGATGTTGATGGGCCTGTTGAACATATGTGTTTGGCCCTTCCAAAAGATCACTTTCCATATTTATTCCCAACATGAGGTGAGAAAAGGAGTGGCATGACTCAGTCCCTCAGTTAACCCAATTAACTAGCCATTTTGCTATCCCTGGAAAACAAGATTATTTGGATATAAGCGAAGAGATGGAAGCAACCCAGTTAATCATACCTCTGTCATATGGATTTTATTGATATAGTAGATTCAGTTTTAAATTAAGGACCGCTATCCCATATATTAATCTGACTGGACCCTGAAATCATCATACAAGGCCCTTCTCTGCATGATACCTCGAAATGAGGGTGGCAGTGAGAGAGCAGGCCTTCTTTGTGGTAGCCCCCAGTTTTTAGAATGCTCTCCCCTGATAGTCTCATTTGACAATTTGTAATAATGCTGTTTGCCAGGCAAATGCATTTTTGTTTCTGGTGCATTTGGACAGCACCAATAATACTGCTTTTGGAGATATTTTGTCAGGCATATGACAAGCATTTTAAAACATATTCCTGATAAAATCTACACACTTAGCACCAGCAATGCGCAGAACACTTTGTAATGCACAGTAATTTGTGAAAACATAAAATCACAATGACAGGGATGGTTCATGGCCCACCAGGCTAAAATGATCCCTTTCCCACCCCCATGTGTGGAAGTTCATGAGGGATTCAAGATATCACTTGATTAGCTATGCTCAAACAGATAGACCCCGAGAAAACTCGAACCAGCCTGTTCCAGATTTTCTCTCTTACGTACACCTGTTCTCCTTTTACCCCTTTCTAATTTTAATTTGATGATTAACATTGAATAGCAAATGTGTAAATAAATTCATAAATGTACAACATCCAAACACCTAAAGGTAATTTCACTTTATTTAGCAAAGAGTCTAAATAACACTTTCTAATGTTGGTGAGAGAGGGGGCAGAAGGTGTTGTACAGTTTAAGTTATTAGATCTTGGCATTAAAATAGCCAATTAATGATGAAATGGCCAAATCCTTAAATATCACATGTTCTGCTTGTCCGAGTTGTTAGAGTAATGGAATACTGGTCAGTGGCTTAGATAATCAGTCCTGTTCTCACAACCAAACTGGGATGTTGAGAACATGAGTTTAATATTTCTATCATGTGAACCGCCCTGAGATCTTCAAATGAAGGGTAGCAGATTGATTGATTGATTGGCCCATGGAAAGTGTGGCATACATCAAAATCAGCAATATGCTACTACTTCTCTCCATGCCTAGCCCTGATCTCAGCCACTTTTACTTCCTCATCAAGAAGGCCCCCAAAGCAGATTGAGTCTTGGTGTTGTAAATGGAAAGTAAGAGCAGCTTGCTTTGGGAACCATGTGACATGACACAGACTACCAATAGTGACTTGGACGCTGATTAAGAGGGAGAGGGTATAGCTGAGCCAGTAGCCACAGAAGCACCACACTTAGCCCTTGACACTGAGCCAAAGGAGCACCTGAATCTAAGACCTCCAGAAATGAGACCCTAAAACAAAGACTCTCAGAGACTGGAGCGCCAATGAGAGACCAGAATCTGCAGCCTCAATGACCCAACATGCCTAACCTGCTCACCATTGCAGGCAGTATGGCTGCTGAAGAAGCAACCAAGGGTCAGGCACCAGGATTGTGATGTGCCTCTTTAAGGATATCTGTGGCATCTAGGAAGGGAGGGGCCCGGAACTATATAAGGGGGTGGTTAGTTAGTATTCAGCATTTGTTGGAGCTAGTTTTGTCTTCACTGGGAGCTGTCCAGGGTACTGAAGGAAAAGTTTTGCCTTCACTGGGAGCTGTCCAGGGTACTGAAGGAAATGCCATTGGTCACTTTTGCTTTGTATTTCAGTCCTTGAGGTTTTGAATTGCTGCTCAATCTTTTTCCTGTTGGCCCTCTGCTTATACTGCCCACTCTGGATCACGACCATGCCCCATTTCTGCCTAACTTCCATGGGGGGGGGGTTTAACCCTTTCTAGGCTTGAGCAATATGGTGGTGCACACACACAACTGCTATAGCATTTTCCTGAACTTCATGTAGATAATAAATCCCATTTTCAACGCACTGGTTTTACTCCACCAAGGCATGCAATTCCGCTTCCCACTTAAAAAAGAAAAAGAAAAACCACGAACATAAACACAACTCCCTAGCAACAAGGACTGATTGAGCAACCATGTTAAGGTGGTGTGGTGGTGATGCACCTCCCGTCCAGCAGGGGTGAGATGGTGCTAAAGGCCAATAGTTTTACATCTGATCCTATAAAGCTGCTGACGACCCTGGCTTGGTTTCAGGCACTTAAATGCTGTGTCCACTTAGTTAATTGGATGACTTCCTGGCATACTTCCCAACTGCCAGAGATGACATTACCTAAAATTGAGCACTTGGGTATATATTGGATTGGGTTGGTAAGTGCCTTCTCATGGACCATTTCATTAAAAGTCACCCAAGGAACCTGCATGCAGGAACGTGCAATAGCATCTGACTGGAAAGAGGAATGAATGAAAAATGTAAGCCTTCTCTTCCGACCTTGGCCCAGTGCATTGTGGGAGCAATGCAAGTGCATCTGTGTCTGAAGAGCAATAAGAGGCTCTTGATGTAAATTTCAGTCCTAATTCTGTCAATTCCAGCAGAAGGCCTAGTGAAGAGGAAGATCGAAGAAGATAATGTGCTAATGACTGAACTGACTGTGTATGAACATGACAAATGGCTAGTCAGGATTAAGCCATGCATTCACTCTGCTAATGCGTTCACATCTATCGTATAGAAAGGAGTGCTTTTAATTCTCCTTCATTACATGTCATCAGCTCAATTAACCATTATATTTGTAGTAAATGCTGGCAAATTACTGCATTCTCATTTTGGCTTGCCTGGAGATTTATGTCTATTAGTATTAATTTATTTGCATTACATGGACTTTCTTTTCAATTTTAAGAGCAGCATGCACTTTTGTCTCTGAACGGTCTTTCTGTGTTTGCTGCCATTTTGATATTTGCTTACTAACATTTAATATATTTTGCTTTTTTTATTTTGCTGGCAAAGTTGCATTGATGAAAGCTGATTTGCAAGGTAGATAGCCCTTGTGTATATTAAGCAAGACTGAAACCCATAAATACGCATTGGGAGCCATCGGCCACATCTGCACTGGTGTGTGTAATGTTGCATCAGATTTTTCCACTCTTCCCCTTCCAAAATAAAAATAAAATAAAAAATGATGCAGGAACCTTTCTCTTACAGGATATTCTGCACAAAGGCTTTCAGTCTTGTGTCTGTCTGTATAGTGATTGCTTTAGTGCTTTGATCATGCCTTTTCTTTCAGTTCTTTTCTTTATTTTCCCCCTAGTGGTCTGGTTTATGATATTTAGAAATAGAATAGCTTCGTTTCTCACGTGTATGTCACTTTTGAGCATGCTGGTGCGTTAATTGGCGGGTCCCTCTCCCCCCCCCCATATATATAATTATAACGTATATATATATTTAATAAAATGAGAATCCCTGCATGAGATAAGTTGAAGCATGTGCAAAGATACTTGCCAACATTCCTGCTAATAAATCAATACACAATATATAGATTTTTCAATAAATAAAGAAGCCAACCCAAACGTTCCTTGATTTTCTACAGGCATAGCTTTTCATCAAATCATTGCTTGGAGATGGCAGCACTTTCCCCCTCCCCCTCTAAGTTATTTTTAATTTTATGGTTATTATTTAGTTTTAGATTCTGTTTTCCACTGTACATTGCAGAACACATCATGCTGGACAGAGATAATAAAAGAAGTTGCAATGAAATGAAATGAAATGAAATGTTGCAAAAGCAATGTTTATGATCACCAACAACTCATTTCGCTTGAGTTAACTCTCTACTTTGGTCATATTTCTGAATGAACTCATCTCTCCGTGCCCCTCTGTGTTAACAAACCAAAGGCCACATGCCTATTCATAAAAGGTTTTTTTTTTAAAAAAAAAAATAATACATACATATATATATATAAATGCATATGGCCAATCCTGCTATTGGTTCTTTTTCTTGGTTTGCTCTTTTACATGTGAGATGTTGGCAACTACCCTATGTGATCCAATGGAAAATGCAGTCGCAATGAAAGACAAAAACCCAAGCTTTATTTTTCTGTGTGTATTCTTGTTAGGCCCCAGCACAACATGTCAAGAGGACTCGTGTGCAAACCAAGGAGTCTGCTTGCAGCAATGGGATGGGTTCAGCTGTGACTGTAGCATGACCTCTTTCAGTGGAACGCTGTGTAATGACCGTGAGTACTTTAGAGACTCTCTTTCTATCTGGCTACAAATCTTAAAGGCTCTAAGGCATTGGGAACAAGTGTCTGAAATGGTGCATTATTTTAATCTCATATACTTAATTGAACTGGCAAACTCTGCAAAGATTATTTTTTTAAAAAAAATGTTCCAAGGAAGGACGCAACTGAAGCAGTGCATTAGGAATTGCCCACCAGAACTTGACGTGTGGGGACTCCCTTTTTTTGCAGGAAATTCCCTTATTATAGCATTGGGAAACAGCAGGGAGGGTTGACAGCTATGGTGGGGAGACTTCGGAAATATGACACTGGAATTTCCATCTAATGCACATGTTTGAATATTACACGTTGTGCATGGATATATATATTTTTTCCACACTCTCTTCTTTTATCATGGGCATTTTTTTGGGGGGGGGTGGAGAGAAATTCTCATTTTCTTAAGATATATTGTAATTTTGTAACATTATATCACAAGGCTTGCAATTACTGTGAAACAGTTGACAACCCTCATTACCTTCCTGCGTCAAGCTGCTTTTGGAGACGTGAAATGCTCTGTCAAGTAGTGATAACACAGGGTTTTTACTTTGCTTAAATGTCACCTGAATAAGTGCTGGTATCGCCTACAGATCACATAACCCTGCAGAGATGAGGGATCCCTTTGGGTTTTCTGGAAACATTTGAGATGTGCCGTAGGATGACTTGGCCAAAGTACCCACCTCTTCTGCACCACTTGGTGAAGCTCCGTTTGTTAACCCCTGGTGGGAGAGTATCTGAATGGACCATGGCGAGAGGATCATGTTGTTATTTTGTGATAGAGGCTTCAGGTGGAGAAAGGCTCCATGTGGGAAGCTGACTGCTGTTCCCGTAAACCCAGCTGCAGTTTTCTTCTCGACAATTGCAGCCATAGTGATGCCATCAGTGGCCCTGTCTGCATTGCTCAGTTCTCACAAATATTCCCTTTCGTGTGGTATACCAGTATGTACAACCACATGGGGAGATAAGGAAGTGTGAACTTGTCTGAGTGTTCAAATAAGCTCATGAAAACTGATCTGCGTCATCTTTACTTAAAATTGCTCTGTTGTCTTTGTAAAGTGCAGGCATCTCTAAGTGCAGTTTAAACCCCTTTTTGCCTGAAAGGGATGTTATAACAGCTCTGCCTAAAATTATTAAGAGGAAATTGAGTGAATTGGGAAGGAGTCTTTGAAAGAAAACCACACAGGCTGCTATAGTTTTCTGTTTGGTTCATTTGTCTTTCAAATTCACTTCATTATCTTCTATGCTTCTGTTTTGCATTAGTCTGAGAAAATCCAGTTTGCAAATATTATTATTATTATTATTATTATTATTATTATGAATGTTTGTTTTGTTTTTGTTTTTTTGTTTGTTTTGCTTGGCATTTGTCTGATGGTAGAGTGTATTTTATTGCAAAGTGATTTCAGGTGACTTTCACTGGTATGACGCTGGAGCACTTTTGGTGTAGCAGTTGGGGTCCTTACAGATTTCTGATACGGAATTCACAAGATACCTGCTCAGAGTTATAGTCATCCTTTTGAATTGCATATTCCACTTTAAAAATAACCTATAGAAAAAGGGGTGCAGGACCTGTAGCCCTCCAAATGTTGTTGGATTCCAACTCCCATTGGCCACAGCTAACATCGCCACGAGTCTGGGGTGATGGGAGTTGAAATTCACCAACATTTGGAGGGCCAGAGCCTCCCTGACCCTGCTGTAGAAGCAGCTTAGCATAGGTGTTAATAACTATATTGACTTGAGCTGTACTTCAGTAGCCACCAGGAAGGATGGCAAATACGAGTTGTCAACCTAGCTTCTTAAGGCTGCAATCCAATGCTCACATACACTCAAGTAAACCCAGATGAACCCTGAGGCATTTACTTCTGCATTAAAATATTTAGGGTTGTACTGTTGTTGTGGGCCTCTAATCAGCTCATGAAGCATGTTTGGGTTCTTCTTCTTCTCTGCTTTAGCAGTACCAACACGCCATTTGGTATTTCTCAGGAGTTGAGAATTACCCTGAGGTCTCACTGCTTCGTGACATTAGCATTTTGTTTTGCATCCATTGCCAGTTTATCAATATGATCCCCCCCCCCCACAAGAACACGTTGTGAAATTTGTACACCAAAAACTGTAGAAAAACCCAGTGATTTCGGTAGATTGGAGTTAGTGACTGCTAAAGCATATTTTCTGGGAATTAACAGGACAAAGGAGACTGGTGGTGTTTTAAGATGGAGCTCTGGTTAAAAAAAAAAGCAAACTTATTTCATAGAGAAATCCTGTGTATTTATCCATGGATCACAAGAAACCTTGCCTGATTGCTTATCTCTGTTTACTCCCCAACTGGGCTTGGAGAGCTCATCAAACTTGCACAAGTTACTATACTCAAGTTGGTATTTTCACTGTGTCAACCAATGTGACCTCAATTCATGGAGGTTTGGCATTTGAGTCACCTCTAGCTTTTGCTTGATTCCTCCCTCTGAGATTTGGATTATTTCTGCCCTTAATTTCCATTGCAGAGAACATGGGCAAAAACTGTGAACATGAACAATGTTAATGTAATGGTTGAGAGATGTCTGTGCTGAGATTACACACACACACACATATCTGATTCCTGCAGTGCTCCAGATTTAAAAAAAAATGCTAAAAGACTGGGAGCAGTTTATGAAAGATGATAACCTACTTATTTCATAAAAATAATTATTGTAGTTAAGAAGTACAATCCAGATTGCTGGCATTTGTCTCAAAGTGATAGTCTTTCACAAAGCCAGCGTTTTGCCTGGCATAGGCCCACATGAAAAAAATGTGTGAGGCCAACTCAACGGTGTTTTGAATTTTGCAGTTCAGATCGACTGCCAAAATTCTGTGGCATATCAATCTGCTGATTTAAACATTGGTTGGTTCTGACTATATGATTCAACATGATCAGTTGGTCACTTTAATTTAAGAGCCCAAGTGCTTTCATCTATGATGCATGCTTTTCTTGTGGTCACACTTCATCATGGGCTTCGTAGTTAACATTGTTTCAAGGGTTAAAATATATAAGATAATGAAAATGCTTCAGTGCACAAAGGAGTAAGTGCAAATTGTTAAAAACTAAAACATTGAAATTTTGTGCAAAGACGTGTGTGGGAACATTGGTTCACATATGCATGTGAAGACTAGTTGAAAATATGTTCTCTTTGGGCATAAATTATTAGAGTCAGAATATGACAGAACCATGATGCTAAACCCTAATGCCATATTTGCACATTCCAGTGGCTTGTATCTCTTTTGTTTTATGTGTTGATAGCATTTTCAGTGTGGGTTCTCCTCTTGTGGAGAGCAGACAGAACAGTGTGCGAAGCTTTCGTACCACATATCAAAGTCCTTTGCAAAGAAAAACCACTTCAAAACATTGCTTCCTTGTGATAAAATAGTGACCGCTCCACCTTGCAAACTGCAGCTGATCCAAAAACACGGGACTTACTAGAAAGAGGATGGTGGCAATCGATGGGAAAAACTCCATTCATGAACACCAGATAGCCTTCCTCCATAGAGCACCAACAAGGCCATCATTGTAATGGTCAAAAATGCACCCAGAGTGATGCAGTTTACCTTGGCACCCTTGGCAAACTGCCCATGGAGACCACCTGCTGTCACCAAGCCTGATCAGCATGCATTCACCTGTAAACTTGCTAACCTTGATAATTGCAAAGACCAGGCATGTCCTACTTCTCATTCTTTGCAAGGGAAACAATGCAAGATTGTTTTGGCCTCAGATGGCACAGAGGTTGCCTTTTCTTTTCGCTGATGATAATAAGGCACTTGTAGATGCAGGGCTGCAATTTTTTAGGAGGTGTGACATAATAGAAGGTGTTATATTGTTCAGTACAAAGACAACTGGTAGGGGGAAATGTTCCCGAGAACAAGGATTATATAGGAAACTCTGCAGAAAGGACACTTAATGATTACTCTTACAAATGGATGGCTGTTCTGACTTCTCTGAACTGGGGGTGGGATGGGCTTTAGGAACATCCTAAGTATTAGTAACAGCAGGTTTTTTGGTAGTTTGAGTTGTTCTCCCCCTAAAGCAGTCAGCTTTTCTGTAAGCACAGGGTTGAAAAAATGATCCTGACCCAAAATTAGAGCCTCTGTATCAAATGTTCCTCTCTACTCTTCCCAAGTCCATCTTTGAAGTTCATACTGCTATTTTCAATGCCAAGGTTCCTAGATGTTGCTGTATCCAGCAACGTAGTGTCTTATTTGTAACATTCAAGATGTGTTCACATACTAAGTTCAATGAATGTACAGTCAGTGTACACAAATAGTTGGAACTACGCGCATCAGTAGCTACACACTCTTTTACATGATCACCTGCAGATGTGCAGAAACATCTAGTACCTGTGTCCAGTGTAATATGTGAACAAGCCCAAAGTTTTGTCACCATGGCATGGAAAATGACAACTGTTGTTAAAGCAGTCACCTCCTATGAAGGTTCAGTCTTGTGTGCAAGATTGTGGTGCAGCCTCATCGCTTTCTCCTGTCGTTGGAGCATCTAGGGCCAAACTAGAGGAGGTATGGGAGACCTGTGGACAAGATCTCTCAAAAACTGGAAGCTACTCTCCTGCATGAAGAAGAAATCCCTAATAATAATAATAATAATAAATAATAATAATACTTTACTATTTATACCCTGCCCATCTGCCCTGGTTTCCTCAGCCACTCTGGGCTCCCAATCGAATATTAAAAAGACAATTAAACATTAAAAACTTCCCTAAACAGGGCTGGCTTCAGATGTCTTCTAAAAGTAGGATAGTTGCTTATTTCCTTGACATCTGATGGGAGGGCGTTCCACAGGGCAGGCACCACTACTGAGAAGGCCCTCTGCCTGGTTCCCTGTAACCTCACTTCTCTCAGTGATGGAACCGCCAGAAGGCCCTCGACACTGGATCTCAGTGTCTGGGCTGAACGATGGGGGTGGAGACACTCATTCAGGTATACATGACCTAGGCCATTTAGGGCTTTAAAGGTCAGCACCAACACTTTGAATTGTGCTCAGAAACGCCTTCCATTTGAAAAGAAGGCTCTCTAGGTCTCACCAAGTGGGCCACATCCAGACTAAGTTGCTTTTGCTTAGTTCCAGTGAAATTAATGGGACTATTTCTGCCATTATGAATTTTTGCATCTAACGTAGCTTGACTCCATCCCAATGTGCTTAAATTTAAGTTGGTGCAAATAAGGAGTTTTGGTGGGAGTGTGCAATGTGAAGGTCTTTTCTTTGAATCCATCCTGTGGCAGATATTGCAGTGCACTGTTATCTTGTGCATGAAGAGCTTGTGGTTCGTCATACACCCAGCTCCTTCCCCCGATATGTCCCTAAAGAATGACAAGAATCAGTAGTGCACCTGACAGAACATGTCCTTGGAATTCAGTTACATAACTGCAGCCATGACTCTCACCTACTTCATATTTTCCCCTAACGAAGCCAACTGACAGAGACAGCTCCAACATATGCATGAAATCTTTGTGTGAGGAGTATCAGACTTCATCCATAGAAACTGTTGTATGTTCAGAAGCTGATTTGCCTAGCCAATTCCTCCCCTAATTGTGCATCTCATGTTGCACACCTGCTTGCGCAAGGGTGTGCATTACACAAGTGTGAGTTCTTTTATCGTCTTGGGCACATAGCCTTCTGCGGCATATACTCTGCTTTCAGTTTCCCCTTCTAAATTCATTTTACAGAGCCTCTTCAGTCGTTCACCCCCCACACAATCAGAATAATGTGAGGGGGAGAATGAGGTGTTGGCCATTTATTGAGAACCCTCCTCCCTCCCGCCATGCATTGGGGGCTGAATGCCTGAAGCAGGGGAGTCTCCTTCACTCACATCCTTACACAATTTTGAATCCTGCATAATCAAGGTTCGAAGGCATGCAGCGAACCCATGTGGGTAGAGTCCCACTGCCAATATTCAGCCCCCATCTCATGGAGGATGGTTGCGATGGATGACCACACCATGGATGGCTAGCACACAGGTGGATTAGACAAAATCATGAATTAAGAAGAGGACTATTGATGGCTGCTAGCTATGGTGGCTATGTTCTACATCCACAGTTGGAGGCAGCATTGCTTCTGAATACCATAGGGGAGAGTGCTCCTGTGCTTGAATCCTGCTTGTTGACTTCACACAAACATCCAGTTGGCCACTGAGAGAATAGGATGCTGGACTAGATAGGCCATTGGCCTGATCCAGCAGGTTCTCCTTATGCTTTTATGTGGAGGCAGAAGATCTGCAGAGACGATTAATAAGATGACTTGCATGTACTATGCAATGCAACATGTGCCCACCATTGATTTATGGGCAGTTTCCAACTAAATCATTCCATCAGCTCAAGGATTTACATTTGTATGATGGAATGTTCTCCCCTCATGCGCTTTGCACCTTCCCAAAATCTGCTCAGGAGGGTTGGGGGAACAGAACAGAGTCCATTGTGCAAGTGGAAATCCTTGCGCTGACAGAACGAGTTAGTTGGCTACCACATTGGGGGGGGGGATCCTTCATTCAGCTTATAGCTGTACAGGGCAGTCTGCAGGGAAGCTGCACAAACTCCCTTAAAATGAATTTTCAGGGTCGAGGCTTACCCTGGGATAGGTTAAGGAAGAATAATAAAGGAGAGAGTGCCTTTGGGTATCTCAGAACGTATTTGATTCATTACTGAGCAAAGTGTAACTAGTCAACACAAATCTAGATGGGAAAGCTCTCTGATTAGAGAACCTGATCGTAGGCAGGTTTGGACCTCCACATCTCTCCAGGGAACAAACCATAGCTCAGCAACAGAATGCATGCCATGCATTCAGAGAGACACAGGTTGAATCCCTGGCACGTTTACCAAAAGGGGATTGTTGTTGTTGTTGTTGTTGCTGTTATTGTTGTTGTTGTTGTTATGCTGCTATTTTTTCACAAAATGTGGACCAAAGTGACTTGCGAAGTGAGTGGCTAGCAGGATGTAGGGAAAGACCTCTGTCAGTCAGACTAGACGATACCAAGCTGAAGAGGCAAACAGACCGAGGTGATATAAGACAGCTTCTTGCATTCTTCTCTTAGGCATTCTTTAGCCTGCATTCACTTCCATCTCTCTCTGATTGGTGTTTCTTTCAGTAATGAATTTTTTGATTTATCAAATGATCCTACACACAATCCCACCCTAAGTGTTCTTGAAGGGCATTTGTGTCTGATGTGCATCTAGTCTCAGTGGAGCTTTATGATTTGTGAAGCTCCAGATTGGCAAGAATAGCTTTGCAGTAATTGTGGTGGTTTCTCAAGAGGCAGTAATTATGTAACTGGAATCGTGGGCCAGGCTCGGAGTGAGTGCTCTATTGCACCAAACCGGTAAAAGGAAAAAGACTGTTGGGGGGGAAAAACATCATTTTCATCTGCAGGGAATCATAAGAATGATTAAACTGGACTTGGGGTCTTATTATGGTTTACTTTTTGTTTTTAAATCATGACATGCTCAGACCTACTACACACAGAGAGAGTATGTGTGAAAAATCTAAAAATAAAAATAAGAAACCTTTCCATTACATATATGGAGAGAACAAATTCCCAAATCTTTGTGAAGATTATTTTGGTGGCTGTGTCCTGATTGCATTTAGATGTTGTGTGGCTTATGACATCCCAGCCTTTTCAGAGGCCCTGCAGGCAGTGGCGTAGCATGGGGGGGGGGCGGCAGCAGAGGGACGGTGGCCCCAGACACAAATGTCTGAGAGGGGTGAAAGCAGTTGCTCTCACGATAGGCCCCCTCATCAAAGCCATGTGGCTGAGCTCCTGCCATCTCCCGAAGCTGCGGGGAAGCAAGCTGTGCCTGAGCCAGTCCTTTGGGTCTGGGGTGACTTCCTCCATCCCAGTTGTGCAGTCCACCTGGGGAACAAGCACTTGCCCCGGCCCGGGTGCCAGCAACCCACCCTATGCCACTGCCTGCAGGGATCCATTTAAGCTTAGATCTGATGTCCTACAGGGACTGACCAGATGCCCCCAGGAAGTGTGGCACAGAGGCAACAGCCCTACTTTGTCTTTCAGCACCTGCTTGATTGTCCATGGCAACCCTGCATCTGAGGACCGCTCTAGATGTGTGCCATGTGGTTCAGCATATGTGGTTCAGCATTGCACAGCATATATATATGCTGGCATGTTCTATAAGCTGCAAGTAGGGAGATGGCTGTTGCACTTGGGGCTTGAAGAAGAAGAAGAAGAAGAAGAAGAAGAAGAAGAAGAAGAGGAGGAGGAGGAGGAGTTTGGATTTGATATCCCGCTCTATCACTACCCAAATGTGACTCAAAGCGGCTAACATTCTCCTTTCTCTTCCTCCCCCACAACAAACACTCTGTGAGGTGAGTGGGGCTGAGAGACTTCAAAGAAGTGTGACTAGCTCAAGGTCACCCAGCAGCTGCATGTGGAGGAGCGGGGAAGCGAACCCGGTTCACCACATTACGAGTCCACCACTCTTAACCACTACACCACTACACCATAGGCATATTACTGGACTCTGATAACTTATTTCCTTTGTCATCTCCCCCACTCTTTTAATTGAAAACAATTTAGCTTTTCCTAGGGGAGGTCCTCTAACCTCTAAATCCTTTGGGGGGGCCATTTTGGACACCTTCTCCATTTCTGTGATAAACATTTTGCAATAGGGTGTGCAGAGCTGTACACTGCGGCCACACAGCACAATTTTTTAATATATAAAGGTGCTCTATGATGCAGGTCACTTTATTTTCAATCCCCTTCCTAATAAATCCTAGTATGGAATTTGCTAAAATGTTTTTTTTTTTTAATGTTCTTTTCACTGTCATTGCAAACCAGTAGAGAAGAAAGCCTTTGCCATTTCTATTTCTTGACTTGGATAACTTTCTTCTCCCCTTGTGGCAGAATAAACAACCTCAAATTCCAGGCCTGTGCTCCATACCTGCCCTTCATCGAAGTTAGTTCTATTGACACGCTTGAGATGAATATTCTATTTGTCTCGATCTTTTGCCATTTGTCATTTCCTTGGGAATAAAAATATCACTTCTTTGCATCGTAAATTTTACTCCCTGGATCTGTTCAGCTTTTACTTTTTTTTCCCTGTCTGGGAAAAAAGAGAGAGAAAAGAGTAGAAAAAAGAGGATGGCACATTTAATAGCCCTCTTTCTATAAATCCCTAAGGGAGAGAGGCTTTATGGCAGAAAAAAATATATATTCAAGATGATAGTATCTCCATAATTGAATGTGCTACCAGGAATAATGGAGAAGCAGCAGAAGAAAAATGTTTTGGCTTTGCTCAATCAGTAGTGGTGTGGCAGATGAAATCCAGATAGTTTGCACTTCAAATTTGTAAGCAATTTTAATTTCTGTGCCAATGGATCCTAGCCATTTTGCCTACCAGTTAAACGAAAGAGCTTTAAGACTGTAAGCATAATTGCATTTCTTTCTCCACCCCACCACACCATGATTGTATCCTAAAGCCTTTCTCCTCCTGACTCACTGCTGAAACCTACTATTAGTACAGATATTTAATTTGAGCTACTTAATGCAGCTTTGCTGGGATAACCAGCCTACTTCAAAAAAAATATTTATTTATTTTTGTTTCCTTTGCAAACTCGACAAATACACAGGGCTGAGGGACAACATTTTCCGGCAAGATTAGCCTATCTTCCTGCAAGACATGCAGTACGTCAGACAACAGAGTGGGTGACAGAGTCTATCAGTGCCTGTACAAATTACTGGAGCACAAATTCGCGGCAACACATTTGCCTAATCTGTGTATAGCACAAATTGCCAGGAACTGGTTTAAGATGCGATCTGGTGCGCACTTTCTTTCTTGTGCTCAAACCCCACTGGATGCATTTGGACTTACTTTGGAGTAGTTGTTGTTATCCTTTATCCTTTTGCATCCCAGGGTGGGCAACAAAACAATCCCATAAAAATACATACCCCGTACAATAAGTATTAAAACAATAAAGCATCGTATAAAAATAAATTACAGCCATAAACAAATTCGGCAGAGCAGCAGCAACATACCAACTGTTGGCCTCCAAATAATATTTACCGTAAAAAGCCTGAAGCACAAAAACAAGTAGAACAGCAGCATCGTGGGAAGTGTTCCCTGTGCAGCTCCCCATTAATTCTGTGTCCTGTGATAAGTACTCAAGGGGGTGTCCAGCAGGGAGAGAGCAATGGGGGCGGAGCTGCTTCCTGCGTTTGTGTTTCATACCACAACTGGTTATTTTTCAGGAGTACTTGAGATGCCCCATTGCATAATCCACTCTAGGATTTTGTTGAGAGAGCCGCCATGTGTGCTTTTCACTCTAACATCCCCCATACATCTTGCGGCAGTCATAAACCCCTTAAGAAATCTTTAAAGACGTGTGCTTAAATTTTTGCACAAAGCGACATGAAATTTTGTGGCATGCAACCAAGTTGAGTTCCTCCTGCTTTACATTTCTGTGTGGAACTAAGGTTCTCACCAAGGAACCCTATACACACCCTCGTGACAGTCTAGGGTCAACAATACTGAAGTAGATGGACCAATATCTTGACCTGGTGTAAGGAAACTTCTTGTGTTCTCAAACCTGAGCAAGTGACCTATAAGCCAAGAGAGGTCTCCAGTGCTGCCTTAGAGACACCAAAAAGCTATCATCTGCACATATCTTTCTGCATCGGTTTTTTTTATATATATTAAAAAAACTCTCGCATATAAAGCTGCTGCCATGACCATATTCCGCCCCTGCTTTTGTTTTCTTGTTGGTAGAAGAAGTGTATTGATTGCTTTGAGAGAAACCATATAGAAATCCCAGGCTGGGATTTCATGCTAGCCTGCTCAGGTTAGGCACCTTGCCTTCTCATCCAGGGTTCATCTAAGCTGTTGGGTTAGGCTGACCGGGCAGGGTGAGTGTGTGTGTGTGTGTGTGTGTGTGTGTGTGTGTTTCTGAGCTAGTTAAAAGATACCATGGTGAAAGCTCACTCATTTGGAACATGGGGGAAAGTGCCTGGCTTAGGATGGACTGTCCCGGGGGTGGGGGGTGGGGTGCTCCTGTGCCTTAACACTCATTTACTTTTTTTCCAGTGCAAGACTCCCTTGTTTTTGTATGCAGCCACCGCACATGGTTTAGTTCTCTGAGCTGGCAGGTGGCAGCCAGCCTGTAATTCTGGTCTTGATTGTCTTGCTGCCAAGGCACAAAGGGAAGCCGCAGTAATCCACTCCAGCGTTTTGTTGAGAGAGCCGCCGTGTGTGCTTTTCACTCCCAATGTCCCCCATAAATCTTGCGGCAGTCATAAAACTCTTAAGGAATCTTTAAAGACGTGTGCTTAAATTTCTGCACAAAGCGTCGTAAAATTCTGTGAACGACCATGAACTGCACAGTCTCAAACGGCCAACCAGAAGCCGGTCATTCAGCATAGGAAGGCCAGAGGATTCCGGCAAAAAGGGAAATTGCCAATGGGACAGTTATCCATCCCTTACTCATCCAGAATGGAGATCAGCCCAGTGAAAATAAATCCCCAGGCCACATCCGGTGCTGCCCTGGACAAACATTTCATCTGATCTTACAGGGCAATCCTCATGTTCCTTTTCAGAGAAAGTGCATTCTGATTGCTATTGACACATAGGTAAAGGTAAAGGGACCCCTGACCATTAGGTCCAGTCGTGTCTGATTCTGGGGTTGCGGTGCTCATCTTGCATTAATGGCCGAGGGAGCTGGCGTACAGCTTCCGGGTCATGTGGCCAGCATGACAAAGCCACTTCAGGCGAACCAGAGTAGTGCACAGAAACGCCGTTTACCTTCCCGCCGGAGTGGTACCTATTTATCTACTTGCACTTTGACATGCTTTCGAACTGCTAGGTTGGCAGGAGCTGGGACCGAGCAACGGGAGCTCATCCCATCGTGGGGATTCAAACCGCCGACCTTCTGATCAGCAAGCCCTAGGCTCTGTGGTTTAACTCACAGTGCCACCCGCGTCCCATGCTATTGACACATAACAACACCCAAATAACTCTTGTTTGAAATGCATTAGAAATGTCCAGTATGGACTGATTAACTTTTAATGCTCCTGTTTTCTGAGAAGTGCGATGTGCTCTCAGAAGAATCTGTTCCAGTGGTGTGGGATAACCGCTGTCCATTAATATTTATGCTTTCTGGTAACAGGTTATAAAGCACCTAATCACATAAACAAATGTGTCAGCTTGGTGTGCCCCTGAAAATCTGAATTTAGTCATGGCAATTGCACTGTACAGATCTGTGGGGAGCAAAGAGAGACTTTCCAAAAACAAAAGCAATAAACCCATTATCCTCTTGGTGTATATGCTCACCCCGTGCTTTCACAATGAGGTTGCAAGGAGCAGACTGGAAGCAATTTCTCAATTTTTTTTTTTCAAAGGCAGGGAATCATTTCTTACTTTTCTGAATGCCACTCAGCTGTAGGTAAATTAGAATTCTACAGCTTTAGGATTGCCAATTAGAGCCAATTGTAACCTGAATGGCAGGTCTTGGCATTAACATTCTTAGCAGGATCTCCCTCTCTACACCCCATGCCATTTCCACTTCACCCACCTCCATCCCCACGCCAAGGAGAGATTTGTTTCAGATGCCTATGACCAAATTAGGAAGCACTGGATGCAGTGGAATATTCATTCTCAAAAATAGAAAGAAAAGAAAGTTAATTGAAATAAATAATTGAGGCCTCAAAAAAGGTATTCAAGGAGTAATGAGGAACATTTGAACTTTTCTGTTTAAGATTTGGAGTTTCAACAGAAATCTAGGCAGCGTCCTGCAGGAGGCATGTTAGGGCAAGTCTAGTAGGGACATGCATACAGGTGTGGTGGCAAAACATGCACTTGCCTGTGGGAGGAAGAGGTAAGCCTTCTCAGCAGTTGTAGTGACAGAAAGCTGAGCTCAGCCGTGCTTCCTCTCCTCTGGGTTTAGAAAGTTCAAAGCTGCTCTCTGAAAACTGAGTTTTGGCTCTTAGAGATTCTAAGTGTATGTGTTACAGTGAAGACTGGCAAATGTTGTCATTTACCTGTTGCCCATTCTATGCCACACCTGAGCTCAGGGCTGTGTCGACTGGTGAATGTTGAACAACACCGAAATGCGATTATGTGCAAATGCGTATGTGTGTTCAAAAGGCAGGGAAATAAAGGCTGGTTTTCAAATGCTCACAAAATGAATCTGGAATTGTCAATGTTCGAATCTCAAGTGAATGTCAACATTCACACCAGATTTTGACCGTTCCCTGTGTCACCTAGACCATTTAACTTCCCATTTTTTGCCCACATATGTTGACAAGTCTTGATCTAGACCTGGGGTGGGGAACCTATAGTTGTCCAGACACAGTTGGATTCCTTTGTCACCAGCCACCATGACCAATGGCTGGAGATGATGGGAACATCTGGAGGGCCACAGATCCCCTACCAATAGACATAATAAATGACTTCCTTATTAATATTCCCATGCCTGATTCAAGGTGCATATTATTACCTACAAAGCCCTAAAGGACTTGATCCCATTGTATTTGAGGTCCCACTTCAAAGGGTGTGGGGCAGGCAGGGCCTTTTTGGTGGCTGCGCCCTGACTGTGGAACTCTCCCAAAGCATCTTAGACTCTCCGCTCATGCCCTCGCTTGGCTTGTAAATGAATCCCCGTTTAATTATTCTGTGCACAGAGCAACGCCAAACAGCAATGAGCTCTGCAGAAAAGACCATTGCTGAATTGATGAGATGCTACCAACCGTCGCACAAAGCTTTCTTTTCAAAGGCACTCACATGTGACTATCCCCGGGGCACAGTATCCGTTGAACATGTTTGGAAAATTCGCCATTAAATCCTGTTCCGCTTCTCGTTTATTTGTGCACAGATTTGCTGCCAACTCCACCTATGAAGTTGTGCTAATAGTTGGCATGCTAACAGTCTGTTGGCAAGTACCAAGTTCTGTTAAGGGCGGAGGGAATTGTTAACCACTAAATGAAAGACTGTTTGAGGGTTGTTTGGTTTTTGTATCTTGGATCCCCCCCCCCCGCCCCCACATGATAAAGAGTTTCATAGTGTGGCATTTGTACTTTTTTCTGCTCTCTTTAAAATTCTGTAAGCTTTGTGCTCGGCAAAATAACTGCTGCTACCGTATACTTGTTACTTTTATATAGTGTGCTTTAATGACATAAAATGGATGTCCCAGGGATAAAATTACATGCTTCATACCATTCTGTCTTGTCTTGAGGATTTAAGCTCAGTAATCTTTCAGAAATTGATCATTAGTCGCCCATCTTTTATAATGCTGCAATTGGCAGGAAATTTGTGAAAAACAGTACTTAAAAATAAAAATAAAAAAATAGAAAGATCAAAGAGTGGGTGGTGGTAGTGGGTGACACTTGCGGAGGTTTAGGGCTAACATAGTTGGAGATGAATAAGCCATGTGGGGGAAAAAAACAAAAAACATGGGCAGAGCCATTGCAGCTTTTTTTTGAACGCATAGGCAGGGAAATCCCCAAGGTTCAAAAGTATCAGTTCAACATTCCTGCAAGAAATAAAAGCACCAGAAGACACGGCGGAACATGTTATTTAAGGCAGGGGCAGCCAACATGGTGCCTTCCATAATGTTCCTGGAATTCAGCTTCCATCAGACCCAGCCAGCATAGCCCAATGGTCAGGGATTGTCAGGGTCTAGACTGAAGGGGATGATATTGAGGAGATATTGATGAAGCTTCCAGAAAAGAGGAAGGCAGTATTGAATTACAGCAGTGGTTTGAGGGAGGTCACAGCTCAGAGACAGGTGAACAGAAGACTTGGGAGGTGTTGGGAGAAGATAAGGATGAGGCCCGTGCAAGGTCAAGAGTGATGGTTGCTTGTGTGGTTCACTAATGAGATCTGTGTATGACTGTGATGGGCTAATGTTGTGGTGATTAGGAATCTGCTACCTTGCAGTGTTTTGCAGAAGACGAAGAAATGTGACTGTCTCCATTTGCAAATTTTACCAGCTGCTTAAATGCAGGAGGAATTTTACCTTGTAGACATCTTGCAGCATTTGTAATATTATTAATCTCCAGTACGTCTCAGATAACAGCGTTTTGTGCTTTTTAAATCCCATTTGGCTCGTGGGTACACTATGCTGAGAAATGTGTCTTACCCAAAACTTAATAGCCAGGTGACATTAATCCGAAACTAGTGCTCTAGTTATGGGAAAGCTGGAGGGAGCATTATTGCTTAGGACACCCCTCCCCCCACCAAGTTACTCTTTGCCTAATCCTGCAAGGGTGTGCGTGGTTAAAATGGGATATGATTAAAATGGGAGTATGTTTTCTGTTGCTTCTGTCACCCGAACCACCAAGTTCCAATTGCAAGGTTGTTGTTTTTTTACCAAACATTAGGCAACAATAAGCTGTTTGAAGGTGGAACAGACTGCCTTGGAAGTTGTTGGGCTCCCTTTCATTAGGATGAATAAACACCTTTCAGGGTTCCAGTATTTGTGGACTTCCTGATTAGCAGAGAGTTAGATTACCTATGAGCCCCCTTCCAGTTCTATGATCCTGTGCTGTGTCTCCTTTTGCTCCTCAAATTTAGGCATAAATATTTGCTGCTCCTTTTTCTCTCCTATGAATAATGTTTATGCCCAGTGCTATTTTTCTGGAAAAAAGAGGTGCCAGAACTCACCATGAACACCTCCCTTGTTCTCTTATAATGGCAATGGTACCCACCTGAGAGGTGCCGAGTTTCAGCTTTAAAAAGCCCTGTTTACACCTCCTACCTAAAATGTGAAATAATTAAACTTAATTGGAAAGTATTGCTGGTTGTTGAGTGGGGAGAGGCGCTAGCTAGGGAACCCACGAGGGAATTTCCAGAGGTGGGAGAATCAGGACCAGGGGATTGGGGGTGGGACACTGAGGAGAGGTCAGAGGGATAAGATTGGGAGGAGGTGCTGGACACGGAAGGGACAACAGGGTTTAGTGAGCAGGAGGAACCTGTGACAGACTCCGAGGCTGAAGCAGAGGAGGGAGGGTCAAGGGGCTGCTGGAGAATCCAGGGAGTCTCCCACTCCTGCTGCGACAAGCTCCTCTCCCTTCTGGTCTCCAAGAATGCGAAGGATAATGAGGAGGGCAGAACAAAGAACAGACCTGTGCAGACACATTAGGAAACATCCAGAATATGTTGCATAACCAATCCCTGATCCACAAGAGCACCAGTCCTCTTATTGCATGACTGCTAAGCTTACTTAGGAGTCTTTGGTGATCTACCTTGTCCAAAGAAGACCCTCCATAGTGACCAAACCTGCCTGAAAGACAGCTTGTAAACTGCTACTGAAATTCTACGTGATGTACAACTTTGGGGTCATGTTAAATGTGTTCTGGGGCACTTGAGGGCCTTAATTTTACACAGGTAGGTAGCCACGTTGGTCTGCCGTAGTCAAAACAAAACAAAATCCTTCCAGTAGCACCTTAGAGACCAAATAATACATATCTGAAGAAGTGTGCATGCACACAAAAGCTCATACCAATAGCAGACTTAGTTGGTCTCTAAGGTGCTACTGGAAGGATTTTTTTTTTTAATTTAATTTTACACAGTGTGACAGTGATGTCAAGCAGGCCTAGAAATCAACTTGTATGGGCTGCTATGCAGTTTGAACTGTAGGGAAAGGCCACAACTCACAATTAGAGCACATGTGTTGTATATAAAAGAACTCGTGTTAAGTTCTTAGCATTTTCCAGTAAGGCAGGGAAAATCTTCTGCCTGAAAATCTCCTGCTGGCCAAAGCAGACAATACTTAACTAGATGAACTGATAATCTGACATTGTATAAGGCAGGCTGCTTTTTCTGGTGGGCCCTAGAATATGTCCCAGAATCCTTTTCAAGCAGGCAGGCAGGCACCATGTCTTCTGCTGGCAAGTCCAAGGGTTCCCTCAAGGTGGGAGGTTTGAACCCAATTGCTCTAAAGTAAAGTGTTTTGGTTGCTTAAAGTAGATTAAAAAATTAAATTTGTGTTTACTTCTGTAGTCGTGTCTTAGCGTATCCATGGGGAGGTTTGAGGTGTGATCAATGAAGTTTGTAAGAGCCTCCTGGTGGATATGAAACAATGGAGCTTAGCATCCAAGTCCCTCAACTTCTGCCCAGCCCATCATTTTCTGTGTCTGAAAATTAGAGGCGAAGCTTGTGGGGAAACTTCTCTCCGTCTTGTATGTATGGAGGTGGCTCTTCATAATAATTACCATGCAAAAATAATGGCTTGGTCTTTAAAGACAATGCCTGGAATTCAGCTAGGAATTGGCATGATTGAGGGAAGACAACATTCCTACAAGGCACAAACAATGCTGTTGGCTCTGCTGCAGCTTTTTTGAAACATAACCCTATTATTGTATTATTTGGAAGGCATCCTGAATTTGTTGTGTCGCTGCACGTATATATTCATCCTGCTCACTTGTGGTTTAGTTAACTGATTGCCAAGGAAAGAGAGAGAAATAAAATAAAATTTAGGGTTCATTCGTTTCCTGGAATGCAAGATCAGGAGTGCAAACTGAGCGAAGTGCTAAAGGTGCTTTCACAGAATATGGGGAAATTCCAAGAGGACAAATTCCTAACAGATTCCTATCAATTTCTAAGAGAGTCTACACCCGAACCTGCTTTTCCATATCACTATTTGTAAGTTGCTGGGTTTTTTTTACCATATCAGCTGTTGGTCTTACCATATGATGCCTGCCCTCTACAGTTCCTTGATCTGCACTGTTGTATATGTTGCCTTGTGCCCCGAGGGCCCTGATGAGATGCACTTACGTGAAAAACAGGCAAAAAGCACAAGGACTGGAAACAGACTGGTGCATTAATTCCTTTGTATAGTGCATCGAAGATGTTTTGAGTGCACACAGAAGGTGTAAGATTTGGAAGCACATGTATCATGCAAGCACAGTTGCTGGGCAGCCAGGATTGACTGTAGTTCCAAGTCCCTAGTGTTTTCTGGGGGCCATTTCAAATGGACCCCAGCCTTGTGGGAGCTTGGTTTTCACAAGAGCCATAGTGCTGTGATGGAGCACATAGATCCCCCACAACGTTTGATGCAGAAGGTCCTGTGTCAGCAATCACAACAAAACAGCTCAACCCCCAGGATTTTTTTGGTAGGGTTGAGAGAGACCCTGTCTGAAACCTTGGGGAGCCTCTTGGTCTCTCTGTCTGTTCTTTGGGACAATCCCTAGCTATGTCCAGGCCACATTTTCCTCTAGTGTGGAGAGCCAGTGTGGTGTAGTGGTTAAGAGCAGTAGACTTGAAATCTGGTGAACCGGGTTTGCATCTCTGCTCCTCCACATGCAGCTGCTGGGTGACCTTGGGCTAGTCACACTTCTTTGAAATCTCTCAGCCCCACTCACCTCACAGAGTGTTTGTTGTGGGGGAGGAAGGGAAAGGAGAATGTTAGCTGCCTTGAGACTCCTTCGGGTAGTGATAAAGCAGGATATGAAATCCAAACTCTTCTTCTTCTTCTTCCAGTCCTTGAATGCTTTCCCATATTGGGATATGTGCTTGAGCTGTGATAATACCCCTTGTGCGCATGGATGGATGGATGGAGGAGGAAACTCGGAAACACTCTCTCTCTCTCTCTCTCTCTCTCTCTCTCTCTCTGTGTGTGTGTGTGTGTGTGTGTGTGTAAATGCCTGTGTTTTATATGGCTGGAATGTAGCCTGCTGCAAAAATATAAACGTCACATTCTTTCTTCCATCCAATTTTGCTTTGAGCCCTGCCCACCACTGACATGTGGGTCCTGGAATCCATTAAGAAATGTGCCCCTCCAGCTGTAAAAAACTCCCCCCCCCCAATACTTCTGAGACAATACTGAGCTAGATGGGCCAATGATCTGACTCAATATAAGGCAGCTTCCTATGTTTCTCATACCTGGGGTAATGCTTCGATGGCCATGAAGGTGGAAGCCCAATCATGCAGTTACCAACCATGCAATGTCACTGGAATGCCATCCCAGCAACATGGGAATTGCTCGTAGAGTAGCATTTCATGCCCTGTGGCAGGGAGGACATTTCAACGAAAGGACCCCTTTAGTCACAAATCCATAGTTGACTCCCATGCAAGGTATGGAAATGCCAATTCCAAAGGATATGATTATGAGATGGAAATGGAGGAGTCATCACCTGAGAACAGTTACATTGCTTCTGCCTTTTCCGGTGACTGGAAGAGCTATTGGATTCACCGGCTGTGAGAATGCAATTTGTTTTCTTATTTCTTTCTGCACCAGAATTCGCTAAAGTAAATATTATTGTGCGCAGTTTGTGTTTGCAAATTGTGGCTCACACCTGTAATTTGCAGCTTGCAAGCTGGGTTTCCCCACCCCCAATCCAGGTTTGAATTTAGGCAATGCATGCATAAAATCACAGTAAATTAATCTGCAGTGTGTAGATCTACCTGCAACGAAGAAGAGAGGAGCTCCTGTTATGGTTAATTATAATCAGAGATTATAATTTCATTAGAAGGAGATGCAATAAAGCCATTCAAGGGATCAAACCAGAGTATACATTCTCCAATCCTGTTTTATTGTAGTCAGGAGCTAAACCAGGGGTGGGGAACTTGTGGCCCTTTGTATGTTGGTGAACTGAAACTCCCATCATCCTTGACCATAGTCCATGTTGGAGACTCATCAATCACATGATGGGACACCCAACATGGCTGGCCAGTGGGCTGTGTTCATTTTGTGGCGGTCTTCCCCTAGACTAAGGGAAGGCTTATTATTTTGTTGTTGTTGTTCAGTCGTTCAGTCGTGTCCGACTCTTCGTGACCCCATGGACCAGAGCACGCCAGGCACGCCTATCCTTCACTGCCTCTCGCAATTTGGCCAAACTCATGTTAGTAGCTTCGAGAACACTGTCCAACCATTTCATCCTCTGTCGTCCCCTTCTCCTTGTGCCCTCCATCTTTCCCAACATCAGGGTCTTTTCCAGGGAGTCTTCTCTTCTCATGAGGTGGCCAAAGTACTGGAGCCTCAACTTCAGGATCTGTCCTTCTAGTGAGCACTCAGGGCTGATTTCTTTAAGAATGGATAGGTTTGATCTTCTTGCAGTCCATGGGACTCTCAAGAGTCTCCTCCAGCACCATAATTCAAAAGCATCAATTCTTCGGCGATCAGCCTTCTTTATGGTCCAGCTCTCACTTCCGTACATTACTACTGGGAAAACCATAGCTTTAACTATACGGACCTTTGTCAGCAAGGTGATGTCTTTGCTTTTTAAGATGCTGTCTAGGTTTGTCATTGCTTTTCTCCCAAGAAGCAGGCGTCTTCTAATTTCGTGACTGCTGTCACCATCTGCAGTGATCGTGGAACCCAAAAAAGTGAAATCTCTCACTGCCTCCATTTCTTCCCCTTCTATTTGCCAGGAGGTGATGGGACCAGTGGCCATGATCTTAGTTTTTTTGATGTTGAGCTTCAGACCATATTTTGCGCTCTCCTCTTTCACCCTCATTAAAAGGTTCTTTAATTCCTCCTCACTTTCTGCCATCAAGGTAGTGTCATCAGCATATCAGGCTTATTATAGAATCATAGAATCATAGAGTTGGAAGAGACCACAAGGGCCATCCAGTCCAACCCCC
The DNA here is from genome assembly GCF_009819535.1 of Lacerta agilis. Classification (NCBI taxonomy): domain Eukaryota; kingdom Metazoa; phylum Chordata; class Lepidosauria; order Squamata; family Lacertidae; genus Lacerta; species Lacerta agilis. The sequence continues at coordinate 105,335,299 of NC_046314.1, read as the reverse complement.
TGCCAAGCAGGAAACACCATCAAAGCATTCCTGACAGATGGCTGTCAAGCCTCCGCTTCAAGACCTCCAAAGAAGGAGACTCCACCACACTCCTTGGCAGCAAATCCCACTGCCGAACGGCTCTTACTGTCAGGAAGTTCTTCCTAATGTTTAGGTGGAATCTTCTTTCTTGTAGTTTGAATCCATTGCTCCGTGTCCGCTTCTCTGGAGCAGCAGAAAACAACCTTTCTCCCTCCTCTAGATGACATCCTTTTATATATTTGAACATGGCTATCATATCACCCCTTAACCTTCTCTTCTCCAGGCTAAACATACCCAGCTCCCTAAGCCGTTCCTCATAAGGCATTATAAAGTATACAAAGCTTGTGTCAAGAGCGCCTTCTTTCTAAAGTTTATGTGGGTGAGCCTTGCCACTAGGCCCTGAACACAAACCTCCAAAATCTGCCTAAAGGATCTAAAAGATCCTCTTCCAGGAGATAACATGAGCAGCCACATTAAAGAAAAAGAAATGGCTTGGAGGTTTTAACAACAGCAACAGTTGCTCTTCTTTTACTGTCTTCAGCCACTCGACTGCATGTTAATAAAAAATTTAGACATGCTCTATATATTTCCTGCCGACATGTGGACCAGATGTAGAATTAACTGGCAGGCACTCTATCCATCAAATGGAAGCTGTAAGTAGGCTGTAGCTCCTCAGCAACTATTTCCCCAGATGCTGTGAATAACTTCTCTGTATTTTCAGAAGCTCCGTGTTAACATCCCACAATTTGGGAAGAATATTTTTAAACTAATTATCACCACCAAGCATGACTCTGAGATTGGAAGATACTGAAGTTCCCAACACTGTAATTTGGCACCTGTTAGATCAGAGTTTAATAATATTTAAATGACACTCAAGGAGAAAACACTTTTCCATTTCTTTGGTCATAAAGATTCACAAAGATTTCAGTTTTTTCCCCTTCATTGTATGCTTTTCTTTTCAGTGTGAATGTGCCTCAATCCATTCTGAGATCCATTCATGTTTTCCTTTGGTATTTTTTTGTTCTGCTGCAGTAGGTTTCCTTCACAAAAGTCTTTCTTCCATTTCACCATCTGCTAACGAAGAAGCATACATATTTTTAAATGCATGTCGGGGTGGAGAACCTCAGGCCCATATCTTGGCCCAACAAGGGTGGGGTGCGAATATGGCCAGCAAGGCAGTTTCCCACAATGCAAACCACTCCCACCCTCCCAAGTGATGTCAGGTGATGGGCAGGAGGACACCTTTTAACCCTGCATTGGCTGTCCACCCTGTTGCCAGCAGAGAGTAGGACTGTGCAGCCCTGGCAGCATGATTTAATCCTCACTCATCAGATGATGAGTAGGGATTAAAGCTCTTTAAAAAAAATGGTGTCCTTTGAAGCAGCTCCATGCTTCTCCTTTAAGTAGGTGGGTGAGAGGAGAAAAGAGCCCCTCTCACTCAAGCTGTCCACCTTAAGGAGAAGTGCAGGGCCAATGGCGTAGCAAGGGAGGGGCGATAGGGGCGGGGCGCCCCATGTTCCAGGGGAGGGGGGGTGACACTCGGCGGCCCCTCCTGCCACTCTCTGCTGCCCAGCACCCTGTCCGTGCTGCTTTACGGACGGACGGGGCAGCCCCACGATCCGCCGCGGGCATGCGCAGTGCATCTGAGTTGGTGCTGCTGCTCCCCCGGTGATCAAGCGAAACGCCAAGTGAGTGGTGGCTCATGGGGCTGCCCCATCCATAAAGCAGCACGGACGGGGCAGCCCACAACCTGCTGCCTGCCTGGCAGCCCGCCCGGTCACCATGGGAGCAGAAGCTCCAGGTGGGATGCACTGCGCATGCCCGGAAATTCTGGCATGTGCAGTGCATCTGAGTCGGCACTGCTCCTCCCACAGTGACCAAGTGAGCGCCGAGTGAGCGGCGGCCCATGGGGCTGCCCTGGCTGTAAAGCAGCACAGACGGGGCAGCCCCACGACCCGCCACCAACTCGGCGGGTCACCCGGTCGCCGCAGAAGCAGCAGCACGGGGCTCGCTGAACTGCGCATGCACGGCATTTCCGCACATGAGCAGCCCGTCCAACGTGTGTCGCAATGTCACAACGCATGCGTCATGACGCCCCACCCCCAGGGGGTGCCTCTGCACACTGCCCCGGCTGGCCAAGAGGCTTCCTCCACCCCTGTGCAGGGCTGAGTCAAAGAGTGCTTTTGCAAAGGGATTTGAGACCCATTCAGGTTGCTCCGATGTTTAAAGGTGAAAGGAGCAGCTGCTTCAAAGAGCTCTTTTGAAAGGGGATTTAAGACAGCTCCCATTTCAGACTCTGGAGGCTCAAATCAGAGCACAGGGGCTGTCGTAAAGCGCTCTGCAAACAGCATAAAAAGGTCTGTGGGTTCCCTATACAAGAGTTTCTGAGAGGTGGGTTAATTTTCCCACCTGTCAAATATGGCCCACAAAGCCAACCCTGAGAAGGATCTGGCCCATGGAACAAAATAAGTTTCCCACCCGACATATATCATAGCACACAATGGGTGCACATACCATGAACCTATATTAGCAAATGAATTCCCTCCCCTGTGGGTTTACTTCCCAAGTTAATGGATTTCCAGAATGGTAGCCTTGATAGTCTTCTGTAGCCAAAAACAAAAACATCTTGTGGTACCTTAAAGATAGGATTAATGGCCCATCACAAAGTCATCTGTGGCTGTAATTATGACCATGACTATTCAGAAGGGAGTGTCGTTTAATTCAAGTTCAGTATAAACTTGTCACCCTATCTCATTGCCCTCACTCAGAGAATGGAGGAGTACAGTTTAGCACTCTGTTGATATTTTGCTCTTAGTGTTCTGTTCTGAATTACCTGAATTATTCCTTCACCCAGTCTAACGCCAATTAACCACATATAAGTCATTTTATTGCAACATCCTATTTTAAAAAATCAATTATTTATTGAGGAAATTGTGGTGTGCTGTTTCTGAAATATAACACTCAAGCTAATTTATGTTTTAATTGTTTGTAGTAAACATAATTTTGTGTTAATGGCAATGCTCTGATGAAGCCTAGGAGTTTAATTTCTAAGTTTATCATTTGAGCCTCAGTTTATGAAAGAAAAGTGTGTGGATTATTTCAATCTCTACAGTCTGTGTCACATTTCCCCTCTCCACTTCACTGCCAGTTTATGGCATTGTTTCATTATGAGGTTCAAAGTGGATGATGAGTTTAAAATAATGATTTAGGGGATGGGTGGCTGGTCAAAAAAGTGTAGTCAAGTCAAGATGAATCTCATCACTTTGACAAAGGAGCTCAAACTTTCCATGAATAGTACAGATAACATCTACAGGTAACAAAGGAGATCATTTATTTCCAGGTGAAAAGAGCAAAAAAAGGAGCAACACATTCCACTGATGTTTAAAATTCACACTAGGAAGTGGGTTAAGGCTGTGCTCCTAACCATACTACCCTTGGAGTAAGCCCCATTGATTTCAATGGGACTTACTTCTGAGTAGACATGGTTAGGATTAGTGTTTAGAGCATTTAAAGGTACAGGACCCCTGGATGGTTAAGTCCAATCAAACTTGATTATGGGATGCGGCACTCATCTCTGCTTTCGGGCCGAGGAAGCTGGTGTTTGTCCACAGACAGCTTTCCGGGTCATGTGTCCAGCACGACTAAACCACTTCTGGTGCAGTGTCATACAGTGACGGAAACCAGAGCACATGGAAACACCGTTTACCTTCCTGCTGCAGTGGTACTTTGACAATTGCAGAATAAGAGAGCTGTAAAAGAAGCACATGCTGTTCATGAACCATGATATCCAACAGCTCTTCCACAATTATAAAATGGATTTATTTATTTTTTGGTCTCTTCCCCCCAAACATACAATGCCGCCCCAGGCCTCTGAGAGAAGGAGGGAACTCAAGGAAACTCTAATGACCTCAAAGCAGGGGAGGGGGAGTTAACAAGGAGAAAGATTCAGTGGCTGGGGAATCTTTTAATTAGTTTTCCCCTTTAAGCAAATAAGGATTCTCACATTCCCAGTGAGAACAGTAACTCCACTGGGCTTGTAAAGCTCATGTGCTGCAAGAGAGAATCATGAGGGGATGGTGTACTAAGTAATATTTACTGCTAAGGTGCTGGGTTGAGAGTGCCATTGGAAAAGGGGTTTCCCTTTGTGATTGGCTAGGCTAGGAATGGCCAGCTTCCACACTCTAAAAGTGACTAGTCCAGGGGTGGCCAACTCCCAAGAGACTGTGATCTACTTACAGAGTTAAAAACTGGCAGTGATCTACCCCCTTTTGGGGGGTTCAGGTCAAAGTTGTTGAGCTTTCTGGGGGAGGAGGAAAGCCCTGTTTGGGGGGGGGGTGCAGGGCAAATTTTTTTTAGTTTTTTTAGGGGAGCCAAAGTTGTTGAGCTTCTTTGGGGGAGCCAGTGATCTACCACAGATGTTCAGTGATCTACTGGTAGATCATGATCTACCTGTTGGACGTGCCTGGACTAGTCCAAGGGCCAGTACAACCCAAGCCCCTGATGGATGGTCAGGTTCTATAATATATTAGAAATCACACAGCAGCAAGGACTTCACAGGCATAGGAATTAGAAAGCACACAGTTGGATGCCATGGGGTCATTGATGGGGGGGGGAGGCTAGAAACCAATTTACTTCCTAAAGAGACAGATGGGCACCGATGCTTCGCTGTTGCTAGGATGGATGACAGGCAAGACATATTGCATCAAACAGAACATTACCTGTAAGTGCAGCAATGTATCATACGTTACAGAATGCCAACATGCTAGATGTCAGGTGCAATATGTTTGGAAAACAACTACCAATTATTGTACCCATTTCAGGAAGAAGAAGAAGAAAATCACAAGTCAGCAATCACAACAAAACAGCTTGAACAACCTGTTGTCAGGTTGTTCAATTTAAATTACCACAACTTATAAGACTTTGGGAATATTTCCAATAGGAAAAAACAAACAAACACCCAGCTCTAAGGCAGGAGAAGCAGCAAGGAATGTCTGAATATAAACTTGGACAACTTTGATCTATGTCCTTGATTCTTTTCCAGAACTTCCTTGTGTTCTTAGGACTCTCATACAAGAGTCATCACCCCCCAGATTATTCTTGCATTTTCCATCATTCCTAGAACTAGTCAAAAGAGGCACTGATGGCCACCAATTGATGGCATTGATGGCTTGGAAAGAGAGATAGATGAGTTCATGGACAATGAGGCTACCAATGTCTGGTAGTCACAATGGTTATACCTCTACTGGCAGAGGGAATATCCTTTTGAATACCAGTTGCTGGCAACTATATGAAGAGAGGAGTGCTGTTGTGCTTGGTTCCTGCTTGTGAACTTCCCATAGACTTTTATTTGGCTGCTGTGAGAACAGGGTGCTGGATGAGATGGGTCAGTGGTCTGATCCGATAGTACTCTTCTAATGTACTTATGCACTAGGTAAAGGACCCCTGGATGGTTAAGTCCAGTCAAAGGTGACTATGGGGTTGTGGCGCTCATCTCGCTTTCAGACCGAGGGAGCTGGCATTTGTTTGCAGACAGCTTTCCAGGTCATGTGGCCAGCATGACTAAACTGCTTCTGGCGCCACGGAACACCGTGATGGTAACCAGAGCACACGGAAATGCTGTTTACCTTCCCACTGCAGCGGTACCTATTTATCTACATGCACTGGCGTGCTTTCCAACTGCTAGGTTGGCAGGAGCTGGGACAGAGCAATGGGAGCTCACTCCGCCATGGGGATTCGAACTGCCAACCTTCTGATCTGCAAGCCCAAGAGGCTCAGTGGTGTAGACCACAGCGCCACCCGCATCCCCTACTCCTGCACTACCTTGCCCACCATTGGTCCTAGCATTAGGGAATGATGGTGGCGACACCATCCTATTGTTTGCTTCAGGCAACTGTATGGCTTGGGCTGGTCCTCAGACCAAGTTTCCATCAATTCAAGTCCACCCAATACACTGTATGGACTTCGCAGCTCACACTGGACCATAGGATCAGGCTGTGTGCAGTTACAGTAACGTATCATATATCTAAATCCTCTGTGTAGAAAGATATATAGTATTCCCTGCCTCCCAAGATGTATTTTCTTCTAAATAATATATTGTCTCATACATTTTAAATTTGTCTGTATGACTGCCATAGAAAATGCAATGCATCCTATTATCAGTCAGTTCCAGTCAAACACCTTGTCTGCAACATTCCCTTGTGGAAAATGTAGGTCATGGATAATTTACTGATATGGAGGATCCTTGACTAGGTATGTAAGATTATGTATGAGTGCATCATCATCACAATGCACCATAACTGTAAAATGCCAAGGAACAATTCTGGCCGGGAGATCGACAAGCTTCCTTTTTTTCTTCTCCCTTTTCTTTTTTTAAAAAATAAATAAAAAATGCTATTTCATTAGCTAGCATGAGATACTTCAGTATAATGCTGCCATTTCATTAGAGAATCTCGGGTAGATTTGCCAAGAAGTATTTAAGAGTAAGCAAAAAGGCCTTAACTAAAGGCTATGCAATTTCACGGTGAGTTATGTGTCTGGAAAGCAATAGTTCGTCACCTCTAAAGTCACACGGTTCATTACTTGCCAATCCAACATACAGAGACATCACTGCGGAGGAATCCAAATGGACGTTAAATCGACATGAGCCCTGTAATTATGAGGCAATCAAAATAGAAGTCACTGGTTTCAAAGTTAAAATGAAAATCTGTAATTATGTTCCTTTTTAAAAAAAGAAAGAAAGAAAACCAAAGAAGCTTAGATTAAAGAGAAGGAGGGAGGGGAGACAACTGTATGTAAATCAGATGCAGGCAGCATAGTAGAAATATATTGTTCAAGGCCTGTGCTTTCTAAATAATAGACAAGGTAACTGTATAGACTGATTCCTTTGAAACTTCTGACAAGTGTGATTTATGGTGTTCCTCAAGCACATTCAGTGCCTGAATATTCAATGGAGAGGGCTTGACTCCCCTCCCCCTAATCTAATCTTGTATGGAATTATATTAAAATGGTGGCTTAACTTGGAAAGTTACAGAAGGGAAGGTATGAATTGCGTTTGTGCAAGAGGGGGAGAATTATACAATTTGAAAATTGCTATTTTTGCATGCAAGGCTGCAAACAGCAATTAATCACTGTTCTTCCTCTCGTCAAAACTCGACTGTGAAGTTTCTGAGAAACGAAACACTTGAAAGGACTCATTTAAAAGCCTTTGCCGGTGTCATAAAATGTCAGGAGGAAAGGGGGGAAAGAGGAAAGAGAGAGAGAGAAAGAAAAGGTGTCCTTGTTTGGCATAAATCAGTCAATAAAGTAATATCTTTAGGAGATGCGGATTAGCTCGCCTATGCCTAAAGCAGTTGGTTCTCAGGGCTAGTTGTAGATTTATGATTCCTTACAGAGCATGTCTTGAGGATACTCATTGACTCACCATGATCCACCCTTTTATCTTCTAGCTCTTTGCTCAGTGCTGCTTCTTCTGTTTCATTGGCTTTGATTATGTTCACATAGTCAGGCTTACCTGAGGGTTTGACCTCAGGGTAATTATTTTGGAGTAGCTTTGTGTGTTGCTGAAGGCATTTCCTTTTGAGGAAATTACAAATCCCACCTCTCTATGACTCTCTTTCTTCTGGAACTGATGGCTTGGTTGAGGCAGTGAGCCTAAACATGCTTGCTTGGGAGTAAGTCATGGTGAACTCACTAGGACTCTCTTTTGAGTAAACGTGCACAAGCAACATTGCTTCCTTTTGGCACTCTTCGCTGGATGAACAACAGAGGTCATGCGAACGAGCAATTTCATGAAACAAGCCTTATGACTAGTGATGTCACCAACATTTCTAAGGGCTTGGAGCCTGGATTTGCAGAGCTCATATTGCTCAGAAGCAGTATAAATAAAATATACTTTTCCTACAAGGGAAAGGGCAGTAACTCAGGGGTAATTAGCTGCCGTGCATGCAGAAGGTCCCAAATTCAATCACTGGTATCTCCAGGGTAAAACTGGGAAACTCTGGATCATTTCTACTAATCATTATAGACAGTGGTGATCTCAATGGACTCAGTATAAGGCAGCTTCCTAAGTTCCTATAACCTTCTACAGAATGGATAGCCAACGTGGAGCCCTGTTGGACTCCAACTTCCATCATCCCTGATCATTGGGTGTGCTGGATGTGGTGGGTGGGAGTTGGAGTCCCACAGCATCTACATGGACTACCTATGTTCTATAGCTTGGAATAGCATGGGATTTAGAATGGATTGTAACAGATCTCCCTTTACCCTTTTTGTCCCAATGGTGTTTGGAAGAAACATGCAATCCAAGATCTTTCCAATGCTTCCCATAACAGAAGTTGAAGACTTCCAAAATGGTGGCTTAGTGGGTCATGGTTAATAGCATGGTGGCAAGCCAAAACATGGAGAATTCTCTGGCATTAAATATGCCACAGGTAGCCAACCTGGTTGGACCACAACTCTCATCATCCCTAACCACTGACCATGCCTGCTGGTGTTTTTGTGAGTTCTAGCCCAACAACTTTGGCCACCCCTGATATAAGTTGAGACATAAGAAGTCTAGACTTTGGGGTTCCCTGGAATGTAACTCACACAGCTTTCACTGATCAGTCAATTGAGGAGGAATTCTCTCCAGAAGCTGAAGATGTGGGATCACAGTCTGCAGTCCCATGGTGCCCAAGGCAATCGACATTAAAAGCTGCTCTACCCAATTTGTTCAAGTCCACTCACTGTGGCAGATAGTATGTGTCTAGAAGACATCAGTGTCTAAGTCTCAGTTCACCCTTGAAATAGGTCTATCCACTACCCATTGCTCTTTTTCATCTGCTCAAGGAAGGGTAGTCCTGGTGGCTGCTCCTATTTTTTTCCATGTGATCCTACACTGGATCATGGGGTTGAGAGGGACTGACTCCAGTCACAGCAGCTGACTGACCGGATAATTACTGCCTAAGATTGTGTTATATAACAATACCCTTATGGGTATTTGGCTTTTATGATGTCCCCATAAAATAATCATTTCCAAGGTTCATCAAGGTGTGCTTTCATTATTTTACTCCTAGGGGCTTCTTGAGATGTGCCTATCTCAGGTGTCCAGAGGGCCGTATGATTGCAGGGTCACTTTGTGTTTAATAGCAGTGGAGTGTTTTTTGACCTGGCATGGAAGGGTAAAGCAACTTATTCAAGGGGGTGTGGGAGCCCATTAAATTTGGAAAGCACACATTCTGCCTGTACACTGCCTCACTAGAGTGGTACATTCTCTGGTTATCTCCTCCTTGAACTACAGTACTGCAATGTAGGGCTACCTTTGAAGGTGACTTGGGAATTACAGCTAATCCAGGATGCAGCTGCCAGGCTGGTGACTGGGAGTGGCCCCTGGGATCTACATTGGCTCCCAGTACATTTCTGAGCACAATTTAAAGTGTTGGTGCTGACCTTCAAAGTCCTAAATGGCCATGACCCTATATACCTCAATGAGCATCTTCACCCCCGTTGTTCAGCCCAGATACTGAGATCCAGCTCCGAGGGCCTTCTGGTGGTTACCTCACTGTGAGAAGTGAGGTTACTGGGAACCAGCCAGAGGGCCTTCTCAGTAGTGGTGCCTGCCCTGTGGAACGCCCTCCCACCAGATGTCAATGAAATAAATCATATGGCTATCACAAGACGTAGTAGTAATAATAATAATAATAATAATAATAATAATAATAATAATAATAATAATAAAAACATCTGAAGACTGCTCTGTATATCATTATCATCATCATCATCATCATCATTAAGATTTTAACAAAAATCACAGGTCATTTCTCTATTAAAAACCCATAAAGTAGTGTTGTTGTTTTTCAGTCGTTCAGTCGTGTCCGACTCTTCGTGACCCCATGGACCAGAGCACGCCAGGCACCCCTATCCTTCACTGCCTCTCGCAGTTTGGTCAGACTCATGTTGGTAGCTTCAAGAACACTGTCCAACCATCTCATCCTCTGTCGTCCCTTTCTCCTTGTGCCCTCCATCTTTCCCAACATCAGGGTCTTTTCTAGGGAGTCTTCTCTTCTCATGAGGTGACCAAAGTACTGGAGCCTCAACTTCAGGATCTGTCCTTTCAGTGAGCACTCAGGGCTGATTTCTTTGAGAATGGATAGGTTTAAAGTAGTGTATGGATACTGAAAAGCTAAGACTATACATGTCATGTAAAACTAAAGCTAGGATGGCTTTAGAATTATTACAAACATTCATAGAGTATAAGATGATGGCTACAAACCATGGTGCCTATGTTGTACCTCTACTGTTGGGGTTGATATGCCTCTAAATACCTGATGCTGAGAATCCCTGGTAGGGAGAGTGTTGTTGGACTCAGGGTGCTGGACCGGATGGGCCTTTGACCTGATCCAGCAGGGCTCTTCTTATTTTCTTCACACACTTTCTTTTGCTTAAAACATCCCGTACAGTAGCAAAATGACAACTGGAATTCTGTGTATCTCCTATGCCGCATCCAGATGCTAAAGGGTTCTGATGATTTATTAACTCCAGACTGGATTTTGGCACACTCCTAGCTGCTGAGTTGATGGTTCATAGTAGCCTCTGTGTGTATGTGTGTGTCATGTGAACAGTCTCCTAGTACATTGCCATATCTCCTTAGTTGCTAATTACCTGGGTATTCATACATCTTTGGATCTCAGCAAATATATGCCCCCTTGCATTTTATTCAAAGAACATGACAAAGGTTCTTGATTTAGATGCAGACTACAAAAAAACACCCCCAAAACTATTGTCTTTAGAGAATTTTTTTTCCTGACCTCTGTAATCTAACGAGCAACTTTCCATCCTTGTAAATGAGACACCCTTTGCTCCTAAGCAAGCATATAAAGTACACAGCTCCAGGATGGCTCTTTGTAAAGTCTGAGCTCATTGCTGTAACTCAACCACAAATGTTGTTTTCCCTTGGAACAGCTCCTTATGTTTGCTGTTGGAAGCTGCTAGCTAAGCTGTGGCATGTCCTACCCACTTCCACCACCTTGCCCATCTGGTGTTCTTTTTTAAAATATAAAAACCCATATAAAGCATCTGTTATGTACCATTCATTTCTGAAAGGCCCGGACTTTCAAAAGAGACAACTTCACACTGCGCACCAAAGTAAAGGTAAGATTGGCAGAGAAATATTTAGAGATAATGATGGTGCCAAAACAAGGAGCACACTGGGACTGGGTTGTTGTTTTTTTTGGAGGGGAAGTGTAACTTTCCCAGTATAGAATATGATGTGAAATTACAATCATGGTCCAATAAACTTTTCAGATTTTTGGACCCAACTCTTAGTGCTTGCTGTGGCGTTGCGGGCATCCCTGTGGCCTTGGGTCCTTTCCCCTTTCTGAAATTTATCTTGGACAAGCAGGACAGATTCCTGATTCATGCAATTTGAGCATTTGTCTACCTTAGGGGGGGGGGGGAAATCATGATAAAAAAAGAAAACAGAAGGATCATGAGGTAGGTTTACAAAAGGTGTGCCTGTTCTATATTTGACATTGTCAGCATGGGATGGAGGGTGAGCTTCCTTTGCCCACCATGCAGTGACTTTAGCCACCTGAGAAATGGTCTGAACTGGACCTTTGTTGAGAGGGAAAGGCGAGTTTTCTAAAATGACTGAGTGACCCACAACACTGAGCTTAGACCACTTAAACGTTGTATTTCTGACCGGAAAGGTCCTAAAGGTAATTGGGGAGGGGAGCGATCAATTTCCACTGGGAAAACTGGGTCTGCTATGTGTGTGTTTTTCCCTGTTGAGAGTGAGGGTTAGGCACTGTCCGGATGAAAGAACAAACCTTGCCCACCTCCTTTCTTTTCATTTCTTTAATGATAGGGCTGGAGCCTAAAATTAAACTCAGCGGGTAGGAAGATTGATTCTACGAAACTTTCAAAGGGTTTTGCATAGGCTTAGATTGCCTATGGATTTATGTGGTGCAGAAAAGTCAAGGGAGACTAGCTTGCATGAAATGACATAAAGGGAGCTACCTTCCTTGCACAATGGTCGGGGGAGATAAAGGAGGTTTTCTCTCCCTCTCCTCCCCCCCCCTCTCAGATTGGGGCAGGGACTGTTGGCTTATGCTCTGTTTGGGTCAGCTGATGTGTCTCTCCATCATCTCAGCTGGTATAGGAGGCAGTGATGGTCACCAGCATGGATGGGGATTAGACAAAATTCATGGAGGAGAGGGCTATCCATGGCTACTAACCATGATGGCTGTTTTTTGCCTCCACAGTGGGAGACAGTGCAGGGGCAGATCTACTATGAAACTAATGAAACTTAAGCTTCATGGCCCCTAATCCCAGAGGTACCCAGAAGCAACTTTAGTCCACATTGCTTTTAAAATATAGACCCAATTTGAGTTGCACGACTCAAATCACTCTAGGATGCATCATTCCCCTGCACTTAACTCAAAAACTATACGACATAGAAATTTTTTATTCACATCAGTGACTTTGACATGTGAGATAATCGAGTACAGCAATTTTATTCAAAAGCTGAGATGTAGTAATTTATTTATTTATTTTAAAGTGCTGATCTGTTGTGGAGCAGCCCCATTGATGAAGGTAACAGTGGTTACCCAGATCTAGTTCCTGGTTGTGAAGGGCGCCCCCCCCATAACACTTCAAGCTTAAGGACCCCCAGAACATAGGTCCGCCGCTGCTTACATCATCTTCACCAAAAATTCTATTTATTTTCTTTTTATAATATGACTGCTGTTGTTCAAACTCATTTTGTTCACTGTAAGCCACGGGCAGCATAAGCGTGGGGCCTGGTCGCCACTACTCATGAGAAAGGGTTACCAGGCCTTTCCAGTATAAGGAGCTGACTATGGTGTAGGAGTTCAAAAGCATGTCAAAGTGCAAGTAGATAAATAGGTACCACTCCGGCGGGAAGGTAAACGGCATTTCCGTGCGCTGCTCTGCTTCGCCAGAAGCAGCTTAGTCATGCTGGCCACATGACGCGGAAGCTGTACGCCGGCTCCCTCGGCCAATAAAGCGAGATGAGCGCCCCAACCCCAGAGTCGTTTGTGACTGGAGCTAACGGTCAGGGGTCCCTTTACCTTTTTATGGTATACAGAGTGCGCTGTATAGTAATGTCAGTTCTTGCTTCAGGGCCCCCAAAATGTAGGTTTTTGAATTACCAGTTGCTGGAAACCACAGGCAGGGGGAGAGTTTGTGTGCTTGAATCCTGATTGCTGGTTGGCCACTGTGAGAACAGGATGCCGGACTAGATGGGCCATTGGCCTGATCCAGCAGTCTCTTCTTGTGTTCTTAGGTTCAGATCATGTCACTTTCCTATCATGCTTGTTATTGGGGCCAGCAGCTGATACAAGAGCCCTGTTGGCAGAATCCTTGACACAGTCTTGGGTGTGCATGTGCCTGATTTTGGTGTTTGGCTTATGGAATACTCAGGACAGAATTCTGAATTATGGGAACCGCGATACTGGATCCAAATTTCGCTTGAAAAGCTGGCAGCGAGCCCAGCCTTAAGTGTTTGTATAAAAATGGTCCGTAGAGTTTGATTGATATCTCCCTTTCCTGTTTCACAGCACTACATTCTCACATTTCAAAAATAATCTCCCTAAAACGGGACGTGGTTCTAATATCGGCACTGTTACAGCCTCAGCAATAAACGCTGATAGGTTGTTAGGGTTCTGATAACGCAAGTCTCTTTTGTGGAGTATCTTTTAACAGCTGCTAGAGTTTCTAGCCCTTTTTTCCTAGCAGCATTTTCTTTAAATATATATCTGTATCTCAGGTTCTATAACAGGAAATGTGCTAACAGGTTTGCTTCATTAATTTGAATGTAACCAGAATCGGTGCAGACACTCAGATCAATAGCAAAAATTATTTATTTAAGACATTCTCCCTCCCACCCTCCCTCCCTCCCCCACCTGTCATTCTCACCCTCTCCCTCCTATTAACACCACCTCAGCTGATGTGCCGTTCTCCACATTTTTATAGATAATGCATGAACACATTTAGGGTTGTTGTGTTTTATATAAGGTTTGATTTTGGGTAAACTCATTATTGTGGTTTTGTTTAAACTTTTCCATCTAAGCTGTTTGTGGCACATTTTTTTATGTGCAATATAGCTAGAAATATGAAATATACATGAATTTACAATCATACGTAATAGCGGGATAATTTCTCGATAATTGAAGTGCCATGCAGAGGCTGGTAGTTTCAGGATATCAGGCTAAATTATTTATACCTTTTGGACAGTCATTTTATTATGATTAATTTCACATCCTTGGCATTCTTTTCTTCTTCATAGGATTAAAATAGCCTCTCGTTTCACCCCTATCTTACAATTACCCTCATCTTCCCAAGCCTACACACTTTGGTCCTATCTGAGTTCTGAAGCACAGCAGAACATCAAACAGCTGATTAGTAGCAATACATGGATCTTTGTTCATATAGTTAATTGACCATCTGATGATGGCAACATTGAGGGATGACCTTCATAGTTTTTTTTTTTTTTAGTTTTTTTAAAGATCTATATTTTATTAGGGTTTTCACATTATTGCAATAAAACAGTACAATCATTTATTCCCTCCCTCCCTCTGCTCTCATGCCCCTTTTTTGTTATTGTTACAGCATTATGGTTCCTGGTGTTCAGTTGTTCAACATGTTATACGATGCTCAGGCTCACATGGTCAGTTGTAAATATAAACAAACAAACAAATAAACAAGCAAGCAAACAAACCTTTATTGTCACTACACCACCTGTGTGCAGTGAAATTAAACAAGCCCCCCTCCCCCCCACACAAACACTCAGTCTTGTTCGCACTCTGTGTGCTTGTCAGAAGTCAATTGTACCACTATTTTTTTCTTCCATTCCGCATCCCATCTCCTGCCCGAAGGTAGGAGATTTAAAGAGGTGCTGGCTGGGGTGTGAGTCATCCGTGAGAATTTTCCTCCTGCGATGTCATCTAGTGAACTCAGGGGACAGCCCATGATATCATGAGCTGTATTCACCACCCTCTGTAGGGACTTCCTGTCCGTGGCTGTCAGGGTCAGGATAAGTGTGTGTCAATACTCAAGCCCTCACAATTTTAGCAACATCACAGGCAGAGCTTCATTCCAGACATGTCTCAATGGCACTTTTACTCACTGTTGCCATCTAAGGGTCAAACCAGACACCATTCACATAGCTACATTTTAAAAAGCAAATACCCTGTTTCTCCTAAAATAAGACATAGCCATAAAATAAGCCATAGCAGGATTTCTATGCATTTGTGAAATATAAGCCATTCCCCAAAAATAAGCCATACCCCGAAAATAAGCCATAGTGACGTGGTACCTCCCATTAAAACAGCCTGGAGAGGCGTGGCTATGCAGCGTACCGATGCAACACGGTTAAAATAAGACATCCCCTGAAAATAAGCCATACTGTGTTTTGTTGAGCGGAAAAAAATATAAGGCGGTGTCTTATTTTAGGAGAAACACGGTAGCAGTCTGCAAGGGGGGCTGATTCAGATTGGCACTCTAGATTTGGAGGCTTACCCTTGGTGTGGTCCCAATCCAGACCAATGATATTTGCCTGTGTGTGTGTGTGTGTGTGTGTGTGTGTGCTCCAACAGGAGGTTTTAGCAGGCACCCCCTCCTTGATTTGTTATTTATTTCTTTATAAATATTTAAGACATTTATGGCTGCCCTTTAGCCAAAAAGGCTCTCAGAGTAGCTGACAAAAATCAGCACTAAGATGATCCCAGCCCTCAGGCTCGCAATCTAAAAAGACATGACCACATTGGGGGTGGGGGGAGACAACAGCAAGTTCCAGCGCAAGTTCTTAAAGTTGTAGTCCATATAAAACAGTTTTATGGCTACGTCCATGAAGATAGACAGCATCTCCTTGCCACAGTCCCGTGTCTATAGATTGAGTCTGTAACATGAGGCAAAGGGGCAACAGCCCAGGACCTGAGTCCAGATTGGGCCCCCTGCAATTTGAAGACAATTCACACAACTGCCAATTGTTTGGATGGTGTCAAGTTTGTCCCTAAAGGGATAGAATCAAACAGGGTCAATCTCTGGCAACTGCAGATAGGCCTGAGGAAAGCTCCTGTCTGAAACCCTGGACAGCTCCTGCCAGTCAATAGATGGTATGTGACCACTTTCCAGAAATATAGCAAGGCTTCTTGTCCAGAGTGTTCATTTCAGATGTGCTTGAGTGCAGCTTGCTGGTATCCCACTCAGCAACTGCAGAATCATCATCATCATCATCATCATCATCATCATTATTAAAGATTTGCTTGATTTACAAAAGTGTGTGCAATGTCTCTCTCATATTTTTCCATGTAACATTTTTACAAATCAATTTTGGTTGTTGAGACATTAGGGAGAGAAGGGGGAAAGAGGTGGGTGGGATGGGGAGATGGGTGAGGTGGGGAGACGATGTTTCTATTTTCCTTAATATATGTAGGGTTTGGTGTCAGCGTCGTTTGTGTAGGTTCTCTGTTGTTCGCTTGTGTTTCTTTGGTTGTGAGAAAGGTCGGGATTGGTGTAGGGTGTGATTGTTCATTTGTGGTTGGCTGTGGTGATCTTTGGTTTCCTGTGAGTGGGGTGGGTGTGTGTTTTTGATCAGGTTAGCCATATTGATTTGTATGCTGTCGGTAGATTTTTGTCATTGTCTTGTTGGGCTGTGTGTGTGATGAAGGGGAACCATACGGGGGTGAGGGTGTCTTCTTCTGTTTGTCCCTGTGCTAGTATTAGGTTGCTGGTTAATTTTTCTAGTAGGGCTGTTTCCCATACTACTTGGTACCATTGGTCCATGCTTACTCCTAACAGGTCTTTCCAGGTTATGATGTTTCTGTCTGCTGAGAGTAGATGGGTTATAAGTTCCTTGTGTTGTAAGTGGGCATTATTGTCTTGGAAGATGTTTAGTAACGCCAGTTCTGGGGTGGTTTCTAGTATTTGTTTGGTTATTTTACATATTTCTTGTATTGTTGTTGTCCAGAATGTTTGGATTTGGGGGCACTCCCACCACATGTGGAAGTATGTGCCTGTGGAGGTGCACCCTCTCCAGCATTTTGGTGATGTTCCTGGGCATATTAGCGCTAATTTTCTTGGCGTTAGATACCACCTGTAGGTTAGTTTTAGGGCAAGTTCTCTTTTTTTCGTTGATATGGATTTAAAGGGGGGTTTAGACCACATTCTGGTCCATTGGGTGGGGTTGATTTTGTATCTTAAGTCATCCTCCCATTGTCTTTTGATTGTGTCTAGGGGGTTCGTGGGATTCTTTACTAGTGTTTTGTTTATTGCAGATACTATCCCTCTGCAGTGTCCCTTTGTCATTAGGATGAGGTTTTTGAAGGTTGTCAGGGGTCTAGTTGCTGCTGATTTTACTGTTGGGTTGTTTAAGAGGGCATGTAATTGGTGTTGTGCTAACCAGGGCATTTGGGTGTCTTTTAATTTGTCCTGTATTTCTTGTGTTGACAAGGGTTTGTTATTTTTATAAAAGTTTATTAGGTGATATAGGCCTTTGGATAACCAGGTTTTTGTTTGGAGGTTTTGTGCTGCATGGTGAAATAGTGGATGGTATGCCAGGGGAATTAGTGGGGTTGGGGTTGGGGATAGTTTGTCTGTTTCTGTTTTCCATGCTTTGAACATGGTTTGTGTGTACCTGTTAAGTTTTGTGGGAATTTTTCTTAGTTGGTTTGGGAGGAGTGGGTATGCTGTGGTGCATGTATTTTTAATTGTGTCCCTTTCTAGATGTATCCATTGTTTTGTCTCGTCTTCCAGTATATATGGGATTCTATGATGTATTTGGTTGGCACTGTAATATGCTTCTATGTTGGGGGTTCCCCATCCTCCTTCTGAGGTGGGGAGGTGCAGGTATTTGGTGCTTATTCTTGGTTTTTCATGTGAGAAGATAAAAGAGTGTAGTTTTCTCTGCCATTGGCAGAATAAATTTGAGAGGGAAATGGAGGAGTGTTGTGTGGGTCACCGTTTCTCCCCAAAAGCACAGGCACCATTTCCTTAACAAACCTATTGTGCCTCTGAGGTTGTGACTGGCCTGGGTCAGGGAATGGAAAAATCTTTAGGGGGCCAGATTTGGCCCACCGCTTGCTTCCTGTTTGCCTCTGTGCAGTAGGTCTACCTTGCCTGACAGCAACTGAACTGAATATCTTTTGGGTTGCTTGGGGGGAAACAAGAGAGCTGTCAAAGCGGAGTAATGCAATACTGTCGTGCTTTCCTGGCTTTCTCTGATCTAGCCTGGCTTCCAATCCCATTCGCAAGTGCCACAAGTTGTTCATTTGCTTCTTGCATTTTGTTGCTCCACCGTCAGTGCGTCAAACAGGGAGGCATTGCTCCCTCCTCTTGGCTGTGAACTGTTTGTCACAACCATCTGTCATAGAGAGGGAGCGGGGTGCCTGTAAAATCCGCCAGGGAGCTTTTAGCAGTTGACATGGTGTGATATCTCAGCAGGATGGTTCCTTCTTCCTCCTCTTCCTCCTCTCCCTCCACCCTGCCAAAATTGCCTTGGCGCCAGAACTATAAAAACATTACATCAGGTAGTGAGAAACATGAAGCTGGGACAGAGGGAAGCTGCCTGCTGAATGAAGTCACCTATCCACCTTCACTGTGAAATGTACCGCTGTGAAATAAAATAATAAAATGTTTATTACCATTGCAACAGGAAACTGTAGTTAACATGGCCCACAATTGTCTAGTTTGACAATGTATAACCTCTGGAACAGCAAAGGCCTCACAGCCTACGCACCTCTCAGCTTTGCAAGCTGAGTTTTGATCATCTTTAGGGAAAGGTTTCACGGTGACTTAACATTGTTATCATGCTTTAGCTGGACAGAATGCAGCAGCCGAGGTCCTCATGGGACCAGAGTCAAAAGGGAACAATTGGGCCGCTGATTGCTATTGCTAAAATGCCTCTTCCATGTGGTGGAGGCTTCAGTTTTCTGTGGAGCTCACAGTTCCATGAAGAAATGCAGACAAACAATATGACATTGCTTCACACTTGGTCAGATCATCTGTCCATCTAGAGTAGTATCATTGAAGACCTGAAATTTGTGGCATAGCCTCCATTTATCAAAGGTTCCTGAATGAGTAGGATTATTATAAGTGAATTATCAATTCGGAATGCCCTGTTAACAATGGCTCCTTCTAGACCAGTGGTTCCCAAAGTAGGTGGTCCTGCCCCCTGGGAGGTGGTGGGATTACTTAGGGGGACACTAAGAGGCAAGGAGGTGGCAGGGAGGCACTGGAGGTGCTAATAACTACCAGTCTACCAGTGTTCATTGCATATCCAAAATGCTTTTTCTTAGGTCAACTATTTTGTGTATGGTTGCATCCACACCTTACATTCAGAGCACTCCTATACCACTTCAACAGCCATGCCTTCCCCCAAAAGTATCCTGGAACTGTAGTTTGTTAAGAGTGCTGAGAGTTGTTAGTAGATCCCCCTCACAGAGCTATGATTCCCAGCACCCTTAACAAACAATGGCTGCCGAGATTCTTTGGGGGAAGCCATGACGAAGAAGAAGAAGAAGAAGAAGAAGAAGAAGAAGAAGAAGAAGAAGAAGAAGAAGAGGAGGAGGAGGAGGAGGAGGAGGAGGAGGAGTTTGGATTTGATATCCCACTTTATCACTACCCGAAGGAGTCTCAAAGCAGCTAACATTCTCCTTTCCCTTCCTCCCCCACAACAAACATTCTGTGAGGTGAGTGGGGCTGAGAGACTTCAGAGAAGTGTGGCTAGCCCAAGGTCACCCAGCAGCTGCATGTGGAGGAGCGGAGACGCGAACCCGGTTCACCAGATTACGAGTCTACCGCTCTTAACCACTGCACCACACTGGTGGTATAGGAGTGCTTTAAATGTATGGTTCGACCTATTTCAGAGAAGATTTAATAAACCCCACCAAGCTTCTGAAAGTGTCCCTTATAGGAAGTCCTAACAACAGCAACAGCAGTGTACCGCAGTCGAAACCTATTGGTTCCTGGCCTTTCACTGAGGTCTCCGGCAAAGCTTATTTCTCCCTTCTTTAGCAATTGCCTTTTGTAATGCTTTCCAATGTGATCGTAAGAGCTGCCCCCTGCTGACTTGCGACATTAGTCTGCCTTGCTCAGCATTGCCAGCAATCCTAGGCTTCATCCTGCAAGCTGAGACCCTTTAGCCCATGTTTAGAGCACGTTTGCTCTGAAATAAGTTCCATGTATTTTGATGGGGCTAGCTCCCAAGGGAGTGTGCAGAGGATTACACTGCTAAGAGTAGAAACTGGCACCTTTTGAATGCCAAACATGTGCTCATCCACCGAGCTTTTCGCCCGGTCTGAACAGCTTTCGCCCTAAACCCCCATAGCCACCTTTGGCGAACTACTTCACAGGGGTGTTTTGAGGGTAAATCAGGCGAATACATCACCTAAGTCTAAGTGCTAGCACATCTGCAGATCTAAAATGAAAGATGAAAGCAACAACCCCCTTCGCCACTATTCTCTCTTGTGCATTCCTACAGTGTATTCCTCATTTATGCCATATGAGACTGCTTCTGCTTGTACCAGACAAAAAGCTAATCACCATTTGCAATAAATGGCACTGTCTACGTTCTGGCGTTGAAACCATCTGCCTCTGATCACCCCCACTATAACTAACATTCAGTGTGCGAACTGAATAACTTCCTAGCCTCTTTCACCTGTTCTGAATTTACTTGATGCCAGTGTTCCCCGAACTTTTGAAAACTGGGCCACAATTATTTCTTCCTCTCCCCGCCCTGCATGCTTCATTTTGTGAACAGAAACAAAGAGAGTTGTTTCAGGTTTAAAACAGTTGGTGGAGATGAATGGAGCCTTCCTACATGCATCCAATACAATGGCATAATTCATCAATGCTCCTTTCACCCTCTCTTTGGGTACCCTGATGTGTCCAGACTCACGAACTGCAGCACTGTGCTGTTCTCTTCCAAGTCCTCAAAATCCAGATCTATCCGGGAGGAACACACTTTCCCCCAGGACTGCTTAATGGGTGGTGCTTCTTCAGAAACTTGCTTTCACTTCCTATCCTTATGTAAAATATGTCCGAGACCTTGTAGTCATTTCACTTCAACATCTCCCGCTGCTTAGTCGGTAATAGAGATATGCAAAACCTTCCCTATTATTTTTGCAGCTTTTCCCGTGTTGTCAAAAAGTGACATTGCACAGTCGGGGCACGTATCTGCAAAAAGCAAATATGCAATATGCATTTTTTCCAAATATATATATTTTTCCCCATTTTTGTTAGTTCACATATTATTTTAGGTCCTGCTTCTGTTGCTACAGCCTGTTTCCCATTCATTTCAAGATGAAAAGATATTGCGTGTGTGTGTGTGTGTGTGTGTGTGTGTGTGTTTAACAGATCAGTGTGTGCACTTATCATTGATGTTATTGTAAAAATAAATGTACCTGATTTAGGGGGTTGGGGTAGATAATAATAATGCTTTTATTAGAGAGCTCGTATTCTATTTTTCAATTTGTTAACCCAGCTGATGCAGGAATGCAAGGTAGATTTTGGTCAATATTCCTTGATAGCATCAGACATCCTTCACTAGACTTTACTTTCATCTTTCTTGAAGGGTTTCCCCCTTTTTAAATTTGCTTGCTTGGGGCTGGATATTCAAGTACATGCCGGCTTTAAAAAAACAACAACTGTGTTTGTGATAATTCATCCCATATTAAGTGCGTACTCAGTTTTCTTGATATGTTCATTGGATGCAAATTAATATAGAGACACATTCTCTATATTATATAGAGTCGCTTTATGGAGCGGACTGTTTATTTGGACCTTGGTTTTTAAAAACAGCTCTTTATTGTAAATCACATATTTTAAACATTCCCACAACACACACACACACACACACACACCTTGATTGAATGGCACAGCATCAAAGCCTTTGAGGCGCCCCTCCTAGTTACCTGTCATTATCAGCTCCCTGTCCGTGGCAGAAAACAATCAGACTTTTGGTGCTCGCTGGATGCTGAGATAATAGCACGGCAAGCGCAATGGCCAGTGAGCTTTGCGCACAGGCAGGAATTAAAATAGCCCATGCTGTCTAAATCAATGATAAAGGGTATGCTTAAGTGGAGCTTCCAAATAATGCAGGATTAGTAAACAGTTTTATGTCAGCTGGAAATAATAAGGCAACCTTAGCCAATTCAAGAGTTCTGTTTAAGTGCCACACATCAAATGCAATCTGCTGGGCCTGGAGAATTTCAGATCTTCTTGGGTTTCAGTAGCTAATGCTTTACTGGGTGTTAGTCAAAGCTGTGCCTACAGAGATGCGTGAGGTGTGTGTGTGTGTGTGTGTGTGTTTGGAGGCATTCACTCCGGCACATAAGAGCATACATAAATAACCTTGCTGGATCAGACCAATGACCAATCTTCCCCAGCAGCCTCTTCTCACATACCTTCCCACATTTCTCTGATGAAAATAGTGACATCTCAACATTTCTCCGATGAAAACAGAGGTGTCCTATTCCACACCCCTGAGGGACGCAGGTGGCACTGTGGGTTAAACCACAGAGCCTAGGGCTTGCTGATCAGAAGGTTGGTGGTTTGAATCCCCGTGATGGGGTGCGCTCCCGTTGCTCGGTCCCTACTCCTGCCAACCTAGTAGTTTGAAAGAACGAAGTGCAAGTAGATAAATAGGTACCGCTCCGGCGGGAAAGTAAACAGCATTTCTGTGCGCTGCTCTGGTTCGCCAGAAGCGGTTTTGTCATGCTGGCCACATGACCCAGAAGCTGTACATCGGTTCCCTCAGCCAGTAAAGCGAGATGAGCACCGCAACCCCAGAGTAGTCCGCGACAGGACCTAACAGTCAGGGGTCCCTTTACCTTTTTATTCCATACCCTACATCATTGCCCCAGTGGAAATAGGAACATCCCGACATTTCTCTGATGAAGATAGGGATGTTCTCACAGTGCCAACCAGATTCCTCTGGGAAGCCCAAATGCAGGACCAGAGTGAAACAGCCTTCTCCTTTCTTGTGTTCCCCAGCATCTGCTTCTCAGGGGCATTCTGCCTCTCTCTGGCAATGGAGACAAAACATAGCCAATGTGGCCTGTAGCCATTGCTGAAATCATTTTTCAAATTCGTCTTTGCTCTTTGTTAAATAAAGCCAGGTCCTTGCCACTCTGCATGTGTTATCTGTACAGTTCCCTCCCTTTTCAATGGTAATGCTAAGGCTTGAACCTAAGACGCTATACCCTGGTTACCCAATGTAGTGTCCTCCAGACACTGTTGGACTCCAACTCCCATCAGCCCCAGCCAACATAGCCAGTAGCTGGGAGGGATGGGAGCTGTAGTCCAATGACCTCTGGAAGGTATAGTGTTGGCATACCCAGCTTACATGCCTTAAGTAAGGGTAGCTAACGATGCTGTCGGAAGCAAACTTCCATCAGCATGGCTGGTAGTCAGTTGGAGTTGGGAGTTTGAGTTCAACAACATTTGGAAGGCCCGAGTTAAGGAAAGCATGTTACCCCCCAGAAGAATATGGTTCCTCCTTCTTCCTTCCTAAGCCTGCCAGGCATTATTTCCATGCAATTCCCATTCGTTGCAACAGGGCTTCCATGAGCAAAGGAATTGCTTTTGATTTTGTGGTTTGATGCTTATTGAATCCAGTGCAAAGAAGAAAAGAAATGAAGAAGCAGTAGATATTGCAATCACCTGAAATCAATATTCTTCTGGTTCCTCGCTTTCTCATGTAAAAGACGCAGCAGGTTTAATTCAATATGGGAAATCATTCATTATTTGGAAGAGATTAATCAGAAAGGCATATACATTTTCTCTATTTGCTGGATAAGAGGTAGGTAAGGCACTTAGTTATCTTGCATACCATATACAGAATTAACCAAGGCTGGCCCTTGGGTGGGGCGCCAAATCAGAAGGAATCTGTCTTCACTGTGGTGTACTGAACAAAACGTTGGCTTTCCACTGGGGCAAACACATCAAATCCACGTTCAGCCCTGGAAAACACTATATTTATCAGACCTGCCTCACAAGGGTGTTGTAAATGCAATAAGGCATCAAGCCATATAGCTCCTTGGAGAAAGATGTATGTTTGTATTTCAACTGGAGTGGGGTATTGTTCACATTTTCCCCTCCAGGAGGACCTAAAACCATCTCACAGCTTTTCAATTAATGCCATTGAGTCGGGCCTAATTTGAAATGAAACTATTCCACCTTCTCTCCCCCTCCCATTCTAGCACTAGATGGGATACAGTAAATAGATCCCCAATGTTACCCAAACTATTTACTTGTAATTAGACTCTTATTGACGTTAACGAAGAACGCCTTATTCTTGCTTTAAAACTCTTACTCTTGATCTCTCTTAATCTGTCTTTCTGCAATTTTTTTTTTTTTTTTTGCATTCACTTTGTTCAGATCTTCTCGTTCAGCCCCATTCTCTCTGTATTCTTCTTCTTTGTTTACCCACCTGTCTCTTAGTACCACTTCCCACATGGCTCTATAGGGAAGAACTACAACTACGTTGCTGTGTAATGCTGCTTCATGTGGCAGCAGTGATGTCATTGGAGATTTTTTAAGCAGATGTTGGATGGCCACCTGCCACGTATCATCTAATTGAGAGTCCTGCATTGCAGGGGTTAACTTGAAGAATTCAGTCGCCATTTTTCTTTCCTGAATGTTCTGATTTTGGCTCAAAGAACATATCATAATACTTTTTTTTAAGCACAGTATTTGTTTAAATTTCTGTCCCACCCTTCCTCCCAAGGGACCCCAAGGAAGCAAATACAACAATTTGAGAGAAATGTACATTTTGAGACAAAATGGGTCCCAAAATGACTATTTAAAATCCACATTTAAATCTGTGTTTTCTTCAGCTATATATGCATGAAAATCCATACAAGCATATCTCCCCACTCCCTCCCTCCCTCTCTATGCCAATAGCAGAAATCAATCTCTGTGTTCCTGTAGCTGATATTTGCTTTGCTTTGAAAATCAATAATGGATTAAAATCCTACCATTTATATATTTCCATGCTTGAGGAGAGAATCACTGTTTTCAGGACAGGCTGTTTTCATTTGGAGTTAAAGAAAATATGAAGAACAAAAGAATCTATCAGGGCTCTTTTTAGAATGATCGCCTCTCCTTGTGAATAGGTTTTAGGCATTTGAAAGCATGATGCTCCTTAAAAATGAGGTGATACCACAAATTGGGTACTTCAGAGAACAATGGAGGGTTTTTGCAATTGAGGCAAATTGTTTGTTTTATTTTGTGCCTACCTATTGCATACCGTTCTTCCATCAAGGAACAGGTCGGAACCAGACTTGTGTGGCTTCAGCAAGTTGATTGAATGCTGTGCCCTCAAATCACACAAACTGAGCATATGGAGCTATGCTAGCCTGAGTTAGACCATTGGTCAATCTAGCCCTGAACTGACTTCTCTGAGTAGCAGTAGATTTATAGGATCTCAGGCAGAGGTTTTGTCTACCTTGCTTTTTAAACTGAAGGTGCTGGGGAATTGAACCTCGGGCCATTTGGATCCATGCTACCACTAAGTCTGTGTCACCTTACATAAGAAAAGCCCTGCTGGATCAGGCCACAGACCCACCTTGTCCAACATCCTGTCCCCAGGATGGCCAGCCAGGTGCTTGTGAGAAGCCCACAAGCAGGTCCTGAATGCAGCAACACTCTTCTCACTTGTAATTCCCAGCATCTGGTGTACTGTTTCCAACAGAGGATATAGACCACAGCCATCATGGCTAATAGCCATTGATAGCACCTATTATTATTATTATTATTATTATTATTATTATTATTATTATTATACCCTGCCCATCTGGCTGAGTTTCCCCAGCTACTCTGGGCAGCTCCCAGCAGAATATTAAAAACACAATAAAACATCACACATTAAAAACTTCCCTAAACAAGGCTGCCTTCAGGTGTCTTCTGTTGTTTATTTCCTTGACATCTGATGGGAGGGCGTTCCACAGGGCGGGTGCCACCACCAAGGAGGCCCTTGGCCTGGTTCCCTGTAGCCTCACTTCTCGTAGTGGGGGAACTGCCAGAAGGCCCTCGGAGCTGGACCTAAGTGTCTAGGCTTAATGATGGGGGGTGGAGACGATCCTTCAGGTATACTGGGCTGAGGCCATTTAGGGTTTAAAGGTCAACACTGACACTTTGAATTGTGCTTGGAAATGTACTGGGAGCCAATATAGGTCTTTCAGGACCAGTGTTATATGGTCTTGGCAGCTGCTCCCAGTCACCAATCTATCAGCCGCATTCTGGATTAGTTGTAGTTTCTAAGTCACCTTCAAAGGTAGCCCCAAGTAGAGTGCATTACGGTAGTCCAAGCAGGAGATTAATAATAATAATAATAATAATAATAATAATAATAATAATAATAATAATATTTATTTATTTATTTATTTATAACTAAAGGATTTACCACTCTGGCGAGACAGTGTGCGGGCAGATAGGGTCTCAGCCTGTGTACCAGATGGAGCTGGTAGACAGCTGCCCTGGACCCAGAATTGACCTGTGCCTCCATGGACAGCTGCGAGTCCAAAATGGCTTTTCTGTCCTGAATCCTCCAGCTCATGCCAACACACTTAACACAAGTGCCAACGTTTACAGCCCGGAATAACATGCCACTTTTTTCCAGAAGAGAGTTCTGTACTGTTTTTTAAAGCAATTAGCATTGTTGTTGTTTTTTCTCCCAGTGGAATTAGTGATTAAACTTCCAGACAGTGTGTTGGATTAAAAGGACCATTGGCTTGACCCAGAAGAGCTATTATTAAGTTGTTATTGATGGCTGCTCATCCGTCTGCAGAAAGATGCCGAACGTATGGCATCTTCTGGGGTGATATTACTATTTTGGGATGCAAGTAGGATCAGAATTGTACAGAGATGCAATGTATAATGTGTGCCATCTTCCAACGTTCTTCCTTAAAACGTAGCACACCCGGTGCCAAGGATGAAGAACGGGCACCCTATTTTGTTATCTGTTTGTTTGCTTAGAATATTTATAAGCCCACTTAAACAAAGAGCTCTCTAAGCAGTGTACAAATAAAACTGTAGATAAAAGACTGCTGAATTAGGCCTCTGGCTATTCCCATACATATATTATATATTAAGGCACAGTGAACCTTGTTGTAATCTATATACTAATAGCAATTCAAGTCTTCTGGTGCTTCTGTGTTGTTTTTTTTTTTAAACACCCACACAAGAGAGAGAGGTTTTAGCAGACTCAGGGTAACCCTATGGTACGTACAAGTACAACATATGCGGAGGAAAACAACTACACTCCAGAGAAGAATCCCAAACAGCCCCACTATAACTTAGTGACCTGGAGTGTGAGTAGCTGAGTTGAGGGATGGGGGGAGAGTCTGACAACTGTGTAGCAGAAGAATACATAATGGGAGTGACCGGGACAGGAAAACCAAAAAAAACCCAACCCTACGCTTTCTAGTTGTATGCAGTGCCCCAAAAGCTTAGGGTCATATTGTCCAGATAGGTAATTTCCACAGACACCCCAAGGTACAAGGAGCTCGCTCAAATCCATTGATTTCAATGGGTCTCAACTAAGCACGACTCAAGTTGGCTACAGTGCTGTGAGTTTAGCAAGGGAGTTGAGCCAGTGTGTCGTAGCGGTTGGAGTGTTGCAGTAGAACCTGGGCGACCAGAGCTGAAGTTCCCACATACCCTTGTAGCTCGCTGGGTGACTTGGGCCTGTCTAATCTACCTTACCTGGTTGTTAGGAGGATAGAATGAGGGTGGGAGGAGACCATGTATACCACTTACTTGGAGCCCCTTTAAAGAAAGGTGGTATATAAATTACTTTCTATTTTTATTTATTTATGACCGATTGATTGATTTAATAAATCATAAATAAATAAAAATAGGAAGTCATGCAAACCAAAAACTGCACCAGACAATTAGGCGATCCATCCAAGAATATTATGAAGGTAGGAGGCTGTAATGTTTTCGTTGATTCTCACTTAAGGCTCATCCACACTTTGGTTTGCACTGCCACTGTTCCCTGGTTTAGTGCTGAATCGGAACAAATGGCAATCGGGTTTTCAGCGGATTGCTGTTTCTTCTGATTTAGCACTAAAGAGTGGGGTTTCCAGGCAGGGGTGTAGTGGGGGAGGGGGTGCCAACAGGGCCATGGCCCTGGGTGTACAATTTTTGAAGGGGAGCAAATCAGAGACCCACATGAAGTTGCCCCTAGCATGGCCCAGCCTGGTCTCCTCTCTGTCTACAAAGGGCCACATCAGGCAGCCAGGCTCCCCGCTGTATAGGTGGGCAGGCAGTTCAGTGTGGCCCTGCTTTGATCTGGTGGGGGTGGGGTCGTGTGGGTGGCAAGGATTGGGCTGGCACCCCATCCCTGCCCAACATGTGCAGGCCCCGGGCACCGGCAACCAATGCTACTCAACTGTTTCCTGGAGAAAGTGGCAGAGCAAAGGCAAAACTCCTCTGACCCGAGCTTTCTAGGCATGGGACAACTGGAAGTGTTGGCAAGCCCTTACTCTAATTTAGCCAACTCATTCCCTTGGATATGGATGTATCCATCTCATCTTTCTTCCTCACCAGGTCTTTGTATCTAAGGTCTCCTCATTCTCAAATGCTGTTCATCTTTGGCGGGGACACTTTGTGTCAATAATTCCAGTCGCAAGGCTTTTTTCCTTCTTCCATCTTCTGATGCTGGTCATCTGTGGGAAGCTTTAAAAATAAATGAATCTGGCGGCTCTACTGTTAAAGATCTGCGCTAAGGAATCATAATGTTCGGGAGGCCTGGGGTGACTCGGGTGTCGATAGATGGCCTATGAATCTCCTCTCCACACACGCAGATGTCTCAGCATGTGCAAGGGGGGTGGGGAATATATGGTGCCATTTATGAGAGAGGTCACCAGTTTCATTTACAAGCCTGATTGCCGCAGCCATTTGGCACGACACGGAAATCCATCCTTTTAGCATGTGGCTCCAAAAGTGACTATTGGAGGGTTTAATCCCCTTCAGACATCATCAGGCACTACACTACGCAGAAATCTGTAATTGGGCTATCAGCGATGTGCAGATAATAACTCCCCGAAAGGAAACACCTCTAAGATTAACCGAGAAGGGGGAAACTGTTTGATAAATTGATAAGCAAGTTTAATAACCTGCCTCATTAAGTAGAAGGAAAAATTAATCTGCAGAGACATTTACATGTAAGAAGGAGCCAATTGCTGTGGAGAATATATATATATATATATATATATATATATATATATATATATATATATTCCTCATAAATATATTATTCAATGAGGCAACTCCTTTATGACTATCTCTAAATGTGGTTAAACAGAGGGAAGAAAATGTGTAATTTAGAAATGGACCTTTTGGAGACGGTCAATGTGGGTGTTTGCTCCCTTTAACTCTTACCACTCTTGGTTCCAGAATGGCATGGCCAGCATTGAGGTGAGGTTTTCAGTGATAAGCTAGCCAATATTCTCAAAAGGGAGTCTGTGCAGTGGAGTGACTCGTGTGTCAGACTGGGACCTGAGGGACTAAGATTCAAATTCCTACTCAGCTATTAAACCCACGGAATGACCATGGGCTAGTCACTATCTCTCAGCTTAAAGTACCCTGCAAGGTTGTTGTGAAGACAAAAAGTAGAGGGAGGGAAATGTGCAGGGACGAGGGGGGGGGCGATTTGATTCAGTTAACATTTAAAGGGGTGAACCGACCCAGTTTATAGTTTCCAAAACAATATGCAGACCGAAACACAGCCATTCTTTGTATTTCCCACTTTTTGCAATGCGGTTCTCCAGCCCAAACTGTGTACAAAAGGCACGTGTTAAGTTAAAGTGTGCATAAAATTCATATATTGGTGTAAACAAAATGGGTTATATTAGGGGAAACCACTCTGCAAAAATAGGTAAAACTGCATACAAAGATATGTATATTAGGTGGGCAGGGAGGGTGGCTTTGCAAACTGATTACCTCCACATGCTTTTGTCAGCATCGAACCTGTAGCCCGGGAACTAATAGGATTTATTTACAGTGGTACCTCTAGTTACGGACTCGATCCGTTCCGGAGTGCCATTCGCACCCCGAAAAGTCCGTAACTAGAGCACCGTTTCTGTGCACACACAAGGCGCGATAGAGCACTTCTGCTCATGCGCAGAGTGAGCAGAATGCTTCTGCACATGCATGCACGGTGAAACCCGGAAGCATACACTTCTGGGTTTGCCGCGTTCGCAAGCCAAAAAGACACAACATGAACCTAACACAACACGAGGTATGACTGTACTGGATACCCAATGTCTTAAACCATCGTTGGCCGCAAACATGGCTGGCTCTGCCATTAGGCGGTGTGAGGCAACTGCCTCAGGTGGCACGTGGTGGGAGCAGGCCCCCAACCACTACTCCTGAACCCCTTGGCCATTCTTCTCTGTTGAAGGACAACTTTGATCCCATCAAGCACGACATTTCAGTAGCCTGCTGCCTTCAGGTGTGGTTGAGGATGCTCTTCCGTCACCTGTATTAGACCAAGATTCAACTTGCAGCCAAGTCAGTTTGTAAAAGTGGAATGTGGGAGCATCATCTTGCCCTTTCCCTTAGGCAGCAAAAGGTCTTGTGCCAGCCCTGTTCACAATCATAAATTCCTTGTATTAGTACACTGGGAGGAGGGAAGGATTATGTGGGCGGGATCCAACGAAGTGGTTCTGTTAGCATAAGGGCTTTGGGCTGCGCAATGGAACTTCCTATCCCTCTTTCCCCCCTGTCTGCCTCCCCCTGAACACGCACACCCTCCAAATTTGTTCTGAAGATTCCACCAACTCGTATATTATAATAATATGTTGTGAACCACGCAGAGATCTACAGGTTTAGGGTGGTTAAGCAAGCAAGCAAAGAAATAGACTTGGGGGATGGTGTGGGGCACATGGGGAGAGGAGAGGGAGAGGAAGTTCCATTGTGCAAATGGGAATTCTTGCTCTTTGGAATTACTTCATTGGATACCACCTTAACTTTTTTTTTGGTTTTGTTTCATTTTGCTATTCATTAAACAAAAAATATACCTGAGTTACTCCAACACAAATAAATAATCAAACAGAGCCTGGCCTTTAAAATGAAAGTGTCCCCCAGAGTCGTCATTAGCATAAAATAATCACACATACACTAGATAAAGGTGATTGTTTTATTTCTTAGCACTCTAGGGGTGTGATTGTAACTTGGAAGCAAAACCCCCTCCTGTGATATGTGTTTTAATTAAGGAAGAATTTATCCACCACCTTTATGAGACCTAGTGTCTTTGTTGGGGGTGGTTATTAAAATGCTGTGTGTGTGTGTGTGTGTGTGTGTGTGTGTGTGTGTGTGTGTTTCTAGTCCTGTAATTTAAAAACTATGGGTTGTATCCAATGCTGTGGTTGGACGAGCAGAATAGACTGTTTATGGAATGGGGTGTCTTCTCCTTCTCCAACCCCCCTGCCCCCTTGCACACAACCCTCAAGTGAGATGCTTTCCAGATAAGGTTTTTGTTCTTTCTTTCTTTAATATATTTATATCCTGCCCCCAACCCCTGCCTATCTCCCACATTGACAATTTACAATCTGGGAACAACTGCAGAAAGGTCTCTCTCTCTCTCTCTCTCTCTCTCTCTCTCTCTCTCTCTCTCTCTTGTGTCACCACCAACTGTGCATCTGATGTCGATGAGACCTGAGGATCTTGGAGCCTGGACAGGTTGGTAAAGGGAGATATGATCTTCCAGGTATCCTGGGCCCAAGCCATATAGTGCACCTTACATGGGATGGAAGTAATTTCACGGCGTTGTCTGCTGGTAAAGGGATCATAGGAACACAGAAATCTGCCTTATGCATATCATTGGTTCATCTTTCTGATGTATGATGTTTTACAATTTTTAATATGTGCTGTAAGCCACCCAGAGTGGCTGGGGAAGCCCAGCCAAATGGGCAGGGTATAAAAAAATATAATATAATCATGACCACCTCCACCACCACCGTCTAGCTCAGCATGGTCCACATTGAGTGGCAGTGGCTCTTATCTAGAGATGCTGGGATTGAACCTGGGACATTCTGCATGCAAAGCATGTGTTCTTCCACTCTGCTGTGGCCCTTTCCCAGAAATCATGTAGCAGATGATGAGCAGATCAGGTCACCGCTGATGAAAAAGAACTCATCCTGAGTCCCAGGAGGTCCCTTGACCATCAGGATGGACAATCCCACTTTTGGCGTTTTTTAGGAGTCAGGTTTAATGGCTTGTACTGTAAAAGAGCATAGGAAGGATGCTACATCTTAAAAGACGGCAGAGCGAAGTTCTTACTTTGCTGCTTTAATTGCTATTTTAATTGTGTACTGTGCTCATTATGTTGTCTATTACCTTTAATTGGTGCATTCTATATTTTATTGTTTTGCTTTTAGTTACAGTGTATCACACAACTGTGTTGTGAGAGGCTCTGAGTGGTGCTTTTGCTTTTTAAATGTTTTAATAAGTAAGATGAACAAGCTAAGCGCCCTGGGATAACCCGCATGGAGGGCAGTATATAAAACGCCTTAAATAAATAAATCAACTGTTGTGGGCTAGATAGACCGATTTCATCTTTGCAGTTCCATAGACGAGAAAGGGACTAAAGAGGAAAGCTGGAAAAGCGACTTGACATTAAGGAGCAAGCATGGTTGTAAGGAGAAAATCTCTCTACCACCTGGGTAGTTCAGGAACTATTTTATTGAAAAACATGGTTTTATGAACATAATATATTGAGAAGGAGTATAAGGGAGGAGAATGAAGCAGCTGGACGGATGGGATTCTGTCCCAAGCATATGGGATGGGGAGAAAGAGGGAGTCAATGAAAGTTGAAGCTGTGCCAAATGGAAAGAGGTGTAGAACCAGCAAGTGAAAGGTGCAGAGCAGGGGTGATGAGCCTTTGGCCTTCCACATGTTCCTGAAGTACAACTCCATCAGCCTCAGCAAGCATATCCAATGGGATAGTGAGAGCTGTAGTTCAGCAACATCTGGAAGGCTAAAGATTCCCCACACCTGGTAGCAGAACAAGGGTGGCCATCTCCATATGTTCTTAGACTCTAGCTCCTATCAGCCCCAGCCATCATGGCCAATGGTCAGGGACGATGGAGAGCTACAGATTCCCCATCTCACCTTTAAATATAAGCACTGAAAGTTTCTCCTAAGGGCCAGTTCTCACAATTGATGCATAGGAGCTGCTTCCAAGTGGTTGGATACTTCCTCACCATTCCAGTAACATCTGTGTGCAGAATGTAGGTATGCTCTTGCACTTCCTCTCCTCGTGCTTCCAGGTCTTCTTGGGAGAAGGAGATGAGATGTATGTATCTCATTTGAGAAACATTTAAACATTTTTTTCCTGACATGGGGACAGAACATATTCATTTTTATGTAATGAAATTTATATACCACATGGCATCTACACATTTTCCCCTTGGGAAGTGTGGGGAAAGGAGTTCCTAGTACTTCATCTCTCATTGCTTGCATGGAACATGCAGAGCATCCCACTATGTCCCTGTGGCTTGCTGTGTGATGGCCACTTTGCATCTGACTGTAACATAGAGACACGGTGCACTTTTCAAATAGAGGTGTTCCCTATGTGTGGAACAATAGGCTTACCGTTACAAGGGTTCCCTTTGTGCGTGGTGAATGTAAGACTGCAGCATTTTGGTGGAAAGAAGAGGTTCCACATTGTGAGGACCACTAGACTTGTCATGCAGAGGGGGCCTTGCATAGTTTTAAAACAGCTGCTTAGACACTCAAATCAGTCCACAATTGTCAAGCATAAACTTAGGCATGCACACAAACACAAGAAAACCTGTTTGTAGCATAATTTGCAGGCAGAAATGTATGAATTTGGAATCAGCAGGCATGCTTGGATATGTTTTGCTCCATAAAACGTACCTTTTGTTTCTCTGC
The DNA here is from genome assembly GCF_009819535.1 of Lacerta agilis. NCBI lineage: Eukaryota > Metazoa > Chordata > Lepidosauria > Squamata > Lacertidae > Lacerta > Lacerta agilis. Next base: position 105,301,381 of record NC_046314.1, on the reverse strand, counting down.
ATTTGGTTCTCAGTATTTGCAGAGCATTACACAAGAAGAAAATCTTTTTATAGAGTCAGTAACAGATGGTCAAACACCATGCTTACCTACAATTATACCCTAAATCAGTGTGCATGATTATATCATCAAAGACAATAATGGAACAAATGTTCCCAAGCAAATCTCAGACATTAAAGGGCTCGCTGACTGTAGAAAAACCTACTCAGTCATTTTCAGGCTATGCCCAAAGAGGTTCTCAACAGTGTCTGTGTGTGTGTGTGTTTTGGGAATGAGAGCCAGCTGGAAAGTAGAGGGCAACAGAAGGTAAAGCCCGCCATTGTTATAGTTCCTGAGGGCGAGGAGCTATGAGCAGCTATGAGCAGGTAGCTCTGGGAAAATGCTGGTTCAGCAGGCACCCTGAGGGATGTGGGCAGTTCACATAGCAGGGCTTGTTAGGAATACTTCATGGAGCAGGGAGAACAGAAAGCAACACATTTTCAGATAGTGCATAATTTCATGAGAAGTATATAGAAGCAAGGAGGGATCAGCAACAAAAGGTTGCAGGTGTTCCAGCCGTGTTCTCCTTGAGCAGGCCATTCCACCTCCTCTTTTGTATTTCTGCAAGATTTGGGGTGCCGTGAGCTTGCAGACTCCTCCCTCTTGTTCCTTAGTAGGCCCATTTTGGCTACAATTCTGTTGACACTCCCTACCCAGGGCTGCTATTGGAAGATACCCAAACCACAGGTGTAACTTGTGTAATTGAATCCATTCTGTGAACGAATAATAGCTGTGGGCATTCCATGTTGGCTCCAGCCCCAACCTCATGTGCTCCTCCAATCCATTAAGACTGATGGGGTCCACCAGGGTACCAGTACTCCCATCCCAGTTCTCCTTGAACTGAGAAGTTGGTTTTAGGTGAGCTGCAATTCACCGTTACCTTGTCTCATACGTTCACCAAAATACCCTGCCTTTCGCATCGCTAACTGCACTACACTTGCCGGTTGTGAACAAATCAAAGTGTGCAAGGTTCAATCCCTAATCTAAAAACACTCAGACTCTCAAAAGTATAGGTAAAAAAAAAAAAACCTTTCCATACCCAATCTACCAGTACTAGGGGGTGTGGGTGAGTAACCTCTCTGAGCTATACCAAAACAGAATTGGAAGTGCCAATTCTTAAATGTGCCCTCCTTCTTTATCTTCAGCAAACACGCAGACAGCCTTGTTTCTAATCTTCCTTCTGCAAGGATGAGGCAAAGTTGCCCCCCACTTACATGAAGGAAAGAACATAATTCACAATGCACTTCAAATGTACACACACACACACACACACAGTGATGTAAATTTGCGCACTGACAGTAAAAAATGGTGGTTGGGAGAGAGACGTCAGGTGGAACTTTTTCCTGGCTTTGAACCTTCTAATTCTGGCCCCTACTCAAGAGGTTAAAATGCCTGCCAAGCTAGCAAATTTCTGGCTGGATGGTGGCAAACCTTCTCTCTTGCCATTGTGAAGCCTCCAATTATGGGAGGCCATCAACTGGTTTGTCTTGTGAAGAATTGGAAAGTGGCACTCGCTTGAGCGGCACATTATTATTAATTGGTGCATTGTGTCTGTGGGCTGACGGATTGCCTTTCCTGGCAATGCTTGGCTGGAATGGGGTTGGTGTGGGGGGTTCACTTGCTCCAGGGCCTGTTTAATTGGTTTCATGTAAAGAAACAGGCCAGCAAATGCAAACTCCGAATACCGACATCCCAAACGTATGTAACCGTTTTCTGACCTTAGTAGTAACACTCCTGTTAGAACATTGCTGTTATTATCTCCTGCCACAGGAGTTTTAGCTGATATGTTCCTAGTGCCATTGTTGAGCCTCTATAAATGTGCTTGCATTAAAAGAAAGGGAGGGAGGAAATAATGAAACCATAATGGTGATATAATGAAACCGTAATGGTGATATTAGCGAGCAAATGCATAAATAATATTCATACCGTTGTTATTTATATTTCATCTTGCCATCCAAAATTGGAAGCTCTGAATAATATTGAAAATGAATCCCAAAGAGAAAATAAGAGCCCTGTTGGAGCAGGCTGATTTTCCAACTCGTCCAGCATCCTGTTCTCAAAGTGGCCCACAAGATGCCTATGAGAATCCATCTAGTAGGATCTAATTGTTTCCCAGCCACTGGCATTCAGAGGCATACTGCCTCCAACTGAGCAGAGAGAACATAGTCATTGTGGTGAGCTGACATTGGTAGACTTAGCCTCCATGGTTTTGTTTAATCCTTTTCTTAAGCCATCAAAAGCCATCACTACCTGTTGTGTGAGGGAACTGTATAGTTTAGCCATGTGTTGGAATCATCCACTTTACAAAAGTTTTAATAAAATACAACACCACAAAACTGAATGAAAGAAAGAAACCAACTGCAACAGCTAGCACCTTCATCACTTTCTGGTGTGGAAAGTAATTAAAAATTCATCTGAGTAGGACTATTTTGACTTAATTAACACCTTGAAGAATGGGTCTAGATGTTACCCTCCTCATTCTTGTGACCCAGCTTGTGTGCCTCTCTCATTGCGATCATTCTGATAATGACCTCAAAACTGGATTGCTTGCTTGCAAAGTCCCGTTGACCTGGAATCTTCCAGAGCTAGAGGAGAATGGAGGAGTTAGCAGACTCTGAAGCTGGGACCAGAAGCTCAGATAGTTTAGCCCATTAACCAGCCAACCAATCAAAGCTGTTTTGATTAGGTCACCATTAGAGAAAGTGGGCAATTTACAGTCTGAGGATATTCAGTGACACCAGAGTGCATAATTCCAATCCAGACTGCAGGGTCAGAACTATGGCAATCATCAACCCTTGCTTTGGGGGGGGGGGAAGCCATAGCTCAATAGAATAGCATATGGTTTGCTCACCTTAGTTCAGTCCCTGACATCTCCAGGTGAAGGTCCTTGGGTAGCAGATGCTGAGAAACACTTCTGTCTGAGATTGTGGAGAGTCACCACCAGCCAGAGTACAATACAGTGTTATATGGACCAGTGGCTTAGTTCACACTCCACTTTAAACTACCATTAGGCTAAACTATGTAGCATACTTTGGCCACCTCATGAGAAGAGAAGACTCCCTAGAAAACACCCTGTTGTTGGGAAAGATGGAGGGCACAAGGAGAAGGGGACGACAGAGGGTGAGATGGTTGGACAGTGTTCTCGAAGCGACTAGCATGAGTGTAGCCAAACTGCGGGAGGCAGTGAAAGATAGGCGTGCCTGGCGTGCTCCGGTCCATGGGGTCATGAAGAGACGGACACGACTGAACGACTGAACATCAACATGTAGCATGCTGGTTCATGGAACTATGACAGAGCCTGTGCACTTCCCTGCTCCTGCCATGTTGCTGCAAAGTAAGCTGTGGTTTAGCTTAGCATTATGCCTGAACCCAGCATCATGGTTTGTTTCTCTCCATAATGCTAGATCATGGCTTCTCTCTCAGTAGCATAGCAGCAGCAAGAGTGGCAGATGAGCAAAGAGCCTGCTAGTTTAGTCCTGTGCTGCATGCTGTACACAGACCTTTAAACCACAGTTAAGCTTAACCACAGTTTAAATTAAGCAGCAAAAGAGTCCTGCATAAGGCAGCTTCACATGATTCCATTGACTCTGGGATTTTCTTGAATGAGGTTTCACCATTTCCTGGGAGCTCTCCCTGGTCCTGATTCCACTCACCAAGAGCTGTTTGGTACTCCATGTCTGCTACAACATCTCTGGCTGATGTTTTCTGGTCCTGGTTGCTTCCTCAGGCCTCACCCAACACCCCATGGACTCTCAGCTGTTTGTTTTCTTCAAACAATCACATACAATGTACATGAATACACAACGGCGTGAAGAACACAAAGATAGCCAGCAGCTATTTCTGCTATGGCGGCTGTGCTTTTTAAAGCCCACTGCAGGCAGAAGAATATCTCATGTTGTATCCATGGATGGCCCAAACTCTGCTAATGTTTCACAACATGCTTATGTATCCATGCACATTATTGCATGGAGAAAATGAGAGGACTTTGTGCTAAAACACCAGGATTGTGTTGCAGGTGCAGTTAAAACCAGCTCCTATTCTGTGAATGAAAGCCTCTTTGGACAATGCATCTTTTTTTATCCCTGTCCCTGTAATTTTAGCTTCTCCATAAAAAGCGAAGGGGAATAAGAGCACAGAAGGCCATGTGCTGTTGTCATCACAAGAGAGGGGGCTTGAGATAATGACTGAAGCCAATATGTATGAAGTAGATGCTCCCCTCGTTCTGCCTGCCGATTACTGCTGTCATTACTGTGAAACATCTTGTCGCTGGGATTGTGCAAACACTGATGTCCTATGGAGAGGGAGTGAGATGAACCGGATGCCAATTAACACGCTGCTCATTTCATTTGACAAAAATTCATGGACACATTGTTTAAAAGGTCACAACTGAAAGCATATTGAAATAACATTTTGGAGACAAGTCAGAAACACACTTGGGCCAGGAAGTTAGCAGATTCCTTTTTCTAAAAAAGCAGATTCTTCTTTTTTTTTTTTTTAAAAAAAAAAAAAGAAAATAAAAGAATATTGCAAGGATGTTAAATAATCTCCTCGACCAAGGTCGGAACCAGGTGCTCCATGGCAACCATGACTTGGTTGTTAAGTAACAAGAATTTGTGAATGGGGGGTGGGAGCTTGGCAAGGGAGAAGGAAGGGGTGGGAGAGAGTGCTTAAGGCAAGACTTCCCCAATTACTTTTTCTCCCTAATACCCTTCTTCTCAGGCAGGTTCCCTCAGAGAGGATCCGAGAAGCCCATCTCCTGCTCTGTATGTCCTTCAGGTGGAAAAGTTCTGGAGGGAGACTAGTAGATGGGAGAATGGGTTAGCACAGAGTCACCTTGGCAGGATTTTGCCTTGGAATCAAGGAATACTTTCAAAGGGTGGGAGGGTGCATGTGTTGCAGAGAGGGTGCAAGCTAAGAAACCCTTGCTTCAAGTGTCATCATATCCAAGAATTCACTCTGCAGCCATAGGCAAGACCCTATCCGGGGGGGAAGCAATTTTATAGTGGGGATGGGGAAGCTTTGGCCTTCCAGACATTGCTGGGCTCCAACTCCCATCAGCCACGGTCAGCATGGTCAGTGGTCAGGGGAGATGGGAGTTGTAGTCCAACAACAACTGGAGGGCCAGAGATTCCCTACTGCTGCCTCGCAATGTTGTAAGAATTACTGGGATAATGTGTGTGTGTGAATTGCTTTGAATGCCTGGAAATGTGCATTTAAATGAACATATGAAGAGCCATGAAGGACCAGGAGAGCTCTGCTGGACCACTCCAGCATTCTGCTTCCAAAAACAGCTAGTGGGGTGAACTTTTCTATGCCATCAGGCTTACAATTGAGAAAGAATATTCCGTATTAGTTAGCTGATTATTTCTGTTTTTTTTTTTTAATGTGGCTTTTATTGTATATCTATCTATCTATCTATCTATCTATCTATCTATCTATATCTATCTATCTATCTATCAATGTTCAAGATGGGTGTGCAGATGCGAAGGCCTTGCTCCGTAACCGCTTGACCGATTGCCTTCAAATTTGGGCACAATATTCCTTGGCCATATGGGAAGGTTCTTAGGTTCCTAGATTGCAAAAATTTACCTTTCCCAGGTAAATCCGTGAATTTGTGCAAACGCGCCCTCCAGTGGACGTCAAAGGAACACATGCTTTACAACAACAGGCTTCAGAAGAGGGTGGGAGGGGGAGTGGAACTTGAGGTAGCCTCAGCCAATAAGCTGTTGGAGGGGGAAGGACCAAATCAACCTTTAGCTACTACCACCATAACAACTCCTTGCCTCAATTCCCTTGGCCAATTCCCATTTTAAAACAGTGAGCAACAGACATGAGAGTGCGAAGGTGACGGAACAAATCACAGCACAGGAGTTCAACAGAACAAGCTCTGGAGAGCCAGGTGAAACCGGGGGGTGGGGGGGACTGGAGAGAAGGGAGGTACGAGATCCACACAGTTTCGGAGTGACCACGGAGAGTGCGGGGGAGGGGAACAAATCATGCTGCGTGAGTGGGAGGAAGACGAAAATGGGGGGGCTGAGGGGAGGCACGCATAAGTTCATCAGGATAAGCTGTGGGGAACCAGGCAAAAACGGGAGAGAAAGACTGAGAGGAGGTAGGCTTAAGTTCATCGGAATAACGTGTGGGAAACCAGGCGAAAACAGGGGGGGAGACTGAAATGGGGCACATGGAAGATCGTGGGGATAAGCTGTGGGAAACCACGCGATAACGGGGGGGGGAGCCACAGCAAGGCGTGGCTGGGCCAGCTAGTTTGTTATAAATCACTTCAATTTTTTCCATGAAATTGCAGTATACTAGTATTTTTTATATAAATAGATATGTAAGTAAATAAAATAAAGATTGACAGATTTGTCCTCCACAAACATGTCTAATCTTGTTTTAAATACAACTAAGCCCATGACCATTTTTAGCATAAATAAAATTATGTTTTGCACAATAAGCTTTGTCTTAACAAGGATTTGTGGGATACCCAGCCTCATATAACCAACATGTTTAAGTCTAATTGATGCATTAAAGGATTAAGATCATAGAGTAAGTTGCCCTGCCAGGCTTAGCTCACTTTGTGAGGGACTAGGTAATCAAGCCTTTGTTCCATTCCGTCTACTAGAGAAGTTCAGTGTGTGAAGAGATTTTGAGCTGGTCACTGCAGCTCAGACCACATGGCTCTTACAAGCCATTCTTGTGTTCCTATACCCATAATTTAGGCACTTTCACCACTATAACTAAGGCAAATTTTACTGCCCGTCCGACATTTTCTGAATGCTGTATGGGAAAGCACATGAATCTGACCTTTGGAAGAGTTTGTAAGAAAGCCATTTTTAACTTATCAAACGTGTGGTCTTTTTCTAGGCTAAGGGAAAGGGGGGGGGGGAACTTAGGAAGGAACTTAGAAGGGCATAATTTAAAGGTCTTGTATTTTCACACTTTTCTTCACTGCAAGTTTTGTAATTTTAAATCTCTGTTGGGGTTCTCTCACCAAAGAGTGCATGCCCCAAACTTGGATCTTAGCATCCAGGGAATTCTCCTTTTCATGCCTATAGTTTTCCTGGCCAACCAGCAGAATTAAGGCTGGTGTTCTCTCTGCAGAAAATTGTAGTATGTGTGGTGTTGACACTTTCTTCGCCCCCTTACTCTGTTGATGTATTGTTGTTGACTGCTAACTTGGATGTGCTCAACACCTCCCCGCTCCAACTGTCTGTTATTGGAAGGAGACACAGCTACTCTGGGTCTTGAATTCTTCTGGGCTTTGCTTAGGATTGTGTTCTCTTTGCTTTTGGTCTCATTTTGTAAAATATGCATTTCAAGAATTGGGAAAATGGATTGTAAGCCACAATCTTACTGAGAAACCAGGAGGATATTCAGATTCTCTCAGAACCTGTGCACTTGGTTGGGCAGTGCCGGACTGCACATGTTGAGGACAAACCCTTTGCACAGTCACAAAGTCACTCCAAGATCTAAGGCAGAGATGGGCAACCTGTGGCCTTCCCAAGGCTGCTAAACTGCAACTCCCATAACCCCTGAGCATTGGCCATGTTTTCTAGGCCCAAAGGGAATCCCATGGCATCAGGACAGCCACAGGTTAGCAAGTTGTTCCCTTTTCAGGTATAAAAAGAGAATTAGACAATGGCCAACATTCTGAGCATTTTGCTTGGATGTGAAATGAGATGTGGACTATTGAGCATTTCTCCCAATTAAAGTACTGTGGAGATGGTTAATAAGAACCAGCCTCTGTGGTCCTTGTGCATCCTTTGCACATGTTAAATGATGTCTTCTGTGGCTCTGAATTGGCTTGCCCTTTGCCAAGGTTGAGGAGATGTAAGTATGTGGGAAAGGGGAACAAATGAGGGCTTGGCAGACTCTTTAGTAGAGGATTGCTACAATTTAAACTCGTCGCCACTTATGAACTACTCCCTGGGGGGACAAAAGGAAAACCTAATTTTACTCTCAAAGGCTGAGCTGTAAACAAGGTTTAGTCCCACTAATCACACAGCAGTGGAGCTGGATCTTGAAAAAATACGTTATTGGGAGTTCCAATAAAGCACATACTTAATAATAATAAAAAAAGAATTAAAGTAGCCAGTGTGCTCAGTTGCTGCTTAGTTAAAGTATTTCTCAAGATTGCTTTTCTTCTCTTTCCAACCACCCCTGCTTAGTAAATTGCACATTAATATTAGAGTGTTTCAATATGTATTGCCTTAATCAGAGGGACCTCTGAGTGAAAGCTTGCTTGGGGACTCCTGAGCATCTCTCCAAGACCCTCTAAAAGGGTACATAAACAAGGCATTAGAGCTCCAATTTCTCTTTCGCTCCCCCTTCTCGCTGTTCTTTATTTTATTGCATAGCTCCATGGCCTGTTTTATGGGAACGGGGCTTTGTGAAACAGTCAATACTCAGCCTGCAGGCTAGACACATTTATGAGACATGCATGCAAACACACACACACACACACACACACACACACACAGCTTTTTTAGAATGGGAACGAATGCATTCTAGGCCCCAACTGCACTATGCATTTAAAGAAGTTATCATGCCATTTTAAAGCAGTCATGGCTCCCCTCCAGAAAATCTTGGGAAGTGTAGTTTGTTAAGGGTGCTGAGAGTTATTAGGAGGCCCCTATTCCCTTCACGGAACCATGATTTCCAGACATAGGTGCCAATTCCCTGGGGCCCTGGGTGCCCGAACACCCACAGAATTCCCCATGAAGGGGCCGGGCACTCATAAATTTCTGTGTCAGGGCCTTGCATGCTGCGTGGTACCCACGGTTGCAGGGCCAAGTTGGTGCTCCTGTTTCCAGAGTTCCTTGGTTCTGGAAATTGTAGCTCTGTGAGGGGTTCACTGTTGTTGTTGTTCAGTCGTTCAGTCGTGTCCGACTCTTCGTGACCCCATGGACCAGAGCACGCCAGGCACGCCTATCCTTCACTGCCTCCCGCAGTTTGGCCAAACTCATGTTAGTAGCTTTGAGAACACTGTCCAACCATCTCATCCTCTGTCGTCCCCTTCTCCTTGTGCCCTCCATCTTTCCCAACACCAGGGTCTTTTCCAGGGAGTCTTCCCTTCTCATGAGGTGGCCAAAGTACTGGGGGTTCACTAGCAAGTCTCAAAGTACTGGGGGTTCACTAGCAATTCTCAATGCCCTTAGCAAACCACACTTCTCATGATTCTTTGAGGGACGCTGTGACTGTTTGAAGTGGCATGATGATGTGTTAAATATATAGTGCAGTTGGGGCCTTAGTTAAACGTATATACATGGCTGTGTGCCCCAGCCTTCGTCAACCTGGTGGCCTCTAAACGCTGCTGGACTCCAACTCTCATCAGCCCCAATTGCCTGTGGTCATGGAGGTGGCAGCTCAAAACATGGAGAGTGCCAGGTCAGGTAGGAATTGTGTGTCCTAACCATAAGGACATAAGCAGAACCCTGTAGGATCAGGGCAATGGACCATCTAGTCCAGCATCCTGTTGACACAGTGGAAAACCAGACAACAGTGGAAAGCCTGCAAAAAAGATGTGAGTGTCGCAATATTACACCATTTTGGGGTGGAACTTGAGTCCCCAGTGTTGAGGGTTATTTACAAATATGTGCAATGTTCAGCTTTTTCTAATAATTGGAACATCTTGGAGTGAACATGCACCAGGTTTCAGGTTCTAAATCAATGGGTAGAATAACAACAACAACAACAACAACTTTCTTTATACCCTGCCTATCTGGCTGGGTTTCTCCAGCCACTCTGGACAGCTTACAGCATATCTAAAAATACAATAAAAATGTCAAGCATTAAAAAAAACCTCCCGATACAGGGCTGCGTTCAGATGTCTTCTAAAAGTTGTGCAATTCTTTATCTCCTTGACATCTGAAGGGAGGACGTTCCACAGAGAGGGTGGCACTACCAAGAAGGCCCTCTGCCTGGTTTCCTGTAGCTTCACTTCTCACAGTGAGGGAACCACCAGAAGGCCCTCGGAGCTGGACTTCAGTGTCTGGGATGAACGATGGGGGTGGAGACGCTCCTTCAGGTATACCGGGCCGAGGCCATTTAGGGCTTTAAAGGTCAGCACCAACACTTTGAATTGTGTTCAGAAACGTCCTGGGAACCATAGAATCATAGAGTTGGAAGAGACCACAAGGGCCATCCAGTCCAACCCCCTGGCAAGCAGGAAACACCATCAAAGCATTCCTGACAGATGGCTGTCAAGCCAGTGAAGATCTTTTTGGACCGGTGTTATATGGTCCCAGCGGCCACTCCCAGTCACCTGTCTAGCTGCTGCATTCTGGATTAAGCATCCCACACACACAATCTGCCACTCAATCAGTAGGCCTGAGAATCTTTCTCTATTTGCATGCATTATTATTATCATGTCCCAAAGCTAGTAAATATTAACCTTTACAGGTGAATGCTAAAAATCTCCAGCATTTTGTGTGTGTGTGTGTGTGTGTGTGTGTGTGTGTGAGAGAGAGAGAGAGAGAGAGAGAGAGAGAGAGAGAGAGAGAATATCTGAAAATATAACTGTATTTCCTCATTCTCTGGGCATACACCAGTGTACACCCATGATCCCATTAAGGGTGCTGTTGACATTTATTAGTATGTCACTATACGTTCATAAATAGACAAATGTCATGTGAGGATGTTAGCATTCACATATAAAAGGGAACTTCCATAGAGGCAGGGGGTGTGGTTGGGTGGGGAGAGACTGTCTACATTATTTTATACATTTCAAAGTACCGAAACCCCTTCGCTACCAAGCCATCGTAATGATATTATCTTGGAGCAAGGACCTTCCTGGAAGCCAGAAGGAAAATGATGACTAAGAAAATGCCCCTCATTGAACAGACTCAACACTTGTATTTAATTATTGGAGAATTACAAATCAATGCTACAGTAATACACTCTGATGCGGCTTGGAGAAAAGTCAAGTTCATTTCTTGCCCAACTAAATTAGATTGCAAAAGTCAGCCCAAAATAACAACAGTGTTCTCTTCTCTGCCGGGTAGCCTTAACATTGCTTGTTTCTGGTGAGATTGTCCCATTGCCCTGTCCCGAACATTTCTTCACCCGTCACAGAGTGCTTGGGAAATGAAGAGGGAGTTCACCTTTCTCTCGCAAGATTAGGGAGCCATCCTTGCATTTGATCGCCTATTCTGGAATATATTGAGGGAATAAATAATGGTGAATGATGGCCTTCACGCTTGTGGCTTTTGCAGTTTCCGGGACTCCTTGATGGAGTTATAGCTCCTACTGCTCACAGCAGTCCTGGGTCTTATTTTATATCGCAAATCAATCCAAGTTCTCTTACGCTCATGCTATCACCTTCTCTTCTTTTCTGTTCTGTTCTTCCATGATGCCAAACTCTCAACTGTCCCGATTGCCATTTTCCCCAGCCCACCTATCTCTCCATGTTCCTGGCTTGCATTTTGTTTCCCAGCTGCTTCTCCTGGCATTAAACCAAGGTCTCTGTTCACACAATACACTTTGCTATGTGGAAAGCTTTCACGAGGTGCCTAGCTGATTTGCTCCCGTTAAGAACTGGTGGATTGCTCAGCTTCAGTGCTGTCCAATGCAGTTATAGTGCAGCATTCCTGGGAATTTGTTTGTTTTTAATGTGAAATGAGCACTTTTATGTAAGATACTCTTTTTCAATACACTCCCCGGTGTGATACAAATTTTGTATACATCCCTGACATAAAATACAGCTCTCTCTCTCTCTCTCTCTCTCTCTCTCTCTCTCTCTCTCTCTCTCACACACACACACACATACTTTTGGTGCATCTAAAATGCACTGCAAAATCTGGAGTGGCGTGCAACCCAAATGGGAGTTGCATTCCCTTCAAGCTCAGGAGAATGGGATTGAGCTGGTCCACTGCAAAAAAAGCGGACCAAACAATGCCCTCTCCCATCCCTAAGCAGTTCCCAAGGTTGCAGGGCTGCAGCAGGTGCCTCAGGCCTTCTTTCTGCCACACTTGAGTGACATCACTACAGATGGCTAGATGAAGGTTCTGCAGCTACCAGTTCAACAGGACCAGGTGACCATAGTGACCAGTATGGTTCCCCCAAGCTGCTTTCTTAGGCTTCCTGGCTCCTCTGTCAGAGCAACATCAGTCAGATACAGCAGAAGCAGAGTTCAGATTCTGCTTCTTGACCCTTGACAGGGGTTAACTTAATGGATTCTGTCTGGGTCCACTTTCTAAATGAAATGCCTGGCTAACATTGTGGGGATCACAGTGAGTCATTGTGGAAAAAGTCTTTTCAGGCACCTTGGCATACAGATTCTGCCACTTTTATTAGGCAGGACTCACATTGTGCTCGAAAGCAGTGCAGTTGCTGGACGACTGCTACATTCTGCCATTCTCCTCATAGATATTAAGTTCAGCCCGTCCATGTACTGCTTGATAAGTGCTTCTGTGTTCCTGTTGATTTAGTCAAAAGAGCACAATTTTAGTCCAAAAAGCACAAAAGAGCACAACAACAACAACAACCAGATGCACAGAAATCAGTGTCAGCCCTGGAATCCTACAATGGAATCCATTCCTCATCTAGTCTTTTTGTGTTTAGCAAACCCCAGTGGAATCTAGGACTCGTGTAGTGCTGTCAATTTTTCTATGTGGCTATGCAAGTCCATTCCAGAAATAGAGATGGCAGTGAATTCCCCCCCCCCCCCCCCCCCGGTGAAAGCCTAGAGAATAACGTGGCAGCTTGCAAAAGCCCATACAGCCTAATTTGAGGGAGAAGCAAACTTTTTAAGCATTTAAATTCTTCTCCGGCTCAAACTGAAATCCAAGCCTGAGAGTAACTGTTGGCTTCCCTCCCTTGTTATGGTCAGCCCTTGCTGCCGCCCAACCCAAATATACACCTCTTTCCCTTCACTGCAGGTGAGAGATGCAGCAAGAGACAAGAAGAGGGAGGCATCATTGAAACTGTTCTCTGTAATTCTATAACAGCTTGGTACGGTACAGCCTCCAAGAGAGACAAGAAAAGGCTCCAACGAGCTGTAAGAATTGCAGAAAGTGTAATTGGTGTTAGCTTGCCTTCAATAGAGACAATTTATGCTACCCGAGTTAGGAAGAGAGCAGAGAGAATTGTAGCAGATCCTTTACATCCCGGTCATCATCTGCTTGATTTACTTCCATCTGGACGTCGCTACAGGACTTCATATACAAAATCGGCCAGGCACAAGAATAGTTTTTTCCCTTGTGCCATTAAATTGTTAAATTCATAGTTGTATAGCTTAAGGGGAGGTAAAATATGGGTGGGGTTTCTTTGCTTCTTTGTATTGTGAGAGGAACAGTGTCTGTATGTTTACATTGCAATGTAGCCGAAACAAATTCCAAGTATGTTGGAAAATGTACTTGGCCAATAATAAATTATTCCTATTCCTATTCCTATTCCTATTCCTATTCCTATTCCTGTTCTTCATCATCCTGATGTGCTGAAGAACAGGATGTCAGGGCTCAAAGTTTGGGGGACTATGAGAGAGGTACTTCTGGCAAGGGGGCTGGTGTTGGTGGCTGGTTGGAAGGCTGATAAATGGCATGGACAGGAGACGCATGTATCCAAGTTCCCAGGTTGGCTTGGGGAAATGATATAAGTCTGACTTTTTCTTCCCCTGGAAGAAATCATATTTTTTTTTCTGGGTTTATCCAAGGTGAATATTTGGAGAACTCGCCCATCCCTATCTGGAAAGACTTACACTCCCGATAGATCTATTTTGAGGTAGCTCTGTTAGTACAGAACACTTACCAGCAATCTCAGAATAAATGAGTTTCAACAGACTTGTTGAAGGGTTTTCTTTTTGTGCGCCTGTTACTCAGATGCTGCAAGAATGTTAATCAAAGAAAAGCATTGCTTTGAAGCAACAGGCGAAAGAAAAACAGAGGTTTTTTGTCAAGGGTGACCTGTTGTAGGGATGCTCTCCAGGAAGCAGTCACCAAAATGAGTAAACTTACTTGAGGGTGGATGAGCTGGTAGTTTGCTCATAGTCAAGCAAATTAATTAATTCATGTATGTGCATGTGTGGCAGGAGCCTAAGATTCAGGTTAGGCCCTCAGGAAGAGTTCAGTATGGTGTAGTGGCTAAGAGTGGTAGACTCGTAATCTGGTGAACTGGGTTTGCGTCTCCGCTCCTCCACATCCAGCTGCTGGGTGACCTTGGGCTAGTCACACTTCTGTGAAGTCTCTCAGCCCCACTCACCTCACAGAGTGTTTGTTGTGGGGGAGGAAGGGAAAGGAGAACGTTAGCCGCTTTGAGACTCCTTTGGGTAGTGAAAAGCGGGATATCAAATCCAAACTCTTCTCTTCTTCTTCTTCTCTTAAAAAAGCAAGTCAATCATATAAGAAGCAACTTTCTTGCAGGTGCTTCTGCTTGTATTCTCCCCCCCCCCCAAAAAATCACCTGAGATAATGGTGCACAAGGAATCCAGATTTAACAAACCATGGCTTCGTAGCAAGAATTGAAGGTTTGGATGAGGAGGCTTTTTCTGCCTGAGGGCCACATTTCCTCCCAGGGGCCACATACCAGTGGTGAGTGGTGCCAGAGGCAAAAAGCAGGTGGAGCAATGAAAATGAATTTTAGCTTTGTACAGGAGTAGATCATACTCACACACCCCTCTCTATCCTCTATCCTGGCCAGGGCTGGCCCACCCATGAGGCAAGGTGAGGCAACTTCTCCAGGCAGCAGGATCTGCAAGGGCAGCAGACCTGACCTCCAAGTCATGCATCACCCACTGTTGCTCCCTGCCACCATGGCAACAACAACTATGGTGTGATCCTTGGAGACCAGATCTGTCTCCTCGCCAGCAGTGCCTCTCCCCCACGCCACCTGAACAGCATCCCGTTGGAAAAATAAGAGGAACTGCCAGTCTTCTCCCACCCTTGTTCCCAATGTAGATATTTATTCTCTGCTTGTTGATGGTGCAGACCTTCACTTGCTGCTGCTTCCCTAGTGTGGAGGGGGGCACCATTCCATGATCACCTCTGGTTCCAAAATGTCCTAGGCCAGTCCTGATCCAGGGCAGCATTATCAGAGCTCCAGGACACGTCCCAGCAAGGCAAAAACATTCAAGGAGGGAGCAAAGCAGGGCTGGCAAAGACTGTGCCCTTAGGAAAGAGAGTGTGGCATGGGGAAGAATCTGGAGGGTCTGGTAGAGCGGCTGCCTTTGCCCCTAGACCTGAGGTTGAAGAGTTGCCACTGGTCAGTCCTGAACTGGATGAACCAGTTGGTTTAAGGCAGATTCCTATTATCTTATTTAAGAATGTCAATAAAAGGTTCGCTGTGATGCAGCCCTTATCTGCAATGTAACTGAGTAATTTCCCATTCTAGTGCTTTAATTCCATAATGCAGGCACAGCAATGTGCCCTGAAATCCCACTGTAATGGTGTATTAATCTTGTTCATGCATACTGACACAGCTGAGTGCCAACTCAGGTGGTGCTTTGTTTTCCAGTACTGGAATAAAAGCATGCAGCAGACTAAGGCATTACACGGATTAAAATTTTGGGGAAGCAGGAATTACAAACAGAATGTGATTTAGGGACTCCACTAGACTGGTAAAGAAAAAGTGACTTACCGTATATACCCGAGTATAAGCCGACCCAAATATAAACCGAGGCACCTAATTTTCCTACAAAAACCTGGGAAAGCTTATTGACTCAAGTATAAGCCGATTCACCTTTGCCGCTGTGGAGGAGGAGGAGGAACGAGCAGCCCGAAAGCAGCCCTTTGGGCTGCCCCTTCCTCTTCCTCCTTTGCCAAGTTTGCATTTATGCAAGCAGTTCAGGAATGGAACAAGCTGCCTGGGGAGAGTAAAGAACCGCTGTTCTTGTACACTTCTTAAGGAATGGTTGACTGGGGAGAGCGGGTGGCGGCACGAGCGCAGAGAAAGGGCTTCTTTCTCGCCGCCCCCACTGCTCGCCTCACTCGAGTATAAGCCGAGGGCAGCTTTTTCAGCACAAAAAATGTGCTGAAAAACTAGGCTTATACTCAAGTATATATGGTATATGTGTTGTATATGCAATATAATATTGTGCTACCATGTGGTGCTGTGGAGCCCCGTTTCTCTCTACCTGTTTTCCCTGTTTAGATTTACAGTTAGATTTAACTGAAATGCTTCTCTGATGTGTCTAGATCCAGCCTGGGTGTCAGACACGCCTTTTCCATGCAGGCCTTTCAGAGGCAGGAATCAATCTTGGAAGAAACAATATCAATAGAGCGTCATCTGCAGAGTGTCATTCACCCCTGGGTAATCGCAGCCAGTGCAGCCACGAGGATGGTGAGCCTAGCTAGGCTTTCAGACCCAAGATCACAGGCAGAAGTTTTATACAGACTCAGATCATCTCTAAACGAGATGCTTTTTCCATGGCGTCAGTTCACACATTCTGCTGCCAGTCATCGGGTGTGGAGACATCTTCATGGATGTTGTTCCATGCTGAGGTTCCTTCATTTATTCCCTACATCTTTTGAGAGGAAAGAAGGAAGAAAAAGAAGGGTGTAAGCCTCCCATTCGCCCAGTACACACACAGTGCAGTGTGTCCAGGACCCAACATCGCCCCAGCCTCAGAACCCAACACCCAAGAGAAGAATGTTAGGAAGCTGCAGAGGAGCTGGAGTTGGCATAAAGTGGATGGCGGAGCAACTGTTGCCTTGGCAACATACCGAGTGGCTTCCAAGCCAAAACCACAGGGATCAGTGCCTCTGTTGCCACGGCGATGGGGACTTGATGCCCAAGAAGGCAAAGCCCAGGTGACTTGTGGGAACTGGGCGAGGGGCAGTCTAGATGCAAAGCCTGACAGTGCCTGGCGTTGTTTATTATTATTATTATTATTATTATTATTATTATTATTATTATTATTATTATTTCAATTTATATACCACCCTTTATCAAAAGATCTGAGGGCAGTGTACAACATTTTTTTTTTAAAAAAAAAAACATTACAGAACATCAATAAGAAACGCATAATAAAAACATACTGACAGACAGTCAATAATAAAGTATTTAATGACAATCCTTTCCCCCACACTTTCGAAGGCTGTGGATTATTTAATAGTCATAGGCCTTGGTAAAGAGGCGTATTTCTGCCTAGTGTCTATAGACATGTAATGACGGTGCCAGGCAAGCCTGTTTGGGGAGAGCATTACACAGTTGGGTGAAGAGGGCTGGGTTGTGTTTCTCTGGAAGCACCCAGGTAGAGAGTACAGGGAGGAGCTGGAGGAGACATATGGGTAAGAGTGACCCCCCCAAAAAACCACATCCCCACAGCTGAGGATCTGAGCAGGAACAGATGCCAAGCTTAGATGGGGAAATAGGAAGTGAGAATCACACTTCAGATGCCCAGACATGAACCCAGCTGCCCTAGGCGACGACGGAATCATTGCATGGCTTTCTGTTTTGCACACATGTGGACACGGCGGAACAGGCACTTGTGTAATGTGTTTGTGACGAGAGAGACATGCAGGGCTGTGCATCTAGATTGCGAAGGTGTCGCGTCTGAAACAGCTTGCGGTGATAAGTGATCTCTGCGCTTTCTGTGGCAAATTTAGTTAATCATAAATGGCTTTGTGTTCCCGGGAAACTTGACTATTTTAACTGCCAGTTCTGGAACTGCTTTTGTCAGTTACAGCTTTGCTTTTCCATTTGAGTGGGAGTGAGACATCTCTATAGTCCATAAACATCTGTTGCATAAATGCAAAAAAGGGGAGGAAGGGAGGGGGAATAGCGCAGCAAACCCTTCAGAGAGGTGGCATTGTTAGCGAGTGGTTCCGGAATCCCAAGTTCAGGGGCTTTATGCCATGCCCTAGGCCTTCTGCACTCTCTCTTCTTATGAACCCCTTTTTCTTTTTTTAAAGCTAGCATAAAGGTTGGCTTGGTGTGCTGGAAAACACAGTGAGACCCTAGCCGCTCACACATTTAATTTGCTTTCCCGTTGCGGCACAGATTCTGTCAATCAATGGTTGCTCAGTGTTCCTGCAGTGTATCGACTGCTGACAGGGGACTTGTAGGTATATGCAGTATCTGACTGGGAGGGAGAAGAAGGACTCAGCTACACAGCTGCAAATAAAACGTTTTAAGTGTGTTGTAAATTGCAATATACACATGTGACACTAGATGGCGACAGTGAGCTAAGCAAAATTCAATGTGTTTTTCAAAATGGTTTTTTTTAGAAAGCATTTTCACAGCTTTTTAAATATGTGTGTAGATTCCATGTGTGTGTGAATGAGGGAGAAGTCATGTTAGGTGTTGGATGGGAAACTCTAAGAATTGTTGCTGTGTGAGGGGAACAGGGGTTCTAAGAACTCTCAGCACCCTCAACAAACTGCAATCCCCATGATTCTTTGTGGGAAGGTGTGAATGTTTAAAGTGGTATTGTTGTTGGCATTCGTCTGTTGGGAGAGAGACATTGGAGTGCACCTCCAAGGGTGAAGCCAAGCCTATGCGTTAACAGCACTGAAGTGACCTCTGTGGGGCACAAGCCTGGGCAGTGTGAATAGAGATCCTGGGCTGCCCAGACAACAACCAGGCCCCCTCTTGGCCTCACTGATATTGTCCAAAGGAAAGCAGAGCAATACGTTTGGCATCAGCTTGGCCGCAGGAGTTGCCAAGATGTGGCTTACAATGCACCATCCAACCGCCTTAGGGACTCTACTCCAGATTTGTGTAGGGTTTACTCCTTAGCCTTTTTTTCTCCTGAAGATATGCCCCGAGGCAGCGGAGGTAGACACATTCATCCATCCCTTCATCCAATTTGCATACCGCTGGTGTGGGGAACCTATGGCACTCCAAATGTTACCGAACTACAACTCCCATCATTCCCGCCATTGGCCCTGCTTGCCGGGGCTGGTGGGAGTTGTAGTCCAACAGCATCTGGAGAGCCAGAGGTTCCCCACACTGGGCATACAGCAAACCCAGAAATCTTGTTGCCACCCTGTAGATCAGACTAAGCCTCGAGAGCAATAACTTTTTACCCTCTGAAAATTGGCCTGAGCTTAGATCTATGCAGATAAATTGGCATATACAGATGTTATGTAAATGCGTGTCATGGTCTTGGGTCCCGATTCTTATTTAAAAGGCCAGCAAAACCCCTGCTGCAAAGTGACAAGATGGGCTTTTAGAGTCATTAAAATTTCATAGCCATTTCCAGCCAAGCCATTCAATAACTCATTACCAATTAAAAACTCTGATATTGCGCTGTACGGAAAAGCCGACTCCTTGTTGTTGTTGTTGTTTTTGGGGGGAGGACCTCTGGGAGAGATGCATGCATGTGTTATGGTGTGAGTTTTACTTAGTGTAAGAGAAATGGGCCCTTAGTGCCATCTTGCTTTTCCTTCCAGATTTCACACCTTCAGGGAACGCTTCCAACAATAGTTTGTTTGCCAAGGAAACCCTGCATTGTGTGTTATTTTATAAAACAATTATAAAGATCTAAAAGCACATGAAACTGTCAATATAAGGTTTGTAGTGATGTAGCCCTTTCCTGTAAAGTAATTTGCATAAAGCTGGGATTCATTGTGACTCATAAATCCCGTGTTCTTATGTGATGTGATGTGTTCCTCACTCTGATGGGCCTCAAACGTATATCAGTTTTCAAACAGCTCCTAAACCCCATCCCAAATCTATGGGATTTATTTTCCTTTTGTCCTTTGTTGAATATCAACTTCTTGTGAGCTGCTTGTGGAAGCAGGCCCTCCAAATCCTTCAGTGTTGGGTGTGTTGAGCGATTTCTGGTGTTGGCAGGGTTCTTTGCCATTATTTCTGATGTTAGCACTGGGAATGTTTGCAAAGTCACTTAAATAACACAGGGTCCAAAGAGAAAATAAATTCCAATAATACTTTACTAAGCAAACTTAACAAGAACAGGGTATTATAACATGAGGTTTATTCCAGGGAGAAATTCAATCAAACATACATCAGAAAAAACTCCCTTGGAATGACACAGCCAATTAGAACATGTGTTACCTCACCAGAGATCCTGCTACCCTGACTAGTTGCTAAGTAATGCCTCCACCCATCCCCCTCTCAGCTAGTTGACATTCTGATAATAGAATTAACCCTCAAGTAACACACAGTATGATCTCTGGTGTTGCACTTCCAACAGAGAAGTCTCCTGACAAGCTTCTGAGGAACTCCCAGGTTCCTCAGGAATAGCTAGAAAATACTTTGCTTGAATGACAGCGTTGATCTAAGTCTCCTCTTGCATTAATGACAAATCAATCATTAGCCATACAGGCGAGAATATAACAAACTCTCAGACAATGCATACCTCGTATTGATTATTCTGAAACATTTTAGCACTAAACACGACTAGTCAAGAGGCTCTTGCCGGTGTGTGCTGGCATGTCTCCATTAACTCGGATGGAACAATGCCAGCGTTATAGTTGCTGTGGGTATAATCTAGCCCCATGTTGGCCCTGCCTTGCAGTATCAATGCTTTTGACAAAATAATCATTGCCCATGTCTTCTGTGCCACTCATGGATATGGGGGAGGGGAGCCCAATAATATTTTCAAGCTATTCAGAAGCTATTGCCCTCCAGCTGTGTTGAACTATAAGTCACATAAGCTTCAATCTGCACAAGACTGGTTGGGGCTGATGGGAGATATAGTCAAAAACAGCTGGAGGGCACCAGGTTGGTGAAGAGTGATTTAAGGATATTTCCATTCCACTTTTTGACCTATATGAGACCCCCCAACGTAGCAGCGATAAAGCCCACTAAACAACAATAACAACAAAACAAGATTAAGGCTTCAGTCTTGCACATATTTATTGGGAAGTAAGTTCTGTAGAACTCAACAGAGCTTCCAATCAGACACATATGGGACTGTGCTGTAAGCCACATTAAAAAAAAAAAAAACCAGCTCCACAGTACTTGGAAACAAAATTCAATACATCCCTAAATGCACTCTGAAATGAAAATGTCTTCACACAATGCCTAAATATTTGTAAAGAAGTGGGAGTTATTCAGATATGATTTATGAATTATAAAAGTGTGAATCGGGGAGGGCCCCATCCGCAACCTCAGCTTATGTATCTCCCCCACCCGAGCTGCACACAAGCAGGTGAAGACTGCACCTGAGTGCAGCCTGCTTCTGCTCCTCCTGCTTCAGTCCTCTTTTGGTCCTTGGAAACAGTGGAGCAGGAATGGTGGAGGCAGGGAGAGGAGGTGTGAAGTCCCTGATTCTCTCTCTCTGTCTCTCTCTCCTCCTGCACCTGTTCTTCATTCTCCAATCCTGCAGCTCCTCCTGCCTCTGACTCTCATCTTGTGGCTGTTACAAGCTCCTCCAGTTCACTGATTCCCTTCTTCCAAGTCAGTCTCCAACACCCCTCTTTTCCCGGTGCCCACTCCTCAGTATCCAGACCCCACTCCTCGGTGCCAAACCAGCCCCTGGAATTCGCTGGCAACCACTTATTGCGACACTAGAGACCAGGGGGTGGGGAAAAGGACCTGCCCAGTGGGTTGGAGAAGGGGACAGCTGAGGATGAGATGGTTGGACAGTGTTCTCGAAGCAACTAGCATGAGTTTGGCCAAACTGCGGGAGGCAGTGAAAGATGGGCATGCCTGGCGTGTTCTGGTCCATGGGCTCATGAAGAGTCGGACATGACTGTACGAGTGAACAACAAAAGTGGGTTGGATCCTGAGCTCCCTCAGCCCCTACATCCCACTTTCACAGGTGAGTGAGGCCACCAACCTGTCAATCACCTAACTTCTTTCTTCTTCTTTGGCGATCACTCGAAGCTGAGTAAGATTGTCTTCCATGAACACAGTCTTAACAGTGAGTCCGTAAGTGACTGCGGAGGCCAATTCTGGATCCCCATGTCCTTCCACAGTGGGGACATAGGTTTCCGGGCGGGAGTCAATGACGGTGAGGGTTTGCCAAGTGTGCCTTCCTCTTAGCACATTTCTCCTTGAAAGGCTGTTCTCCAATTGGAGTGCTCGCAGGCTGGTGTTTCCCAGTTTTCGGTGTTTATATTACTTTTTTTTTTTTTAGATTTGCCTTGAGAGAGTCTTTAAACCTCTTTTGTTGACCACCAGCATTACACTTTCTATTTTTAAGTTCGGAATAGAGTAGTTGCTTTGGAAGGCGATAATCAGGCATCCAAACAATATGACCAGTCCAACGAAGTTGATGTTGAAGAATCATTGCTTCAACACTGGTGATCTTTGCTTCTTCCAGTACAGTGGCATTAGTTCACCTGTCTTCCCAAGTGATGCGTAAATCTTTTTTGGAGACACCATGACATCAGACAACTAAACTCCAAAGGAAGGAATCAGGAGTGTACTCTTAAATTCTTGCGGTGGAATCAGTGGCCTTGTAGGTGGATGACATAAAAATGTGTGCAGGCTCCACATAGTAACCTTATCATAAGGTTGTGGACAGAACAGTAGAAGAAAGTTAAGGTTAGGGCTAGAAACCCTCAAGAATGCAAATGGGCTGCAGAAAATGAGAGCCAGATTCAGGGGCGTAGCAAGGGGGCGGGGGGGGGCCGTGCAGCGCCCCTGCTGAGGGTGACACTTTGGGCGGTGGCCCTGCCCCCTGGACTTTTTTGTAATTTTCGGCAGTGCCGAAAATAGTCCCCCCTTCCAGCGGCGGAGCTCGGCATGGAGGCATGGGGCGGGGCGGCGAGGTGGGGTGCCACCCCCTTCTCGCTGGCCTGCCCCTTGCCTCTATGCCGAGCTCCACTGCTGGCTGGCTTACGGAGGCAGGGCATGGAGAGGGGCGGGCCAGCGAGGAGGGACACCCTTCCTCGCTGGCCCATCCCTCTCCCTGCCCCGACTTGCGCTCCGCCAAGGGAGCCCGGGCGGCAGATTCGGGAGTCTTTGCAGCCCGCAGAGACTCCCGAAGCCGCCGCCCGGCACCCCTGGGGGCGGGGTGTCGCATGCATCATGATGCCCCGCCCCCAGGGGTGCCTCTTGGCTTCCTGCCCCGGGCAGCCAAGGGGCTAAGAACGCCCCTGGCCAGATTGTCACCACCATGGAGGATGAATCCCTTTAGTGTAGACATAACCAACGGGGGTTGGGGGGGCACCCTATCCTATAAGATCGGGCGAGGGAGTGCTCTGCTGTGCCAGCTGGGTGTGTTATTTTCGGGTTTATCTGGGCTGAATGTCCTAGCACTTTCTCTCCTCTTGCAACTTGTTATATAAATAAAGACAATTTGTCATTTTATTTAATTGCAGTGTGTGTGCCAATTCTTTGCAACGGAAAGGAAAATATGTTGCTTCCTTCGGCATGACTCATAAAAAAAGCAAAAGGCAAGTGCGGTTGATTGAGGGGGGGGGGACTCTTGGGTTTGAACCGTCCGTGTTTCTATCTACTTTTATGTATGCACTGCTAAGGAAATCCTACAGCCTGGGTCCTTTTCCTTCCCCCCAAACGCCCCTGCTTATACTCAGCCTTGATTCTCTACCACCAGCAGCTAAATGCGAGGTTGCCTTGTTGTTGTTCAGTCGTTCAGTCGTGTCCTACTCTTCGTGACCCCATGGACCAGAGCACGCCAGGCACGCCTATCTTTCACTGCCTCTCGCAGTTTGGCCAAACTCATGTTAGTAGCTTCGAGAACACTGTCCAACCATCTCATCCTCTGTCGTCCCCTTCTCCTTGTGCCCTCCATCTTTCCCAACATCAGGGTCTTTTCTAGGGAGTGGTTGCCTTAGGTATTGCCAAAAGATGGCCAATTGTTTGCATGGAAGAGGGCAAGTGAGACACCAGCTGGGAATCCTTTTTCAGGGAGTGGGGACAGGGCTGAGCTTCAAGTTGCTGATCCCCCAACTTTAAAGGCATTGCCAGACAGTATTCCCCCCGCAATACCACATCTTATTTGTGTTTATTTTTGAAAGCAAGCTATGCTACATGTCAAAGTTTTACGGTTGTTTAAAATCCACCAGCCTCCCACCCACCTCCAACAATCGTAGCCCAGTATATTTCTCCCTGTCCTCAAGAGAACAAAGGGATTCCTGGATCGCTTGATATTCTCCCTTGTTAAGGTAATTATCTTTGGCTTGTGTAGCAGCTTAATTTTTCTTGCTCTATCAATAGGCCTGCTCAAAGAAGTACAACATAAAGGATTTTTATCTGTGGTATTGATTGCCCAGGAAGCAGTGTGTCTGGGTTTCAGTTGTGGTTTCTCGGGAGACTATTTATTTAAATTGTGTGTGTTGGAGGCGTGGGGGGTAAGGGATCAGTTTTGCTTTTGGCGGAGGAGGGTGGGGGGGGGAGGAAATAACTTAAAACTTTGATTTAACAGTACAAAAGAGAACACTGCTTAATCCCTGAAGTAGGAAATTGGCTTTCTTCATGATCCATTGCCTTCGTACTGTTTCTGGATACTGGGGGCTGATGAGAAGGAGGAGGAGAGGTGTTTTATTGCAGTGTTTTCGCAGCCTCTCTGAGTTTTTTAAAATCTTTTTAACCCGTCTTTGCTGCAGAAGCTTGGCCACTTAATTATTGCTTAAAGTAAACGAATGATAACAATGATTAATAATGCTTTTTAATGAATTATTACTGGTAATTATTATTATTAATAGGTAAGGATAAGTATTATGTTTACACAAAATAAAAAATATATAAAAATTCCTTCCAGTAGCACCTTAGAGACCAACTAAGTTTGTTCTTGGTATGAGCTTTCGTGTGCATGCACACTTCTTCAGATACACTGAAACAGAAGTCACCAGACCCTTATATATAGTGGGAGGATGGGGAGGGGTATTACTCTGAAGGGTGGTGGGAAAAGATAAATGGACATACATAAATCTGATATCAGGAATCAAAAGACAGAGAAACCAGTAGGAGAACACTTCAATCTCCCAGGACATTCTATACAAGATCTCAAAGTAGCTGTCTTACTACCAAGGAATTTCAGAAATAGACTGGAAAGAGAAGTTGCCGAATTGCAACCCATTACCAAACTCAAAACCACGGAGAGACCTGGTCTGAACAAAGACATTTGATTCTTATCTCATTATACATGACAAAGCTATCTTTAGCCATCTCACCCCTTGCTTTTTCCTTTAGGGCTAATTGCAGTCGTTAACAGTCATCAACAGGTTTTCCACACCTATCAGCCAATCACCCATTCCCACCACCCTTCTGAGTAATACCCCTCCCCACTCTCTCACTATATATAAGGGTCTGGTGACTTCTGTTCCAGTCGCCTTTGACTGGACTTAACTGTCCAGGGCTCCCTTTCCTTTACCTTATATTGCCATCACCAGCCCAGACCATCAGTGACCAAAGAGAACCACTGATTCACCTCCACTGCCAACCTCCCCCAGGGCTACTGAAACACCCTGGGGGAACCCAGGAGAAGAGAAGGCCTGGCCAGGTTGCTAGTGCCAGCAGCTCCTGAGATAGGCCTGAGAATATTTTCTACTAATTGTTTGCATTTATATTTCACCATTGTACTAATGGTTACTAATTAGGTCCACCAGGCCTCCCCATTTGGGTCTAGTACTTGCAGGTCAAAGCACCAACAGTCAGCTGACCCATTGGGGCCTGGCTTCTGTTTGTGGGGGGAGGGAATAGCCTGAAGTTTAGAGACTGAGAAGGACCCAGAGAACTGAGAGTGAACTTTGCAATCATCTCAAGTGTGGGCTATGTCCCCTGCAGATCAGGAACATTGGCCTTTGACTGCCTGTGGGAGTGTCATACCTACGCTCAGTGTGTATATATGTAAATAAACACCAAAATGCTTACAAGCCCCACAGCGACCTCTTTCCAAAGGAAATCAAACCTTGTTAATTGTTGCACCCTTGGAACGTCTACTTTCTTGGAGCGGTAGGCGAGTGTAACAGTATTTGCAGTCTGATCTCGTGTGTTTGCTCAGGGGCGCAGTGAGACTTTCTCTCAGGTAAGGTATGAAAATACATACCATAGCCTAGTTCGGAATATGCACTGTAGTGCAAAACGGGGGTGGGGGGGAGAGAATGGCAAGTTCCCTTTTATCCCTTAGATCTGCGTTGTCTCTTTCCAACACAGTGTCCCCGCCCGCCCTTATTCAGTTGCCATTTGCATCGTTACAGTTTTAGTCCTGCGAATCAATCAGAGGCCACGCCGGCAAAATGGCAATCTCAGAAGCTTTAGGGTGTCAATAGAGTTTTGATATATTTATTTGTGTAGTGCAGAATGGAAAGCCGGGTGTGGGGAGAAATAATCTGTATGTTTTGATTATTTTAAGCTTCGCCAGTAGAGATGGTGGAGGAAATAGCAAGTTTGCGCCATATGCCCAATAAAGGCATCATTAGAAAAGCATTAGTAGATTAATCCAGCCCACTGTGTGGTTTATATGATTTGGAATGCAATAAGGTAAGTTCATTAGTTTTCCTCCTTAATGTTTTCCACTGTACCTCCGAGCAGGCAGTAGCAATTCCGCCGAGGCGCAGCAGATCTCAGGAACACCTGTCAAGATAAACACAGAGCTCTCCGGGGAACAGGGCTTGGCAACATAACAGAGGGAAATCACAAGGGCAGGGAGGAAAGGAGAAAGCCTACCAAACACAAGATGGGGACATGCCCCCTGCTATCTCTCTGAGCTTTGTGGGGTGAGTTTCCTTCAGCATTGACAAAGGATGCTTCAGAGACAAGATTGTGCATTTGGTAGTATTTTGTTTGGCTGCAAGTGCATAGGCCAGGGGTGAGGAACCTTCTTCCGTCTGAAGTCGGCATTTCCGTGCAGGTAATATTCTGGTGACCACATGCCAGTGGTGGGCGGGGCCACATGCAAAAGTAGGTGTGGCTCTTTGTACAGCTGCTTGCATTCCTTGCCTTGCGAAGGCCAGAGGCTTGATTCGATTTGAGTTATTGTATTTGTACGTCGCTTTTCATTCAGTTGAATTGCAAGCAATAAATAACAAGAGCATGACAGAACATCACAAATGCAACACAAATCATACAGATTAATTAAGAAATCAACAGTGAAACAATTACAAATCATCAGTAAAACAATTATAACCTATAAAGCACTATTAACGAAACAACTTAAAAAAAATTGAGCGAAACGGCACAATTGCAACGAGAAGTCATAGGATTCACAAAGTACGAAAGCATTCCTAATCTATAAAACTTTATTATTAAATGACACTTACACATAATGCCCATGGTGGCAACACCCCACCCCCACCCCCAACACCTCTCCATTCTTCTTCCTGGCAAGCAAATGAAATCATCACAGGTCAATGACACCATCCACCCAGGGAAAAAGGATTTGATGGGGTGTGGCCTCTGGGAGGGGGTGTGGCCTGGGGAGACACCCAGAGACCAGACAGAGATGCTCTGAGGGATGCATTTGGGCCCCCCAGCCTTAGGTTCTCCACCGCAGCTGAACAAGTATTAACAGGAGAGCAGAAGCAAGCACACGGGCAGTGCTAGTCCTGTGGCAAATATTATCGGTACACCTCTGTTTCCCCCAATCCTCCAATTCCAGCCATTTCCAAGCCACAGAAGAAGCCACACAGTTTCTCTCACAACTATTCCTAAGGTAGATCAGATAAAAGATTTCATCCCCCTTTATGGAGAAATGCAACTTTTTGATACATTCCGGCTTGTTGCAACCATTCAGGTCCCCAGCTACTTAATGTACCCAGTGCTAAGGCAATAACTCAGCCTAAGCCATACAAGCGACAAACCCCATTTGCACCCGGTATTGTGTTCTTGAGAGTCCCATGGACTGCAAGAAGATCAAACCTATCCATTCTCAAGGAAATCGGCCCTGAGTGCTCACTAGAAGGACAGATCCTGAAGTTGAGGCTCCAGTACTTTGGCCACCTCATGAGAAGAGAAGACTCCCTGGAAAAGACCCTGATGTTGGGAAAGATGGAGGGCACAAGGAGAAGGGGACGGCAAAGGATGAGATGGTTGGACAGTATTCTCGAAGCTACTAACATGAGTTTGGCCAAACTGCGGGAGGCAGTGAAGGATAGGCGTGCCTGGCGTGCTCTGGTCCATGGGGTCACGAAGAGTCGGACACGACTGAACGACTGAACAACAACAATTGTGTTCTCATGTGCAGCTTTATGAAGAAGACTTAATTAATTGAGGGGCAGGAGCAGGGGCAGCTGTGGAGCCAGCGGATACTCCTTTGGTATTTGGTGGCCCCTTGGGATCTCAAGTAGCTAATCCCTAATCAATAACCCCCAACCCACCCTAATAACGAGTAATGCAAGACACACCATAGACCTATGAGCTGAGATGTGAACGAAAATGATGCAGCCATCGCTTAAGAATTCATATTGGTGTGTGTGTGTGTGTGTGTGTGTGTGCAACATTCCATTTGAAGGTACAGTCACACCTTGGTTCCTGGATGGCTTAGTTGTCAAACATATCGGCTCCTGAATGCCGCAAACCCAGAAGTAAGTGTTCCAGTTTGCCAATGTTTTTCAGAAGCTGAATGTCTGATGCGGCTTCTGCTTCAGTGCAGGAAGTTCCTGCAGCCAATCGGAAGCCGCGCCTTAGTTTCTGAACGGTTTCGGGATTCGAACGGACTCCCGGAATGGATTAAGTTCGAGAACAAAGGTACCACTGTACAGGATAAGCACAGGCTTTGAACCCAGATGCACAGATCCACAACCAGGGTGAGCAGATTGTTGAGCTAGCATTGTTTGCACCAGCACACTCTGTTCCTCTACATTTGGCAGCAACCTCCTGGGAGTTGCTGATGTTTACCACTGTTTGCGCAGTGCCATCAGAAGGCAGAGTGTTTTATGTAGTGTGAGAGTGCAGGTCCCTGCCCTGGGGAGCTTACAATCTACAATTCCGCACAAGGGGAACTATGTGGGCTGTGGGGAAGTGAAGGCTAAAGGGTTAAGCAGGGAAGTGATATGTGTTTGTTTCGGTGGCAAGTGCTTTGGCTTAGTTGCAGAGCTAAGTCCCTAAGTTAGTTGAGATGGGCTATGGGCACTGAAGTTGAATTGCAATCACATCCAAAGCTCAGTTACTCAAAACATTGGGATTTCAGCTCATTTGCACATGCCTGAGTCCAAGTATTTTACTCAACCTTTTGTGGGAAAGATATGCCTTTGGAGGCTTGGGTCAGGGAAAGGAAACAGTTGTGCCCTATTGGATTCCTTTTGGACCCTGCAGCAACACTCCTTTTCCTTCCTTCTCCCCTCCCCATGTAAAACCTCACCATCTGCAAGCTGCTTGAATTCTGTCCACATCCACAAATACATGAGTGCCCATATCTCAAGATCACCTTCCAATTGCAGCAGCTAAAAATAAAACAGAAGTATTTATGGTTTTCTTTTCTTCCCATCTGTGCATGTCCTGCCGAGTTTGGTGGGGATCGCTCCCAAGTAAATGTACATGGGATTGTGACCATGCAGGCCCCAATTCTATGGTACTTACTGTATTGAGTGGGGCTTTCTCCGGGGTAAATGTGAATAGAATTGCTGCCTTCGACTCATTAGTACATTATGTGTACTAATATGAGTGCTGTTTGTTTGTTTGTTTGTTTGTTTGTTTGTTAAATGAAGGGGCTACACTATTGATGCGATATCAGCCAAGTGTTTTCAGAAAGGAAACAACTATAATTCCACCTGTCCCCATATGAGAATGCCCTTTGGGGAGAATCCAGGAAAAGGCAGGAGCGAAATTAAGACATGCTAAGTTCAAAGAGTCCATTACACCTAGGCAAGTATGTGATCATAATTTTAACATCTACACAGTCTTCCGTGAGTGACATCTCATTTTGGCAGACAACCTCCCCCCCCCTTTTTGTTCTTTTTCCTTGGTGGGCAGAGTTTTAGCAAAAGCTCTTCCTCCCAGGTGGGTACTGATTAAAACGAGCCCAGACCACATTTCTATCCCTGCCCCCATGCACACTGCATTGTCTAAAACAGTCATATTCCACCCTGATGACAGCAGGTGGCTAAAAAGAAAGAGGGGGGGGGGAGATGCTGCCATTCCACCAATTTTAAATAAGACATGGTACTTACCATATATTTTAATAATATTTACCTACAGAGGCTTTAAACTTTTACCTTTCATTTAGGAGCTTAACTCCAAGAACGAAGAAGTCCTCATTAAGATTTTTCAATAAAACATGAAAGGGATGAGCATGTCTGACAGCCACAATTTCCTTGAAATTGGAAAGAAATGGTTGCTCAGTTTTCTCATAAGGAAAGGGGTGTGTTTTTCACCTGACCTTTTTGCTTTATGCTATAATCTCTTAAACTCTTTTAAATTACTGCAGCTTTCTCTGATGTTTCTGCCCCCTGTCTAAGGACCTCAGAGCAGGCAATTGAGAGCAACATCAATTTTTACCCTCACCACAACTCTGGAAAGTGATGGTTCCCCCCCCCCCAAAAAAAGTGTGTGTTCTTCACAGCCAAGCAGGAATTTAAGTCTGCATTTCCATGGCGCAGCACTGCACTTTCCTCCTTGCTATACCTTTATTGGGCTGCGGGTGGCGCTGTGGTCTAAACCACAGAGCCTAGGGCTTGCCGATCGGAAGGTTGGGGGTTTGAATCCCCGCGACGGGGTGAGCTCCCATTGTTTGGTCCCAGCTTCCTGCCAACCTAGCAGTTTGAAAGCACATCAAGTGCAAGTAGATAAATAGGTACTGCTCTGGCAGGAAGGTAAACGGCATTTCCATGTGCTGCCCTGGTTCACCAGAAGTGGCTTAGTCATGCTGGCCACATGACCTGGAAGCTGTACGCCGGCTCCCTAGGCCAGTAAATCGAGATGAGCGCCGCAACCCCAGAGTCGTTCGTGACTGCACCTAATGGTCAGGGGTCCCTTTACCTTTACCTTTATACCTTTATTTGTTTGTGCTATGCCTCATGGCTGGGGGTCCCCTTTTTGTACAGATCACCTTATTTCATCCAGGCTCACCAAATCTGCAGGCTTTTGTTGTGAAATTCTACAGCTTTAGCAGTTTTGAGAGGCTTGATTCCACTGCTCTGTTGCCAGGATGCACAGAAGTCCTCTCTAAGTCCAGTAAAAATAAGGAACCCCACAAACTAATTTCATTGCAAGAGTACAGCCTGGGGTCCATGCACCAAAGCTGATGCATGAGAAGCGCATAACTGGATTTCAACTGTGTCAGCAATTCTGGTGAACAACACTTTTACTATGCAGATAATAAATAAAGCAGTGGTATCATTGCCAAGGGCCGTAACTCAGAGGCCTTGGAAGCAGAATGTCCCTGGTTCGATCCTCAATGGAATCTCCAGGTAGGGTTGGGAGAGACCCCTGCCTGTAAAACAAGGAAGAGCCTCTGCCAGTCAGTGTAGACAACATTCAGCAAGATGGACTAAAGGTCTGACTCAATATAAGGCAGCTTCCCATGTTCCAGGAGCCTAGATTTTTATTTCGGGGAACCTTGATTTTAAGCCACTCTGGATTGATTGTGTGGCCTGGGTCGAGGTCAGTTGCTTCCGGTTTGTTTTTCTTAGGCAGAACCTGTGCTGTGGAATTCCTCCCCCCGCCCTCAGATGTGTCTGGCATCTGTGTTACGTAGCCTTTGTCATATGCTAAAGACACACACCTCTTCTGGTCCCTGTCTGTCTGTCTGTCTATGTATCTATCTGTTAGGTGTTGGCATTAATTAATTTGTCTCAAGAAGCAATGGAGTGCACCTCTATGGGTGAAGTCAAACTGCTGCAGCACAGAGGTGACCTTGCTGGGATACAAGCCTGGGCAGTGTGTATGGAGGTCTTGGGCTGCCCATATGACAATACCCCCATCTCGGCCATGCTGGCGTGGTCCAAAGGAAAGCAGAGCAATATGCTTGGCACCAGCATGGCTGCAGGAGTTGCTGGAAGGAAGACACCATCCAACTATCTTAGGGACTCCACTCCAGATGTGTGTAGGGTTTACTCCTTAGCTTTTTCTTCTCCTGAAGAAGTCAGAGGAGGTTTAGAATCAGAGTTTTCCTTCTCTGAGATGGGCTACCTTCCCAGGTTGACGAGCCCCATCTCCCCCTCACATCCCTCTACAGCATGTGCAGAAACCGCCTTCTTGACTGTTGATCCTGTCTTTGCATGCAGATGAAGTCCCTAACTCACCGAGGGTTTAAGACCCATTGGCTACCCTCACCTGGTTTAGCCGGCCAGCCAAACCGTTCCCTGGGTGTGGCCGCTGACCTTGTATTTTTACATTGGTGTAACCCGCACTGGGACTTCACAGTGAAGGGCTGGATAGGAAATCTAAATGATGCAAACAATAACAATTCTGTAAAATAGAAAGATTAGTGTCTTGCCTCACAGGCTTGCTGTATACTTAGGAACTGTGAAGGGGGGGAAATCATATTTAACACCTCCAAGAATGATGTCTATATATACATGGGAATCTGGTGGAATATAAGTCGACCCAGTTTCACTAGTGGTTCTGTCATCCTGGGTAGAATCTCATGAACAAATATATATATATATATATATATATATATATATATATATATATATATATATAGTAATATGTATATTAACTCTAAGAGTCAGGGAGGAGAGATACTGGAAAGCAGTTTCAAAAAAACAGCAGTATATGTCAAGGGATGCAGCAACCCTTGAAAGCCAGCCTGCTCTCTGGGGAGCTGTCCAGCAGCTGAAACAAAACACTGGCTTCCAAGATCAGGTGAAACTCGAAAAATCAGAATATCGTGGGAAAGTCCATTTATGTAACCAATTGTTTTCATTAGCTACTGGAGTTTAATATATGAGATAGACTCATGACATACAAAGCGAGATATGTCAAGCCTTTGTTTGTTATAATTGTGATAATTACGGCATACAGCTGATGAAAGAACCCCAAAGTTGAAATTGTTGATTTGGGGTTCTCATCAGCTGTACGCCGTAATCATCACAATTATAACAAATAAAGGCTTGACATATCTCGCTTTGCATGTCACGAGTCTTTCTCATATATTAGTTTCACCTTTTAAGTTGAATTACTGAAAGAAATGAACCTTTCCTCGATATTCTAAATTTTCGAGTTTCATCTGTATTACACACACACACACACACACACACACACACACACACAGAGAGAGAGAGAGAGAGACACTCCTGGTTCATCTAATTCAGCATCCTGCTTCAGAGCAGCCCATCTGTTGTGACCCTGCAAAGTGCCCACACAGGGCATCAAGGCAGCAGCCTTCTACCGCATCTCCTCTGACACTTGGTCTTCAGAGGGACGCTGACTCTCAACACAAACCACGGGAGGGGAGAGAGCTTCTGCACTCAGGTCCTGCTTGCATGTTTCCCACAGGCATCCGGTTGGCCACTGTGAAAGCAGGATGGTGGACTAGGTGGGTCTTTGGCCTGATCCAGCAGGCTTTTCTTGTGTTCTTATGTGGGTTAGCTCCCGATGGCATCCGAAACATCCATGTGTGTCTGTTGGTAGAGGTGGGGCAGGGACTGCCCTACTACCATCCTAGAATAGTATCCCTGCTAGGATGAAAAGTTGCTTGAGAGCCCCCAAGTTCTTAACCCTCTTTCAATGCACTGTGTAACTTATTATTCAACCAGTTAAACTTTAAGCAAATCAGAGGCTGGGGGGGGGGTGTCAATGGGTTGTTATTGAGCTACATACAGGGTCAATTTTGCATGGGGGTTCTGTTCCTGGTCCCTGTGTGTATGCCCTGCCCAATTATGCCCCCCCCCGTTCCACCCCACACCCATTCTACCTTTTTCTGTGTCCCAAAGGACCTGTGTGTCAATGATTGCATGTCAGTTAGACACACCTAAACTTGTTGATGCCAGTATATATGAATTGTGCCTTCGATCTTCATGCAGATTTTGTACAAATCCTGCTGTTTAACATCTACACGAAAGCCCTCGGGCGCGTCCTATATAGACTTGATTCAGGATATAGAATAGTAGAATTGCAGCATTGGAAGGGCACCCTGAGGGTCATCTAGTCCAACCCCCTGCAATGCAGGAATCTCAATTAAAGCATCCATGACAGGTGGCCAACCAATGTCTACTTAAAAACCTCTTAAGGAATGAAAGTCCACCACTTCCCAAGGGAGCCTGCACCCCTGTCAAATGTGTATGAGTGACAGGTTGAGAGATACATTTTTTTGCTTCTCTCTTAAACTTTTTCCAGTTGGACTGCTGTGGTTACTTTTGCCCTGTGTGTAATTAAGTGCAGCTTTTTAGCATAAGCAAACTGTCAAGTTTAGATGTGGGTAGCGTTAAATAATCTGCTTCTATAAAACACAGGGCTAGAAGTGTACGCATTACTTTTCAATTTTCTTGTCGACCAAAGCACACCGGCTTGAGACTGAATTACTAAATCTCACCCCCCCCCCAAAAAAAAAACATACAATGGCAGAAAATGTTGTTTGATCTAGAAATGCTGGAACAAAGAAAACTGAACGTTAGTGTTTAGCACACTTTGTTGTGCCCAGGTGTGGGAACTGCCAGGGCTTTGTGTCTGTAACAGGTAGCTGCTTTTGAAGTATATGGCATTAAATTACAAGCAGGGATATCCTTTGTTGGTCTCTGACAGTTCTTTGAATAGAACTCTAGCATTTCCCTCCCTCCTTTAAGGGTGTCTAGGTGTGTTGCTCTTGGGATTTATGTTTGTTTGAGTTATTATTTCTGCAAAGCTTTCCGGAATGCGTTTTAGTATTTGGAAAAAAAAAAAAACTTGCTCTTACTTTAGGGACCCTTAATAAACATTGGGGTGAAAAAACAACAACCCTGAGGTCACCAATTCAAATCATGACTCTTCCTCAACTTCTCCCACCCCCCCAAAACGGAGCACAAAGAATCACCTGCCCTACAGGATTGTTGTGGGAATGAATGAAATCATGAAGGCAAAATGCTCCACACACTCTAAAGTGTTCAAAATCATAACCCTATTTCCTCCTAACCAACAATCCTGCCAGGCTCTTATGTGCATAGTCACTGGAGAATTTCATGATGAAGCAGGAATTTGAAAATAAGTCTCAAGAGGACACCACCAAATGTGACATCACACATTCACCTTTGTAGATCTTTTAATGTTTGTTTATGGTTCATAGCAGGGGTGGGGGACCTTTTGGACCCCACGGGCCAAATTCTTTTGAGGTTCAGCAAAGGCCAAATTTGACAGGTGTATGTCACAATGATACCAGGCAATATCTGGTGCTTTAAAGACCTGAAATTGGGTACCACTCAGACATCCAGGTGCTGCTGCTAAAATGAAGGTTTCTTCCTCAGGAGGTTTGCACTGAAACCACTGCTAAGTAAACACCCCACCTTCCTTTGTTTTAGCAGTGTTGTAGCATTGCTAAAACGAAGAGGAAAAACTTCAGCAGGGTTCCAGTGCTGCAAACCCCTTCCTCAAAATTTACCGTTAGGAAATGTGTTGATAGTTGAGATCGTGAGATGTGGGTTTGGAACCTCTTCATTCCTGCATGCAGCATTAGGGCTGGTTTACATGTGCATATAAAGGTAAAGGTAAAGGGACCCCTGACCATCAGGTCCAGTCGTGTCCGACTCTGGGGTTGCGGCGCTCATCTCGCTCTATATGCCAAAGGAGCCGCCGTTTGTCCACAGACAGCTTCCGGGTCATGTGGCCAGCATGACAAAGCCACTTCTGGCGAACCAGAGCAGCGCACGGAAATGCCGTTTACCTTCCCGCTGGAGTGGTACCTATTTATCTACTTGCACTATGACGTGCTTTCGAACTGCTAGGTGGGCAGGAGCTGGGACCGAGCAACGGGAGCTCACCCCGTGGCAGGGATTCGAACCGCCGACCTTCTGATCAGCAAGCCCTAGACTCTGTGGTTTAACCCACAGCGCCACCTGGGCCCCTACATGTGCATATACTTTGCTTTATTTTGGCAGTTGGCAGGCGTGTGTGCAAAGTGGCTCCATCGTGAAGCATTTCATTTGGGGAGGGCACAAGGCAAGTTTTTGCAGTAATGCTGTCACTGCCGTGGGTGGCCCATTCTACATGCAGGACTTCGCTTGTGGATCTGGAAGTCACCAAGCAAGGACAATACATGTGTGAATCATACTTTACGTGACAGTGCAACATTCCCATGTGCATATTCAGGCGATGGAGGGAAGGTCCTTAAGTCAGTGGTAGAGGAGCACAGGCTCAGCTCAGTGCATCCAAGAAGAGCCCGGAGAGAGCCAAGTCGGGAACCTTAGAGAACCTATGTGAGTAGCTGGTTTTTGGACTACAGTTCCCATCTTCCCTGACCACTAGTCCTGCCAGCTAGGAATGATGGGAATTGTAGTCCAAAAACAGCTGGATGCCCAAGTTTGGGAAACCCTGGTGTAGACAGTACTGAGCCCTGTAATGAAGTCTAAACAGGTGTAACAAAACAACTACATCTCACCCTCCTTCTTACTATCTTCCCCTGTCGAATTTCATACTTCTTGGGGCAGGAAGCTGACTTCTGCACACTTATGACACCATATAAATAAACAAGGATTATAGAGATAATTGTAGCCAATCATCAACATCATCATAGCAGAACAGAGAGTTTTCCGTATCTTCACCGGATCGCCTTTGCTTATGAAAAGGCGCCTTGATCATAGCTGTCAACTTTTCCCTTTTCTTGTGAGGAATCCTATTCAGAATAACGGAATTTCCCTTTAAAAAAAGGGAAAAGTTGACAGCTATGGCCTTGATCTCTGAGGGCCGGTGGCCACTGGCCTCCCCATTCCGGCTAAACTCTCCTCCCATACACTAGCTTATCGCGACACCGCTTGAACGCATTTCCCCCCAACCCCAAATATCTGGAGCTTTGCGGCTTCCACAGATTCCCCACCCCATCCTTTCCCCCGGAAATCGGACTCCCTGTCTCGGTCCCTCCCCCCCCCCAAAAAAAAATACCCAGCTGACTATGGCGCGCCCCCCAGCCCGTGTGTGCGCCGCAGCGCCCGGCTGCCACATGGCCCGCTGCTGCTTCTGTGGCGGAGCCCTCCCGCGCACAGGGGCATCAGGTGCCGCCGGCGCCGCTTCCTTGCTCCCCCCTCGGCCGGTCCTCTGCATTGCAAGCCGGCGCCGGTGATTTGCTGTGGGGAGACTGCAGATTTGCATAGCGCTCGCTCGCCTCGCCTCCTCCACCGCCAGCCCGCGTGGCTCGCTCCGCGCTCGCTCTCGCCCGCCCCCCTCGCCGCGCTGGCTCAGTGCAGACGCGGGCAATGGAAGCTCGCTGCAAAGCCGCCTCCTGCCCGCCGCCGCCGCTGCCGCTGCTGCCGCCGCCATCCTCCTCCTCCTCCTCCGCCTCGCCGCGTCCCCCTGCTTCGCCGCCGTCTCGCTGGCAATAGGCAGAGAGCGGGGAGCGAGAGGAAGCTCGCCGGGGGAGCTGCTGCCGCTGCCGCCGCCTCGTGCGTTCTTGGCGCGCCTTTGGCAAGGGAAGCGCTCGTGGCTCGCTCCGCTGAATGGATTGCCCCCTGCGGCCGCCGCCGCCGCTGCCGCCGCTCTTCGTCGGGGATCCGGCGCCCCGTGCGCGCCCCGTCGGCCCCCCGCCCCGTCGACCGACGCCTGCCTTGTGGATTATGGAAGAGACCTCCCGGAGCGTCGCTTGCTAGTGGAGTTACCGCGTGAATGAGCGCTGGAGGCTCCTCGGGGCCGTCCCCGCCGCGATTCCTTTGCCTGGGGGACCCGGCGGCGCTCCTCGGCCGCCTCTGAAGGATGGTGGGGCCTCTCCGGGGCAAGACGGGACTCCGGGCGAGGGATCGGCGCCCGGCAGAAGCGCCCGCTCCGACGACGCGCCGCTTGGTGCGGTGAGACGCCCGCGCGCGGCTCCCTCGCCCAAAGTTTGCCTGGCTGCTGCCGCCGCGCTGGGGTGGGGGGACACCCCCGCCCCGCCATGCCCCCACGGATGGGGGAGCTGGCCCTCTCCGAACCCGCGCCGTCGTCGCGAGGCCGCCTGGCCCTGCTCTGGATACTCCCGTTGACTCTCAGCGGCCTCCTCGGGGCGGCGTGGGGCGCCTCCAGTTTAGGGGCTCCGCACATCCACCATTTCCATGGCAGCAGCAGCAAGCACCCTTCCGTGCCTATCGCGATCTACAGGTCCCCGGCTTCCTTACGAGGCGGACACGGTGGGTTCCCGGGTGGCTGGGCGGCGGAGGGAGGGACGGACGGACGAGGGGGTTGAGAGCCTCGACGGGGAGCACCTCGGCTGTTGCCACCTGGAAAGAGGGTGGCGCGCACACGTGGCGGCGGGGTGCGAGTGGACTCTGGATAAGAAGCACGCACGGAGCGGGGCTTAGTTGCTGGGGGTTCTCTCTGCCCCCCTCCCTATCTAGAATCGATGGGTTAGGAAAGAGCAGAGGAGAGGAATGAATTCCCCTGCCTACACGGAGATCTGGGGAAGCCAGCGATCACCTGCCTTGGCGAAGCCAGAGCCTATGTACAACGCGCCTGCTTAGCAAGAAAGGCTCAGTAATCCTGTTGGCATTTGTGGTGTGGCGGGGGGGTTGCGATCTAGTGCTTTTGTTGGCGTTGAGCACCGGGGATCTTTCGGAGGTTTTGTGCGTCTGCTCTCTCGCTGATGGTTGGGAGAACCATAGGGCAGAGAGAGAGAGAAGCGCAAGGGACCGACCGAGGTGGGCATGAAGGAGGATGGAGCCAATCCGCCCTCGGTGCCCGGAGGGAGGAGAGGAGACCGGCTCTGGGCGATGGCTAGGAGGACTGTCGGTGTAGGAACCCATCAATGCACCTGAGGGGAAGGGGAAGACACACCCCCTCGGCAGAGGCGGAGAAAGGGAAGATGAGGGAGCTGCAGCCTCTTTCACGCGGGGAGAGGGCGGCTTTAACCCAGTTCCCTTCCTCCTCCCCCAAGTCTGAAAGTGGCAATGGTAGCACTGCTCGCTATGTCCCTTCAGCTTGCTTGCAAAGGTGGCCAGAGATAGAAGATGAAGCTTTAAGGGGGGGGCAGCCTTCACTCTTTTTCTGAGGCTCCCCAATGCCAGCCTGGTTTCTCCAGCCCTCTGGATGGATCCATATTGGGAGGGGCAGGTGGGGAAAAGAAGGCTCCTCCTCCTTGTTTGGGGGACAAAGCTCCTCTACCTGACGGTCTGTACAGTTTATCCCTCCGGGGAGGAGAGAAAAGGTACCCGCCAGCGGGAGAGGGTGTGTGCAGCAGGCGTCTGTTGCTTATAACTTGCTTGGGTTCAGGCTTGGGAGCGCGTTGGGGGCTGTGGTGGCCTCTGTCGTGTGATGCACCCCGTTGACCGCCCGAGAGAACCATCTTGCTTCTTGGAGAGGCTCCGCGAGCCCTGAAACGGTCGTTGCCTGCTCGCTCCGTGCCTGCTGTTCTGACCAGCAGCGTTGTCAAACGAGAGAAACAAAATTCCCTTTCCTTCCTAGCAATGAGGGATAAAGGCAGGAGGAGGAGGCTCCCTGTTCCCTCCCTCGCACCCCTCATTTTCCTTTTCCCAGGAGGAGTAGCACTTTGGTCACACAAAGGTACATTGGGGCATGTGTGCTTCCCTGTTCTCCTTATATTTGGAAAGATCACCCTCTCTGCCAGTGGTGGTGGCGGGGGGGGGGAGCATCCCATTCTACCTCACTCCCCGCGTGCCTTCCCTTTGTGGTCCCTTCCTCCAGATCTCCATCTCTCAGGAGTCTTCTTCAGAAAGGTTTATGTAAAAAGATAGTGGATTCTGGTGTTGGTGAAAACAAAGAGCGTTGGGAGAAGGGGCCAGGATCTGTGGCATTCCAGGGGCTTGCATTATTAACCCACCTTTCCTGCAGAGCTTTAAAAAAAAAAATGTAGGTGAGGCTCATGTATGGCATCTGTAGTTGCAAGATGCCCACCTGGCTTGGCACATCTGTGTGTGTGTGTGTGTGTGTGTTTGTGTGTGTGGCAGGAGTTGAGCTGCCGCTGCTTGCTTTGTGGAAGCTGATCAGCAGCTCCTTTTACATGGTGGGGTGAGATCACAGGACAGCAGAGACCGTTTGGCCGCAGTGGAAACTTCATTTGCCCACTGAGTGGTCAACTAGAGCCCAGCATCTTCACTGTTGCTTCCCACGCATTTGGCGCGCCCTGGAGAGGGCGAGGCAGAGGGGAAGAGGTCCCGTGCCCCGCACTCCACTCACCCCACACGTATGCTTGTACATATTTCTCTGCGCTTGAAGGCAGACCACGAATAAATCTGCTGGCATGCTTTTCCTTTAAACACCGTCGAGATGCGCTTATTTTTATCTCTCCCCCAGCCAGCCCCCCGTGCGTGGATCCAGCTCCCCGCACCCCGCCCAAGTTCAAACACGCTGGGGAGGAGGAAAGGGGTGCGGTGTGAGTCTGTGGGTCTGCTGGCGCTTGTAGCCGAAGCCCCTCTGCTGTGGAGAAGTCTTCTGATAATTACACTCCTTCCAATTATCTCGGGCTAAAATCGATGGACTAAAACTCAGGTTGTCTAATTAGATAAAGGGCCCCGGCTGGGAAGCAAGCCCCCTAATTGTGGAAAGGCAACTGTAATGGACTCAATGTGTGTTTGTGGCAGGCGGGGGTCGGGTCCTGATGATGGGCAGAGGGACTCTGCTGCTTACAGCTGTGGTTTTAGCTGAGCCTTTGAATTCCGAGAGACACACACGGACACATTAACCTTTTCTTTGCTACCATATCTGTCTCTAGATCTACATTCCCACGCCTGCTTGTGTACTGACTTGCTGATGTGGTACTAATAGAAGCAGCTGGCGGAGTGGAAATTCCACGGAAGGTGCCCCTCTGCTTTTAGGATTTTAAGCACATTCTCCCTTTTTACTGGGAAGCTTTCGGTTGGGTCGTGCAGCTTCGTCGCTCTTCATCTTCATATCTTTGCCATGCTTCATTTCCACTATCATGTGGCGTGCCATTCACAAGCTTCGCAAGGTAGTAGAGCGATCTTCCGGCGGCGAGCCATTGCGTCTTTGTGTAAAAGTGACCCAGTTGGGGTTGAGTGACAGTCCTGGCAGGCTTTTGATGTCTGTTGTTCCGCTTTTCGTTTTTTGTTTTTGTTTTTTTTAAAGCTTGCAATACTATACCCGTTTAACATGGAAGCAAGTGCCATGGATCTCAGTGAGGTTTTCTTCCAAGTACTGTAAACATATGTAGGATCAGACTGCAAGACATGCTGAAGAACGTTGGCGTGGTGTGTTGCATTTACAAAAAAAAGAAAGGAAAGGAAAATTACCCTTGTGTGGTGCACTCTAAATGTTAACTGGCCAGAGAGGGTATAACAATCAGCCGCTTTGCTCGCATTAATTCTGTAAATGCAGGAAAAAGGGGGGATGCTTGGACTGAGCCCAAAGTAGAAAGGGGGGGTGAAGGGGGGAAAAGCACACCCAACCCCATCCTAGCATTCTGTTCCCCTCCCACTTGACTCTTTCAGAAGTCCGCATGTTCTTTATCACATATGCCTACATAGGGGAAATTAAGGGCTAACAGCCTTGTGCGGCTTCAGTTATTGCACATTTGGTTGAAAGAAGAAGAAGAAAAAAGGAGAGAGATCATTAAGAGCTTCCTGGAATAAAATCCAAAGGGGCAGATTGAAGGGAATGGGAGGCAGACAGCCCGGGAAGCCTGCGGAGCACAGTTGTGTTTCAGGCAGCGTTTAAAAAACCGTTTGCATACTTTGCCTTGGATTCAATTAAAACTATATGGGAAGGGAAGAAGAGGGAATGGGGATGAGGGAAAAGCACCCAGCTGCAGCCGCTCCCCCCCCCCCATTTCCATGTTTGTTTGGGGCGTGGGGTGAAGGGAGGGAGACCTAGAAGCTAGTTTACAAGGCTGGCAACCTAGAGCACAAACGCACCTGTAATCAGAAGGTTTTCATTTAGTATTTGGTGTTTTTCTTTTATACCCGGCACAATGCCAAACCACACGACTTTCTGGCATCAGATGCCTTTGTGCACACCAGTAATGGGTGTTTCCTGGACTGAATTCCGGGAGGCTGGATTTGGTCATCCCTCAGTAGATAAGGCACATTGGGTAGAGATGGTCACACCGTTATGTGTGCTTGTGCGTAATCATCCTCAATCTTCCCGCCCTCCCCAGTCCCTTAACTC
The DNA here is from genome assembly GCF_009819535.1 of Lacerta agilis. Taxonomy (NCBI): domain Eukaryota; kingdom Metazoa; phylum Chordata; class Lepidosauria; order Squamata; family Lacertidae; genus Lacerta; species Lacerta agilis. Next base: position 105,259,417 of record NC_046314.1, on the reverse strand, counting down.
AATCTGCTGTGTTGAGCAAGGATATTGGCTTCTTTCACCTGTCTCAGCAGAGGTCTTGGAGACCGCCCCTCTTTCTCTCTGTGCTGGGCAAACTTGTGAGGGCGGGGGGGGGGGGGGAGAGAGAAGCATTAACTGGCAATGCTACCACCACCAACAACAACAAAAGCCTAAGTTGTATTTTCTGGAACTTTGGAAGCCTCTTACTGACTCCATTTGTTAATATTTGTGTGTGGACAGCAGGCTCCCCGTTTCTTTGATAAGCTCCACTGAAGCAGATCGGTTTCTGGCTCATGATGGGCACATGAAGTGCATCAGTACAGCTGCCAGAGGGATGCTTCTGGAGAGAGGCAGCCATTTACTTCCCTCAGGTGCTCAGTTCCTTCCCTCTGCAGTGCCTCTTGCCTGCTTAGACACTTGAGGAAAGGGGTTGACTCTGCGCTGCCACCCCCCTTTGGGTGCTCCACTGCTCCTAGATAGCAGTGCATCTGAATTCTGTTCTATGGCCAACACAGATGCATTTAAACAGTACCCTCTTTCTAACGACCTCATGAAACAGCTATTCACTTCTTAACAGGCCCCTTCCAGACTGTCATGTATTATTTTTTTTTTGTTTTTATTTTTTTGCAACATGTCATTGATGCAATAATTGTGCATTGATGGTGGATTTATACTGGACCGTCTACACATCCTTCGACTTTATTAGTTCTGTGATGCTTCCCCAAGTGTCAGCGAATTCTTGCACTATAGCACAGCAAAGGCAAGCCCCCAACTACTGGAACATTTGTGGTATAAAAAAAAAAGTTACAGAGCTTCAAGCAGGAAGTCACAGGACATGCACCGATGGCACACAAGGCAGTATGTTTGCCTGAACATTTGCATGCTCAAACGGCGGGATTGCAGGCAATCACTTCAATACCGTCACGAGCAAAAATCATTGCGAATGCACAATAAAAAGGTCGTTTGGAGGGGCCCATTGTTTGTGCACTTTAAGCTCCTAAGTAGTATTAGAGGTGGGGATGAAGTGTTGGATACAGTTTACAGAAAAGGTGCTTTGGGTGTTTGCATGTGAAGCTAGGACATGAATATAACAAACGCTTGTTTACCAATGTACCCTTTGTTACATCTTACATTCAACCCAGTTCTATGAGTGACTAGAATTCCAGGCGTGGTCAGGTTTTGCTTCTTTGAAATGAAGATGATTGGAGGCTTGCTGGTGCTTCTTCATCCCCCCCCCCTCCACAAACATAGAGAGAGATTCACAGCATTCAACACACTGCAACAAATACTGCTGCCCCTTACATTTTTCTAGGATGAAAATGCCCACCAGTGCCATGGGATTCTTGGCAAGAGCTACTCAACTCTCTGTGTTTCTCTCCCAGTCCCAGCCTGAATGAACTCAGTCTAAAACCTGCATCTGTTTCACAACCAGCTGGATGAACTAATTCCCTGCAGGAAGGGGGAAGATAAGGGAGAGGAACGACCCCCCCCTTCCAGAAGGAATCTCTGAGGGTTCCCATTCAGTCCCATCCTCCCAACCAGTTTGCCTCATTCTAGCCATCCCACTCTCTTTTACAAACAGAGACACAGGATTGGCGACTGCATCTTCAAGGGATATTTAAAGCAGCCCCCCCATCATATAGCAGAGGTAGGGTGCCTTTTTCAGTCCATACTGGTTCACCTTCCAGGGTCCGTGTGCCATACCAAAGGCAAAAGTGGGCAGAACAACCAACCTTTCTACAGTAGACTGCATTCCAGCCACCTCTGCCAGAGGTTTCTACATATTAAACCCCCCCCCCATCCCCAGTCTCTTCATACTCCAGTCAGATAAACAAGAGGTGGTGCCACACTTCAGGGACACATTCCAGGCAGGCAAAAACACTCCAGGCTTGAAGCAGAGCAGCGCCACTGAGTGGTGGTCTGGCTTAGCTTGGCCTGGCAGTGGCCCCGGGTTCCCCACCCCTCATACAGGTTCATTCATTGAGGAGCTCTGATTGTCTATGTCTGAGACTGCTGTATACTGATAGATAGTACCTGTATGTTGGGTGATGAACCTGGGTTTGCCTCATGTGTGGAAGGGTGCTCTACTGCTTTATAAAATCCACATTATTAAATCCACCCGTTCAGGAGGAAATCCTGCAAATCGTTTGGACTTGCTGGCAGGTGAATGTTGTTTCTTTTTAACTGGAGATCATGCAGTAGATCCTACACAAAAGCCTTGCAAATGAACACATGGGATGGGATAGATTATGGCGAGTTGTGCAAATAGGGGAATGATCTGCTTTATGAATTGCTGTAGAATTAACAGCACAGGAGGGCAACTGCATTCCTAGCAAACAAGGTTCAGATATCCATTCTTGGATAAATTGAGTATTAATCTGTTAAAAAGCAACCAGTGTATTCTAAGAGTGTTTGTTGTGTTTGTTTATTTGCAGTGGTACCTTGGTTCTCAAACTTAATCCGTTCTGGAAGTCTGTTCCAAAACCAAAGTGTTCCAAAACCAAGGTGCGTTTTCCCATAGAAAGTAATGCAAAATGCATTAATCCGTTCCAGACAATTAAAAACAATCCCTAAAACAGCAATTTAACATGAATTTTACTATCTAATGAGACCATTGATCCATAAAATGAAAGCAATAGACAATGTACTGCAGTCACACAATCAATCAATCAGCAGTTGAACTGGGTTCCACACAGTCACAAAAACAAAATAAAAAGTGCCACAAAAACAAAAATGCAAAATAAATAGCAAAAACAGACAGCGTAACGCTCAAAACAGAAGTGTGGCACTAAAAACGGAGAAACTTTGGCTTCCAAAATAGTTTGCAAACTGGAACATTTACTTCCGGGTTTGCAATGTTTGGGTTCCAAGTTGCTTGAGTAGCAAGATGCCACTGTATAACTAAATCAACATTATCAGCACAGGTCAAACAGCCGCTCTTTCTCTCCTTTTATTTTTCTGACATATATTCATACACACACACACATATGTATGTATATATATATATATATATATATATATATATATATATATATATATTGTTTAGTCATTTAGTCATGTCCGACTCTTCGTGACCCCATGGACCAGAGCATGCCAGGCATCCCTATCCTCCACTGCCTCCCGCAGTTTGGCCAAACTCATGTTAGTAGCTTCGAGAACACTGTCCAACCATCTCATCCTCTGTTGTCCCCTTCTCCTTGTGCCCTCAATCTTTCCAGTGGAGAGCCAGTTTGGTGTAGTGGTTAAGAGCGGCAGACTCGTAATCTGGGGAACCGGGTTCGTGTCTCCACTCCTCCACATGCAGCTGCTGGGTGACCTTGGGCTAGTCACACTTCTCTGAAGTCTCTCAGCCCCACTCACCTCACAGAGTGTTTGTTGTGGGGGAGGAAGGGAAAGGAGAATGTTAGCCGCTTTGAGACTCCTTCGGGTGGTGAAAAGCGGGATATCAAATCCAAACTCTTCTTCTTCTTCTTTCCCAACATCAGGGTCTTTTCCAGGGAGTCTTCTCTTCTCATGAGGTGGCCAAAGTACTGGAGCCTCAACTTCAGTATCTCTCCTTCCAGTGAGCACTCAGGGCTGATTTCTTTAAGGATGGATAAGTTTGATCTTTTTGCAGTCCATGGGACTCTCAGGAGTCTCCTCCAGCACCATAATTCAAAAGCATCAATTCTTTGGCAATCAGCCTTCTTTATTTTCCAGCTGAATGGGATTTGGGTTTGAAAAGGATTTGGGCTTTTGACATGAACAAGCCCATATTAGTGTTTAGATCAGAAACAACGAGCCACCCAGTAAGAATGCGCCAGCTTTTCCTTCTTCACTGCTTGGAGTCTAGAAAAAAATGCAGAGTAAGCAGGGAAGACCCCAAAACAGCTTCAAAATAAACCTGGAAGTCTGTTCCACATTGTTTGATCGGTTTTTTTGTGAGTGCCTGTAGCTGGCTGTTTCAACAGCCAGCTAAGGAGCTGCAGTATGAACCAAACCATAGTTATGCATGTTAGCAAACTTTGCCTTTTGCATGTGCATGTTAGTTGTTATATCCAGAAAATTTAGGTGCTGGCACGCTGGACCTCCAGATTTATCCAAAATTGTTGTACAGTCATTGCAGTACGTTTGTATGTGTGCATTTTTCCTTCTGAAGCATCATCTCCAGCCAGTATCAGATCGTTCATTCTTCGTTGGCTCCATCCAGTTCTGATTGAACTCTCTGGGAGCTTTGTGGATAGGAGGATTAAGATTTATAATACTCCAATAAAATCCTTATGCAGCCACAGTGGATACATGATATTCAAATTAGAACTTTTTTGTGTGTGTGTGGAGGAGAATCTCCTGTTGCTGTACAAACAACATTTTTTTTTAATGACCTTGTTCTGTGTAGTGATGAATAAGAAATCTGTAGGAGGAAACTTTTCATTATACTAGATAATAATATACTTATATAACTCTTTATTTATCTTGCTGCGTGATTTTCTTAAATGGGACTAAGACACTTGCAATTTTTGCCTGTACCATAGATGACTAACCTGTGGCAAGGGCAGCACTGGGCTGAGACATGTCTGGACAGAACTTGAATAGTTTAGGGCAGGGGTTGGCAAACTTACCCAGCTTCGGGCTGGTTCCTCCAGCACCAATTGCGTGGCGGGACGCAGGGCAGGGGAGCGCGCGCCCATACACATGCGCACTCACTTTTTCCGATGCACTTCTGGTGCAGCGCACCTCCGGAAATAGCTTGTGCACATGCGCAAGTGTCATTTCCGGCGCACTTCTGGCACAGTGCCGGAAACAGCTTGTGCGCGTGTGCATGGGCCTCCACAGACCCGGAAGTACACCGAAAATGATGCTTGCACATGCGCACAAGCTATTTCTGGTGCTGCGCCAGCTCGGAGATGGGCAGCTGCACTGTGCCGTGCCGGTAAGAGCGGGCGGCAGCGGGAGTCATCGGGGGGCAGATAATTGGCTCGTGCAGGCCGTATGTGGCCCGCGGACCTTAGTTTGGCGTCCCCTGGTTTAGGGTCTCTGCTGTGCAGCTGAGTCAAGATGTTAATCCTCCCTGCCTTTTCTGCAGTGTCTTCATAGGATTATAGAATCATAGAGTTGAGACCCTGAGGATTATCTCAGCTGTCCCATATGGGGGTTCATAATAGGCTAGGGTGCCATATTTCAAGAAGTTGTTGAGCTTTTGGGGGGAAATGAACCTCAAAGTTGTGCAAAAATGGCTGAAATATGGAAGGTTCAACACACTCAGCCTCTTGTTCATAAAGGTGAAAGGTAAAGGTAAAGGAGTCTTGGACAGTTAAGTCCAGTCAAAGGTGACTATGGGGTGCAGTGTTCATCTTGCTTTCAGGCCAAGGGAGCTGGCGTTTGACTGCAGACAGCTTACCGGGTCCTGTGGCCAGCATGGGTAAACCGCTTCTGGTGCAACAGGACACTGTGACGGAAACCAGAGTCCACGGAAACGCCGTTTAGTTTTCTGATGCAGCAGTACCTGTTTATCTACTTGCTCTGGCGTGCTTTCGAACTGCTAGGTTGGCAGGAGCTGGGACAGAGCAATGGGAGTTCACCTCGAACCGCCGACCTTCTGATCGGCAAGCCCAAGAGGCTCAGTGATTTAGACCTGAAAATAAAATAGCCTTTGTGTTGGTTCTAAAATGATTAACAGTGTTGTAGCCAGGAATCTGGTAGTTCACAGGGCATTTTCCAATTGCCAACACAAAGAGATGGCAGAGGCAGTGTGGCATTGTCTACGGTTCATTTTATCCATTAGGAAATTTTGTAAACCACTTAATCCAAGAGCTCTCTGCACCCTATAAATAGCACAGCTGAAAATTACAGTACAAGGCTATTGAATTGTACAATCAGAATGCTTCTGAATAGCAGTCGCTGGAAAGCACAGGAGGGGAGAGTTCCTCTTGTGCTCTGATCCTGCTTGCAGGTTTCCCACAGGCATCTGGTTGGCCACTGTGAGAACAGGATGCTGGACTATATGGGCCATTGGCCTGATCCAGCGGGCTCTTCATATGTTCTTAGGTTCTTACAATCAGGCATGTGCTTAGCTTTTCTCCAGTGTCTTAACCGGTTTGCTGAAATTGTATTTTTTTCCTCCTCCAGGTGGTTCTGAAATTGCTTTATATTCCTCCTTTAATTTGCGTTAGAGTGATAACACAGACTCCTTGATTAAGGAGCATCCCAGCAGATTGGCTGGTGGATTGTGAGGTGGGGGGGGGGAGAGAGAGAGAGAGAGAGAGAGAGAGAGAGAGAGAGAGAGAGAGAGAGGTGGTGGTGGTGGTAGGGAGAGAGAGGATCTCTTCTGGCACCAGGATCATAACTTACAGCCATTCTCCAAATGTGACTTTTAAGTTCCCCACATTTTATGTTGCCTTTCAAAAATTTCCATTCTGCTGTATCAGTCATTTTTCATGTCTCCTGCCAAAGTATTAACATAAGTTGGAATAAAATGAATAATAAAGCAATCTCAGTCAGCAAAGTGGTTAATTGGATGTGCTGTTAAATATGCATATTAGAGAGAGTAGGGGGGTTCTCAGCTCCTGACAGCTTGGCTCCTCCTTTGAGCGTTAGCCTGCCTTTGATGCTGGGGTGGACAGGATGAGAGCGCAATCCAAAAGTGGAAGGTGGCTGGTGGGCTTCTGATATACATCTTCATACAAGCCCCACAACCTTTAAGGCACACTTGTGAGCTGTAGATTGACTGTGGGGGCCTTTGCTCAGCCTGGATAAATAACAGCACTCCATTGTCACTTATCAGTAACTGCTGCTGGGCTAAGCCTGGGGAGATCCTGCATTTTTTAAAAAAACAAAACAAAACAAAACAAAACAAACAAGAAGATAGTATTGTTTATTTAGTCAAGTGCTATTCAAGCGATGTTAAGAGTTGTGATTACCTTGAAATACAGAGGTTGCAATGGTCCCCTCTCTCATTTTCAAAACAAAACTCTTTACAGGTAGTTACAGGTAGGTAGCCGTGTTGGTCTGCCATAGTCAAAACAAAATAGAAATATAAACAGTTTCAGTGTATCTGAAGAAGTGTGCATGCACACGAAAGCTCATACCAAGAAAAAACTTAGTTGGTCTCTAAGGTGCTACTGGAAGGATTTTTTGATTTTTATTTTATTTTATATTTTACAATGATTCAGTTATAGTTTGTTTGTTTTCCTTACAGGCCAGTTTTGATGGGTGTGGCATAATTTTCAGAATTTGCTGGTAAGCTGGGAACAGGGCGTGTGATTTGGCAACCGTTGCTGGACCTAAGCAGGTTTGGGTCTGGTTAATTCCTGGGATGGTAGGTTTTTTGGCGGGGAAAACCCTCAAAGGCCAACTTCCGGTCAGTGCAGGAAACTGTGACTACAGCTTCATCCTTGATAGGAGGTGATATATCTTCAGCTTTAAAATGTCTAACTGAGGAGAGCCCATCACCTTCTAAGACGGTCTGCCCCATTCTCTAACAACTTGTGCCAAAAGGAGTTCTTCCTTACGCTTTTTTTCTCTCTTGTAATTTGAATCCACTGGTTCATGTCCCATCCTCTGGAGAAACATAGAACAAATTTGCTCTATCATCGATGTGACAGCTCTTCAAATATTTGGAGATGGTTCTCATGTCACCTCCTAATTAGCTCTTCTCCGGGCTAAGCAAAGCCAGCTCCTTAACTCTTTCCTCGCAGGATTTGATCTCCTCTCCCTTTCTTTGTTGATCTCTTCTGGATCTCTTCTTCTCTTTCCAGTTGATTGTTATCCCTCTTAAACGGTGGCACCTGGAACTGGACATGCCACTCCTGGTGAGGTCTGGTCAAAGCAGGACAGAGAAGCACCATTATGTCTTCTTGTGATCTAGATTTGATACTTCTCTTGAGAGACAGTGTGCTGTAACAGCTGACTAGCACCTGGGAAACCAGAGTTCAAATCCCCGCGCCATCTATGAAGCTTACTGGGCGATCTTGGGCTAGTCACAGCCTAGCCTACCTCACAGGGTTGTGGTGATGATAAAATGTGGAATGAGAGAGCTGTGTACACCCCCTTGGAATAGAAATGTAATAAATACGCCAACATGGTTTCCCCATTGCTATTCAAGCTATAGGGAGCCTTAAGAATTCTTTGGGGCTTCAGAATAAGCAGAAGACAATCCTTTGGGGGGCACTTCCCTTGCTCCTCTTAATTTACCTGCCCTGTGTGGCAGGGTGAGCTCCTGTTGCTCTGTCCCAGCTCCTGCCAACCTAGCAGTTCGAAAGCATGCCAGTGCAAGCAGATACATAGGTACCACTGTGGCAGGAAGGTAAACGTCGTTTCTGTGCGCTCTGGCTTCCGTCATGGTGCTCCGGTGCGCCAGAAGCGGTTTAGTCATGCTGGCCACATGACCTGGAAAGCTGTCTGTGGACAAACAGCGGCTCACTTGGCCTGAAAGCGAGATGAGCGCTGCAACCCCATATTCAAATTTGACTTAACCGTCCAGGGATCTCTTTACCTTTAGTTGTTTTTTTACCTTACTCGTCCTAGAGTAGCAATGGGACATTTGTACTGGCCTAACTGTTGCTTCTGAGCTGAAAACAGCAGAGGCACACCCTGGGGGCACATCTAGCTTTAGAACCGTGTGTGTTGTGAGTCCAGTGAAGTGCTAGAATGGAAAGCTGGAGAATGCGAATTCTGTGTATTTTGGGAGAGCTCACAATCCCAACACAAATCTGCCCAGTGGGAAAAATAAGGGTTGCAGGATAACTCATTATTTTAGAGATTTATAACCATGCGCTCAGATTTTAAAGCAGAAGTCCAGATGATTGACAGCAATATTAAAGACAAAACTGCGTTAAAACAACAACAAATGAAATCAATTCATGTGATGTAGCAGATAAATAATAATAATAATAATAGCAGATTTTTCAGTTTTAAAAAACCTTGAAATTAAAGAACAACCCAGATAGGAACAATAAATATGTGATTTAATTCTTGCCCATTTAAACATAGTGAAATCATAGAATTGTAGAGTTGGGAACGGACCTCAAGGATCATCTGGTCGAACCTCATGCAGTGCTGGAATTGCAGCTAAAGAACTGCTGACAGATGACCATCCAGCCTCTCTTCAAAAAAACCTCCACCTAAGGAGAGTCCACCACCTTCTGCTGTCAAACTGCTCTTACTGTAGGGAAAGCTCTTCCTGATATCTAGTTGGAATCTCCTTTCTTGTAACTTGAATCCGTTGGTTTGGGTCCTACCCTCCGGAGCTGGAGAAAACAAGCTTGCTCCATCTTCCACATGACAGCCTTTCAGATATTTGAAGATGGCTATCGCATCAATTCTCAGCCTTCTCTTCTCCAGGCTAAACCTACCCAACCCCCAACCTCTTGTTTCTCAGTTATGTAGACCTCCTGGAACTCAGCTATGTAGAAATGCTCATTTAAATATTGTATTCTGAGAGAGAGCATGTGTTAAGTATTCATTCCGATATGTTTTAAAGCAAGAAACAAGAAAATTACGGGAGAAATGTGAAGAAGTGACATGAACTGGAAATGCTTCCACCTGCGCCTTCCCCATCAGTTTTACTCCCATTGAAGTAAAATTAAAAAGTTAAAGCACACAGCTTCCCCCAAATCATCCTGGGAACTGTAGTTAAAATCTCCCAGAATCACCATTTCTAGCATTTGCAACAAACGATAGTTCCCAGGATTCTTTGGGGGCTGGTATTATGCTTTAAATGTATTTTCAGTGTGTGATGAATACAAAGCATATAATGTTTACCATGGACTCTGTGGTTGAGGTTGCAAGTTATTAGGAGGAGCCATGTGCTTTTAAAAATTAGTTCAAGGAAGCCAGGTGTGTGGCACTCCAGATGTTGCTGGGCTGCAGCGCCCATCATCCCTAACCCTTGGCTATGCTGGCTGGGGCTGATGGGTGTTGGAGTCCTACAATAACATGTGGAAGTTCACCAGTTCCTGCCCTTTGTGGTAGAGAGCCAGTGTGGTGTAATGGTTAACAGCGGTAGACTCGTAATCTGGTGAACCGGGTTCGCGCCTCCGCTCCTCCACATGCAGCTGCTGGGTGACCTTGGGCTAGTCACACTTCTCTGAAGTCTCTCAGCTCCACTCACCTCACAGAGTGTTTGTTGTGGGGGAGGAAGGGAAAGGAGAATGTTAGCCGCTTTGAGACTCCTTCGGGTAGTGAAAAGCGGGATATCAAATCCAAACTCCTCCTCCTCCTCCTCCTCCTCCTCCTCCTCCTCCTCCTCCTCTTCTTCTTCTGGCTAGTGTTCAGCTTAATGGAACATTCCATTCAGTACAGGAGGGGAGAATTGTGCTGCCCAGCAGTTGAACAGAACACAGCCCTAATAATTGTCTTAAGTGTGCAAGAGTTGGTTAGCTCCTGATGGCTGGGCTGCAAACCTAAGCAATTCTGACCAGTGGTGAGACTTCTTTCAAAGACACCATGTGGTGCACCAGGAGCCGAATGGTTATATAATTAAAATTTCCCTTCAACTCCTGTCATGCATGTGATCATTAGTGTGGTTAAGCATAGAGTGACATGCTTGATCATTTTATTAAATTTTCAGCAGATCATTTAGCTCAATGCTCCCTTGCTCATATTTCTGCTTCACCTTGGTTCAGTCTTGCCACAGTTCTTCCCCTGATTAACTAGTCAGACTCAGATTATTATTATTATTATTATTATTATTATTATTATTATTATTATATCTGCCATTCCCAACACCACATCTCTGCCCAGTACTGAGTTGCTCACCTTTGTGTCTTGTTAAAATCTTACAAAGCCCACTGCAAACACATCCAAACCTCAAGCCGCAATGCTGCCTTTATTATTTAAGTCTATCTCCCTCCTCTCATAGATTGGATAACCAACACAAGGCACAATGATGCAGTGTGTGTGTGTGTGTGTGTGTGTGTGTGTGTGTGTGTGTGTGTGTGTTCTCTAGAGCAGGGTTTCTTAACCTTGGGTCCCCAGCTGTTGATGGACTACAACTCCCACCATCCCTGACCAATGGTCCTACTAGCTAGGAATGATGGGAGTTGTAGTCCAATCATAGCTGGGGACCCAAGGTTGAGAAACACTACTCTAGAGGGAGGCAATCTTTATCAGATTAGTCATTTCAGAACTTTTTGATTGACTCTAGAGTCCTCCTATTCAGTGCTATTTTTTCCTAGAAAAGGAGGTGCCAAAACTCACCATGAATTCCTCCCTCGTCAGGCACCATGTTGGAAGAGCCGTTCTTTAGTGAATACCTCTTCTGAGATGGTTTCATCGCCCCCTTTTTCTGCTTCTTGCTGCCAAGGGCACCATCATAGAATATCTGACATTAACCAAACCTTTACTGCAGAAACACAGGGTCACCAAGTATCAGGAGCTGTTAGTGAGAGTGAAGGTGCCTCAACAATTAAGAATCTTATTGAATCAAGTCAAGGCAGATGAGATTTTGGTCACATGGACTTCCTTCCTGCTAAAACAAACAAAAAATAACAATAAAATAAATCCTTCCAGTAGCACCTTAGAGACCAACTAAGTTCGTTCTTGGTATGAGCTTTCGTGTGCATGCACACTTCTCCCTTGGGTTCACAAGCCACTGAAATATTATATTTGTTGTGTGAACTCTTATTTCCATCCCATTTCTGTACTATATGGAACAATCCTATGCAGGCCCACGGAGTTCAAAGGGGCTTACTTCCAAGAAAGTATGCCAAGGATTGCAGCCTCATTCTTGTTAACCAATCCTATGCATGTCTTCTTCTTGTTGTTGTTCAGTTGTTCAGTCGTGTCTGACTCTTCGTGACCCCATGGACCAGAGCACGCCAGGCACGCCTATCCTTCACTGCCTCTCGCAGTTTGGCCAAACTCATGTTAGTAGCTTTGAGAACACTGTCCAACCATCTCATCCTCTGTTGTCCCCTTCTCCTTGTGCCCTCCATCTTTCCCAACATCAGGGTCTTTTCCAGGGAGTCTTCTCTTCTCATCAGGTGGCCAAAGTACTGGAGCCTCAACTTCAGGATCTGTCCTTCTAGTGAGCACTCAGGGCTGATTTCTTTAAGAATGGATAGGTTTGATCTTCTTGCAGTCCATGGGACTCTCAAGAGTCTCCTCCAGCATGCATGTCTACTCAGCAGTAAATTCCTTTGCATTCAGTTAGCTGTGCTCCCAAGTAAATACGTACAGGATTGCATTCTCTGTTTCACTAGTCTAAATATTTATTAAATGTCCCTGCAGAGGAGCAGGAGCCCCTGGGCTCTTTATAAAAGTGCTGCAATCGTGCCAATAACATCGCACTCTCCCGGTGCTTGTTCTTGTGTGTAATAAAAGAGGAGCGCTGATTTTCCGATCCAAAGCTTTCAAAATGGTAATTTAAGAAACCGAAATGGAAACAGCTGCTGCGGTTAATATACTCTGTCCAAAATGCAAGGGGACGCCACGTCCCGCAACAAAGACAACAACAGCAATGATACAAAAAGCTGGCTATCATTCACCTAGGACTGAAGCCAGGGCATATTTATGGCGTTGGTTTTAATTCCGGCAAAGCACCTTCTTTGCATTCGTTATCATTAGCCCCATAAAAGTTGGTTCCTGTTTGCTCAGCACAATTCTGACAGCTTTAGCTGATGACACCTGACATAAGCAACCCTAGTAAAACTTGCTTGATAGCGGCTGAACGGCTGCCCGCCCTGCGAGGAAGGACTTCATGAAGAGAGAGTCATAATAAAATCTGGCTCGCGTATAAAATTTAAAAGTCAGATTTAACTTTTTAGTGTGCAAAGCATTGTAAAGGAAGGGTGGGGGTAGAGGGAAGCAGAACGGGCGGTCTGGCGAAATCCATACATCAGCACGGCTGTCAGGTTAACAAGGGGGAAATGCTTTACTTCCTTGTAAATGTTGACTTCCTGTGGACTCGCTTTAATTTTGCAGCCACGTTTGTTTAATTTTAAAGGGTCCGTCTTCTTTAATGGCTCAGGGTTATTGACTTTAGGAATCTTGCTCAGGAAGGCTGTGATTCGGAAGCCACGACAAGAACCTTAAAGGCAGAAGCAGAGTCTTCTAGCGCATCTGTCAATCTGCCGCCCTTCATTTGGCGCAGGAGGGCACTGATGCCCACAGAGGCCTGCTTTGTGTTGCATTTCAGTGGAGGGAGGAGCTCCGTTCATGCAGAGGGGTGTGTGAGCATAAGTGGAGCTCCCGCACCCTCCACTTCAAGTGCTGAACAACAGGGGCGAACGAAGGCTAACCGACACCCGGGGCGGGGCAAACCGCCAGCTGCGCATGCGTTGCACTGCTACGTACGACACATGCGTGGCGTCGCTACGTAAGGCGCATGTGCAGCATCACCACATACAGCGCATGCCTGTGCCACTGCGCATGTGTTGTACATAGCGGTTTGCTGCCGGCGCCACCTGAATGCCATACAGATGGTGGCTGGATCCTTTGCTCGCGGCTGCAGCAGCTGTGGAGGGATTCTCCACACACGGCTGTAGTGGCAACAGAGGGATCCCACCGCCGTCTGTATGGTGCTCGGGCGGTGCCAGCGGCAAACCGCTATGTACAACGCATGTGCAGTGTTGCCACATACAGCGCATGCATGCGACACTGCGCATGCGTTGTACGTAGTGGTTTGCCGCTGGTGCCGCCCAAACGCCGTGCAGACGTACAGAACACGGTGTTGTTTTCCAGACCACAGTTTTATCTTGTTGTTTTCTCCACTGAGCATGTATCCATTTTTATATGCAATTCCTTTATTACCTTTATCAGATTGTTTTGCATTTTTTTATTGCTGCAAGCCTCCCCAAGTTATGCAAACACACTGGAAGGGTGCGGTATATAAAAAAAATCAGTTACTGGAGAACAGGTAAAGAAGCAGTGTACTTCTGGGTACCAGATGCTAAGGATGAAGAGGGGATGACCATCATATTTATGCCTGTTTGTGAGTTTCCCAGAGGCACTGGGAACAGAATGCTTCTCCAGATGGCTCTTTGGTCTCAGCCCCCGAGACATTCCTGTCTTCTTACATTCCATGGCATAACTTTGTAAGCATAGCAGAGATTCCTCCTCCGGCAGCCCTGAATGTAGTAAGGAAACACACCTCTCATTCATAGCTTGTTATCAAACAAAGGGATTTCTCAAATGTAAATCTAGCATGTGCGTGTTTTCTCTGTAAACACTCCCAATTTATTATACCGCATGCATAATTTGATCACAGGTGGCGTGCTGAATAATTGCTTCCCCCCCACACCTTCCTAATTTTATTTTATTTTACTTTTGGTTAAGCAAAAGTGCAGATTTTCATTGATAGAAACACCAGCAAAAGATTGTGTTTGATGCAGGAACAAGTGGAGTTACATATGCAAATAATAGCTTGTCTGTGATGTGGCTTTTGTCTCCTCTCGTACCAATTCATTGCTAGTCTATAATTAGGAAGAGGGAAGAGAAGGAGCAGTCAACAGAGCCGAGTAATACCCTGTATGAATTTCAGATACGATCACAACAGAGCTTTGTGAAACACACGTTTTCCTTATGCCTATAGACGGTGTGCCTGCACGGCAAGCAAACCTCATGCCCAAACAGATTTGCGCTTCCTTCCCAAAGACAGAATTATCCAAGAACGGTGTTACACTCGCATGCTCATCATTTCTTGATGGCTGCTTCCAGAGTTGAATTCTCACCCTTAATAGAAGCCTTATTAGTAGAAGCTTAATAGAAATGGGAGGATGAGGACTCACATCTTAGCCCATAGTCTGTGCTCTCTTTGGCCTAGGATATGAACACTCCTTTATCTCCACATGAGTCTCCCTTGACCTTACCCAGGTGTGCTCAACATCTTCTCAGTCACAGCAGGGATGACACAGAACAAGCTGTCAGGGTCCTTGCTGCAAGCTGGACCAGTACTGGCAAAGCTCCCTTGCATTGCTTGGGCACTTGAGTGGTCCACAGGAAAGGCACTTGGTAGCTCACAGTTTCCAGGACCCAACAGTGTCTTCAGTGCCTAGGAGATAAAGACAGCAGAGATCAGCCTTCCCAGGTAGAACTTTCCATTGCATTCAAACAGAATGGACTCTGGATTAAGGCCACATCCACACCACATTTAAAGCACTGTGATACAACTTTAAACAGCCATGGCTTCCACCGCCTCCAAACTTTGGGGAACTGTAGTTTTTAAGGGTGCATAGAGTTGTTAGGAGACACCCTCATCCTGCTCTCAGAGCCACAGTGGTTTAACAATGGATTCTTCTTAACAGGGAGCTGAAAATTGTAGTTTGGGGAGGGGAATAGGGGCCTCCTAACAACTCTCAGCACCCTTAAGAAACTACAGCTCCAAAATTTATTATTATTATTATTATTATTATTATTATTATTATTATTAGGGAACCTTGGCTGTTGAAATGGTATGATACTGCTTTGAACATACAGTGTGAAGTTCACAGGGAGTCTATGCAGACATACAGGCACTGACCTTAAGTCAGCAGCTCCTACCTTGATGCAGGTAGCATTGCTGTCCTGGAGTGGGGCCTCAGAAAGAGTCTGCCAATGGTGGCATTGTGGGATAGTTCGGTTGGTAGAGTACGAGTCTCTTAATTTCAGGGTTGTGGGTTTGACCCCCCACGTTGGGCTCCTACATTTCAGGGGGTTGGAGTAGATGACCCTTGAGACCCCATCCAGCTCTGCAATCCTATGATTCTATGATTTTGCTGTTGCCTAAAAGGATTTCAGGTTAAGCAGGGCTGTTTCTTTCTTGTAGTTCTTTTGGCTGAGGAGGACCTTTTGCAGGTGTGAGGTTTTGTGTCCACTCAGAAACTAAGAGTTGATCTATATGACCAGCTCAGAGCATGCCTTTCCAACATTTTTTAGCCTGCAGCTTCTAATTCCAAGGCAACTTCAATGAAATAGACTAGTTTTAAGGCAATAAGATAAAATTTGAGAAGCCCATGATCTGTTTTAAAATGGCAGCCAGTCTGACGAAGATGGGGTCTATATCGTTGACAAGGGGCTTCTCGGCACACGGTTGCAAAGACGAGTTGCGTGCTGCCATGCCTGTGGCGGTTTGCTGCCAAAGATGGGAGAGCTTGGATCAAAGTGAAACAACTGATAACTGGTGCACACTGCCTGTGTCAGAGGCTGGCACAAGCCTGCAGCAGGTCTCGAACTCGTAATCAGAGGGCGAGGCAGCAAGAGCAGTCACAGAGGCCCTTCTGCACCACCAGGTCAGGAGATACCATATGCAAGATTTCCAGGTCACGTTTGCTTGCTGATCTGAGCAGCGAGCAGATTTTGCTCATTGCCACTTACAGGCAGCCTTTGCCCTGCTTCCGAGTTCACAGGAGCTGGGCCCGACAGACAGTTATGCAATGCAGAAGAAGAGGAAAACGTTGCACAGGTTGCAAAGGAGCACCACATGCTTACTGTGACTTCCTGATATTTTTAGGTGGTGGAGGACTGGGGCATGTGTTTCCTTACCCCCACCCCAGCCTTAGGAGCATTAACTGCCTATAAATGACAAAAAAATGCCCCTTTGTCAACACGGAGAATTGGGAGCAGAATGCAGGCCACGTCACCTCATAAAGTTTCAGTCCATTAGATAGCAATGCTTTTGCATGGCTTGCCATGTGTGTTATCAACATATGCTACAAGTCAGCAGAGTGCAAGTTACTGCTGTTAAGGCCAGCCTTAGCTTCTGCTCAAAATTCTTATGCCTTATGTTTAGGAAAGGGATGTCTCTCCGAGGGCTTGTTTCATTTAATCACATAATTATGGCTATGATCACAGCTTAGCAGCTGAGTGATGTCCAATGGTTGCCCCACAACGAGAGGGGCTGCATGCGACGGTTGCTGGACTGGGTCAACTCAGCATCTGGGTTCATACAACGCCTTTCTAAGAGGGACCAGTGCTCCCATGATTCCCAGGAGATAAAATCATTGGGTTGTTGTTGTCACCCTTCCGTTCATCTGGTCCAACATATCCTGAACTGGGGTCCTCTGCTCATTAATGCTTAATTTAATCCTTCCCCAAGGCCTCACGTGAATTCTAGTGTGCCCTCAAACATACGAAGAGCCTGCTGGATCAGGCCAATGTCCTATCTAGTCCAGAATCCTGTTCTCACAGTGGCCAACCAGATATCTGTGAGAAACCCACAAGCAGGGCCCAAGCACAACAGCACTCTCCCCTCCTGGGGGTTCCAGCAACTGTTTTCAGAAGCACCAGTGACTCTGAGGCACAGCATAGGCATCATAACTGGTAGCCATTGATCAAACCTAGAGGTGCCAATCAGGTCAGTTCCTATTGGAATGGACAAATCACGAATTCCTTAAGCATCCCTACAGGGTTACAGGCATGGGCCCTGCAGCCTTGGGGTTTGGAGGGCAGGCTGACACCCACATACCGTGTAAAACAGGCACGGTGGTGGTGGGGAATTGTCCAACCCCTGAGGCCTAAGTACCCGCCAAAAGGTTCGCCCACAAAGCAGTGACATCTTGGCGAAACATCTTGGGGACGCATATGTCCTGCAAAATGAAATGAAATGAAATAATGGGCAATGAAAACAAATGTTTGACAGTTGGGCCACCCCACCCCCACCCCCCTGTGGATTGGGAGGCGAGCCCATTGATTTCTACCCAAAAGCATAGCTTTGAGACACGAAAGATGAAAGGCAGCAAACCCCCCAAAGCCCTGTGCTCTTTTTCTCTGTGCCAAAATGAGCTACGGAGTTATAAATACCAGCTGCAGACCTTTCTGTCATGAGCATTTGTTCGATGCGTGGCCAGAGGCTCCATTTATCGTATTGTATCTCTTTAAGTGTGTTTCTCGAAAGGGCCCCATATTTTATCAAATTCTGGATATATATATTTTTGATTAATGACGGAGGCATTTTCCCCAATGTGGCACGATCCATCATACTCCTAATCCAATTTTTAAATGAAAGGCGTTCTTGGATATCTTTGTAATAGAGTTATTCTTCTCCTTCTCCTTCTCGGTGTAGTTACAGTTCCCTCTCCTGCTTGCTCTCCTTGCAGCAAAAGAGAGAGGCTTGTAGTGATGTATTCCTTAGCAGGCAATGGTGGAGAGCTGGCATATTCCATCTCTGCAACCGGGGTCCTTTGGCTCGTTTTAATTGCAACAACACACAGAGTGGCTTCGCCATGATGTAATTCAGGGGCAAGCTGAGCCTTGCAAGCTGGGGCAGGCCCATTTGCTTTTGCTGCCTGTTTTCTGGTATTGCAGTGGCACAAAATGTAACTTCCATGCGGCTTTTGTGCCGATGCTGATGCATCTCGCCACGGCCCTTTGGTCAGTACAAATAATAATAATAACAAACGACAACGTTTATTTATGTCCGTTTATGAGAATATCTCCAAGCGATTTTGCAATAAAAGCATCAGCACTAAAAAGCAATCGCACCGTTTCACACACACTTTATAGAAGTTGTGTTTTTTTTGTTTTTTTTTAAAAAGCCCAATTGAAAACGCTATCCTATTAAAAAAAAACAAGAAACAAAAATAATCCAGCTTCAAGGCCAATGCAGATAGAGACTGGGGTAAAGATATGCAATTACAGGGTATCTGAAGAAGTGTGCATGCGCACAAAAGCTCATATCTCTAAGGTGATACTGGAAGGATTTTTTTTTATTTTTTTTTTTGTTTTGACAATGGCAGACCAACACGGCTACCTACCTGCAACTGCAATTACAGGGTTTGTTGAAAATGGAAGGTCTACCCTAGGTGCCAGAAAGGCGACAGAGATGGCACCTGTCTGACATGTAACGGGGGGAGGGAGGTGTCCAATGGGTCAGTGCCACCACAGTTAAGGCCCAGCTCCTACTTCATGTGGAATAGACCTCCTGAAGAGATGGGATCTGCAGAGAGCAGCGACAAGCTGGGCATATAAGATGACATCTACACCTACTTTTGCCTCTACCACTTTCTGTCAAAACAGCAGCAGCAGCAGCAACAACAACAACAACTAATAATGATAATGATAATAATGACTTGACTGCTGTAGTTTGTATAAGCCAAGGTTTCTGAATGCTTTCTAATAGTAGCCTCATGTGGTTCATGTTACAGCACAAGGGTCCAATCCAGGCATGACTTTGGAGCGATACAGCGTGTCATGGCATGGGATTGGCTCTTTGTGAGGGGTGATCTTAAGTGTCATCTTAAGACCAGAAACATCCTGACCTGACATCCATCAGATGTCAAAGAAATAAACAACTATCTGACTTTCAGAAGACATCTGAAGGCAGCCCTTTATAGGGAAGTTTTTAACATTCGATGAATTATTGTATTTTAATCTTTTGTTGGAAGCCGCCCGGATTGGCTGGGGAAACGCAGCCAGATGGGCAGGGTATAAATCATAAAATAATAATAATAATAATAATAATAATAATAATAATAATAATAATAATAATAATAAATTCCTTGACTTGAATGAAGTTCTCTCTTCTAACCAATGTTCCCTGGTAGCACAGGGAGTAAGGAACAGCCTTGTGGTGTGTGACAACACTAAGATGCAATCAAATTTGTGTGTGTGTGTGTGTGTGTGTGTGTGTGCGTGCGTGTGCATGTCTCTAACATGCATGCACGCATACATACATACATACTTAAAATTGTTAAGTGCACAGCATTTCCTAGAGGTAATGAGCAGTGCAGTGTCTGAATTTTTTTTTCAGTGTTCAAGATCAAACTCTTCCCCAGGCTTTATAAGCACCTGTCTGTGACTTGAACTGAGCTGCTCACTTGGTCGCGGCAGTTACTCATGTGATAGCTCTGCATTGCACAGGGATTCCCTGCAAGAGAGTATTTACGCCTGGGAACAGCAGTAACATGGAAGGTCCCACATCACCTTTGCAGATAGCTTGTTAGCAACTTTTGTTATGCACTACTAAATGTGTTGTCTGATGAGCCTTGACTGCTCCTGTTCCAAATAGGAACACGAGAAGCTGTCTCATACTGAATCAAGCCCATCTAGCTCAGCATTGCTGACACTGACTTACAGTGATTCTCCATGCTGTCAGGCAGGACTCTTCCCCACCTACAGATGCCGGGGATTGAATCTGAAACCCATGGCTCTCCAAATTTTGTTGAGTTCCAACTCTCAACTTCCCAAGCCAGCATGGCCAAAGTTTGGGGGTTTATGAACAATGGTCAGGAATGTCATCCAACAGCATATGGAGGGACACTTCACTAGTCCAAAGGAATCAGGGAGGATAGATGTAGAGTTGGGCTGTCTGGGCCAGTGTGGTGTAGTGGTTAAGAGCGGTGGACTCGTAATCTGGTGAACCGGATTCGCTTCCCTGCTCCTCCACATGCAGCTGCTGGGTGACCTTGGGCTAGTCATACTTCTCTGAAGTCTCTCAGCCCCACTCACCTCACAGAGTGTTTGTTGTGGGGGAGGAAGGGAAAGGAGAATGTTAGCTGCTTTGAGACTCCTTCGGGTAGTGATAAAGCAGGATATCAAATCCAAACTCTTCTTCTGTAAGAAGGCAGTGCATTGTTTCCCCCCCCCCCCTGTGCCTTAATTCAATCTGGTCTTAGTGGCAGGGGCCGACACAGCAATATAAACTCACACTGCTACATCAACAGGATGTCCTG
This sequence comes from Lacerta agilis, assembly GCF_009819535.1. Classification (NCBI taxonomy): domain Eukaryota; kingdom Metazoa; phylum Chordata; class Lepidosauria; order Squamata; family Lacertidae; genus Lacerta; species Lacerta agilis. Next base: position 105,238,856 of record NC_046314.1, on the reverse strand, counting down.
TGGCAGAAATGGCTATTTTGTGGCTCTGTGAGCTGACTCGAGCCTGCAGAGCAATTTTATCTGGCCTCTGGTGACCCTACCAATTTGATCAAGGTGTGCTAAAAATGTCTGCAGTTTCACTGGTAAGGCAGGGGAAAGGAGATTATTTCCCAAGGTTGTGAGAGGGGGAGATTTTTAATGTTTTGCATGATGCCACACATCAAGGTGTGTGCTCCACAGCACTGAAGCTCTTGATTCCAGATCCAGTGTCCTGTGTCTTTCTCCGTGTCGCTGGACTATAACTGCCACCATCCCTGACCATTGAGCATGCTGGCTGGGGTTGATGGGGTCGGAAGTCCCAACAGTTGAGTCCCTGTTCCTTATCAGAAAGGAGAGGAGTGCGGCAGTAGGGAAATTGGCCTGGTGCAAATTCACCTTCTGAGCCAAAATGGTGCTCCTGCAATCTGTTTACACTGTGCTGGCATCCCCATTGGTTTGACTCTTCCCCATCTACAGAAGCAACTCAGCCAGAGTTTCCCAAACTTGGGTCTCCAGCCATTTTTGGACTACAATTCCCATCATCCCTGACCCCACTGGCCCTGCTAGCTAGGGATGATGGGAGTTGTAGTCCAACAACAGTTGAAGACCCAAGTTTGGGAAACCCTTAACTAACCTGTCAGGCAGTCAGGTGAGCATCTCTGCACCACCATCCCGTCTGCTTCTGGCTGTATCTGACACTTCAGTCATGTCCACCCAACACATTTAATACATATATACTGCATAAAACAATAGTTTCCCCAAAGAGGCACGGGGAATGTCATTTACCACCTCGTAGAGCTGCGGCTCCCAGCAGCCTTAAAATGCTACAGCTCCCAGGATTCATTGCGGTAAGCCACATGCTGAAAATGTATGTTTTGGATGTGACCAAGTTTTGCTGGCTTGACTGTTCCAGATAATTATTGGGGCCACAAGCCAGAAATGAAAGCATCCATTCTTGGACCAGCACGGATGTCAAGAACCGGCGCATGGCACACTTCTCCTCTCCTTTAGCCTTGGTTGATGACATCAGTCTAAGTGATCTTGATTTATTTAGCTTAATTGTCTGCTGGTTAAATATGTTTAGTGAAGGTGAAGTCATTAAAATGCATCTTTGTCTGCCCTAATGTCTATGAATAGCCCTTAAGAAGGAGAAGAAACATTTTACAGCATGCCACCCTCTTCCTGCCATACTTGCGAATCTGATTCCTGCTGTCCTGGTGGCATTTCCCCCCCAGCAGTTAATCAGCAACAGATATAAGCAGCCCGCCACTTACCTTGCCCTTTGCTAATGATAATTGTCTGCTTTCCGTTGTGCTGAATCCGGTATGGTCAAACAGTTTGCAATTGCTCAACACATCGTCTAAGAAACACACACCGGCCTTGGGAAAAGCGACCAATTTTGGTGCAAAGAGTTTGTTGTGCGCGTGTGTGCCCGCTTTACAGATTCATCATTCCACCTGCAAATTGGTGGAGCTGAGCTAAGAGCAAGCCCTCTCTCTTTGCTGCAAGATTTTAACACCGAGGTCACCTGTAACCATCCCTTTGTTTGCACAGTCGGAATAGTTTCAGCTGGAAAGGGGATTTTTTTTAGCAACGCAGGAAGCTACGGTGTTCTGAGCCAGACTGTTGGCGCATCTAACGCACCAACTGGCAGTGGCTCTCTGAGATGTTAGGCTAGGGACATTCCCAGCCCTACGTGGAGATGCTGGGATTTGAACCTCGGAACTTCTGCATGCAGAGCAGGTGCTCTACTGCTGAGCTATTTCCCCTTTCCCCTTCCCACTTCTGAAAAAGCACGGAAAAGGATGAGGGGTTGTTTTTAAACTGTATCACACACACACACACACACACACGGCCTTGTTGGATCAAACAAAGGTCCATCTATTCCAGCACTCCACTTGCAACAGCAGGCTGCTGCCAGATATCATGGCGAATGCTGCAAACAGGTGAGCTCATACCAAGAACAAACTTAGTTGGTCTCTAAGGTGCTACTTAGAGAGCCAGTGTGGTGTAGTGGTTAAGAGTGGTAGACTTGTAATCTGGGGAACCGGGTTCGTGTCTCCACTCCCCCACATGCAGCTGCTGGGTGACCTTGGGCTAGTCACACTTCTCTGAAGTCTCTCAGCCCCACTCACCTCACAGAGTGCTTGTTGTGGGGGGAGGAAGGGAAAGGAGAATGTGAGCCACTTTGAGACTCCTTCAGGTAGTGAAAAGTGGGATATCAAATCCAAACTCCTCCTCCTCCTCCTCCTCCTCTTCTTCTTCTTCTTCTTCTTCTTCTTCTTCTTCTTCTTCTTCTTCTGGAAGGATTTTTTTATTTTATTTTGTTTTGACTATGGCAGACCAACAAGGCTACCTACCTGTTCCCCAAGGAAGTTACTACTGACTTTTTCAGAGTGCTGCTGGCTAGCTCTGCAATTAAAAACCAAACATAAACCCCACATTTACCTAAGATTGTGGAAATGTCACACTAACTTATGGGTAAAAAAAGGTGGGAGTGGGGTGGTATTTGCTTGCTCTGTTGATGAAAACATGGCATGGAAGAATTGAGGAGAAAGACTCTCTGGGTGAAATGCTAACCGCAGTGTCGCCTAAAGAGCTGGTGATGGTCTTGTGGATTCAGAGAAGCGAAGGGTCTCCCCCTGCCCCATCCACTGACTTCTGGCCATACCATTAGGCTGCACCATAGGAAGGAAAAGGAGGCATGCGAGGCCATTCTGTCAGCAGCAATGACAGCTCAGCAACGTTTGGCATCTCCTTTCCTTGGGCCTTTCCAAACTTGCAACTAAGAACGTGTAGCTGAGTTTGCATCTTTCCTCTTTCCTCCCAATCGTTTTTCCTTTTGTGTCGTGTCTCTTAGGATTGTAGGCCTGGGGACAGGGACTCTCTTTTTTTCTTTTGAAAAACAGTCTGTGCATTGCTGTCAGGGGGGTGTAGAGAGGAGGGGGTGACATTATTTAATCAGATCAAACGAAAGTTTTAAGAATTCTGAGAATCAATTCACACAGTCATCATTAACATGGCCTAACTTGGTTGTGTGAAGTGCCTATCACAGAGTCAGGTATCACATGCAGAACTTGTATAGCGAGTGCAGTGCCTGTCAGTGAGACAAGAGCTTTATGATGTGGTGTAAATTGTCCCCAACTAGACACAGATTTGTGATATTTGGCTTTCGTCCCTTGCGACTTTCTGCCGATTAGAGACAAGTTTCCTTTTCCATGGATCATTGTCTTGTTGAACAGATGATGTTTTATGTTTTGAGACCTGTTTAGGGCTTTTGATTTGCTGAGCTTATATCTTTTATATTATTTGGTTATGAATGCCTGCATTTTAATTGTTGCAAACTGCTCAGAGCAAAGCACTGCAAGTATATTGAAAGGACAGGATATATTAGGGCAAAACTATCAGTTTCCTTTTCCCCTCCATTTCTCATTTTTTCCAGTCTTCAGTCCTCCACTTTTCCATATCAATTTGAGATTTATTTTAAGTCCTCATGAACATTTTAGTATGAATTTCTGCTAACAGACATATTTTTGCAAAGCAATTTCTATTAATGCAATGTAGTTTCTGAAAGTTGTTTTCACGAATATATGCATTTTTAATGCCTACTTTACTTTAGCATGGACATATTTGTACAGATTTCTTAGCTAACTGCATAGCAAAATTTAGAGAAGTGCCTTGGTTTGTGTATTGCTCTGAGAAAACCTGGTAGATTCGATGTGAACGGAATTGTCCACATCCCCAGAATATGCACACATTTTTAAAATGGCATTTGCCCCCCAAAATGCACCTTTGCCTGACTTGTGTTATACCTCCTTGCCCTTTTCTTTGATATTCCTGATAAGAAGTGGCAAGCCATTCAAGAAGAGCTAATCTGAAAGGAGAACTTGCAATGAGAAGTTATCAAAAGCTGCTTCGGTACAATGGACTATCTTGTCTTCTATGAGAATTTTGATAGCTTCGTAAGCATTAGTGGGACCTTCGGTGTATTATGGCCACCCTAATGATCTACTTGTGAAGAAAACCAAAGGTTCTTGCAATCTTAAGAGTGAATGTAATTAAACCGGTAGGTCAGAAGCAGAATATATTGTGCAGCAACAGGAGAACTAAAAATGCCAATAATTTCTTTTTCTCCTCTCCCTCCCCCTCCTCTCTCTCTCTCTCTCTCTCTCTCTCAAAAGTGGAGAAGAAGGTGGATTCCATCCTCATTCTTTCTCCTAGCTATTATGAGTCAGTTGATTTGGGACAAGGGTAGCAGTGAATTAAGCTCTTTGCGGGCCAGGGTAATGATTTCCTTTTGGAGATGATGCAGTATAAAAATAGCCGTGTTGCATAAGCATTTCAAATCTCCCTTTGAAGAATGTCAAAAGGTAGAGAATCTACACCTTTCTGCCTTCACTTTCCAATTATTAGGCATGCTTGCTTTGGAGACCTTACTTAGGACCCTGTCAAATAATCAGAAGGCTGGCTTTCTAATAAGGCTGTTTCCCATATTATTTGATACCATTGGTCTATGCTTACTCCTGGCAGGTCTCTCCAGTGCCTGGCTATGATGTTTCTGGCTGCTGAGAGTAGGTGGGTCATGAACTCTTTGTGTTGTGAGTGGGCATTATTGTCTTGGAGGATGTTTAGTAGGGCCAGTTCTGGGGTAACCTCTAATACTTGCTGAGTTATTTTGCATACAGTGGCGCCTCGCAAGACGAAATTAATTCGTTCTGCGAGTGCTGTCGTATAGCGAAAATTTCGTCTTGCAAAGCACCAACAGGGGAAGAGCGGTTTGACGGGGGGGGGGGGAAATCGCGAAAATTTTTCGTCTTGCTAGGCAAGCCCATAGGAAAATTTGTCTTGCGAGTCAGCCTTTCGTTAGTGAATGCCTTTCGTCTAGCGAGTTTTTCGTCTAGCGAGGTAATTCGTCTAGCAAGGTACCACTGTATTTCTTATATAATTGATGTCCAGAAAAGTTGGATTTTAGGACATTCCCAACACATGTGGAGGTATGTGCCTTTGGAGGTGCATCCTCTCCAGCATTTTGGTGAGGTTCACCTCTTTCCCCCCCTTTTCTTCCTAATGTAACACTAATTTCTCGAAAAATGAATCTGATCTGTAGAAAATGTAACTTGAAAAAAGAGACATTGCACATACTTTTGTAAAACAAAAAATCGTGTGTGTGTGTGTGTGGCAGACTTTCCCCATCATACTCACGGTGCCTTTGCCATCCAATTTTCTTACTGGAATTCCTGGGATAGCTCAGTCAATAGAGCTTCTGACTCTTAATCTCTGGGCTGTGGGTTTGAACCCTCACATTGGGCGAAAGATTCCAGCATTGCCTGGGTGGATTAGATGGCCCTAGTGGCCTCCTTCCAACTCTACAATTCTATGATTCTATGATCTGTCTAAAATGAATAATGATTTTGTTTATTAAACTGGTCTTCTGGGAGGGTCACTGTGAAGAGTCTGTTGATTGTCTCTGAAATGCAGTACTTTTAACACATACCATACATGCTGATCTTAGTTCCAGTTTTTATGGTGGATAATCTGGTACACCTTTGCCCTACAGGGCAATTAATTTTTTTCTCATCATGCTGCTCCTTATACTCTGGTGGTAGCTGACTTTTCTGCTTCCTTGGGGGCGGCTCTGATCTCCAGACCCGCAAGTATATCTTGCCGCATCAATTTACAGAAACATTTCTGTGCAAATCAAGGCGATTTGCATAGGGTAATTTACATCAGAAAGTTTTCCGTCCGCATTAGAAAATGTTCTGATGCTCCAGAGAGTGATCTAATTTAGTATGTTTATTTTAGCTGTATTTAGTTAAAGAAAAAAAAGAAAAAAAAGAAAAAAGAAGTAGCAGAAAGCTAAAAACTTTGAATCTCCCAAGCTTGTTGTCTAAAATCTTCAGGGAGGTTAAGTCTATCGGCTCCTACTAGCCACAATGGATGTGTTCTGCCTCAGCTGCCCAAGACAGTAAGTCTCTGAATTTCAGCTGCTGGGAATCACAACTGCCATGAGTGCTAATGCCCTCAGCAACTGCTTTCTGGCTTCCCATAGCTATCTGGTTGGCCATTGGGAAAATTGATTGCTAGACTAGATATTTTTTTGGTCTGACATGGCAGAACTCTCCTTATGTGGCTAAAGAACTTACACAGTAGGATAGTTGCTGTTTACTCTTATTACACAGGCAGTGAGGACAAAGGTCGCCTTCCATTGTTGTTGTTGTTCAGTCGTTCAGTCGTGTCTGACTCTTTGTGACCCCATGGACCAGAGCCTGCCAGGCACCCCTATCTTTCACTGCCTCCTGCAGTTTGGCCAGACTCATGCTAGTTGCTGTCCAACCATCTGATCCTCTGTCGTCCCCTTCTCCTTGTGCCCTCCATCTTTCCCAACATCAGAAGAAGAAGAAGAGTTTGGATTTGATATCCCGCTTTATCACTACCCGAAGGAGTCTCAAAGCGGCTAACATTCTCCTTTCCCTTCCTCCCCCATAACAAACACTCTGTGAGGTGAGTGGGGCTGAGAGACTTCAGAGAAGTGTGACTAGCTCAAGGTCACCCAGCAGCTGCATGTGGAGTGGAGACGCGAACCCGGTTCCCCAGATAACGAGTCTACCGCTCTTAACCACTCTTAACCACTACACCACTGGGTCTTTTCTAGGGAGTCTTTTCTTCTCATGAGGTGGCCAAAGTATTGGAGCCTCAACTTCAGGATCTGTCCTTCCAGTGAGCACTCAGGGCTGATTTCTTTAAGGATGGATAAGTTTGATCTTTTTGCAGTCCATGGGACTCTCAAGAGTCTCCTCCAGCATCATAATTCAAAGGCATCAATTCTTCAGCGATCAGTTGCCTTCCATATCAAATCCAAACTCTTCTATTCTTCTTTTTCTTCCATAGAAGCTCCCTATACAATCCTTCTCACAAGTACACACGCACAATTAATTACATGCATTTTGTTACATTAAAAAACAAGCATGCACACACACACACACACACACACACACACAGAGAGAGAGAGAGAGAGAGAGAGAGAGAGAGAGAGAGAGAGTTGAACAATGAGCTCTGTAAGCAGCTCCTAAGAACGCTATTTTATAAAAGAAACATTCAAATCTTCTCTAAAATATTATGGAATATGCACCATGAAGCTGGTTACATGTGGGACTCTTCTCATGTTTTGTATCATTTTGAATTGGTGGTGGTGGAACATTGAGTTCTATGCATAGTTTTTTGTGTGTGTTTTTTCTGCAAGACTCCTGGCAAAAATCTCTATGAATTTTTAAAACTCCTGGAAGCTTGCAAATCTGTGAGTGAAGCAAGTGTCTACATGTCCCATTCGCACCCTTTGTGTTTCTGGGCAGTGTAACAAAGGTGCAACACACACACACACACACACACAAAATACCCTCATATACACAAGCCTTGTGTTTTTATACAAAGGACATGCATTATAACCTGAGTGTTTTCTGGAATGTTCCATCACAAAGAGAGCTGCAGGTATAAATATTCATTCCTTAAAAGCTTCTTTGTACTTTTGTGTCTCAGAGGAGAGGGGCGAAGAAAGAAAGAAAGAAAAAAAACCAGAACAGAAGCACATGCCTCATGTGAAATTCCCCCTCCCCCTTCACATTTTCTGCAGTATTAACCCACCCCACCCCCCGGGCTCTTTTTGTGTGTGTGGAAAAGACAAGTTAATATATTTTGGTGGTTCTTTTAAAGGAACAGTTGAAGGTGCGCTTTTGACAGGCACCTTCCGTTGTCGTGTTAGAATGTTTCCCTGTACCATTGTTTAACAGGGGATAGGTAATGCTGGCAGTGCAGTTTAATTGGCACCATGTTTGTGCCTTGGAAGAAGGCCTCTGTCTATGATAGACGTTCACATGAGAAGCAGAACGATTGAAACAAACAAACAAACAAACAAAAAAATGGTGTGCAACAAAGTTTAAACAGGGACAGCTTGCCGTGGTCGGTCTGTAGGCTTCATCAGATAGAACCATTCCCCGTTGGAAAAGCGGGATATCAAATCCAAACTCCTCTTCTTCTTCTTCTTCCTGCTATATGGCATGTTAGTGGGTGTTTCATGCCTCTAGTTTCCTTTGATTGAGCAGCAACATATCCAAAGCTTGTAAATACCCAGCACCTTTCCCGAGCGAGGGTTACTTCCAGACATGCAGCCTTTACGGAAATTGCTTCTGCTCCTCATCCTTAATTGCACTGGTTCAAATATTATTTCATTGAAAATGCCACCCAAAAAACAACAGTTGTCAAGCGAAAGCCCATCTACAAAGCTTCCAATTGGCAAGGCTAAGATGCAGAAATTGCTGTGGTCTACAGTGGAAGTTCCCAGCAATCTTCCTTTCACTTCTGTCAGTCCAGTGCTTTGATCTGCAGTTTGCTGGGCTGAAGCTGTCCACCTGCAGCGTTAGAGTGCACCAAGGAAGATTCACAGCTGTTGTTCAGAGTGAAGAAGAAGAAGAAGAAGAAGAAGAAGAAGAAGAAGAAGAAGAAGAAGAAGAGTTTGGATTTGATATCCCACTTTATCACTACCCGAGTGAGAAGGAAGCATGAGTGATGAGGTTGTCAGATAATTCCAGTGGAAGTGGGAGCAACAATTGCCTCTTTGTCTCATGCCTAGAACAGAAATTCGGTGTCCGCTGTGTTTTTTAGTCTGCAAGCGATACGTAATTGATTAGCTGCCCCCCTCCCACCTCAATATGCCCGTGGTGATCGTGTAATTATGTAACATTTTGCCACAGTGGATGGTGAGATTTTTGTTGGTAGCTGCACTGCAGTGGAATGGAAACAGCACAGCATGTGATGAATATGGAGCAGAATGGAAATCAATGCCTTCTTACAGCCCTAATGAGTGATGTGCACTATTCTTGTTTCCAACATAATGTGTGCATTTTCTCCACCGTTAGAGTAGCGATAGTTGTCAATTGATTTCTAGGGCGTGCCAATCTCAGATGTGTTTATATTTATCATACCATTTCGTTTCTAGATTAATTGTGAGGGTTTGTTAAAATAACAACTGTATTGCATTTAATTGTTATTGCATTGCGTACAACTTTTCAGGCTTCAGAAAAGTGGCCTACAGCTTGGTCTAATGAAATAACCAAAACCAACCGGTTCCTCCCACTCGCCCAGCCCAAAATTGCTGGACAAATATAAGGAGCAGCTTTTAGTGGAGACAACAGGCGAGTTTTGTGGCTTCAGGAGGATAGCAGTGATGAATATAAATTTAGATTCCCATAACCTTATTTTAGTAGTTGAGGAAATAATGCAGTATTCATTTTAAAAAAACCAAAATATAAAAACACAACAACAGCCTACATAGCCCATTGATTACTTGGGGGGGCACACCCCACTGAGCAAAACGTAGGTTGTTATTATTTTTAAGTTCCTGCAGTCATTTCTGTGAAAAGATTACAGCTGTAATCATAACCGAATACTGATGTGAGTACACAAAGAGCAACTTTTTGTGTGATTCTGAGATCAGCAACAAAAGGTTGATGATGAAAAGAAAGTTGGCTCCATAATGGATAATGGGAGTTCACACTTAACGCTTGGCCACCATGTCTCCTCCAATTATATAACAATTTGCTGCAAAATGTATAGCTTTGCTTTCCCTTTTCTTCTTCTTCTTCTTCTTCTTCTTCTTCTTCTTCTTCTTCTTCTTCTTCTTCTTATTCAATAAGCACATTCCTGAAAGCAATCTGTCATTAAGGCCCTTTTAGCTCACGTAAATAAAAGTGGCAGTAGTAAGCTATATGCAAAAAAAATAATTTAAAAAAATAAATGCATATAGAAATAGATTGATGTTGCCTTTTATGCGAACAGAGACATCAGAGAATGAATATGCAGGTGATTCCTCCCATCTCCCCAGCTGTAATTAAAGCCATGGGAGAGTTTCTAAGCATGCAGTCAGACAGATTTGATATGTTTCTGTGTTTTCCTGCAGCAAATGACATTTCAACATACTGTGGGTAGTTTATTTTTAAAAGATGTGTTTTTTGGTTCAAACAGAACTTGTGCACAGATTTATCTCCCAGCAAAGAATTTGAAAGAAGTCTGACATAAAAGAGGCACATTTAGATACAGAGAGAATAATATATAAACAGAATGATGGATATTAATGAGGGCTAAGACGAAACGGAGAGTTTCACACACACACACACACACACACACAATTTTTCACTGCTGCAACATGCTCATCTCTTTACAAGATTTTCTGTTTGATAGATCTTTCGAACATTTCCATTTCCGTCTCCGTTTGCCCCCAGCAGCCTCAGATTTATTCATTTTATTAAATTTGTATGGCACCCTTCATCTAAAGAGCTCAGGGCAGTTCACAGCATAAATTAGCACCTTCGTTGCACAGCAGTGCTTTGAGGTAGGTTAAGCTTAGAGAGCGCTCCCACATGCACACTTCCCATTTCTTACAAGGTAACACTCCTCTCTCCAGCAGTTCTGGGAAAACTTTGCTAGCCTGAGGGCCAATTACCCTTCTTCAAGACCTTCCGAGGGCCACATGCCGGGGTGGGCAAGGCTAGAAGCAAAACGATGGGTGTGTTTGAGAACCTCACCCTGACAACAAAGGGACACGGCAGAGGGATGGTATCCGCAATATACAAAATAATACTCCAAAATCCCACGAACCCCCTAGACACAATCAAAAAAACAATGGGAGGATGACAGAATATGAGATCAACACCACCCAATGGACCAGAATATGGTCTAAACTACACTTTAAATCCATATCAAGGAAAAGAAAAGAACTCACTCTGAAACTCACCTACAGGTGGTACCTAACACAAAAAAATTAGCGTGAATACACCCAGGAACCTCACCAAAATGCTGTGTTGTCACTCAAAGGGATCTCCGCTAGCAGATCTGGAAAGACGCGGGTCTATATCCCTCGGGGAACTGCAGCCAATTAGAGCAGCTAATACTAAATGAGATAGACCAACGGTTTAACTTCGTATAAGGCCAGTACCCTGAGTTCATCAGTTTACCACAGCCTTCACACCTGCGTTACATTTCCCAATCCAAGCTAACGTCCCTCTATTTCCCTTTAAAAAAAAAAAAAATGCTGTTTAACGCTTTGCGTCCAAGGCTTGTGCCAGAAGGATTAAAAGAGGATTAAGATGATATATAGCTCATTAAATCGCTAACAATGTCAGGTAACCATGCCAAGCTATATTTTTTTTAATATTAATAATCAAGTAACAAGAAATATTTTGTGTCTCGACTGCTGTAATTAAATGCTTGGCCTAAATCTCCTGCAACTATGGCTTTCCAAGCTGATATGTGTAGTAAGTTATGTTATCTATAGATCTTTTTTTTTTTTAATCCAGTATCTAATAATGGATCAGTGAGATGTGTGTGTGTGTGTGTGTGCGTGCGCGCATGTGCGCGCTCTGTTACACCTTCACTTAGGCATGAAATTTTGAAGTCCTATTAGTTAGGGTTGTGTTAGATTCTTCGTGTTCACCAGCTGGAAAGCACAATCTCTTAATGAAGCAGAAATAAAGAACAAAACCAAGTTGGAAAACCCGCCCTTCTCCATTATTACTCAGCCTGGGAAGTCTTTTAACTTTTTGCTACACTGGGTTTTGTCATTTTCTCCTCCCCACTTTTTTTTTTTTTAATTACTCGGGGTGGGGTGTGTGTGTGTGAAAAGAGAGCTGGTGATTGGCAAACCTTTCTCTTGCTTCCTTAATTCATCTTGATCAATGTCTTCGGGGTTTTGGGTTTTGTTTCAGTTTCATGGGGGATTTTTTTGTTTTGTTTTTTTAAAGAAGTGGGAGATGTGAATACTTTTTCCTCTTCACTTTGAGAGTTTTTAAGGAACTTTTAATTTGAAAAGTGTCTAAAGCCAATGGAAGCTTTGTAAATCCCTTCCACATTTAAAAAAGGAAGGCATTTTATTAATGAGCGATTGGAGGCTGATATGCAGTCACATTTTTATTTTTTTAATGAGAGAGAGAAGGAGAGAAAGGGATGTGTTTATTTAATTATTTACCATATTTGTGTGCATGTGTGTGTGTGTGTGTGTGTGTGTGTGTGTGTGATAAATATATTTACATATTCGGTACTCAAGAAGGCCAAGGATAATAATCACAACACTAAAAAGACAATAAAATCAACACATCCCATTGTGTCTCTGTGTGTATTAACGGTAAAGAGACCCCTGACCATTAAGTCCAGTCACGGACGACTCTGTCGTTGTGGCGCTCATCTCGCTTTATTGGCCGAGGAAGCTGGCATTTGTCCGCAGACAGCTTCCGGGTCATGTGGCCAGCATGACTGAGCCGCTTCTGGCGAACCAGAGCAGCGCAAAGAAATACCGTTTAGCTTCCCGCCGGGGAGTTACCTATTTATCTACAGTGGTACCTCGGGTTACGGACCCGATCCATTCCGGGGTGCCGTTCGCACCCCGAGAAGTCCATAACCCAAGCGGCACTTTTGCGCATGCGCGAAAGCGCGATGAAGTGCTTCTGCGCATGTGCAAACTGCGCATAACGCTTCTGTGCATGTGCAAACTGCACAGAACTCTTCTGCGCATGCTCGCCAGGGCAAACCCAGAAGTAAACACTTCCCGGTTTGCAGCGTTCACAACCCGAAAAACACAACCCGAGGCGAACGTAACCCGAGGTATGACTGTGTACTTGCACTTTGACGTGCTTTCGAACGGCTAGGTGGTCAGGATGTGTGTGCATTAGGCCTACCCCACTGTAAAGATCACAGAGCAGCTTATATAAATCAAATTTTTAAAAAAGACTGGTCAGGACTGCAGACTTAGAATCTGAAAGACACAAAAGGATAAAAACAGGGGGGAAATGGAAGGGGAGGGGAGAGGAAAGCAAGCAAACTCAGGCAGCAATACTTTTAAGTTACATAGTAGTGCTTGTAAATAGTTCAGGGAGAGTATAGGAGCCAAACAGAGCTGGTCTCTCAGCAGAACCAGCAGAGTGGCCTTGCTTTGCTTTTCTGCATGTTGCAAGATGACCACTGAGAGATGGAGATGCCTAGTGGAGCTGCTCTCTCAGAAAATAGAGTGGCCCTGCTTCCCATCTCTCCTTCTGCTGCCGAAAGAGGAGCTAAAAACAGCAGACTGCCAAAACTCAGAACCAGGAAATAATGGAAAAAAAAATGCAGCCTGGCAGAGAAGTAATCACCCTGGCATGTCAAAAGCCTGCAGGAACAGGAAGGTCTTGATCATTCAGCAGAAGGCCAATAACAATTGTACTGACTCCAATTTAATGTGTGTGTGGGGGGTGGGGAACGAACCAGAAAAGAAATTGTGTTAAGGATAGGACTACCGTTGTATAGTGGGTGGTATCTGTTGTCTTTAATTATCCTCAGTTTAAGTTTATTTATTTATTAAGTTTCTATATTGCTCTTCATCTGAGGATCATCTGAGCTGTCCTTTGTTCAGGGTGCTGGGAGTTTTCAAAGACACCCATTCTCCAGAGCTACAGTTCCTAGACTTTCCTGTAAAGAAGGATTGTTAAACCACTGTCTGGATTCTAGTTCTGGGAGAGTCCTGGGAACTCTCAGCACCCTTGAAATACTATAGCTCTCAAAATTATTTGGTTGGAGCCATGACTCTTTAGAACGGCATCATAGTGCTTTAAATGTATGTTGTGAATATGACATAGCTTAGGGTTGCCACACGTCCAGATTTTCTCAGATATATCTGGAATAATGCAGTTGGCAGCAGTGTCCAAAAAAATAATAATATAAAAAATAAAATCCTGCTTGGCAGGGGGTTGGACTGGATGGCCCTTGTGGTCTCTTCCAACTCTATGATTCTATGATTCTATAATCACAGGGCAGTTTGCAATATAAAAACACAAACATACACAACATACAAACAAACAAAAATAATATATCCTCCCTAGGCCATTGATTTTCTAATTGAACAAAGGGCTGGGAGAGGAGGGATGTTTTTGTCAGGTGCCTAGAGATACATAACAAAGGTGCCAGGTGGGCCTCCCTGGGGAGAGCATTCAACAAATGGGGAGCCACTGCAGAAAAGGCCTGTTCTGGTGTTGCTGCTTTTGGGGGCCTCTGGTGGAGGAGGAACATGAAGAAGGACCTCAGGTGATGATCTCAGGGTCCAGGTCGGTTCATATGGAGAGATGCAGTCCTTGAAGTATTGTGGTCCAGAGCCATTTGAGGCTTCTTAGATCAAAACCAGCGCTTTGAATTGGGCTCAGAAACTGATTGACATCCATTGCAGTTGGGCCACAATTGGTGGTTATGTGCTCAAACCATCTTACCGTGGTGATCAACCCGGCCACCGAATTCTGCACCACCTGAAGTTTCCGAACCATCTTCAGAGGCAGCCCTATGTATAATGTGCACATCCTTTAGATCTTCACACACACACAAACACAAACACAACACAGGTAGAAAGTGGTGAGAAAAACCCCTCTCCACCTGAGATCCTGGAAACCTGTAACCAGTCAGCTTTAAGTGGACCAATACTCTATCCTGATACAAGGCTGATTCCTATGTACAGTGGTATACCTTGGTTATCAAACGCCTTGATACTCAAACAACTTGGAACCCAAACACTGCAAACCCGGAAGTAAGTGTTCCGGTTGCGAACTTCTTTTGGAAGCTGAATGTGCTCCGTTTTAAGTCTTATGCTCCCAATTTGAGTGCCACACTTCCGTTTTGAGTATTACGCTGAGGTCTGTCTGTTTTTGCTATTTATTTTGCATTTTTGTTTTTGCGGCTCTTTTTTGTTTTGTTTTTGTGACTGTGCGGAGCCCAGTTCAGCTGCTGATTGATTGATTTTGTGACTGCAGTACATTGTTTATTGCTTTCATTTTATGGATCAATGGTCTCGTTAGATAGTAAAATTCATGTTAAATTCCTGTTTTTAAAAGTCTGGAACAGATTAATGCATTTTGTATTACTTTCTATGGGAAAGCACACCTTGGTTTTGGAATGCTTTGGTTTTGGAATGGACATCTGGAACGGATTAATTCTGAGAACCAAGGTACCACTGTAGTTCTTTGCATCCCAGCAAATGTTAAGAGGGAAGAGCTGTATCTCAAGAGAAAGCACTGTAGCTCCGTGGTTGAGCATTTGCTTTGTATGCAGATGATCCCAGATTCGATCCAAAACATCTCTAGGTAGGACTGGAAATCTCTCCCTACCTAAATCCCTGGAGAGTATCGGGCCATTGCTTGCAATAACACTGAGTTTTGTGGTCCAGAGGCCTGACTTGGCATAACACATACTCTGTACAAATGCATATTCTGATGCAAACTGAAATTTCCCCCAGTGCAAATTACTGTGTGCAAATTATCCATATAAGTCTGGGGGGCGGGGTGAGGGGGGTTCAATTCAAAATTTTCTGGAAAACCTACACCACAGGTTTTAACACCACTTTTTGAGAAAAGGGGTTTCTGAACAAATATGTAGACCGCCAGGGTGCTGTTTGGTCACCCCAACGGGTCCAAAAGAAAAAGAAGAAGAAGAAGGAAGCTTAATTTAGCAAAGCATTGCTTGTTGACCCTGGTGTTCTGATCTTAGGATCGTCTAAGCTCTCCCTAGAGCTCAGCTGCATTGCCTGAGGCCTCCCAGGCCCTCTGTGACATCAAAGCAGCTAAGCCAATGGCTGCTAGAGGGGCTGTGACCCTTCAGTTTGCCAAGCCCCGAGACACTGAAAACAGATTAGACTCTTGCTGTTGGATGACACAGCTTGCACACTTTGAACACACTAGTCCGGGGGGGGGGGGGGGGGAATTGTGAGAAAATGCACATGATGGCACCAGATCATGGGAATCTTGTGACTTTATGGGTGGGCTAACTTAACATGATTTGCAGTGCAGCTTATATGTGCCTATGCAGAAACAAGCCCTGTTGAGTTAATTGTGACTTATGACCAGGTAAGTATGTTGATAGGGGGGCAGCTTTTTGCAATTCTTCCACAGAGGACTGGCCAAGGAAGACAATGGGAAGGAGAACAATTGATCTGTGTTGACTTGCATGGACTGTGTGGGTGGCGGCTTTTGTGTTTCGTGAAAAGAACTATCAGTGTCTTGTTGTGAATGAGTAAAGGCGTTCTAGCGGCAATAGCAAGGTTACCACGGTGAGTAAGGCTGCTCTGCCTTTGATAGTTGAGTAGTGCCTTTACGTAACTGCTGAAGGCACACAAGTCCTGGCCTCCATTGTACATATCACAGAAAGAAAAATCCATTTTTTATTACAAAACGCGCCAGCGAATACATGTTTTATATTGATGTACACATTTCTAAACTCATTTTTATCTTAGAATACACATTAGGGTACGGTTCTGGAACTGCATTGCGAAATTAAGAGAAGTGGAAAAACCCAAAGGATAATTACTTCTCGGTGCATGCATTAGTCCTGAAGGTGCAAATAAGATCAGTTTGCTTGAAAACGTGTACCAAACAAAATTCTCCTCCATCCCTTTGTTCAGCGTGAGCATATGTGAATATCCATGGAAACCAACCTCGCATACTCTTTGTTGCTGGTGGGGATTTTTGGGAGGTGGGGGAAGGGATCGTTCAGAATGAGTAAGGTTGTCCCTCATATCACACGGGTCTGCATAGAGGAGATGGGATCTCTTGTGACATCACCCACCTTGATTTTCAATGTGTAATTTAAATAAAATATGCTGGGAACCTTCCTGGGGGATTACTGTTGCAAAGTATATATAAAAAAACCACATCTCTCTGCACAAAGGAGAAACGATCCATAAATAAGATGCTTTGCGAAGGGGGCTGAATAATTGCCAAACTCACTTCTCCCCCAGTTCTTCTTCCATTGGTAGCTGAAGGGTCAAATCAATCTCCCATGCTATGAATAATGGAATGCCTCCCTTTATTTTATGCCTATAGAAATGGGGTGCTTAAAATAATAGTAATAAAAATAAAAACATTATATTTTGAGAAGTGGACAAATTACCCATAGTAAGTCTATAATATCTGTTGTGAATGAGCATTCAACAGTGAATTTGTAGAAGAAGAAGAAGAGTTTGGATTTGATACCCCGCTTTATCACTACCCTAAGGAGTCTCAAAGCGGCTAACATTCTCCTTTCCCTTCCTCCTCCACAACAAACACTCTGTGAGGTGAGTGAGGCTTAGAGACTTCAGAGAAGTGTGACTAGCCCAAGGTCACCCAGCAGCTGCATGTGGAGGAGCGGGGATGCGAACCCGGTTCACCAGATTACGAGTCTACCGCTCTTAACCACTACACCACGCTGTAGCGTTTGAATGCTTGTTTTTATCATCAAGCTCAATGAAGAAACCGATGCCTGACCCATCCTGAGATCCTGGTGTTTGCTCCTTGGTTCATAATAACTCATATTTATTTATTTTTAATAAAAAAAAAATTTCTTTGAGAGGGAGCTGAGAAATGAGGTCTGATGGAGTTGCCCACAGTGAAACAGTTAGTAAATGTAACTTGCTTCTTTACAAATGAAAAGGTTTGGTCTGTATTTTGATCATTTTAGAATGTGTTGCATAACTTTATAAGTGCTACGGAGTGATCTCAGCTGGATCAATATGTAATTATATTCACATGTCTTCAAAAGTCAGTGATCTCTTGATGGGCATGGGGATAAGCATTGAAATTTATTGCAGCTGATAAGTTAATGCAACTTTTCAAACCACATTCAATTGATTTTTAGATAGAACTAGGGAAACAACAATAATTTGTACAGGATAGAGCTAAATTTTCGTTTTCAATACACAAAATAACCTTTTTGATCCCAGAAAGACGCTCCAAACCTTGTCTTTTTCATTTAGTTTTTCTCCTATTTAGTGCCTCTCCTGGTAGCTACTTTGCCATATTTTAATCAATGATTGTTTAGACAGCAAGACTGCATTATGGTGCCATTTGGCCATTCTGACCTTAGTAGAGGCGACACCACAAAGCCCAATCAGAGTGAAGGCAATTCTATCTGCACTTTGCCCCATTTCCCAATGCCTTCTGATTGTGACCCGAGGTGGCATTTCACAGAGCTGTGAAATTCTGTTAGGAAATGAACCCTCATTTTGTCTCACAAGCTGCACAAGGAGTGAAGGACCCCAGGCAAAACACAGTAGGTTTAACCTTTCCCCTTCCCCCAAAAAATCTGTCAGAGCCCCCCACCTCAGCTGCTTAGTCTCGGGTACAACAGCCAAGACACGGGTGAGAAGTGAGAGCGGGCAGCTGAGGAGCATCCACTGCCGCTAGGAATATGAAGCTTCATTAATTCCTCAGCTTGTGAGGAAAAAAAGAACCTGAAATGCATGAGGAGTGGGGATGAGGAGAAATTCAAGTTAGTTTGCAAGCCTACCTAATCCACATTCTTCTGAAATAATGCATGGACCGAAAGTCGGCAACCCTTTGAAATTCAGACGTTTCTGAATTTTGCAGTGCAGTTGTTCAGCCAAGTACTGTGTGTACTGGGCAAAGTGTGCATAAAACATGCCCATATTGGTGGAAACTGGCCCTCCACTCAGTTATTCTGGAAGGCCATTATAGGAAGACACCTACCTGTAACTGGAACTACCTGTAACTGGAACTATGGAAGGCACCAGATTGAGCCGCATGAAATGGAAGTCCATCAACCTCACCAAAAACTTGCACATGTGCAGACCGACATCTTCTTTCTGACTAAATGCAAGAACATGGACATTATACCTAAGGGTCTTAGAATTAAGAACCCTCTACAATCCACTTATCCTACTGAATATGCAAGGAAACTAAGTCGTCAACAGGTTTTCCACACCCATTCCCACCACCCTTCTGAGTAATACCCCTCCCCACTCCCCTACTATATTTAAGGGTCCGGTGACTTCCGTTTCAGTGTATGTATCTGAAGAAGTGTGAATGCACATGAAAGCTCATACCAAGAACAAACTTAGTTGGTCTCTAAGGTGCTACTGGAAGGATTTTTTAATTTTATTTTGTTTTGACTATGGCAGACCAACACGGCTACCTACCTGTAATAGGAAGACACCGTACGAGGAGAGGAAATGCCCATGTGGTTCTGGGCAGCAGGAAACAACGGAACATGTCTTTTTGCCAGTACTATGTAGACATGCAAGCCATCCTGCATAAATTCCCAGGATGCACAGAACAACTTAGCATCTCCCTACTACTCCAGGATGAAAACCCAGATGTTACATATCCAGTTGCTAGATTTTGCGCTGCCATGATGGATATTTGCCGAAGGTTTGTGTTACAAACCAGTCCTAAACTGAAGGCCCATAATGCATGGCCATTATCCCCCTAAGCCCCACCCCTTATAGTTGTTTTAATTGCATGTCTTTTAGTCCTTATCTGTTTTAGTTATCAGTTTTTTATCACGTTTAATCTCGTACTCTATTCGCATGTTTTATCCTATGTTTGTTTCTTTGTTCTTATTTGCTTTAACGATTACCTGTTTAAATCCTAATTGCTGTTTTATCCATATGTTCCTCTTATGCTGGTGTGAGACGGTAATAAAGTTTTACTACTACTCGGTAGAAATAACATACAACCAGCGGAGATTACTTTGGGAAGATTTGTGTATTAGGGAAGGTTGCATATAAACAGGTGCATGTAAATTAGGACAAATGAAATGGTGATAAGTTTATATGAGGACTTTTTTCTTTTAAAAAAATTGCAAATGGATGTGGAAATATGGACAACTGAACTGAAGACTGAATATTTTTTTTTTAAAAAAAAAAACTCATGTATTTGCCCATTCCTAAGAAGCGGATAGCTTATTCTTGACACTGGAGGCTATAGAGAGAACCAGATTGGGAGCCTCTGGGAACCACATTGAAACTTTAGTTTCCCAGTTGCCAAAAGCTTCGTTAGGTGCTTCATCCCAGCCCCTCTTTGATTGATTGATTGATTGATTGATTGTATTTCTATGCTGCTTTTCATTCAAATGAATCTCGAAAGTGGCTTACAACCAATAAATAACCATAACATAATAAAGCCTAATAGCACATCGCGAATGCAGCATACATCATATAAAATAACGAACAAATTATCAATAAAACAGTTGCAAGCTATAAAAAAAAACTTAACAAAACAGCTACGTTCACTCTAGGAATAAGTAAAGTGTCCTAGTATAAAAGAGCCTTAAATGTGTTTTTACTGAGAAGTTATTGAGGGAAAGGGTGGAGGGTGCCGAGAGAATTTCTCTCTGTGTGTTTGGAAGAGGCTCTGAGAAGTGACCTGACTCCTTGCGAGCATTTCCCTATCAAGCCCCCCCCCCTTTTTTTTTGCTCTGCTTGCTCAGGATAGGAGGCACCGTCTCTGACATCCTGGAAAGCTTCAGTCATTTCAAATTGGGGAATCTAGCAAGCTCCTTTTCCTCTGGTGGACAGGGGAAGCGTGCTTTGATTTTCAAGGAACTGTGCTGTAGTGCAGACCCCTTCCACTGTCGGCTGAAATTGATTGAAATGGATGATCCGTGTCCAGCAGGCATGGGCTGGCCCAGGGGAATCGGAGTGCTTGGCATCCAAATGGCCTATCAGAACCTCTGGGTTTCGGTCTGTTGTCATTAAAGTCACCCTGGCAACACGTTCATTAGAGTGTCTTGTGATGAATGCTGTGTTGTGTACCCTTTTCAGAGTGCAGGGAATGCCCCATGGCAGCGGTTGCAGCCTTGCAGTTCTATGGTTATAACCTACATTCTGCAGAGAGAAATCTGTACAGGTGCTCCCAATGAGTGGCTGTGATCTGCGTGCATAAGCTCATGTGACTTCTCCCGGTATTTTCCAATTGGCATCTCTGCTCTACTGTTGTTGGTAGTGGAAGGGGAATAATGCCATACACCCAGCAATGGGAACCCTCTGTGCAGAAGAAGCGCTGGATTGTTGCCAGGATGCCTGAAGCTTTTATGTAGCCCAGCAACCAGGCTCATGACTTAAGGAGTCCTCTCTTGCTTTCTAGGCTGTTTGTTTCAGGGTTGCGGGATCGTGTTCCCATGTGACAAAGTTCCCCCTCCCTCCCATCCTCCCAGGCTTGTTTGGTGGAACCTTATGTAATGATTAAAAATAGAATTCTGGTGTGTGATCACAGTGTGAAGCCAAATCCATTACAAAGATCCTGCTGGTGAGGGATGTGATACAGTAATTCTGCATGAAGCTATTAGCATGATAAAACCTGGGTATTCGGATGCCAGCTTGTTTCAAAACCTGGATTGTGCTGGAACGTAGTGTGTATCTCCATATAAATTAATTGGGCATGATACAAAAAGGCAAGTTTCTTTTTTAAATTTAGTAGTTTCTACCACTACCTGCAATTTAACAAGATGCAAAAGGGATCTGTCAGATCTGCTGGTCCACTGCAAACAGTCGCCCTTGCAATGAGAGACACTCTGTATAGAATTCGCTTTGATGGATGCCGAAGAAAATCAAGTATTAATTCAGGCACTTCATCTCCGTGCTACAGCAATTGAATGCTATTAGCATAATCTGGTCATTAATGCTTAGCCTATCAAACAAAGTTGCCTCATCTTTCAACATTGAAGCTATAAGATTTTTGTAGTGGAGTAATCCCATGTTTTGATTTGTACAAGCAATTGGTACAGATTGCCGTGTACATTTATGCTCAGGCATCTTGATGATAAGCCCCGGGGGAATTGCTGTGTAGACAGGAATGATCATAAGCCAACGAGGGAAGCGAATGCGAAGTCCAGACCACCAGACAAGAGAAAGAATCCACTGCGCATTGTTGACAGAATGCTAGCATACTTGGATAGGTGTGGGGGCATGGGGGACAATTCGGATTAATTTAGATCAGGGTTGGGTTTGGGTTTCAGCTACCATCATCCCTGACCATTTGAGCTGGACTGTTTAGAAGTGGAATCCAGCAAGCTATGGAAGGCCACAAGTTTCGGCTCCCTGGTTTACATCCAGCCTTTATTCCATCATGGAACCCAAAGCAGCGTGTATGTAGCTCCTGAGCTGGTTCCCATCTAGGCACTGCATATCTTAGAATCATAGAACTACAGGGTTATCTAGTCCAACCCCCTGCAATGCAGCCACCCCTGGGTGGGTTCAAACCAACAACCTTCTGGTTAACATTGCCCTGACCCATTGCGCCACAGGCTCCAGACTGGTAGCCTCATATGCCCTCAGTTGATACCTAGGGACAGCCATGCCTCTGCAAGGGACTATAGCTTGGCAGAAGAATGCAGAAGGACCTAGATTCTGTCCCTGGTGTATCTGGTTAAACATATCTCACCTAGGCTGGTATCGAACCCTTGAAAAGCCACTACTGGCAATATGTAACTGCATGGACCAGTCTGTGTCAATACAAGAAGGCATCTTCATATTACTGATCCATTTCTCTATCAGCCCCTTCCAAAAGAAGCAGGATGTGGCTCCTGATAGGATGGCCAACCATTCCTCTGGGATGTTTTGCCTTCTTTGACCTGTGCCTCTCTTCCATCCCGGCCTGTTTTGCAAGGGCAAGAGGGAGCAGTAAGAAGGCAATTGATGAGAAAAGGGGAGGGAAAAGGTATGCAAAGTGCATATATAAAGAAAAATGCTAAAGTTTTGCACATTTATGAGGAAGGGCAGGGAATGGAACTGGGGGGAAATGAAAACTTGAGAGAAGCCAAAATGGATGAAGCAGCTAAAAAAGCCAATGCAATTCTGGGCTGCATCAATAGGAGTATAGCATCTAGATCAAGGGAGGTAATAGTACCACTGTATTCCGCTCTGGTCAGACCTCACCTGGAATATTGTGTCCAGTTCTGGGCACCACAGTTCAAGAAGGATACTGACAAGCTGGAACGTGTCCAGAAGAGGGCAACCAAAATGGTCAAAGGCCTGGAAACGATGCCTTATGAGGAACGGCTTAGGGAGCTGGGTATGTTTAGCCTGGAGAAGAGAAGGTTAAGGGGTGATATGATAGCCATGTTCAAATATATGAAAGGATGTCATATAGAGGAGGGTGAAAGGTTGTTTTCTGCTGCTCCAGAGAAGCAGACACGGGGCAATGGATTCAAACTACAAGAAAGAAGATTCCACCTAAACATTAGGAAGAACTTCCTGACAGTGAGAGCTGTTCGGCAGTGGAATTTGCTACCAAGGAGTGTGGTGGAGTCTCCTTCTTTGGAGGTCTTTAAGCAGAGGCTTGACAGCCATCTGTCAGGAATGCTTTGATGGTGTTTCCTGCTTGGCAGGGGGTTGGACTGGATGGCCCTTGTGGTCTCTTCCAACTCTATGATTCTATTCTATTCTATGGACAGATCCATCTGTCCCTAGAGACAATGCTGTATCAAGCCCCAAATTCAAGGGCAGTGCAATAGAGGGGGAGTGAAGTGATGTGCTTGCTGCAGCATCATATTAATGGAGTGGGGGGAATCAGTTTGCAAAAGGTCAGAGAAGAGGAGGGGCAAGTAATCTAGATGTGCAATAATAACAGCTTGGGGAGGAATTGTAAATGCAGACGTGTCAAGGAAACCTTGGGTGTTGATTTAATTCTTTTTTTTAAAAAAAAAGGGAAGATACGCGCCATCTATCCCCAACATACGACTGAGTCAAAGATGACTCTCTTAATTTATGGGACTGATTGACAAGAAGGTGACAACAAAAGTGAGAGAAGGAGGCAGGACAGCAAGAGCTCTGTAAATACATGAAGCGTACAAAAGGCATGAGGGGGCTGGAAAGAGGAAATCATTGTAAATGACTCATTCCATTCAAGGCCACCAGGATTGGGGTCCACATCTGGTGTATTCACCAGGCTCTGCTCCTACACAGCCTCCATTCATTCTGGTGGGGCTTGTGTGGGAGAATGGTGTGATGAATAGAGCCTGTGCAGCAGCTCCATTTGGGAATACATGACAAGTCCTTTCTCTCCCCCCCCTCCTTGCCTTGTGACTATCTATCTATCTACACACACACACACACACACACACACACAAATCCCACTGCTTCCATCTTTTGAAATACAGGCCACAAAACTCCAGAAAATTTCTAACAGTGACTCATGAACTGCCCTAGGTGGGATTCTGTGCCTTGAAAAATTGAGCCACCACATTGGCTGCCTCTGTTGCGTGATGCCCGCTAAGGCAAGAATACCCCATGCAGCACTGATACCCCCCTCTCTGTCCCTCCTACAGGATAAAAGGCATGACAAAGAATGAAAAACGGGGCAGAAAATACTTGGCTGGTGTCCTGCAGCATCTGGAGGGGCAGTAATGGCTATAAATTATTTCTCTGAGTCACACAATGTCTTATGAAATGGACACCATTGGTGGGGTTGGGAGAAGCCTTACTGGCAACCTGATGCAAATCCTATTGCCTTGAATGATATGTTCAGCGATATTATCCGCAGGAAGGAATTGGGAATCCCCAGGAGTCCCTGATACAGTCTATGCTGCCGCCTGACTTAGTTGGGAGAGTGGTGTGGAATCAAGATGCATGACGTAAGACGCAAGTTTTTAATGACTGATGTTTTAATGTATTTTAAATCTCTTGTTGGAAGCTGCCCAGAGTGGCTGGGAAATCAAGCCAGATGGGTGGGGTATAACTAATAAATAATAATAATAATAATAATAATAATAATAATAATTATTATTATTATTATTATTATTATTATTATTATTATTATTATTATTATTACCACTGTCCAGAAAGCACAATGCCATCCCTAAGCCTTGACTCTCAGAGGCGATAGTGATTTGGCCATCTTTCAGGTGGAACAATGATGCCTGCCCTTTCCATAATATTTCCTCTACTTTTCCTGTCCATTTCATGGATCTTTTTACAAATACCTGTGCATCACAATCCATTTGATAATTCTTTAATTTCGTCTTTGAATGGGATAATCTCCACCACCCCCTGCTTTTGCTACAAAATTCAGGGACCGGGGTTCATCTGTTGTTGCTGGTTTTGGGAAACAAGATTCATGAAATGCTCGTCGTGGATATGGATCTACCATTACGTAGAAGATTGTTACAATAAATGAAAGGCAGGCAGTGCAAAACAAGTTTCTGTTTAAAAGTAGAAGAGGCACTAGGGGAAAAAATAGAATAAAATAGGAATCTTCCAGCAAATTTGGAGCAGCCTTGGGGCTCTTGTAAATTATTAACCAGCCACTTATATGCTAAAACTAGTAGAGAATTTATAGCACTGTTCTGATCGTGCATATTCTTCCGAATGATGCACTTTTTAGGGATTCTTACTCCAGATATCCAGTGTGCCCATTGATCAGAATGCAATGGGGGCGGGGAGTATTGCTTAAGATTTTGCCATCTTAGTTAAACTCTCGGTTCC
This sequence comes from Lacerta agilis, assembly GCF_009819535.1. NCBI lineage: Eukaryota > Metazoa > Chordata > Lepidosauria > Squamata > Lacertidae > Lacerta > Lacerta agilis. The sequence goes on along the minus strand of NC_046314.1, from coordinate 105,213,586 downwards.
AGCTCTAAGTGACTTTATAAAAAGAAAGGGAAAAATTAGAAGCAAGCCAATGCAATTCACATGGAACATTCTCTTCCCATTAATTTCCTACTAATGAAAATGTAAAACCGGTTTCATCCTTGATTCAGGTGGTTTCCCCAGGTCCTGTTAACATCAGTTTGAGAGTTTGATGCTTGATGCTGTGTGGCATGGTGGTGGAAATCTAATTTTAGGAACCCTAAAAATCTTGAGGGAGTGTAGAGGTTGAACTCTTTGGAAATAGTTCAGTTGCTGGATAATAAGCGGTTTTAGCTGCTGGGCTTGGCATGGTCAACCAGGGAGACATAAAAAGGCAGGTGAACAGGCATAGTGGCAGGTCTCCCGTGGTTAAGAGATCAGAAGTGAGCTGCAAGATTACATGTTCCCTCTCATAACCCTTCTCCTTTCTGAATTCCCCTACCTTACTTTAAAAGATGTACAGGTGCATCAATATCAGCAAGGCTTAGCACTAACCAGGTTTTGTGCTTAACTGGGATCTTAACCAGAGTTTGAAGCTGGCAAAGAGTAATAGTTAAGTGGGCAAAATGGTCCCAGCCGGGCTGCAGTGGAAATAGTCCAGTGGAAAAACAGTATGTGCCCCTTCACCAAATAGCCTCTGGAGTAAATCAAGCCTTCGGCAAGAGTGCCTGATCGCTGGAAGCCCAGTGTGTATGGTTTATCTCCTGTCAAGGGGGAGATCCTGAGAACTGGCCCTCCATACGATGGACTCTTAGGTTGTCCATGTATTCTACTATACAGAGGAGAGTCCTCTATATGAAGGCCTATCCAAAATCGAAGTCTAGTTTAAGGAAATAGAAGGGTAGGGGGCCTTGAAGCTACACGCCAGCAGTTAGAACCCCGACAGCAGACTGGGCAGGTGTACAGAACACCTGGTCAGGGTCTGCCACAATATGGTGAGATGTATTACATTTCTGTTTAATACACACACACACACACGCACACACACACACACACACACACACACACACATTTTCTATGGGCTGGATCCAATTACCTCAATAAACTGGCGTAAGCCAGTGCAAGAACTCCCATTAGCATAACAGGGCAGTTTCCCTTCTCCCCTGTGCACCCCTGCCTCCCCTACATCCTCCCTGGAGGGTTGGGAGAACTCCCATATGAGCATGGAGGGAGGGGAGATTGTTCCATGAGGCAAGCAGAAATGATTGCACAGATAGAACAATCTCCTAAGCATTACGTTGAGTTGTCCACCCTCTGTGTTTAAATTAGTGCATGCAAATGATATGCAAGCAGTGATCTCTCTTGTCTTCTTCATTTTTGGCGATGCATAAGCAAGCATTGGTGTCAGTGTGGTGCACATGCGTTGATGGGAGCACCGGATTGGTTCTGCCAGTGCGTTTGCACCGTGCTGACTTCCCTGTCACCTTGCTTCTCCCCCTCTACCTCCTGGTAAGCAGCAGTGCAACTGACTCAGAAGTTGGGTGAGCAGTGAGTGGTGCCTCTCACATCATCTGCTACTGCATGAAAGGTTTTTTTTTGGGGGGGGTAAATATGGGCTCACATTCCTCCACCCCTCCTATTGCTACACTGTTCCCGAGTTAATGCATGAGCTAGTTCATCCCTTAACCTCTACGAATGGGAAGGCATAGGGTGAGGGAGTCCAAACCCCTTAGCTCACCTCTGTCCTCTTAACCATGATGGATACATATTCTATCAGCACTTGTCCTCAGTCCAGTTAATGTTCCATCGAGTTGGTTCTCTTGTTCACAACAGCAGTGAAACGTTTGGGTGTTTTAGAGGCCTTCTGTGCATTGGGAGGGGTGGTGTAGAGGTTAAGAGTGATAGACTCGTAATCTGGTGAACTGGGTTCGCATCCCCGCTCCTCCACATGCAGCTGCTGGGTGACCTTGGGCTAGTCACACTTCTCTGAAGTCTCTCAGCCCCACTCACCTCACAGAATGTTTGTTGTGGGGGAGGAAGGGAAAGGAGAATGTTAGCCGCTTTGAGACTCCTTTGGGTAGTGAAAAGCGGGATATCAAATCCAAACTCTTCTTTTTCTTCTTCCTAATGAAAAACCCCAGATGACAGTGGCCATCTATTCTACATTTCAAGCACTTAGAAGTTTAGCAACAGTCTGATTGGGATTGCATATAGACTGAGCTCTTGTCACAACCTTCATTATGTTGCTTTCGATGGGATTTAATCATGGCTAAATTTTGCTGGATTTCATCCAGGGTCTTGGCATGCAGTCTCTGTGCAGCCCTGTTCACATGAGTTTAGTGGGGCTTGTTCCCAGGTAAGTGTCCCTAGGACTGCAGCCGTAGTCTTTTGTCTGTTAAAATGCGGATATGACACCTTTACCACTATCTTCTCTAGGTATTTACTCCCTGTTTTCTTTGTTAATGCAATGCTGTAGGATGATTAATTAGCATTATTATTATTATTAGCAACTGAATGTTAGGCTAGGAAGAGGACTCCTTTTCATACTGTTTGCAAGGTTTGATGTATGGTTTTAATTATGCTAAATGCAGCTCGAGGCTATTTCTGATGGACCCGCAATAAGCATCGCTGCAGATATGTACAGAAATTGCAATGTTTGAAATGTTCTCGGAAATTAGGAGCTGCAGCCTCCACGAGCTTGCTCTTGTTCCCATAACCATGTGGGGTTTTGAAATCTGGTTGCATAACGATAGCAGAGAAAATGCAACTTCAGAAGCAGATATTCCTCTGGCGTTACCGGTCAAGTGCAATTTGCAAGGAAGGCACCATTCGGGATGGGAACAGGAGATTAAACATTGGGCCTCTCCCAGTGTGAAATTCCTTGACAGCTTGTCTCTCTTCTCCTTGAGATAAAGAAGATGAAGAGTAACAAAATAAGAAGTAGAATGGGAAGGTGGAAATGTAGTCAGGATCAGCAAGCTTCTCCATCTTACAAATATCTTACAAATATCAACTCAGCTTCTGATCAGACTGGAAGCTCCTTGGCACGTTGGAGAACAAGACCCCTTGCCTCCTCCTCAAAGAAGCCATCAGTGCCATTGGCAATGGAGTGAATGGTATGCTAGTTTGGTGACCCGAATCACTATCCAGAATTTGACATCCCAAGAAGCAGAGATATGCTTCAGTGGCACTGATAATAAATGGCGAGTCATTTCTTCTTTAGAAATAAGATATGACTCACAGGACACAGCACATTTGGAAACCCCACAAAGCAACTATTCCTTTCCTGTTATCTAGCATGGGCAAGAGGATTCCCACATAGTTTCAGCAGAGTAATGCTGGCAGGGATCATCATTCCTTGTATGCATTCAGCAATGATATATAGGACACACATGTAGTTGCCGAAGCTGAGTGACAAACTGTAGCAGAGCACATCGAAAACTCCACTGAGCTGTTTTAAAAATGCTTACTGAGAAACTCCATCCCCTAGAAACTCATGCTCTGTCAAAGGAGCTCTGCTGCAAAATTAATTGCTTGCTCCTCTACAACTACATCCTTCAAGCAGACATTTTTTTTTGGGGGGGGGGGGGGGTGGGTTAAGATCTTCTGAGACTTTATCTTTCTGTGCCAGTTCACAAGTCGCATTCTTAATGGGCAGCCTAGAAGACAGCTCCAGTCTGCTTGCTTGAAATGCTAAAGGAAGGGGCAAACTCCTCTCATTGGCTAACTACACGGGCAGCAAAGGCTGGAAAACATAGAAAGAACACTTCTGGATGGGACCACCTAGTTTCCCGTAGTGGCCAATCAGGAAGCAGGGCAGGAAGGAAATAGCCCCTCCCCTTTTGTGACTGCCCAGCTGTTAATATTCAGTGGCACAGTACCACTAGATCTAAAGGTTCCATTTAGCTATGATGGCACAAACCACAGATCGCCTCCACAACTTTGTCGAGTCCCCTTTTAAAACTCTACATGCCAGTGTCCATTCCATGCCCCGTAGCAGTGAATTCCATCTGTTAGTTATATTTTTTATGTGAATGGCTTTCATTTTGTCTGGCCTGAATTTTTCTGATAATCAAATTCACTGTATGATTGAGAGTTCTAGCGTTGTGGAAGTGAGAAGGAGGTGTGAGGTGCGGAAACTCTGTTCACTGATGGGAGCAGGACTCCTTCAACACCTAGAGGGCCACAGGTTCCCCACCCCTGCTCAACCACATCCCCATGTAGTCATTTCCTCTCTGAACTAAAACGTCGTTGTGCTTTCCTAATACAGATGGTGCTCTAATCCCTTGCTTATCCCAAAGATGGGTTGAAGTGCTCTGCCCTCTGTGACGTTTTTGCACTGTTTGTTCTATCCTTTTCAACCCGGCCCATCAAGGGTTAACGCAGACTCCAGATTGAACTGACTTAACATTCCATGAGGTGCGGGGCAGCTGAATGTTTAAAGGGAATGGGCAGCCATTTTGTCAGTTGAGAGGGTGCTTGGGAGAGGGAGTGTGGGGTGGTTGAAAAGAAGGTCTGTGATAGTAGGTTTGTTGTTGTTGTTGTTGTTGTTCAGTCGTTCAGTCGTGTACAACTCTTCGTGACCCCATGGACCAGAGCACGCCAGGCACGCCTATCCTTCACTGCCTCTTGCAATTTGGCCAAACTCATGTTAGTAGCTTCGAGAACACTGTCCAACCATCTCGTCCTCTGTCGTCCCCTTCTCCTTGTGCCCTCCATCTTTCCCAACATCAGGGTCTTTTCCAGGGAGTCTTCCCTTCTCATGAGGTGGCCAAAGTACTGGAGCCTCAACTTCAGGATCTGTCCTTCTAGTGAGCACTCAGGGCTGATTTCTTTAAGAATGGATAGGTTTGATCTTCTTGCAGTCCATGGGACTCTCAAGAGTCTCCTCCAGTACCATAATTCAAAAGCATCAATTCTTCGGCGATCAGCCTTCTTTATGGTCCAGCTCTCACTTCCGTACATTACTACTGGGAAAAGCATAGCTTTAACTATAGGTTTAGGTTAGGTATTTGTAGAGAGTAGGTTTAGGTTACGTATAGGTATTAGGTATAGGTATAGGTATAGGTAAGGTTATCTATTATATGATTAACAAAAATATTACCACTGAAACTAAGCTTGTACGCAAAAAAAAAAAAACCACCTTAACACAACCATTACGATCTTAAGCAAATAACTTTCCATTGTTAAAGTGCCAGTCAGAAATTTGTCTGTGCTATTTTCCAGCAAAGGTACATGAAACTCATTTGTGTGGACACTCGTTAAAAAGACAAAACTTCCTTCAGGAGTGGAACTGTGAGGGTGTGTCTTCGAGGTGCACTGTGAGGGCGAAATAGGCAGACAGACCCAGGGTGTCACAAAGTTACCTCAGGGAAGAGGCGAGCTTTTACATGAGGGGATTTCTAGTGGCTGAACCCCTCATGCTGTGGGCACAAAGGATAGTCTCATATTTGGCCTGGAGTTTAAAAGGGTACCTGGCCACGTTGGTGCTGGAAAGGGACTCTCTTTTATTTAAAAAGAGAAAGGTTTACAGAAAGGCTAAAGCGATAAGTGGGAGTTTAGTTTTACCTAAGAAAGCCCTGTTAGTTCTTTTAATAAGTGAGAGGACGAAGTTGTAAGACGAAAGGACGGGTCCTTCGTGCAACACTCTCACCCTCTCTAGGTGGTCACTGCATACTCACCCTTGGCAGAAACTGCTCTTTGACGAAGAGAGCTGGAAATCTCCAGATGAGCCCCTTTCATCTTTGTGATTTCTGGGACAAGTTGATCTTCTCCGCTTTCAATTGATAAGATCAGCCGCATCAGCAATGACTCCCCCCGAGAGTGAGACTGCGAGGCAGGGATCCATCGTTTCTTTGTATATCTGTTACCATACACACCATGCCATACAAACACAATATTTTCTAGCTGTGATCGTGCCCAATGATGCCCAGTGACTTCCTGTAGAACAGAGTGTCCCAATTGGCTATAACCATTTCTCTTGGGGTGAGATCTTTCCACAAACCAAGATAAATGTCAGTTCAGGTTAGGCATGGCTCCATAGTTAATAATATACTGACATCAGGTGCTCAGGGAATGTCGGCCGTGCTGAGACTGGTCCCTCTGCACTTGTTGCCGAGCCCGGGTGAAAACACCTTCAAATATATGATACGTAAGCAAAGCCGGAGAGCCTGATCTCAGTCTGGAGTGAAGGGAGTCCTTTCCCTGGGACTTAAGTCACTGAAAATCACAACATCCTTTAGGCAACTGAATTCTGAACCCTTTGAGGAAACATTATGCAAACGAACTTTGCAAGAGCAGGAACTCTGGAGGTTTCTATTTAAATATACCTGCTTCAAAGTAAATACAGCCACAGTTTCCTGAAGGATATTGCCCTTTCCTTTTCCTTCTCTTTTCTGAAGGAGTGTGGAGTAGATTTTCAGTTGTTACTTTGCAACAGTGTGCTCCCCTATGAAGAAAGCTTGCAACAACTGGGCCTTTCTAGAATAATAATAATAATAATAATAATAATAATAATAATAATAATAATAATAATTTTATTATTTATACCCCACTCATCTGGCTGGGTATGTCACTCTGGGCAGCTTACAGCATAACTAAAAACATAATAAAAACATCAAGCATCTAAAACCTCCTGATACAGGGCTTCCTTCAGATGTCTTCTAAAAGTTGTGTAGTTCTTTATCTCTGACATCTGTTGGGAGGGTGTTCCACAGGGTGGGAACCACTACTGAGAGGGCCCTCTGCCTGGTTCCCTGTAGTGAGGGAACCAGCAGAAGACCCTCGGAGGAGGACCTCAGTGTCTGGGCTAAGTGAAGTGGGCAGAGATGCTCCTTCAGGTATACAGGGCCGAGGCCACTTAGGGCTTTAAAGGTCAGCACCAACACCTTGGAATGTGCTCAGAAACATACTGATTAGAGAGAAGGCGAATGCAGGGCATGATAGGGGTGTATAACTTTATGCATGGTGAGGGGAAATGAAGAGTAGTTTTCCTCTCTCATAATATGAGAGCTTGTGAAAGCTGAGTCAGGACAGGCGGACAACTTGCTCCCAGTAGGTGTAGTGATGGCCACCAACTTGGAGGAATTCAAAAGAGGATTCCGTGATTTATGGATGGGATAAGGCTCTCAATGGCTGCAATACTGTAATGGTTATGTCCTGCCCTCTCTGCTAGATACAAGTTGCTGGGAGTTGCAGGTGGGGAGAGCGCTGTTGCACTTAGGTCCCAGTTGAGGTTTTCCAGTAGGCATCTGGTTGGCCAGTGTGAGAAGAGGCTGCTGGACCAGATCAGCCATTGACTTGATCCAGGAGAGTGCTTCTTATGTTCTTATGAGTTGAAATGAGTACAGTGTTTTCATGGCAGGGCTGATGCTTCTCCTCTGGGAATGATAAAGAGTAGCTGCTGGCATTGGTAAATAATGATGATGATGATGATGATGATGATGATGATGATGATGCATGGACTTATTGTCTTAGTGAGATAAGTTGGAAGAGAACATCGCCTGAATTATACATTTACCTTAAAAGAGATTCACATTGCCTGTTTAGAGACTGGTTCCTGCTTACAGGTGTCTGATAACTGGATCTTTCTTGCAAACACAAGCAAGGATTAGTGCTCTGATCTTTCTTGCAGTTACCATGGCTGGTCAGGTTGTTAGCTGCCTTTTCCAGGTCACATCAGAGAGAGGAGCTAATACCAGGGTCACAGATAGTTCATGAGGGTTATATTTTATATTAAATTCATGCCAGCTATTCCAATAATCCAAAAAAGTTGAGACTACCACCCATAATTGCACTGTGCTTCTGAGAACAATTTAAGAGGAATTGCTGTATCTCAGTAGTCGTACCTGGTCCTTGACAGGACAACACAGCAGGGATCTCCTCTCTGTCTCTTGCTTAAAATGTCATTTTTCCACTCTGGGAGAATGTCCGTACCCGTCAGAATTTAGACTAGATGGGTGGCATTTTGACTTAGTTGAGTATCTGATTGCTGTTTTGGAATCAATATTTTTTTTCTGGCAATAAAGATGCTATGTCACTAATTGGTGCAGTTTCTCTTTGTCAAATTGCCGTTAAGTAATGCACTTTGTATCCAGTGCTCAGTGGCGGCTTCAGTTGTACATGATGCATTGGACAAATCTGGCAATTAAATCTAACACATGCGATGAGGAAAGAGAAAAGAGAGACAGGGGAAGGCGGGTGGAATATTCATGCACATATTGACTAAAGTGGGTAAAATGAAATTCCTTCTTATTTTGTGTAACCGCTCGTACTTGATGTGCATACAAAAACCACCATCCTATTGGCACCAGTAAAATGAAAAGCCACTTTGCTTTTCGGGACAAATAGGAAAACAATCCCATCTTTTAAAGAAATTATCTTGCTCAATTGCCTTGCGATGCTGCCATCAACATTTCGATTAAAATAATAATATTTTTTAATGACTCTGCACGGCAGGCAGCAACAATCACTGGGTTACTCAAGAAGCTTCACTCTCATTTTGAGGTTTCTAATTCTGAATGTTCTCCCTCTTTATTTTCCTTTTTTAAAAATAATGAATTTACCAAAGATTAGCGGATAATGGAATGTACTGACACCGCACTTCATTTCTGTGCCCTGAAAATCAAGTGACTTTGCTTCACTAGAAATCTATAGCAGTGGGACATCTATAAATTATGTCTGTGCCTATAATCCATAGGTAGAGACAAATAGAACATTTGTACTGGCTTTTGGGGCGATGGCTGTGGTGGTCCCCGGACCTCCTCTGATTCCTGTCTTGGTTCTTCTCTCTTGACCGGGTATCTTGAACCTGTACCTTTAGATTCAGTGGGAAATCAGCCTTTGCCTTGGGCATATGATTGACACAGCCTCAATATTTCATACATACATAAAACATTGCCTTCTGCTGAGTCAGACCATTGGTCTAGCTCACTCAGTATTTCTACGTTATGGGGTGTTAAGGGACGGGGAAGTATCTCCAGTGTGGGACATGTTGTGCTCCTTCTGGGTAGTTCACCCATCACCAGTCCCCCTGCCCTGCACTCAGCTCTCACCTGTGGCTCCAAGGAGCTGTCAGTATGCAACAGCAGCCATACCCTGGGACTGTTTCTACAGGCCGGCTGAACCAAGTAAGGATAGGCAATGGGTCTCAAACCCTGAGTGAGTTAGGGACTTCCCTTGCATGCGAAGACAGGCTCCGGTGGACTAAGCAGATGAGACCAAGAGTGGGTCCAGCGGTCAAGAATGCAGGTTTCTGCACATGTTGTAGAAGGAAGTGAGGGGGAGATGGGACTCGTCAACCTGGCAAGGTAGCCCATCTAGGAGAAGGAAGACTCTCATCCTAAACCTCGCCTGCCTTGTGGCTATGTACTCATTTGTGAGAAAGGCTTCAGGGACAATCTGTACCTGCTACTTTGTGGGACATCTTTGGGATAAGTAAAGGCTCAGGAGTAAACCCTACACAAATCCAGAGTGGAGTCCCTAACATAGTTGGATGGTATCTTGTATGCCACCTTCTGGCAACTCCTGTAGCCAAGCTGGTGCCAAAGGTATTGCTCTGGTTTCCTTTGGGCCACATCAGTGAGACCAAAAGGGGGGGGGGTCTTGTCATCTGGGCAGCCCAGGACCTCCATACACACTGCCCAGGCTTACTCTAGAGGGTTTCAAGCCAGGTTCTCTCCTGCTTCTACCTAGAGATGCCTAGGGTTAAACCAGGTACCTTCTGCATGCAAAGCAGATACTCTCTGAGAGCCAGCATGGTGTAGTGGTTAAGAGCAGTGGACTTGTAATCTGGTGAACCGGGTTCGTGTCTCCGCTCCTCCACATGCAGCTGCTGGGTGACATTGGGCTAGTCACACTTCTTTGAAGTCTCTCAGCCCCACTCACCTCACAGAGTGTTTGTTGTGGGGGAGGAAGGGAAAGGAGATTGTTAGCCGCTTTGAGACTCCTTAAGGTAGCGATAAAGCGGGATATCAAATCCAAACTCTTTTTCTTCTTCTCTCCCACTGAACTATGGTTCTCCCCAAGTGATAGTATAGAGGAGGCCTGGTGCCACCATGGAGCATCCTCAGGCATCCTCTCGGTAGTTTGCAGGCAGGGCCCACCACCCAAACCACCTCCAGACCCATCTTAATTTTCTTTCCGATTCTCATCCCTAGAAGGCCACCATTTAAATTTCCCAGAATGCCTGGGAGTGTTCCTACTTTGTGGGTTTCTATTGTACATTTGATGGTTGCTGCTTAGAGGAAAGTGTTGTCTTCTTAGGAAGCAGAACTCAGAAGCCAGCTAGCTTCCTCTTGACTGCTTTTACCTGCCATCTATTTATTTCTCTGTGCGATTGGATTAGCACTTGCTTGAATGTAGCCGGAGAGCAAAGGCATAAAGCTCTCTCTGTATGCTTCCTAATGAATAGCCTACTCTGAAATCTCTGAGAGCTTCTCTTTATGAAAGAGCACACTGTAATTTGCCCATATTGCTGCCTCTATTCAATTTCATTGTTACAGTGGTGGGACTGGGCAGCTAAATTTTGATGCCAATGAGGCAATACCTCTCCAATAGTGTTTGGTGGTGGCCTTCTTACATACGTAGAATCATAGAGTTGGAAGGGACCCAAGGGTCATTTAGTCCAACCCCCTGCAATGCTACTTATATATCTAATTTATATATCTAATTATGATATATAAATGTAATAAATGGTAAATGAATAAATAAATTTTGACAGTTTTGTTTTTGACCCCTTTTCTACTGATCCCTAACATGGAATTCACCCTTTTCAGACAGAGCTGACATTTTCACCAAGCCAGCTGTCTCAGCCCCAATATCAGCCACTGCTAGCTAAGACATTTTTAATGTATGTATACATGAAGTAAGAGCATAAACATGTATAACCTACCATACTTTTCCGTGTATAAGACTATGTTTTTTCTTTAAATATCATGTTAAAAAGTGGGGGTCGTCTTATACATGGGTAGTGCATAGGGTGGGTGTTTGATTGGTTGCTTCCGAGGCTGTCAGTTGCTATTGTGCATGTTATTGGCTGCTGTGTCAATGGGTGGTGTTGATTGGCTGATGCTCCGGCAGTTGGGCAGGCAATTGGCAGCTTCTGCCGTCTTATCCATGGGGGCGTCTTATAGATGGAAAAGTACGGTATATACCAGGGGTCAGCAACCTTTTTCACCCAAGGGCCGGTTCACTGTCCCTCAGACCATGTGGTGGGCTGGACTATATTTTGAAAAAAATAATGAACGAATTCCTATGCCCCACAAATAACCCAGAGATGCATTTTAAATAAAAGGACACATTCTACTCATGTAAAAACATGCTGATTCCCAGACCGTCCGTGGGCCGGATTGAGAAGGCGATTGGGCTGCATCCGGCCCACGGGCCTTAGGTTGCCTACCCCTGGTATATACAGTGCCAGTTTACACCTAATTTAAACATATAGCCATATGCTTCCATGAACAAATCTTTTCACTTATGGTGATGTGAACAAGAACACTGGAACTTCCATACTGGTCAGAGTAGCTAAAGCATTGTGAATGTGGCCAGCTAAGTGTTAAAGTGCATATTAGACCCAGTCCATCCACAGATTGTTAAACCTTTATAGTCGTACCTTGGCTTTCGAACAGGTTAGTTCTCGAATGTTTTGGCTCCCGAACGCTGCAGTGTTCCGGTTTGCGAACTATTTTTGGAACCTGAATGAATGTCCGACGGGGCTTCCTGCAGCCTATCAGGAGCTGTGCTTTAGTTTCCAAACATTTTGGAAGTCAAACAAACTTCCGGAATGGATTCCGTTCAACTTTGAAAGGTATGACTGTACTTTGGAAAGCCAGAAAAAAGTCAGGCTTGTAACCTGCAATCAGTGAAAAAGGAAATAGAAAGGGGTGCAGAAATGCTGGTGAATCTGATGGATTTTTGCTCATGTTTTTTTGGGGAGATCACCCCCCCACCCTCTGCTGAGTCTTCAGGATGGGGTGCACTATAAGTGCAAATAAACGCAGGGAGGTTTCAGCACAAGCTGTGTTCATTTGCAGCACACACAGCTTGTAGATACGAAGAAAGAGTGCATCCAATCCTGGGGGGGAAATAGGCTCTGTGTTGTCTTTGTTGCTCCTGTTGAGATTGTGATTTCTAGGAAAGTATTTTGACTGTCTCGTTTATGGATTTAATAAACTGTAAAACATGAATATTGATTTGCACATGTTGGTACAATAGGATTTAAACTTGCATAGCTACATCATTTTTATCGAACCTCATTAGTGTGCTGGCATGTGCTTCAGTCTCACTTGCCTGGCTCCATTTGCTCTCCTAAACCCATCCCTACCATCGCCCAGAAACTAGCATGTATCCAAGCAGTCTTTCGAGATCCTATTTTTAAAAGAAAAGAAAAGAAAAGAAAGCCTGATTCACTTTTGTGTGACCACCCGTGAAACATTTAGCAATGCTTTCACGGTTAACACTTAATACACGTGTCCTCCTTTTATGCATCAGTTTTGAAATACTTTAACAGCTGTGTTCATGATACTCATATCCTCCCTTCTGTTTCCTCCATTGATGGTGCTGGCAATCGAAACCCATGGAGGACGCGGAGGTCTACTTAACTGTTGGTGCAATCAAGGAAGTGGTTTACATTTAATTGTGATTGTCACTGGGTTACAAAGCCCATTCCTCCTTTTACCATCCATGGGCTCTTAATTCCAGGGAGTGGAATGAAGATGGATGAGCCCCATGAGAATGGATGGGCTATTAATTGTGCATTGAAAAGGCTGCTAAACCTGTGTGTCTTGGGGAAGTGTGTGTGTGTGTGTGTGTGTGTGAGAGAGAGAGAGAGAGAGAGAGAGAGAGCGCAAAATGTTTGTGTTAAAATGGGATTTTTAACATGCTTGCTTTTCATTGGATCATGCCATAATAATTATCATTATTGTGCTTGCCCTGTTTCAAAGACATTGGGGGGTGGATTCAGGTTCCTAGGAGTCAAGCAGTAAATCCTTATTTAGTTTTATTTATTCATAAGGAGATTTATGTACCACCAATACTTATAAAGTATCAGGGTGGTGGACAACAATACCTGCAACAAAACATAAAAGGCCACAAGAAACAATATGAAAGAATCATTAAAATGACTGTCTAATCAAGAAAAATTAAACAGCTGCAAAGGCATGTCATCATGAAAAGAGATGCCTGAAAGTCAAGTGAGGTTTTCTGCCAAATCTCTGCTGGAAAAGTATTCCACAGTATGGACCAGTTGGGCATCTGTAACATGAGGAATAAGGAACAATGCTCTTCTGGTAGATCTAAGGTGGGTAATATAAGGGCTTAGGTGGTCCTTAAGGTGCAAATGTTTTCGAGAACTTTGTGGGTCAACTCAAGAGTGTTCAGCCTGATTGTGGTAGCTTATAGGCAGCTGAGTCCTTGTCCAGAGCCTGTAACCATGGAAAGAAATATCCGTCCTCTTAACAACATGATCAAGCTCATCATTATTGTACCACACCTGCCACTTCAGGAAATTGGAGGGGTGATGATGCTGGGTTAAACCATAAAATAGGATTCTGGTCCCACTCCTAAACATCCTTCCCCTCACATTTCGGCCAGTGAGACTGCACTTTGAGCAGTGTGCTTAAGATTCTTTTAGTTTCCCATGGAATAAATGGCGGAACCTTAACAACTTTCATAACTAGAGATGAAATGATCCCAATTTGTCTTCCCACAACCAGATGCAATTTACCATTCCCAGCATACATCTTGTTTTGCTGAGAAGACTGCAGCACTTGAGGGGGACAGCTAGCCATAATTTTTCGTGTCTTCATTGGTTGATGAAATCTGTTCAACGGTGGCACACGCAAACTCAGTGTGGGTGGGGTGTGTATGTGACCCTGGCCATTTCAGAAATAATAATGTTCGAGTAAGGAAGCGGTGGTATTGGAACTGTTGGAGGAACTTGATTGAAAGTGTATGCTTGCTTGGAAGACTTGACTCCCTTTAATATCACCCTTTGACCCTGAATCCGGCAGCTAGCTATTGGGCTGAAATTGTTACAGAAGAGAGAGTATGAAATAAGATGGGCAACTCTTCATCTGTACAGTTCACAGATCATGTGATTGATTATTGGTGAGTCAAGCCTGGGAGAGTTATGACTTTCATCCAGAAAATCATTTTAGGGACCTGTTATTGAGGCTATACTTAGCAAGAGCAGTCAGGGAATGCTCAAGTAGAAGTAGAAAAGGACACCGGTTCGTCAATATTGGTTTTGGACAGAGTGGGGGAAAAGGAGAGTCCAACATCTCCCTGTCAAGCTGATGGTTACATCAGCATTGAGGTGGAGAAGTCAAGAGGTGAATCTTGAAGATGTAACAGCTAGGACTAAATCAACACTACTGAACTTGTTCCATGTTTGTGGTGTGTGGGTGTGGGTGTGGGTGTTTGTGTAGAAGTCACTTTCCCCCTACTCTTGCTTATTTTGTTTAAACAAAATAAAAAAATAAAAAATAAAAATTCCTTCCGGTAGCACCTTAGAGACCAACTAAGTTTGTTCTTGGTATGAGCTTTCGTGTGCATGCACACTTAGCTGGTCTCTAAGGTGCTACCAGAAGGATTTTTATTATTATTATTATTTTGTTTTGACTATGGCAGACCAACATGGCTACCTACCTGTAACTGGAACTTATTTTGTTTGTTTATCAACAAATTTATATGCCGGCTGTTTGAAGACGTACTATCTTCCCATGGGGACTTCCAACAAATAAAGTCCATTTAAAACCATATAAAAGATTAAGCATCACACCGATGATAATAATGATAGCAGCAGCAAAACATTACACTACTTCTAATCTAATTTCATCGGTCTGCCAGCACAGTGATGGCTTTTTTTATTCTTGACTGCTTATAGCGAAGAATGCTTATAGTACGAGAGGAAAGGGTCTGTAAGCAAGTTGTAAGAACCTGTTGAGTTCTTATCATGGGGGCTCCAGTGAGCTCATACAGTCCTCCCCTCTCCCAATTTAAGTCCTCAAAATTACCCTGTGAAGTAGTTCCAGTTACAGGTGGGTAGCCGTGTTGGTCTGCCATAGTCAAAACAAAATCGAAAATTCTTTCTAGTAGCACCTTAGAGACCAACTGAGTTTGTTCCTGGTATGAGCTTTCGTGTGCATGCACACTTCTTCAGATACCTGAAGTGTGCATGCACACTTCTTCAGGTATCTGAAGAAGTGTGCATGCACACGAAAGCTCATCCTGTGAAGTAGGTTAGGCTGAGAGACAGTGACCAGCCCAATATCACCCAGTGAGCTTCATAGCTGAGTGGGGATTTGAACCCTAGTATCCCAGGTCCTAGCCCAGCACTCTAACCATTACACCACCACTGGCTCATTGTTGTGCTTCTGGGTACCATTTGCCTTCCTCTTCTTTGTCTACATGTTCTCTTTGGCCTCATTTGCCCACAGCAGTCTTCCCCAACCTAGTGCCCTCCAGATGTTTCAGACTTCCAGCCCCATCAGCCCCAGCCAGAACAATTGTGGTCCAGAACATTTGAAGAGCACTCAGCCTGGCATCATTTCACAGCATCATTTTATTTTTCATCGGCTGCAGGGATTACATGATTGCCACCCATGATGTCACAATGCTGAATCTGACACAATGATGTCATGGATATTTGTAAACAAAATTGCATGGCTTGTGTCAGCAAACGTGGCGGATGAAGGCAAAGAAGGAAGGTTAAATAAGCACAGGGAAAGGAACAGCAAACAGGAGGGCAAAAAGATGTCAGTTGGCAACAAAACATTGTCTACATTTGAAGAGTACCTTGAAAATAGAGAAAATTTAATGCTGTCTGGGGGTTTTTTAAATGAATACTTGAATTAGGAAAAAAAGAAAATAAATCTTGATTGATTGTAACTGATCTAGTGAGCAGTTGTAGTTTCCTTCGCTTATTAATGATGAGTCACAAAAGGCAGTGGACACTCCAGAAAAATCCTAGAATACTGGTTAAATCAAAACCACCCAGGATTATAATTTGTACAAGGACAATAAGTGGCAGATCCATTGGGACAACCCAGCTGTGGGACCCTTCAACCCACAGAAAACCAGATTGATTGTAGATGAGGAGAGTGTAGTTTCTGTTTAATGCAAACCTAACTGGGCTGTTCAGTCTCATCTTGGTAAGATATGCATTCCCATACTCAAATGTGACTGGCTGACAGTTACTGGTCTGTCTTCTCTTTTACATATTCAGAACACATAGTTCCTCACCTGCAACACTATCTTATGGGTGGAAATCTCCAGATTAGGGCCTCTAGGTCTTATAACATTCTGTCAGGGCTGGACCAGGGGACGCGGGTGGCGCTGTGGGTTAATCCATTGAGCCTAGGGCTTGCCGATCAGAAGGTCGGCGGTTCAAATCCCTGTGACGGGGTGAGCTCCCGTTGCTCAGTTCCAGCTCCTGCCCACCTAGCAGTTCGAAAGCATGTCAAAGTGCAAGTAGATAAATAGGAACCACTCCGGTGGGAAGGTAAACGGTTTTTCCATGTGCTGCTCTGGTTCGCCAGAAGCGGCTTAGTCATGCTGGCCACATGACCCGGAAGCTGTACGCTGGTTTCCTCGGCCAGTAAAGTGAGTTGAGCACTGCAACCCCAGAGTTGTCCGCAACTGGACCTAACGGTCAGGGGTCCCTTTACAAAAAAAAGGAAGGTGACGTGGCCACCTCGAGTGGCAGGAACCACCGGGGCAGCAGATCCCTATGGAGATCTCTACTGCCTACACTTTGTTCCTGATGTAGATCTTCACTCACCCCTTCTTCCCTGATGGGGAGGAGGGCACCATTTTGTGGTTTGCCCCAGGTGCCAAAATGTATTAGGCCAGCCCTGCCCTCTGTCATGAAAATCTGTGAGTTCGGTTCCTACACAGACTATTGCCATTAAGCATATTACCACAGATGCACATCATTTGGGTCGTCTTATTTGCTTTTACAGTTCAATGGCCCAGCCAATATTTTTACAACAGACACTTGTGTGGTTATAACAATTATCCAGATGATCAGATGAAGCATTTCAGAGGAGAGGCTCTGGTCTCTGTGGTCAGAGAATGTCCAAAGGCTTAGATTGCGGCCTGCCAAATGATAGCAGGTCTTCTGCAGGCCTTGCTGAATATCCATGTAAATTCTTCTTCATTCTGGGATAATCAAGTTCTTAGATTATAACGGCTCCTTGGGAACCATTACGGCCCATGACCCATCAAGTAATGGGGATGTTTGGCAGTCAACTGAGTCTTCATTCCCTCTAACATTCCCTACAGGAAAGGAGTCAGCCAATGCATCATGTGGATTTATAATGTGGGGAGGGGGTTCAGAAAATACTCTGCTCGTTCCCATCTATTAGGAAGGGAAATCAATTGTCAGCTCCGTTTGCTTGCCTGCATTTTGCATTCCAGCTAATAAGTCACAGCTAAATCCCATTCCAAGCAACTTGAGCTTGATCAGATTGAAGACCAATTTCTGGCCTTGTAGAGAGAGCATCCATCAGTACACCCAGTGGAAGGTTTTTCAGCATGTTCAGATTGGCAAAACTGCTATAACCTCTGAAGTCCAGCTGTCATTGCTAAAATAATTTTACTGCATTTTTCATGTGGCATAAGTAATTAGTTCAATGAGCCAAAGTCACCTTGCGGACTAATCAGAGTATTGATTATGAAGGGTATGTTTTAAATATCTGTGGTGCAAGGTGGGGGGTGGGAATGGTTTAACCTTTAGGAGGATATAGCTGTAATACGAGCCTGACAATGACTTTACTTCCATTACATTGGAGATATCAACATATTCCTAGTTTTAGGGGTATTGTGTGTTCTTTTTTCTTTATACAGACCTTAAAATATCTCAAGGAACTGATCAATGTGTATTACATTCTGAGCACGAAGATAGAATTTCCTGTGTGATCTCTCCATGTGTATTGATAGATGATCCTTTTTTTTTCTTAAAAAAAGCAAATATTATAAACAGAAAAGCCTGAAACTGCAACTTTGTGATACTTGCACCAAGTTCAGTTTATATGAAAGTCAATGTAGTTTCTTCCCTTTCCCATAAATCTTGGATTGTGGGTTTATTAAACATTCTTTTTAAAAGGGGAATGGCATTTGGCAATGGCGCATGAGGAATTAATGCCACAGGCCTTGGGGCACACTGAAGGAATGGCTTGCTTTGCTCTGAGTTTGGGTTACCATAGTTAAGTCATGTGCAAAAATGGTGGCTAGTTCCTGGCACTTGGCTGCCGAATGCTCCCGGTGTTTGACAATTGTGCTGCATGAGCAGTGTTTATCCACCACACATTGTTGTTGTTCAGTCGTTCAGTCGTGTCCGACTCTTCGTGACCCCATGGACGGGCCTTAATTTGCCTACCCATGCACTACAGGAACCGCTGCCAGTAAAATACTGGCTATGGAATTGTTTCCCACAAGAGGCGATGATGGCCACCAACATGGATGGCTTAAAAGAGAGTCAAATTCATGGAGGAAAGGGCTGTCAATGACTATTAGCAATGCTGCTGTGGGGCATTTTACTCCCTCAAGATGCATTGAAATTTGGTTTGGAGTTAGGAGTGGGCCAATGTATTTTGTCACCTGAAGAAAACCACAAAACAGTGCCTCCCCACCCACCACCAGGGTAGAAGGGGTGAGTGAAGATCTACATCAGGAAGAAAGGGGGCAATAAAGATCTACATACATTGGGGACAACATTGGAAGGAAACCAGCACCATTTCCTGTTTGCTAAGAGGCCACTGTGGAAGTGGCATTGGGGGACCTGCTAAGGAGGAGGCAGATCTGTCCTCCAAGGAGAGTGCCGTTGCTGATGTATGCCTTGGAGGCAGAATCTGCTGCCCCTGTTGACTCTGCCGCTCAAGGGAATCACCTCACATTGCCTTATGGGTGGGCTGGCCCTGTTTGGAGTAGCAAAATTTCCTCCAAACACCATCTATGTCAGTGTGGTGTAGTGGTTAAGAGTGGTAGACTCGTAATCTGGGGAACCGGGTTCGTGTCTCCTCTCCGCTCCTCCACATGCGGCTGCTTGGGCTAGTCACACTTCTCTGAAGTCTCTTAGCCCCACTTACCTCACAGAGTGTTTGTTGTGGGGGAGGAAGGGAAAGGAGAATGTGAGCTGCTTTGAGACTCCTTCGGGTAGTGAAAAGCGGGATATCAAATCCAAACTCTTCTTCTGTTGGACAAGGTCAAAGCTGTGAACATGTGGAAGAAACACATTTTTAGGACCAAGTTATGTGGTGCGTATGACTAAGTTAGGATGGCCCAGCATAATTTATTAAGGCCATCCATTTGGCAACTTATCCAGTCTCTTTTTAAGTAGATCTTATCAGCTGTATCTTGGACATTTTCTCCAGTCACTAATGTGCTCCTACACTTAGAAATTTTAAAATAAATAATACTCAGCATAAAATGGGACTGGGAGCTGAGAGGGGAGAGTTATTGACCAAAGAGGCCCCAAGAATTATTTATCCTCCGTGGTTCTAGCAAGCATGGAACATCAACACTCTGGCTGTCGCTGTGGTAATATGAGTTTATCAAAAGGGATCTTTACAAAGCAACTTTGGTTGAGTGAATTATTAATGGTGGAAATATAACCTTTAACTCATTGAGTCTATTGTGCTGCTTTGTGCTACTCGGCCTTGCGTAAATATAATGTAACACAATAAATCAGTCAGTAGATGCAACATTAAAGATAAGAGGCATTGTTTGAATTATGGATTGCCTGCATGAGGATCACTTAAACGTTCTATTTTGGAAGGATTCCTCGACTCGAGAATGTGACAGTGATGCATAGCTGTGCCCAAGTTTAGCTTCATAGTGGAAGTGAGTGGTAGAAGGGGCAGGTGGTTTCTCTTCAAAGGCAGAGCAGATTCTGCATCTCTACCCTCTTAAAATTCTGTTCGAAACTGTTGGCATTCCTCTGTCTCAGGAGACGATGGAGGAGCGTGCCTTCGGGAGTAAATTCAAACCATTTGAGAGTTACAGAACGGAGTGTAACGGAAAAATCCCAGGTGTGGAACTGCCCAGCCACCTGGCCCTTAGGGATAAGCCCACTGGTTTCTGCGGAGTTAAATAAAAGAAGTCCAGCCACTGGAGCAAGGACAAGACAGGGTTTATTGCGCAATAGGTTACAGTCAAACTGCACACCGAGAGCAGCGTTACAAGAACTTTTAAAAACTCCTATCCCAGAATACAGTTTGGAAACGTCATTACTACATCATCACTACATCACGAAAGGGAAGGGTTATACATGATTGGCATATAGGAAAAACAGGAAAAAACAAGATTAGCATATGGGGGAAACAGAGCAATATCAGGGAGATAGCCCTGGGCCAATGTGAATGGGTGTTAAGTATTGGCAAGGATACCTTGAGCACTTATCTGGGAGAGAACAATGGGATTCCAGCTGAGGGATATTAGCCCAGTGGCTTCCTGAAGCACCCAGAGATTACCTGCTGAGGCATCTCCCTGTGTACGTGGTCTCTCGCCTACTGGATCATGGCAGAGAGATGGGTCCCCTTAAGGGCATCACTCCATACCCCAAATGAGTTTACTCAGGAGGAGACTTTGCTTAGGTGACCCCCCCCCATAATTTCCGTAACAGGAGACACATGTTTTGTTGCAGCTGGGGCAGGTGAAGGTGTCCAGTTGTGCTGCTGCAGATGCACCATGGAATTTCTTCTTTCTGCATTCCTCCCAGCTGTCATTTCCTCTCTGGTCCCAGCTGTGATTGTGAACCTAAACAAACTTCTTAGGGAATAAGTTCCATGATATTATTATTTTATTTTATTTTTAAAAAACACCCATATTTTCAAGCATTCATTGGATAGTGCTATAACACCTCAAAGTGTTACAAGCACAAATTATCTCAGTTATCTTTACAACAACCCATTAGGATAGACCAGGGATAGGGAACTTGGGTATGGTGCTCAGATGGGGGGGGGGACCTTGACTTCTAATAGCTAGATAGAAGACTGGATTTCAGCAGGCATTGCTTCCTCCTAAAATTCCACCTTCTACACTACTGTTCAAAGTGCAAGAGCCCACTCCTGTTTTTCAGCTTCCTTTGAACCTCCTAAGGTTGCTGAACTACAAATCCCATCATCCCTGACCATTGGCCGAGCTGTCTGAGGCTGCTGGGAGTTGGAGTGGAAAAATATCTGAGTGGGGGACCAGTGCCGGATTAAATCCTGTGGAGGCCCCCAGGCAGTCAAAACCTCCCCCCCCCGCAAATTATCTCCTAATACGTTTTTGATTTAACCAACCAATACTGCACAATAATATTTTGTCGCGGGGCCCCTAGAAGGTATGTGGCTCCTAGGCTGGTGCCTACTCTGCCTATTTGGTAATCCAGCACTGTGGGAGACCTGCAGATCCCTCACCCCTCATATCTCTAACAGTCTCATAAGATCTGCCTGGTACAGTGGACCCTTTGGATACGAACTTAATTCGTTCCAGGGGTTCGTATGTACCCTGAAAATTCCACAGCATGAGGCGCCACTTCTGTGCACGCACGCGGTGCAATAGAGCGCTCTTGTGCATGCGTGCGCAATGAAACCCGGAAGTATACACTTCTGGTTTTGCCGCGTTCGCAGCCCGGAAGTTACATTGTTCAGTCATTCAGTTGTGTCCGACTCTTCGTGACCCCATGGACCAGAGCACGCCAGGCACGCCTATCTTTCACTGCCTCCCACAGTTTGGCCAAACTCATGCTAGTTGCCTCAAGAACACTGTCCAACCATCTCATCCTCTGTCGTCCCCTTCTCCTTGTGCCCTCCATCTTTCCCAACACCAGGGTCTTTTCCAGGGAGTCTTCTCTTCTCATGAGGTGGCCAAAGTACTGGAGCCTCAACTTCAGGATCTGTCCTTCCAGTGAGCACTCAGGGCTGATTTCTTTCAGAATGGATAGGTTTGATCTTTTTGCAGTCCATAGGACTCTCAAGAGTCTCCTCCAGCACCATAATTCAAAAGCATCAATTCTAACGTAAGATCCACTGTACTTGAGAGCCCAACCCCATTAAAAACGTCTAGGCTTAGAATTGGGATGACCATACATTGCTTCCCCAAAATTCCTGCCAGTTCTTGTTTTCCTTTAACTCTCAGCTACTCCAGGCACTCTTATGTTTTGAAACTCGGTTTATGATTGTGCAGGGCTCAAGACCGCCATTTTATGTCTCTGCACTGTGGCGTTTGCTCCCACACTCCACCTGAAGGACTTTCTTTCTTTCTTTTTTACAACACCATTTAAGTCTAAACTGAAACACTGCGTTTGAAGTGTTGCTTCCCGTAAAGTGATGGAACGGATTCTCAAGGCTCCGTTTTAATCATGATTCCCTCCCCCCCCCCGTTCACCTTAATGCGCTGTGTCGCATGATGGGTTTATGGGCGGCACTATATAAACGAAAGCTGCACATTAAAAATGCTACATGTCCAAATCGCTTCTGAAAAATGTTAGCATATCAGCTGCTCTCTCAGCAGAATCTTTCTGAATGCTTTGCTGGGCCCGGGGATTATCGAACTTGAGCTCCCATAGATCATTTTGATGGATAATAAAGTGCACAATAGTCACTATTCTATAGTTTTTCTACATGAGGAGAATGGTTCTTGCAGCTGTTATTTACTCCAACGGGCTTAAGAAGATACTTTCTACTAAGCCAGACACTTTGTCTTTCAAGTTCTGAACCATCTAATTCCATTTCCAGGAATGGGGAACTTCTGGATAGGGATGGCAGAGAGATTCAGTTCTTTTCCCTTTAAAGGATAACGTACCTATTTCTCACTTTCAAAAAGCAATACATGAAGCGAAACTGAGCTATCCTTTGAAACTTGAAGTTTTCCAAATTTTGTGATGCAGTTCACCATCTAAGTCGTGCATACACAAAAAATGCATATACCGAGGTAAAGTGTGTGTGTGTGTGTGTGTGAACATCCATTTTTAGTGGAAACAACATTCTGAAAATGCATTCATATTGGGGTAAACTGCTTTGCAAAAATGTGTACAAAAAAGTTTATTTTTTGGTGTTTAAGAGAAATGTGCACTAACGCAGACAGGTGTGGAAATGGTGAGAAACTGTACCAATGCTGCAGTTTCTCCTCTTTGCTAGAAAGGATGTGATACTTGTGGATCTGATAGTCATCTCTGGTAGAAGTGTGAGAAGGTGAACAGTTTCTGGTCTAGTGTATTCACCACAACCAGGCAGATCATAAAGCAAATTGATTCACCCTGATCTGACCCCAGATCTCCTGTCCATATTCAAGGAGGAGGCTAATATCTATCAATACTGTCCCAAAGCCTGGTTACTAAATCTATGGTTATGTCCACTTCTCGAGACCACTCAAAGTGGGAAAGGGACCGATCCCCTTTCATTTCAAAATTGGTATAACTTTTCCCGGTGCCAATTGCCATAAACTAACTGATGTGGCCGTGTAGAAAAGCAAGCGAGGGTATCCTCTCATGAAGTTTTGTTAATATCTGGTATCGGTTCATCTGTTATTCTACTGAAGGTGACCAAGACTGCCAACCCATGCTATCCTTCTTCATCGTTTTGGAGAGACATCTTTCCTTACGAGTCTTTGATATTTCTGCCTTTGCTGTGAATGTGTAGACTGAGACATCTGTATCCTCCTCCTGGATCCACCCTGCTCCTCCTACATCTTGGAAGTGTTGAGCTCCAGTTATGTTTATGTTGTTAAAAATTAATAAAAAGATTTTGTGTTTTTTTTTTAAAAAAAAACTTTAGAAAAATGAGAAAGGGACTGGAACTGAAATTGTGGTGCTCAACATGATGTCAGGATCCACATCCACCACACCTGACCACTGGCCATGCTGGGGCTGATGGGAGTTAGATTTGGTTGTGTAATAGCTGGGAGAAGAGAGTAAATCTAGTCTGAGGGAAAGAAGCTCATGTAAAACCTTCTCTGGGCCATGGCCCACTCCGGACCTTAAAGCTGCAGGGCAAAGGAGCCAAGGCCCCTTCCCCCCACAAAATATTTGAGGGGGCTGGGCCCCCAATATTTTATTCAAGTTGGCACCCCTGTTTCCTCCCGCACCTTACACTGTGAGCCACCAGCATGCTCAGCCTTTGCATATACATCGTCAAACGCCTTTTCAAAAATAATCATAACAGCTATTCTTAGACAACTTCCTATTTAACACCTTTAGTTTCTAGTTACATTTTTGCAATATTTACTTCTTTTTGTCTGCCGTATCCCCTGTCGAGCTTTGTGTTTGTACAGGCAAACTTCCCACTTGTACTCCTTTCCGCTGTCAGGTTCTTAGTAATTAACTTTGCATCGCAATGTTCAATATTTGTGCCTTGAGGTCCGTACATCTCCTGTTTTCAGGCTGAGTGCATGTGTTTGCGTGTGGTGGTGGGGGGCAGGGAATCCTCTTGTATTCTGCTCGCAACCCACCCATTGATACAAGACAATAAACTTTTATTTCCCCCCTTTCTCCCAGAGGCTGTTGTCATGATTTCTCCTTCCTTTTTATAGCAAAGACAGACAACAACAGTGACTCAGAAAACACTGCGCTCTGGCATGTAGGCATAAGGTGCTCTTGTAGGTAATCATTAATCATTCCTGTTGGCTTTGTCCTGGGTCTCGTCAGCTAAGGCAGTTTGGTGATGGATAGAGTCAGTTTTCGGAATGAGGGAAGCAGCAGTGCCGCTGCTCCTTTCATGTTCCTTGCAGCTAAAACAAAGAATAACCATCAGGTCCAAGTGAGTTGGCGGAAGCAGCAGCAGCAGTGACAAAATAGCAGCAGTGGTGGTGGTCAGCTTCAACATGCTTCACGAGGCCATTTCTTTAACTGGTTGATTTTAATTGAAGTTGACCTTTCGGGGGGGGGGGGGATACTGGTATGTTTACCTGGCTTTCTCCAGAAACTGTCCTGATTGTGTCTCCTCCATGACTTGGTTGGTTTGCTTTCACCTATTTTATCAAGATTTGATTATCCACGTTGGAGCATTCAGAAGACCAATTTGGTGTTCCAAAATCCCTCCCCCCTCCAAAAACATTTCCCCCATATCTGATCCATGTTGCCTTAAATATTATATATTCTTGTTTGTGTTACATATTTGTATATGCCGCCTTCATATATGCAAGCTCTTAGAAGTCTCAATAATATCCAAAGAGTGTAAGAGCAGGTCAGCAACTGAGCGCAGCAGTTAGGGAGTTTGTGGGATTAAATAGCTTTTGCAAAGCTTATGGTGGCCTTTAAAAGGAATTAGGCAAATTCACAGAAAATGGATGCAGCGAAGCATAGCTGCTAACTGAAACTGAGTCTCAGAGAGAGAATTTCATTTGGCCTTCCAGATGTTGTTGGACTCTAGTGCCCATCAGGAAGTGAAAGTATGACCAATGGGCAACAACCATGGGAGTTAGAGTCCAACAGCATCTGCAGGGCCACAGCCCACCCCCACTCCATCCCTGGGATGTGCATGGCACAGCACTGCTTTGAGCAAATTAAACCACTTTCTTGCAATTCCACAAGACTGTCTCTTGAAACACACAATGGCCAGTTGTTAGAGGCAGATAATTAGTCTGTAATTATCTCAATTTTCACTTTTTTCTTTAAATGAATGACTTCCCCACCTACGTTCCCTAAAACATTGTACAATTAGCATGTTCTGCTCTTTCCTGCCTCCTCCTCCTCCTCCCGGTCAGGATGAGGGAAAACAACCCTTTTGTTCAGGAGATGATCTTAATCTCAACCTTCAAGAAACATGAGAATAGTTGACTACTAGACGCTGGCATCTGACAAGAAGGAAGGGCCACTTGACGCCAGGCACAAATGCGGAAGCATCTGCTGAGCCAATGTTCATGACCAGAATGCACAGCTGGTGGCAGCAGGGCTTTTGCATGCCAGTTGATGGAAACTGAAGGTGAGGAGAGGGCTCTTGTGCTCAGGTCCTGATTGCAGGTCTCCCACAGGCCTATGGCTGGCCACTGTGAGAACGGGCTGCTGGACTAGATGGGCCATTGGCCCAACCCAGCAGACTCTTCTGATGTTCTTAATGCTGAACCAGCAATGACCATAGTAAGGTGGGGCAATCCTCCTGTTCACGAGGACCTGTAGAACTTCGGTTGCTCTTTCTGTATACTCTTCCCAATGGTTCCTTTAGGACAGAGGTGGGAAACTTGAGGCCCTTCAGATGTTGCTAGATTTACCCACCAGCCCCAGCCATGGGTCAAGGATGATGGGAGTTGTAGTCCCGGAACACCTGGAAGATCACACACAGGTTCCCTAATTCTGCTTTAGGACAGGCATCTTCAACCTTTTCAGACCCAGGACTTTTAAGACAAACATGCATTGGGGGACCCATTTCTTATTCTTTTTTGTCATATAGTTGCATAGAGGTAGTGACCTACCTTGGATCAGGATACGACCCACCCATTAACGCCCAGCGCTTTAGGGCATTTTCAAGGAGGAGGCTTGTCACCCAAATCACAACCATTCCTGGTTAGAATGAGAGTAGAATTGTATCTTTGCTGAACAGTCTAACTCCACCCCATGTTTGGGTGGTTCCGTAAACTTCTGCCGGTTGGAGGGCAACTCTGCTTCCTAGCACTCCCTTCTACCTTGTCCAGATGGTTTCTTTCCACCTGCTTGCAGCCTCCTGCATTGCACTCCCAATTTCGATTCCCTGGCACTGCTGCCTGTTGTGCAGCCCACCTGCTGCAGCTGCTTGTTACAATTCTCCTGTCTGCCTTGGCAGCTGATTAGAATTCTCAGCTTCACAAAACAAGCTCTCTCTCCCCCCCCCCCCACAGGCTACCCCTTTAAATGCATTCATCTTGGATGGAGAGAAGGACTGAGTTTTCCCCCAAGACACAGAGTCCCAAAACACAACTGCTGGATTAGATTCTTTTTCCGCATGCCGTGTACGAACCATTGAAATGGCAGGTGAGCAGCTTCTACAGAAGAGAAAGATGAATGCAGCTTAAATCAGATAAAGGAAGGTGAACACAGATCTGTGGCATTATTATTGTCATTTGACCCTGCGCCTGTAGTTAAGGGCAACACATCTGTTTCGTATAATCATAGAATTATAGAGTTGGAAGGGACCCTGAGGTTCATCCAGTCCAACCCCCTGCAATGCAGGAATCTCAACTAAATCATACATGACAGATGGCCACCCAACCTCTGCTTAAAAACCTCCAAGGAAAGAGACCGCACAAGGAAAGAGTCCGTTCCACTGTCAAACAGCTCTTACTGCAAGAAAGGTCTTGCTGATGTCTAATCGGAATCTGGACCCTTCGGACACACCCTCCCTCTCAGTCTCCGAGTTCTCACTCAGGTCTCATAATGAGAAGAGTTCCTGGCAACAGTGGACATCAGCCTAGTGTCTCACTCTAGACTTGCTTTTTATGGGATAGGCCCAAGGTGGATGGTACTTCCTCAGGCTGCCCACAGCTGTGTTCCATTCAACTGCACTCTCCACACTCCGTTCCAGGTACAGCAGCTTTGTTGAGTTTCCCAGGGAATCCAAAGAATGGGGAAATGCCCCCCCACACACACACATCCACACATAGCTCTTTCTCTCCCCCCCTCCTCTCCTCCTCCTCCTCCAGCTGAACATTGACACTGTATTATTTCCATTTTCTGCTTCAAATTCCACCTCCTCCATAATACTCCTTGTAGCTTGGGAGAAGCCAAACTCCCTCGAGTAGAGCCCAGATGCTTCATTTTCAGAAATGGTATAGATGCACCTGTTCGGTATTGTTCCCATTGATGGGTAACCAGCACAGAACATCAATTGTGAATGCAAATTCACATTTCAGCCAAGTGCTCAACCAAGTACCGGTTGTTACAATTGTTCGAAACCATCCACAAACAAAATTGGCTTTAGCTCATGCTCTGGTATATATCTGCTTATAGCCTCCTCTTTCTCTAAGGCAGCGGGGTTGGGGTGGGTGGTGGGTGGGAGAGAACCATCTTTCAGCCTAAGGGCCCCGATCCCTTTGGAGGAAACCTCTGGGGGCCACAAATCAGTTTGAAATCCATTTCATGATATCGGTTTCCTATTTTTTTGACCTGGCAATGCATCATGAATCACGATGTGTGTTAGGGTTAGGCAGTATATCATCCAAACTTGGTTTGAAGTCCCTATTGTGATATCGGTTTCATAATTTTTGGCAAGGTAATATATTGAGAATCATGATGTGTGTATGTGTGTGTGTATGCAGAGCAAGAGCAGGCCCAGGCAAAAATCACAATGTGGGGCAAACTGTGAAGCCACCCAATGCCTCTACATAGTTCCATCCTTATTTCAGACATCGTGATATATCACGATGTTTAGCTAGTGATATATTGCAATGTTGAAAACCAGATATTCCCCAGCCCTAGCAGGCATGTGTGTGTGCAGGCACACACAGTGTGCACAATATTACTTTTTTTTTTTGAACCCGAAGCTGCTATAATAAAGGGAGTCACATGCTCCCTGATGAACAGTCTCATGGCAGCATTCAGAAGCAGCTGAAGTTTCTGAAGACCCTTTAGAAACAGCCTCACACAGAACACATTACAGTAGCCGAAAAGAGATGTAACCATGTGCCGCTGTCTCCAGATCTAGCATCCCCACATTGGCTCAGGAATGTAACGAATCCCTTCTCAATGCTAAGCCTCCCTGGGTCAGCCACTGTGTGTCACACGTGGAGGGCGAACCCAGTAATGTCACCACATAATAACCACCCCTTTTAAAATGAGGAACTACTGTAATGAACATTCACGAATAGTATAACTGGAAGTCTAGAGCATGCTAAATAACAGGTATCATGACCTTTTTATAGATGATGGCTTTAATCAGGCAGAATTCTTTTGTGCAGGTGGATTTTTACACCACATTAAGGTTTCAGCTCGTTCCAAAGGAAAATCTGTGAACGTCATTTCACTCTCTAGCTTTTCAAAGGCTGGGATATGGAATGAGTGCCCACCACAATCTCCTTAATCCTACCCTATGTAACCTTGCCCTGATGTAGAGTTATCCGAATGACTGTGTGTATCGCCGTGAAAAGTTGACATGCACGGACAACCCGTTTGGCAAATAAATGGAAGAATAAAACAGGAAGTGTTGCATCTGTGCTCTAGCCAAGTTAAGAATACAAGTGTGCATGAGCTTGGTTGGCTGTCTCAAAGGGGAGATAATAAGATGGGAAAATGCACAACAGGGATGGGGAACCTGTTGTACATTGTGTCGAAAATCATGAAATTAAAAGACGCCTGCTTCTTGGGAGAAAAGCAATGACAAACCTAGACAGCATCTTAAAAAGCAGAGACATCACCTTGCTGACAAAGGTTTGTATAGTTAAAGCTATGGTTTTCCCAGTAGTGATGTATGGAAGTGAGAGCTGGACCATAAAGAAGGCTGATCGCCGGAGAATTGATGCTTTTGAAATATGGTGCTGGAGGAGACTCTTGAGAGTCCCATGGACTGCAAGAAGATCAAACTTATCCATTCTGAAGGAAATCAGCCCTGAGTGCTCACTGGAAGGACAGATCCTGAAGCTGAGGCTCCAATACTTTGGCCATCTCATGAGAAGACTCCCTGGAAAAGACCCTGATGTTGGGAAAGATGGAGGGCACAAGGAGAAGGGAACAACAGAGGATGAGATGGTTGGACAGGGTTCTCGAAGCTACTAACATGAGTTTGACCAAACTGCAGGAGGCAGTGGAAGACAGGAGTGCCTGGTGTGCTCTGGTCCATGGTGTAATGAAGAGTTGGACACAACTAAACAACTAAACAACAACAACAACATCAGGCTAGTGGCCCATCTATTCTAGTGTCCTGTTCTCACAGTGGCCAACTAGATGCCCATGGGAAGCCCACAAGCAGGACCTGAGCACAACAGTGCTATTTCCTCCTGCAGATTCGAGGAACTGGTATTCAGAAACATTACTGCTTTCAACAGTGGAGGTGGAACATTACCATAGTGGCTAGCTGTTGGACTACAATTCCCATCATCCATGACCATTGGCCATGTTGGCCAGGGCTGATAGGAAATTCGACAATGTCTTGGGGGCTGCAGTTTTTCCACCTTTGATATGCGGGGGGGGGGGGGGGAGAAACTAAAAAAATCAGTGAGTTGGAGCATCACTCCTACGAAGGAATACTACAGGGATTAAGGTTCTCAATTTGCATGGAGTGATGTGATAAAAAAAATAAATTCAACTACACGAATGTGGAGAGAGTGGGCAGGAAGAAACGTTTCCTTTCTATCAGGGTAGCCAGTGTGGTTTTCCCCGTCCAAAAAATGGACTACATTTCCCTTTATCCTTGACCATTATAGTCAAAAACATTGGGAGGGAGCTACATTGACTGCAACATTGTCCTTGAGGCCACACAGTGCCATTGGTTGGGTTCATGCTAAGGGCAGGCAAAAGGAAGGACTCCTTCTTTCAGTGCACAGATTCGGGAACACGGAGCACATTTCTTGCAGGCAAGTGATACCAGGTTGAAAAGGGCCAGGTAGCAGAGGATGCCAATCAGAATAAACTATGCTGTCTCAGGTTACATAATTTAATACCATAAGGTGTAAGTGTTGCTACTAGTTTAAATACTGTAGATTTAAAAAAGGGTTTCCACACTTTTCAGGTTAATTTCGTCTGAGGTTGTTGCCTGTGACAGTCCGATGAAATTTCACTTTTTAGAGATAGCGTGGTATAGGAAACATAGCACTGAACTTGAAAACCTGGGTTAAAATCTGACTCTGAACTACCCTGTAATGTTGTTGTGATAATTGGCTGGTAGTTGGGGAACATGGTATATGCAGCCTGGAGCTCCTCTACAAATGCAGGGTGAAAATATAGGAAGTAGACACCAATTTATTAATGCCCCACAATGCAATCTTGAAGGCACATGATGACACCACTTTGCTGAAGGTGAGCAAGACTAGATGTGGCGTTCCTGTTTTGCTGGCTACAATGAGAAGCAGGATAGTGAACAAGTTACCCAGCAAGCAATGTCCTCTTTACTGTGACTCTGTTAACAATTTTTTTTTAAAATGTGGGTGGGAAACCCAGTTCAGCTTCTCTGCCCCATCTGTCTGTTGACCATCCCTCCCTTAGATATTGATTTGTGAGGTTCATATATAAAAGGCTTGTCCTCTGCCTCTGAAACAGTTTTGTCTTTTTATAGCCTCAGAATGCAGGAGAGCTTCCTCTCTCTCTCCCCCTCTCTTTTTAATGCTGCATTTTAATTCTTGCAAATTGCTTGCCAATTTAATACCGGCAACATCTAAACAGTAAGTAATTGCTTATGATAATGAGTGCAAACTAATTTACTGGAATATGTTAGTATTCACAATGCACTTTTAAACTGTCGGCTGTTCCAAAAATACGGTGCTCTGGTATAACGGCGGCTTTCCTTATTGGGGTGGTGGTGGTACTGCTCCTACAAATGCTGACTTCCCCTGCACCACAACCCTTCAGAATACCCAGCTTCCAACTTTAGAAGCATCACCCCCCAACTGAGCCCATGTGAATGCGAGATCTCTCCATTTTCTGACGAAGGAGAACTTAGCAGCGGCATCAACCTCAACAACAGCAATCACAAAAGCAGTTTAAATAATTCAGCTTAATTACTGATTGATGTTTCGGAGATAAACATTTATGCCATGATAGAGTGCTGTTGTTCCCATATGGACTGTAAAGATTAATTTAAACAAATTTTAAAGCTAAGCAGTGCAGTCATTTATGGATTTCCGAGCAATGCCCCCCCCCCTCTCTCTTGCAATGGCCTTCATTCTGGAAGTGATTATATCTCCACTGCGTCAGTCAACTGACTGTGGGTTGCTGCTGTTCCGTTTTATCTTATTAAAACAAAGAGAGAGTTGAACAGATAAAAAGCTACTTGAGATTTCATGGCTTGCAGCCATGATTTGAATCTGTTTACCAAATAGCCTGCACCAGAATCATTCTGTGTTGGTTTGGAATCCATCTTTTTCCTTGTAACCCATATACTGAACGAAGAGACATTTGTCCTTCCTCACCATTAGAGCAAGCAATCTGCAAGGACTTTCCACTCAATCAATTGTTTCAGACATAGATCATTCTGCATTGGGGATTTTTGGGGGCTCCACATACCAGTGGTGGGTGTGTTCATACGCACAACAATCTCCGTCCTCCATCCAAGCAAGGAGAGGTAAAGCCACTAGAGACAGGGCTATTGAGGGACGTGGCATGAGAGTGTGTGGCCTGGGCAGAGTCCCAAGGACTCGAGGGAGAAGCCATCGGAGAGCTGCAATAGGCCCCCAAGCCTGAAGGTCCCCACCCCTCCTCTACTCTCATTGCTCTTGGATACCACTTAAAGGTAAAGGGACCCCTGACCACTAGGTCCAGTCGTGTCCGACTCTGGGGTTGCAGAGCTTATCTCGTGTTACTGGCCGAGGGAGCCGGCATACAGCTTCTGGGTCTTGTGGCCAGCATGACTAAGCCACTTCTGGCAAACCAGAGTAGTGCATGGAAACACCGTTTACCTTCCCACCGGAGCAGTACCTATTTATTTACTTGCACTTTTGACGTGCTTTCGAACTGCTAGATGGGCAGGAGCTGGAACCGAGCAACTGGAGCTCACCCCATCGCAGGGATTTGAACCGCCGACCTTCTGATCAGCAAGCCCTAGGCTCTGTGGTTTAACCCACAGCGCCACCCCCGTCCCACTTAGGGATACCACTTAGGGATGGGTATAAGGTGCTATCCCCACCAGAGGACTAATGAAATTTCAGCAGTTGAGCATCAGAACTTGTATATCTCAGAAACAGCCAGACATGGAATGGCAGAAGTTTGCAAAGCCATTATGTGACTTCAAAAAGAGGAGGAAATGACGTCTACTGTACATGTGTGTGAATACCATCCAAGTCTTCCACTCTGCACTTATTTTATTTTATGAGATTCTTACACTGTTTTACCTTCCTTCCAAATTCCAGTAGATGTTTTGCTTGAGGAAGAGCACCCAAACTTCCATTGAATTTCATATTAGGCAAACTTCATTGACGATGGAAGCCCCCTTCATATGACATCCATTGGATGTGGCTGTGCCATTGGCCCCACTCCCACAGTCAGCTACAACACTGTCCCTTTTGCCACGATATCTACGTGTTGGCAAGAGACGCCTCGCAAGATCTCGCCAGAATTAGGCACCAATGTTGGCGCTGCTTCTCCACTGGCAGGGTGCCACCTTAGGGGCTTCCACCACCTGAGGCTTAACCCCGCCTCATGGGTGGGCTAGGCCTGCAGTCGTGGCTTCCCCCAAAGAATTATGGGAGCTGTAGTTAGGGATGCCAAGAGTTTTTAGGAGACCCCTATTTTCCTCCCAGAGGTAGAATTCCCAAAGTTCCCTGGGAAGAGAGGTTGATTGTTAAACCACTCTGAGAACTGTAGATCTGCGAGAGGAATAGCGGTCTCCTTATTAAGTATTTTTTTTTTTGGGGGGGGGGGTCCCACACTTTAACTACATAGCTGTTTTAAGTGTAGAATAATGCAATGTATGAAGTGGCACTTAGGTGATATAAATATACCCCCACCCTCTTTTTGGAAGGCAGATTGCAGGCTCAGGAGGGGTCTGGAATAAGACTGAATTGCAGGGCAGGGGGGAGCAGATTCCCGTGCCAGAATCTTGATCAGGGAACCACGAACTGGCCATCTTGCACTCCAGGACATGCTGTGTAACAAACATCGCACATAGTTTGGCCCCAAGAAGCTGGGGGGGGGGTGCGTTGCTGTCAGTCAGAAAGTATATGATACCTGGCTTATGTAAGCCAAAGGAACTGACTAAATGTAGGGCAGATACTTCATTGTTCATTATAATGAGGTCTGTGCTAGGCCTGGCGTAGTCTGGTTTTATTCTGTGTCATGTCACAGGCAACATTTAAAAAAACAAAAACAAAAACAGCATGCTGGGCTGATGGATAAAATGTAGAGTATATATCAATTTTACTGTGGATAAAAAAACAACAACAACAGTGTACTCATTTCAGTGAACACTATTATGGGCTTCAGCGAGGAGGCCGGTCCATGCTCAGTAATTACCGGGACTATGAAAAACAAATAGTTCAAAGCATAATACACTCATTTGTCACTTCTGATCTCCTTCCTTGGACTCCGGCAGTTAGCTTGTCACTCAAAAAGAGCGGGATAAATCTTTTCCAAAGCAGAATGATAGCAATTACCATAATGACACAGCATGTCACTTTTTTGCATGTGCCAAGCTAAAATTTGGAGAGAGGGTGGAGGGAAGAAGGAGAGGAATCAGTGATCTGATATAACAGAAGGGGAGGAGGGGTGGTTGGGAAGCTGGCGGCTTCTCCGTTCTGTTCCGCGGTTTAACGGGCCCACTGCCGGCAAGTTCCAAATGTCACCAAATCTGTTTTTCTTCTGATGGCCTGTCGTTCGCCCTATGGAATTATTTTGCAATGGTGGGCTTGTGGTTTTCAGACAGGGTTCGCTGTGAGGTTGGGCTTCCTGGGAAGCTTATCTGTGGAGAACCATAACAAGGGGCTCATCCAAACTACATTTGTCTCGTGATCTCTAGACACAAGTCTGAGAGGTTGTTGTTGTTGTTGTTGTTGTTGTTGTTCTTCTTCTTCTTCTTCTTCTTCTTCTTCTTCTTCTTCTTCTTCTTCTTCTTCTTCGTCCCAATGCTTTCCCCAAGGAAACCCAGTGTTTACTGCTGAATCAGAACAAACATCAATCGAGTTTCCTGTAGATTGACTTTTTTTTTTTATTCAGCAATAAATCATGGGCTTTCCTGGAGAAATCTCTTGGACCTGTGCCTGGGAATTATGGGACAAACTGAAGAAATGGCTCAAAGGGAAGTGTGGAAGAGCCCAAGATCAATATTGCAGAACAAGCTTCCTGAGAAGAAGGCTTCCTTGTCACTTCTGATCTGCTGTGCTCAGAGCCTTCTCGTGGAACTTCCCATAGGCATCTGGTTGGTCTCTGTGAAAACAGGATGCTGGACTAGATGGGTCTATGATGGCCTGATCCAGGAGGCTCTTCTGATGTTCTTATCCTCCCCTGCAGTGCTCTGTCAGGGTGATAGTGGGTGTATACTTGTGGGTGCAAACTCTAAGGGTATTCACACATTGCATTCCTCAAGTATACAGCCTGCATACCTGTGTGTAGAAATGCTGTACAGTTGTGCACCTATTCACATCCAGCGTTCAATGTGTGCAGAGGCTGTGTGCCTGCATATACAAATAGTGGATGCTGGAACTCACCATGAACACCTCTTACAATGGCAATGGCACCTACCTGAGAGGTGCTGAAACTGAGTTTGGGTCCTGCTTGTATGTATGTATGTATGTATGTATTTGTCATGCATGAACAAACCTCATGTTTATGCTGGGCACTGGAGTGCTCCAATGTTAACAGAGTGTGTGCCCTAAAAATGTCCCAGAATCATCTACAACTTGCAGCAGCTCTTCAGCAAGTTGAAACATAGAAAGCTGTCTTATACTGAGCCAGACCATTGGTCCATCTCACTCAGCATTATTATGCTGACTTGTAGCAACTTTTGAAGGTCTTAGGCAGAGCTCTCTTCCAGCCCTACCTAGAGATGCCAGGGATTGAACCTGGAATCTTCTGCATCCAAAGCAAACACTGGACCACTGAACTTCTTTAAAGAGGGATAAGATTCTTTAAAGTTCAAAAGTTCAAAAACCATGACCAGAAGTTTATGCTCCAATCTTTACCCTTCTTTGGTAAAAGGCAACAACAACTGCTTGGTGTTGTTCTTAGGAAAAGACTTGTGCATCTTTCAGACCCTCTTCAATGTCTCTAGAATGCTGATTTGGCCATTCAACATCCCTGATTTCCCAGCCCATGAATTTTCAGTGGGGAATTTATTTGCGATGCTGATGAGGAAACTTTAGCGTCATGAATTTAAAGGCTCTGTTTCCTCAGTTATTGCTCTGCAAATCAAATGAATTGTGAATGGCTGAGCAGGGCTCTACCAGAGTGCTTATTTAGGGTAGGTGATATAATCC
Organism: Lacerta agilis; assembly: GCF_009819535.1. NCBI lineage: Eukaryota > Metazoa > Chordata > Lepidosauria > Squamata > Lacertidae > Lacerta > Lacerta agilis. Next base: position 105,177,643 of record NC_046314.1, on the reverse strand, counting down.
TACCTGACAGCAATTAAAAGAATTCAGCGGCTTGTCCTGACAACTAATGGAGTTGGCAAAGCAAGTCTCTCTCTCTCTCTCTCTCTCCTCTCTCTCTCTCTCTCTCTCTCTCTCTCTCTCTGTGTGTGTGTGTGTGTAGGGATAATATTGGATCTTGTCATCCTTCTGAATGGTGGACATTGTGTTCTTGATGAGGAGTTGTTGTTATTGTTGTTGTTAGCACAAGTATGAAGGAAAAACAGTGTGTGTGTGTGTGTGTTTCCAGTACTATATCTGTTTCTCTTGACACACTCAAAGCAAGTCACACATTTTGAGCACTCTTGCTCTGTTCAGGGTTTCTGTAGCAAAATCATTTCGTTTCTTCAGCTGCTTTGATCAAAGCTACAAAGATACTGCCGACTTCCTCCTCCCCTCCTCTTTTCCATTGTATCTCCGTGCAAATGCTCCATTCACAGCTTACTAAGAACACAGATCTCAAATGGGCCGGTTGTGGGTTCTCTGCTCCATATTCCCTATCTCTCTTGGACTTTGTCTGAAAGTTGTCGTGTTTGTGTTTAACAGATAGTCTTTGTTTTGGTTTATGTATGTGCTGGAATGTATGTACCACAGTCTTATATGTGTCTACTTGGAAGCTAATAGGGATGGGGAGAAATTCAATCCAGTTTGCATTTAAATGTGAATCTACCCAATTCTGACTTCCTGAGAACCATTCAAAGTCAGCACTTCTCTTAATTTTGCAATGCAGTTCATCAGTCAAGCAAGGTGTAAAAAAAAAAAAAAAGCACAGACTAGGGTAAAGTGTGTGTATCTCTCTATATAATAAAAATGTAAGAATGTCATCAGAGGATTTGTAGTGCTGCATCCCAATACTGGATTTGCATGAAGTCTGGCTGGAGTAGGGGAACAAAAGTGAAGGCAAATTGCATAGCAGCAGTGGACATGGCATGGAGGTGAGAAGAAAGAGACACTGAGGGGGGGGAAATGATGGTTTAAAGCAACAGCTGAAGTTTGAGTAAAGTTGGAACAGTGGTTTTAAACAACGGTAGAGGTTCGAATAAAGGAGTATTTGAGACTGCATCCTTTATCTCCCACACATGAGGCAGTTGAGGAATGGAAGAGGAGGAAGACATTTTAGTATAGTGAGAAGGAAGAGACACTTAAGGAGACAAAGGGGCTGTTTCAAACAATGACAGGGGTTTGAGTAAAGCATGAGTGGAGTGACACTGAGGGGGAAATAATGGTTTTGAGTGCAAATGAGTGCAAAGTGGGGCTGCAGAATATAAAAGCGGCTTCGGAAATCAGGTTTGGAAGGTGAAAAGTGAGCTTATTAGAAATGAGGATGGGGAGTTGAAACTCTAGCGGGTTAATGTGGGAGAACTAAACTTAAGGTTGGAAAACTGACAAAACTAACAATTACAGGTATATATTTTAGAGCATGCCCTACTGAGTTCGATGTAGCTTACTCCCAAGCAAGTGAGTAAAGTCAACTTCAAAGTCTTATATTTGAACGTATGAATGTAAAGAGTGAGTGCCCTAAAACCTTGACAACTATCTTAGCAACCGTCTGGGTGAACCAGACCTACTTTTGTAGGCTGCTAGACACAGTTTTAAACACACACACAAACACACCATCTTAGCTGTACACCGAACAAATATGTGTGAATTGGCTCAAATGGCTATGGTGAGCTGGCCTAGGGTTGCATGACAATTACTCTACAACCAGTTGGGAGCAGGGAGTGCTACTTCTCAACTTCCACTTTGTTTTGCTAGAAAAGCTTGAAAGTTCCTTGAAGTAGCAGTTGTTTGGCTTGCAAAACACCCCAGTTTTGCCAGGTGTTTCCTGTGGAGCCTCTACTCTCCCCGAAGTGGGACTGCCTAGCCATTTCAAGTAGACTATTAACAGATGGTGGAGTCATTTGTTTGCTATCAGACTTGGTAAGATCTGAACTGGGTTCCTGGCGCCGCATTCTGCTGCTTGCCCCTTCGGCTGTGTCGGCCAGCCCCTTAACTGTACTCCTTCGGCATCTGGTGCAATTAATAAGTCATGAGGAACGAATCGGTAGGCATTGCAAGTGTTTCTGGTCCCCGATGTATAACACTCATTTATATTAATAGGCAATTCAGTCAATATGCAAGCAGAAGTCCCTAAATTTCCAAGGCGAGAATGAAATTAGGCGGTTGCTAATGCAATATTCCAATTTCACTTGTGAAAAGCACATAAACGTATTTCTGTCCACACATGTGTATGTGTGTGCACACAAACACGCACATGGAAGAGAGAGAGAGAGAGGATAACATAGTTTTTGCCCAAGAAAAATTACCACATCTTCAATAAACTTATCCTTAACTGACAATACGGTGGGGAGAATGTAGGAGGGATGAAATCTTCCCTTATTTATAGATGTTTGACCTTTAATTTCCATCTGATGCCTTGGCAAGTATTCAAAGAAAGACACAGTTTTCCTTGTTGCCGTTAATAGAATTATAAATGCAGCGGACTTTTTTTTATGTTGGCTCCCGCGTGGCATTTTGCTGCAGTCTTCAGATTTGGGTAGAAGATAATTACATCATTTCTCCCATATATTTAACAAGGCTATAGAAGGAAGGGTGCTACTTGGTTTGGGATTTTGCACAGAAACAAGCCACTAAGGAAAGCCACGCTAGCAGAAGAAATTGTCCAAAGGACCTTTACCAATCCAGGCAGGAATAGTCTGGCTACTGGATCATTCCTATGCAGAATTGCTCAGAAATAGGGTTTGGGGAAGAAATTCGATTCACTTCTTATGTTAAGGTGAATCTGTCAAACTTGCATTTTCTGAAATAATATGAGAGATGAAACTCAGCCATCCTTCAAAACTCTCGCTTTTCTGAATCTTTGTGCTGCAGCTCTCCAAACATACAGTACTGTATTTACAAATATATATATATAGAGAGAGAGAGAGAGAGAGAGAGAGAGAGAGAGAGAGAGAGCTGAAAGTGTGTATAATAATGACTATGCTAGTGAAAATAACATACAAAACCCCATATTGTTAGGAAACATTTTTTTTTTTGGAGGGGAATATTGATATTAGTTAAAACTTAATACATACATGCATTTATTAGGAGAAATGTGACCAAAATGCTGAATTTCCATGAGGACCTTTTTTAATAAAATAAAATAAAATACAAATTTGCTACAAAAATGTGGAGAACTGAATTTGAGATTGGAAAAATGAGGAACTGATCGGGGCTCAGTAAGCCCTGAAACCAGAGACAGGCTCCAGTAGGATTAAGTGAATTAGACCAATAGGTGTCCAGTAGTCAAGAAGGTGGTTCTTGCAAATGCTGTAGAGAGAAGTGAGGGGCAGATGGGGCTTGTCAACCTGGGAAGGTAGCCCTTCTAGGAGAAGGAAAACTCTGATCCTAAACCTCCACTGCCTTGCAGGATATCTTCAGGAGAAGAACGGGCTAAGGATTAACCCCCTACACATATCTGGAGTGGAATTCCTAAGGCATGTCCCACCACGCTGACCACTCCTGCTGTGGAAACAAGACAGGACAATTCCTGCTTTGCAGGGGGCTGGACCAGACGGCCCTCAGGGTCCCTTCCAACTCTATGATTCCATGATTTATGAGAGAGTCCACGTGAAATTGTTATGGACTAGAACAGACTTATCCATCCTGAGTTTGGGGGTGATGGTTTTTAGCACAGGTGGAGCATTTTTTAGACATTCATTTGCTTTTGGCATGCAGTGCTGTCTCAGCTGGGTTGAATTTGTGTGGATTGGGCCCAGGAGGAGAGAGCAGGTAGAGACAGGGGCATAGAGGTAGCTGGACCACTGGAATAAGGGGGTCACTGGTGGTATTTTTTTACTGAAAATTCCCCAAACCCTGGAGCTGGCGTTAATCAGAACAAGCTGGTATCCCTTCTCAAAGAATACTCGGCATCTGCAAGGTTGCTTTGAGAATAGGATACGAGGGTTAAGGGCAGCAAGTTAGAGTGGGATTATGGGCTTGTTAGCAGCCCTTGTAACTCTGTGACACAGTTCAGCTTTGCTTCAGTAGCCATGCAGGTGGGTAGAGTTTTGCCATTGGTTTCTTGGAAAGAAATTTGGACTAAGATGCCCGCACACACAAACACATACACACACCATTGTGGCTCTGCAGATCTGAAATTGATAGCAAGCCTGGCGCTTTATTGGAACAATTATTTTGGTTCTTTATCTGCTTTAATAGTTAATGGGGAGAGCTGGACATTAAACTACTGTTTGGTCCCCGGGTAATGAATTTTGCATTATTATATTTGCCTTTCCTGAAATATAAACACTAAGGAGCCTCTTCTCAAATGGCTTATAGCCCGTTTTTGCATAACTAACACGGGAAGCTGAAAGAACAGTGGCTTTGTGGATTAGACAAAGGCAGGTCTAGTGTTCATCAACGCAGATTAATTAGACAGTTTTCTGAATCTCAGCTGGTGTTCGGGCCACGGGAAGGGTGGGCAGGGAGTCAAAAAGAGCATGGCTAAAGTGAAGCTCCTTTGAAAGAAAGGAGAAAGAGGGCAGGAGGGGAGGAGAATTTCAATTCTACATCAGATTGCTTTTCAGGTATCTCCTTTATACCAAGCTATTCCTCTAACCCATAGGTAGTGTGGCTTTCCAGGACAGCCTGACCACAGCGGTCCATGCATGCCTTGGTAACCTCTGGACTGTAACTCTTGATTTAGGATTCCCTTGTGTCTGGTCTGGATGCATTAGCCGGGCTGCTTGCAGGAGCAGGCTATTGGCAACATGTCTCTCCATCGCCGAAAGAGCTGTGTTAGTTACAATTTTGTAAGCAGGGCAGGATCAAAGTTATTGTGCTAATTCACAAAACCCTAAACAACTTGGACGCCAAATATCTCAATTCCTTATCCCTTATTCCTTATGCCCTGCTTTGATCACTGAGGTCTTCTGATGGGGCACTTTTGATGGTCCCGTGTGCCCCTGAACTCTGGGAACTGTAGCTCTGTTAGGGGGATAGGGGTCTCCTAACAACCCTCAGCAACCCTTCACAAACTACAGCCCCCCTGCAATTATTTTGGGGGAAGCCATGACTCTTTAAAACAGCATCATAGCATTTTAAACATATGGAGTGAGTGCGGCTGAAGTGCCCAGCAAGAAGGAAGGTGGAGAGGAAAGATTTTGCAACACAGAGATTTGGAACAAATCTTGTTCCCTGCCCTGCCTTTGAATGCAGTTGTCATCTCCATCATGATGAAACAGATTTAGAAGCTGCCCCACCCTGGCCTGATTTGGAAGGTGATTTTGACCACATAAAATTGTCCATTACATGTGAATGCATCCTTAGGTGCCTGGGGTGTTTATCAAGCATCCTCCTTGTCCTTGGAGTTTAAAAGGGGCTGACAGGTTTGCTTGCAAAGGATGCGCACTGGCAATTCGCCATCCAGAGGCAGGTCAAGAGATTTGTGGTGCAGTCAAACCGGATTATTGATGTCACATTTGTTACACTTCTTTCCCCTAGAGTTTTAAAAGGAAAAGGCATGAGAGGGGGTGGGGGAGAGAGACAGAGAGAGAGATGGAATGAATGAATACCAACACAGCTACTAAATAGATGATAAGAAGCTGCCTGGTTGCAAAATCAATTAGCTGCATTTGGTAATGCTATGTGCAGAGCGGCGCCCAAAATGGAGGCGAGGAACTTGTAGCTCATTTATTGTGACACTTCAGACAAAGAGCTCATGGCACTCGGGAGGCAGCAGAGAGGCTTAACCACATGACAGCCCATATTTATATCTCCAGACTGCTTCACCCACTGTCCTCGAGTGACTCGTCTGGACCATAAATAAATAAATAAAATAGTGGTGGTTGGGAGTATGTTAACATGACATTCCTTAAGCAGCAGCTAGCATTTTTGTGTAATACAAGTTGGAGCCATGCTGTTCAACACTGCAATATATAGCCTCGCCCGCTAACAGGAGTGCTCCTGTTCAACGTTCCTGGCAGTCAACTCTTCCTCGCTCCGGGATACTCTTGGCAACCATCTCCAATCTGACTACAGTTACCATCAGCCTTAGCCAGCAATAGTCAGGGAGGATGGGAATTGTAGCCCTACATCATCTGGACGGCATGAGTTTGGCTACCCTTGATCTAGGGCTATATTGCTCACATTTTGGGAGTGGGGGGGAGAGGGCTTTCCCACTTTGTTTTGAAGTATTTAGAGATTTTTTTGTGCAGCCACAAACTTTGAGGTCCCCTTGTGCGAAGGTCCCCCCCTTTTTTGCTACAGTAGGAGAGCCAGTGTGGTGTAATGGTTAAGAGCGGTAGACTCATAATCTGGTGAACCGGATTCGCGTCCCCGCTCCTCCACATGCAGCTGCTGGGTGACCTTGCACTAGTCATACTTCTTTGAAGTCTCTCAGCCCCACTCACCTCACAGAGTGTTTGTTGTGGGGGAGGAAGGGAAAGGAGAATGTGAGCCGCTTTGAGACTCCTTCGGGTAGTCATAAAGTGGGATATCAAATCCAAACTCTTCTTCTTCTACAGTACTGTAGTTTGCTGTTGCTAGGAGAGTTAGGATGGAGATTCTAAAGACCACACTTATCTGTTTTGGTCCTTGTGTATGGTTTGTTTTTTTAAATGATGATGATGATGATGATGATGATGATGATGATAATAATAATAATAATAATTGTTGTTGTTGTTGTTCAGTCGTTCCCAACATCAGGGTCTTTTCTAGGGAGTCTTCTCTTCTCATGAGGTGGCCAAAGTACTGGAGCCTCAACTTCAGGATCTGCCCTTCCAGTGAGCACTCAGGGCTGACTTCTTTGAGAATGGATAGGTTTGATCTTCTTGCAGTCCATGGGACTCTCAAGAGTCTCCTCCAGCACCATAATTCAAAAGCATCAATTCTTCGGCAATCAGCCTTCTTTATGGTCCAATAATAATAATACTGCTCTTTAAAGAACCAGAATATTTTCAGTACCCATGACCTATGCAGCCTATTCATAGGTGACAACTCCCTGGGCCCCTGGGAGCCCGAGCACCCACAAAATTCCCCAAGAAAAGGCCAGGCACCCACAAGTTTTGGTGCCAGGGCCATGCACGCTGCATGGCACCCACGGCCCCAGGCACCCACAGTCGCAGGGCCAAGTTCATGTGTGTTCAAAATTTCTTGATTTTTAAAAAAGTGTATGAAAGTTAAACTTGGCTTTCTGATTAAAAAGAGTGAAGGATGGATGGATGGACAGGTAGATAGTTTGTACATGCCAGTCTAAGTCTGTTGGAAGCACTCTGCTAGAAACCACAGGCATGGATAGGGCTTTATTTATTGGGTCCTGCTTGTGGGTTTTCCATAGGCATCTGTGAGAACTGGGTTGGTTGAGCAGATTGTATGATGCAGCAGACCCTTATTATGTTTCTATCTCAGGGCTGGAATGCATCCGTTAATCTTTAAGGATCTCAGGAAACAGACGTGGGATCGAGAAAGATATTTGAGATCTAGTTCCTAAGTAGACAATGCTGGAATCATGGTTCCACTAATTGTGGCAGCAGGACTTGGTAGCCGACGTTCATTTCTGCTAGCCAGCTGTGATATCCAATCCCAACATGATAGCGCATCTGCATTCGTTCATTCATTCATTCATTGCATTCATTAGTCGGTGCATAAGCAGGCTTGTCTGGGCAAAGCACAATTAGAACAATTTATAATCACTCGTCTGATAGATCCAACAGCACAACTGTAAAACAGGGCAAGTAATTAAAAAAGCGGAAATGATAATAATTTCAGGCACAATGATAAAACCAAGCACACTGTAACACCAGCCATTTGTCATTATTCCCATTTGTCAGATAAAATACCAGTTTCATCAGTAATAACTCAGCCTCTCTTTGAGTTAATGAACACTGGACAGCCTTGTGGCATGTGCGTTTTACTTTTAATGTGCAATTCACTTCAAAACATTTCATGATATTTAAAACTGGTTTCTCCCCCCCAAAAAAAGTTGCTTCCAGGCACGGAGGAAGCCGCCCGGCTATCCGGGGTGGCAAACCTGGAAGCACCTGGGGGTGTGGTTTCGTTCCCAGCTGCACATGTGTGCTGGGAGTGCTGTGCCACCGTCGGGTGAACCCCGGGCGGGGTGGCTTCACTCTGCGGCTTGCTCGGGGCCCACCGGCGGCGCGCAGTGCTATGGAGTGTTGCACGTCACCGGCAGGCTCCGAGCAACCCTGTCCGGGGCTTGCTCACCAGCTGGGCTGGTGATGTTAGGATCCAGCAAAGTTGCATCTCTGCTAGTCCCTGTCAGTGAAGTGGAGCACAGCTGATGCCAGGGCGGGGGGGGGGGCATGCAGAGACTCAACCCTCAGCCAAAGCTTGTAGTAAGCTACACCTGATCATCCTCCCACCTGCAGTAGCCAGTGGGAAGCCCCCCAAAATGGGACTTTCCAGGGCAGTATGCTAGAGGCTTTGAATCAGTGGGATCCAAAGACCTGTCTGCCCACCCCACCCCTGGCTGTACCTGCAGTAAAGATGGATGAGAAATCACCTCACCACATCCTAACATGACCAGCAAGAGTCAGCAAGGCTTCAAAAGGTGTGCCAATTCCACCGCTCCAGTCTACCCTGCTGGGAGTGCCCTGGCTGCTTTCTTTTTTTTCTTTTTTTTGGCTTAATATGGGTAGGATGAGTTTCCATAGGCTAGGTTTTGCTTCTCAGATACGATTTTTCCAAGTATGATCACTGAAACTCTTGCCATGGGGTTTCGGAAAGCTACCTGATGTTGTTTTTAAAAAATGAAACAAAATGAAACCAACCATCCAAAAAAATTGTGTTCAAACCAGACTATGGAGATGGAGATCTTTCATTCCCACTCAACAGAATCTTGAGGTTTAAACCCAGCAGCCTGCTTAATGCAACTGCAAAGAGATTCTACTTTGCTCTTAAGGACGCAAGACAAGCCAGCTGCATCAGGACAATAGTCTAGCATCCTGTTCTCATGGTGGCCAACCAGATGCCTGTGGGAAACCAGCAAAAAGGAATCAATCGCAAGAGCGCTTTGCATTCCTGTGCTTTCTGGCACCTGCCATTCAGAAGCATTGCAGCTTCCAGCTGTGGAGGCACAGCCTAGCCATCATGGTCAGTAGCCATCAATAGCCCTCTCCTCTGCAAATTTGTTGAATCCTTTTTAAAAGCTATCCAGGTTGGTAGGCATCGCCAATGAGTTATGTAGCTTCACTGTGCATTGCTTGAGATGTGTGGTGAGGAAAATCCATGATCTGGGAAGAAGATGCAGACCAGCTGAAGATGCAATCCAGTTGACCTAGATTGTGGGCTGGGTTTGTTAGCTCATTCATAAACCCCAACAAGGTTTTATTTAGTGATGTGAAACCCAATGAATACACAGGGAAGGTCTCTGTTCAGAAGTCACATCTCAACAACAACAGCAACAACAAAAGCTTGTTAACTGTGCAGTGTCTCTCACAAATCAGTGGCATCTTTCATAAGGATACTGACAAGCTGGAACATGTCCAGAAGAGGGCAACCAAAATGGTCAAAGGCCTGGAAACGATGCCTTATGAGGAATGGCTTAGGGAGCTGGGTATGTTTAGCCTGGAGAAGAGAAGGTTAAGGGGTGATATGATAGCCATGTTCAAATATATAAAAGGATGTCATATAGATGAGGGTGAAAGGTTGTTTTCTGCCGCTCCAGAGAAGCGAACACGGGGCAATGGATTCAAACTACAAGAAAGAAGATTCCACCTAAACATTAGGAAGAACTTCCTGACAGTGAGAGCTGTTCAGCAGTGGAATTTGCTACCAAGGAGTATGGTGGAGTCTCCTTCTTTGGAGGTCTTTAAGCAGAGGCTTGACAGACATCTGTCAGGAATGCTTTGATGGTGTTTCCTGCTTGGCAGGGGGTTGGGCTGGATGGCCCTTGTGGTCTCTTCCAACTCTATGATTCTATGATAGGTTTGCTGCATTAACTATGGTTGTGATCACGGGACCACCAAAGCAAGTTGTTGTTGTTGTTCCATTCATTATTTTGTCCACTGAAAAAACTAATCAACCCCATAAAACCATTGTCTGTATTTATATATTGCAAGCCGCATTTTAGTATATGGGGAAATCTCTCTTTCTGCATCCTCCCCCAATACTCTTCATGTAGTTGCTGTTGCCTAGACAAGACACAGGCCTTGGCAACAACTTGGGACCCACGAAGCTTATATTAGCCCACCAGCCGTAGAAAATGGACCAAGAGGAGCTTAAAAAGAAATCCTCCTTTTGCTTTGGAGAGCAAATACCTAGCTCAGTTGTGGAGCACGTACTTTCATGCAGGAAATCCCAGCTTCAGTCCCTGTTGAAGCTGTTGGAAGGATCGGGTGATTGCAACAGTCTCTGCCAGGGAAACACTACCAGCCTGAGTAAACATAGCTGGATTAGACAGGCAAAAAGGCAGACCTGGTAGAAACCAGCTAGCTATTGGGTTCCAGGAAACAATGTGGCCACAATATATGGTTAGGGTTATTTTTGATATAGTGAACACCATAGCAAGAGCCAGTGTGGTGTAGTGGTTAAGAGTGGTAGACTCGTAATCTGGGGAACCGGGTTCGTGTCTCCGCTCCTCCACATGCAGCTGCTGGGTGACCTTGGGCCAGTCACACTTCTTTGAAGTCTCTCAGCCCCACTCACCTCACAGAGTGTTTGTTGTGGGGGAGGAAGGGAAAGGAGAATGTTAGCCGCTTTGAGACTCCTTCGGGTAGTGATAAAGCGGGATATCAAATCCAAACTCTTCTTCTTCTTCTAATGTAGTGTGTTGGACAAGGACCTGGGAAACCAGAATTCAAATCCCCACTCAGCCATGAAGCTCACTGGGTGACCTTGGGCCAGTCACTGCCTCTCAGCCTAACCTACCTCACAATGTTGGTTTTTTTTTGGGGGGGGTGTTAAAGGAGGAGGAGGAGAACCCTGTGGGACACCTTGAGCTACTTGGAGGATAAAACAGAATATAAATGCAATAAACAAACAAACAAATGTCACACAGGCTTGGGCTGTGGCTCAGTGACAGAGCATCTGCTTTGTATGCAGAAAGTTCCCAGGTCCAATGCTCAGCATCTTCAGAGTAACAACATTTGGATGGCATCATATTGGCTATCCCTTACTTAAAGGCTTGGATCACCTAAGCATGGTGGCTTGGACATGTAGATTTATCATCAGCCATTAAATGCCACTGACAGAACAGGAACTCACAACATTATTTTTTAAAAAGGGTTTCAGTGGAAGAATTTCACACATTCAGCTGATAAACACCAAAGGCTGATTCACACATGCAAATTTGCTGCATTAAGTGATGGGTTAAATGACTGGGTGAGTCACTGCAGATCAAATTATTATATGTTACAGATTTAATATATTTCACAATAAACAAAATGGCCTGTGAGCTTCAAATCAGAGAGGAAATTTGTGACCCTCCAGATGTTTTTTGGGCTACAGCTGTCTTCATCCCTGACAGTTGACCATGCTAGGAGGGGCTGATGGGAGTTGGAGTCCCCATGTCTGGAAGGCCAGTGGTTCCCCAGGAGCTAAGAGCATGGCTTTGTGTGTTGAGCAGTTAAGGCTACAATCCTAACCACACTTAACTTGAGGGTAAGCCCCTGTTGAACTCAGTAGGACTTGCTGCTGATGAGACATGGTTAAGATTGTGTTGTATGTCTAAGGCGAGGCCATCCCTGACAGGACAACAAAGGAGACCAAGATTTGAGGGTGTCTGTCAGAGGGTCAGTGTGCCGAGACTATAATTCCTGAAATATTTCTTAAACCTAGTTTTCTTATAGAACATACATTAAAGAAAGAAAAGTTTAAGTCCAAAACACCTACCTAATTTTTTCTTTCTTTCTCTCTCTCTTACAGCGGGAACGACATACATATTTAGCAAAGGGGGTGGACAGATCACGTATACGTGGCCTCCCAATGATCGGCCCAGCACACGAGCAGATAGACTGGCAATAGGTTTCAGCACAGTTCAGAAAGAAGCCGTCTTGGTGCGAGTGGATAGCTCTACTGGGCTCGGAGATTATCTAGAGCTACACATCGTAAGTACCATCAGCAAAATGCAATGTTGCTATTTATCTGTGTGTTTCGATTCCAGCTTCTGCTATGGCTATTACAATGCTATCCTTTCCTGAAATTGATTTCCCGCCATTGAGTAGTGTTCTTTGGGTTGTTTCCTTTCTTTTCTTTTTTTTCCAAATGCGGTTAAGTGATTTATACATTTCAATCCAATTTTTGGAAGAGATTTTGGCATTGAGAGACTAATCCTATTGGTTAACAGCGAAATGAAGGATTTAAAACCATTTTAGCCCCGCTGACTTCAGTGGGATTTAGCAAGGCTGCAGATTGGGTTCTGAATCACTTTCGAAAAACCGGGGCTTCCCTTTTGGCTACTGCAGTGATTTTTGACACCCGAATAACTTGACGAGTTATATACTTGGTTGTGAGGATGGAGCTGTAATTAAGATTCAGGCATGCTTAGAATATTCCAGTCACTTGGTGCATATGTATTTTTTCCTTACTGAAAGCCTCACAGCTTTTGACAGGCAGAATCCTCCTTCCAAATCCAATCTGGAAAAAAAGTAAAGTATCCTGATTCATTTCCCTGAACTCTTAAATGCCAGAGACTGCACTGAGGTTGCCGGTGTTTCAATGCATGTGTGATGCACCCTAGACAACATTAAGAGGAACTAAAGCTCTGATCTGTGGTGAACATATCACATCCACACTGGAAAGGGATTTATTATTGCCTCACTGTGGGAGGGGGCTGTACCAGCAGATCTGAAGGAGGCGGTGGCATGCCCATTCATTAAGAGGACATTCCTGGACCATGAAGTGTTTGACAACTTTTACCCAGTTGCTAATATTCAGTTTGGGGCCAAGTTGCCCGAGAAGGTGCTTGGATGGACTTTCAATGTAACTTCAGGCTTGATTTGGGGACTGAAATTTCCCTGTGCTGGGAGAGGGTCAAGTGGGCTGTAGATTTGGCAGCTTTGGATACTTTTCTCCACTTCTGGACCACTGCTGGGAGATGGGGGGGGGGCACTGCCTTGCTGCAGTTTTGCTCCTATATCCAGAGGCATCGAGTGACTGTTGTTTGGCCTCCCGGTGGGAATTATCCCATGGTTTTCTGTACAGCTCAGTCTTGTCACCTTTGCTGTTTAACATCTATATGAAGCCACTGGGAGTTGTCATCAGGAGATCTGAGTAGAGATTCCATCCATATTCCGATGGCCACCAGCTGTATCGCTGTGTAGCATCAGTACCAGGTGAGGCAGTGCAGGTGCTGAACCATTGTCTGGAGGTGATAATGGGCTGGATGTTGGCCACTGAATTGAAGCTGTATCCAGACAAGATGGAGGTTCTCTAGGTGAATGGTTTGCATATATGGGAGCAGGTAAAATTACCTTTTGGGGCTGGGGGAGGAGTCACATTTCCCTTGAAGGAGCAGGCACATGGGTGTCATAATTTGTCAATCCCAGCCTATGCCTGGCTTCAGAGGGTGTGCCAACTCTAGCCATTTCTGTATGGCCATTTCTGGACAGGGGTAGCCTAATGATGGTCAGCCATGTTCTTGCTATTGTAATGCATTCTGCTGTTAGTGCAGAATGCAGCCTGAGTCCAGTCCAAAATAGATCTGTGGCGGGAAACCATCCATAATCCAGGATGCGTATCATCCATTTTGAGAGGTAACCATCATCCTTGTTATCAATGATAGTAACATATTGCAGTTCAATTTATATGAACGTCTGGGGAGGATATATTAGTCCTAGCAGATTTGCAAAGGAATCTGTCAGAGGAATGGTAATGATCGTATTTGTCCGGGTGCATTGTTAATCCTGATGAGAGCCGACTGATCTCGCCATTACTGTGCAGTGATAAATTTTGAGCAGAAAACACAGTTGTCACCCTGAAAAGTCTAGCTGGGCAATTTCAAGTTGCCTTAGAGCAAATAAGTAGCAGTCACCATGGAAAGTGTCTGGATTTTTATGGCATCATAAATAAATGATCAGTTGAGATAAACTTAACTAGGGCAGCTGGGGATTTTAGCAGTTTAGATTAATCTCAACTTTGTTAATATATTAAGTTTGAGTTTGATTTAACAACCTTACTACTTCATTTGCCGAGGGTGGAATAGTTCCTCTTGCAAGAAATTACTTATTGATCTATTAGCAATTTACACTTTTACCCTCGCAAAAAAACGTTCTATGGTGATTATTCCCAAATTGCATTGTGCCATCCTGGTGAATTATGTTATTTCCTCTATTGCATGCAACACTTCCCCAACCTCCCAAGCTTCCCCACATCCCTCATATTCATGCCTGCCTATTTTGCCTGCAATTACACTGACCAGCTGATATAATGCAGCAATCTTAGGGGCAGCTAAAACAGCATGGCAGGACTTGGTTCTAAATTTGCTGTTGTGCTCAGGTCCTGTTTGCAGGCTTCCCATGGGCATCTGGTTGTCTGTTGTGAGAACAGGATGCTGAAATAAATAGGCTGCTGACCTGATCCAGCAGATGCCCTTCTTAATGCTGCATGGACAATCTAGGGTGGTAGAAAGGTGGAGATTTTTCCTTTGGAATCTGCGGCTTGAATTGCCACGTAAAGTTGCACCATCTTGAGAAGATAGGAAGGGCATAACGTCCTGCTTACACATTTCTTCAGAGTAAAATATCAGCATCTGAAGATGCCTTTATAGAGGGAAAGGGCCATAACTCTGTAGCAGAACACAAGATCTGCATGTAGAAGATCTCAGTTTCAACCCCTGGCATCTCCAGGCAGGTCTGAGAAAGACACTTGTCAGTCTAACCCTATATTGTCACTTGTCAGTCTAACCCTATATTGTCTATTCTGACTGGCAGCAGTCCTTTGGAGTCTCAGGAAGAGGTGGCATGACCTGCCACTCGATCCTTTATTAACTAGAGATTAACTAGATATATGTTACAGACCAGTGTTATACATTTCTGCTGTGTGCAGTTCCTCACAGCGGCGGAAGAAGCTGCTCAGGCATCTGGGGGGGGGGTGTGCCCAGGGGTGGGGCGAGCTGCCCATAGGGGAGGGGCGCACCATGGAGCCTCCGGAGCCTACCTGCCTCCTTCTACTCAGCTGCCCAGGAGAGACACGTGGCTTGGGCACACTGCGGGCCCCACGGTGAGTGCTGCTCGGCATTTTGTCACCCCCCTCAGTGGTGACACTCGGGGCGGACCAACCCCCACCGCACCCCCCTTCTTCCGCCCTGGTTCCTCATTCATTATATATGTTTTAACAAATCCACAAACTTTTGCTCTGGAAACAGACAGCAAGTTCAATCAGAGGAATAAAAAACGGACCTACACATTTTACAAAGATTGATGTGAACCTAACAGAATGCAAGCTGATGGTAATTTGCTTCCTGATTGCTACTTGACCATTTGAATCAGCCTTTAATGCTAGACTAGAAACACAATTTACTTACCTAGCAATAGTCCTCCCAGGTTAACCATTGCTGAACAGGGAACATTTTAAAGCACCCTGTAATTTATTACTCTTCCAAATCTTCAGCACAACAGACCGTAGAACAAAACCGATTTTTCTGAGCTGCTCCGTAATTGTACAGAATAACTTTAAATTTCACGGGAATTGACATTAGCACAGATTTTTTAAAAAGAAGAAGTTTTGAACCCTATTAGCAAAGCTTCTAAAGTTCTCTTTCATCTCAAATTAAGTTGAATCTCAAATGAAAAGGCTTGTCGACACAGATTCCGAAATTATTACATGTTATGCAAAAATATGTTTATGTGTTTATTTGCATGCATACCTTTGGTTTGATGGTTTATTGAGGGCACTTCTGTTTGGAGTTGGAGAGAGTGTAGAAGTAAAATGGGATTTCTAGGCACAGTCCTACTTAAGTGTCCCTGGCACATCAGGCTTCTTTTCCATTGTGGTGTATTTGATGGCGTGCTCTGGTCCATGGGGTCACGAAGAGTCGGACACGACTGAACGACTGAACAACAACAACGTATTTGATAGTCCAATATTGTGGCCTACTAACTTGTTAGTTGGCGGTTTCGAATCCCCGCGACGGGGTGAGCTCCCGTTGCTCGGTCCCAGCTCCTACCCACCTAGCAGTTCGAAAGCACATCAAAGTGCAAGTAGATAAATAGGTACCGCTCCAGCGGGAAAGTAAACTGCGTTTCCATGCTCTGCTCTGGTTTGCCAGAAGCGGCTTAGTCATGCTGGCCACATGACCCGGAAGCTGTATGCCGGCTCCCTCGGCCAGTAATGCGAGATGAGCGCCGCAACCCCAGAGTCGGACATGACTGGACCTAATGCTCAGGGGTCCCTTTACCTTTTAAGGTGGAGTTACCGGTATATTAAATTCAGCAGTAGTGATCGCTTGCCAGTGCACAAAGCATTGCAGTGTTAAAATCCAAATAACACAGTTCTATTAAGAATGGGGAAAAGGTTTGTTTGGCATCAGTGCTTTAGCTAGATGTGACAACTGAAGTTAGCATTTGCAGTCCTGCCTCGGTACCTCTGAATCAGCACAGGAAATGAAATCAGATTATTAGGCATTGATAGGCACTACCTTTGCTGCCTACATTTTGCGTTGAGCAAAGCCCAGATTGAATTTGGGTGGGGGTTTTCTCCCTGAGAGGAAACATTTGAGGAGTTTTGAAGGCAGACTTCTCCTCCACACACAAAGAATTAGAATATATTACATACTGATGGTTGGTAGCAGCCTAGAATAGTCTTGACTTATTCTGGATCTCTTGTCAGCATTTTTATTTAATACATAATAATGCAGAAGGGGGGGGGGAATCCGGTTAGCTTCCCATGTTCCCATAGGGACACACAGCCCTCCTGCAGTGGAGAGGCAAGCACCACACAAGGGAGACATTTGGGGAGATATGCTAGGGTCACTGGGTCAGGCACATCAAACTTTATATGCTTCACAAACTCTATCTCATTAATCTTGAATGCTGTTCCCCAAGTGTTGCATAACAGGGAAGGAGGATTTACGTAAGAGTAACAAATGGGTATGCTAGGAGTTGAACCTGGGTTTACACCCTTAGCTACTATGCTGCACCAGTTTCTTGTTAAGCAACTGGCTTAGCTTCCAGGAATCCCCCCTGCCCTGTCCTGCTGTGAGCCATGGGACTAAAATATATCCTCTTTCCCCACAAATTGCTTGTACGTGATAGACAAGAAACATTTGTGACATGTTGAAGCAATTGGACTGTGTGAACACACAGGAGGGTATGATCACATGAACAGATGAAGATGCCTATGATTGGTCCATCTAATTTTGTATTGTCTAGACGGATCAGCAGCTGTTTTCCTGGGTTCCAGACAGGAGTCTTTCTGCAAAGCAGATGCTCTAGCACAGGCATAGGCAAACTTGGCTCTCCAGATGTTTTGAGACTACAGTTCCTATCATCCCTGACCACCGGTCCTGTTAGCTAGGGATGATGGAAGTTGTAGTCCCAAAACATCCAGAGGGCCGAGTTTTCCTATGCCTGCTCTGTTGTTGTTCAGTCGTTCAGTCGTGTCCGGCTCTTCGTGACCCCATGGACCAGAGCACGCCAGGCACCCCTATCCTCCACTGCCTCTCGCAGTTTGGCCAAACTCATGTTAGTAGCTTCGAGAACACTGTCCAACCATCTCATCCTCTGTCATCCCCTTCTCCTTGTGCCCTCCATCTTTCCCAACATCAGGGTCCACCACTGGAATTCCAAGGTCAGCTAAGTCATGGGAATTGGTGAGACCTGTCTAATTCTAGTGTAGACAGTGGGAAAACAGGACGGGGTAAATTCATGGGAAAAGTATGGTGCTTGAACGTTTTGCCTAGGAATGGACAACAACCATCAGTTAATATGGAATACAATTTTCATATCTTCTCCCTTGAGAGGTGCATAAACACTCAAAGCTGCAGAAGCTTGTGGGCCTTCCCACCAGCGAGATGAGCACTGCATCTTGGATGAAATATTATTAAGGAGCCAAAGGAACCAGGATTCCACTGATGAACACAGGGACAAATTTGCACCACCCTAATTCTGACTCCAAGGCTTTCTGCTTCAGTCCCCTCTCCCTTCATTGCATACCTGTATAGCCAAAGACTCTTCTCCACTGATGGTGTTTTAATCTGCAATATATGCTGATTTACTCTGCAATATACTAACCTCCCAAACTGAACAAAAGCCAAGAGATCGTTTATTCTTTTGGTTAAAGTTATCCCTGGTAAAATGAGCACATTGTCACATGTCACCCCGATCTCTGAGCAGTAAGAGACTCCAGGGTTCTCGCACTTGCCTAGAGTTTGGCTTCCTTGGAATGAAAGTCAGAGGAGACTGTTGTGTCTTTAGAATACATGGCAAAAGAAGACCCACCCATTTGTTTTATACAAGGCACAGAGCAAAATCGTTTGGTTTTGCTAAGTGTGCTACTTACCTAGTCAACCACTTCGATAAAGGGACTGCTTTCAGTCATTTGTTCATTTCATTTTATTTGTATACCACTTTCCCACAAAACAAACGATGCTCAAAGCGGCTTACAACAAAAAAATAGAGATGTATTTTACGCAAACACTGCAAAAGAACCGATTTCATAATAACATAGCAAAACAATAGCAAATACAATAACGCCCCCCAAAAAACCACATTCCAATACTATAAATATAACAAGATTATTTAAGCATCATGCAGCGCTCAGTAGCAAAAATGGCAAGGGAGCTTCACAGTTTCTCCGTAGTCCTAGAAACAGCCCTCCCATGATGTTGCTCAGCGTCCCTCTCCTGCAGCAACTTCTTATGAAGCTTCCAAGGGCAACACTGCTCCCAATATGTTGATTGCCTGGTTGGGCAAGCTTGCTCTCAAACATTCCACCCCTACAGTTACAGGATCCCAAGAACTAGAAGGGTCTCAGGGCATCATCCAGACTGACCCCCTCCGAAACTCATTAACAATATGTTCCAGCGTGCCCTTATGCTTCAGCAGCAGTCGTGTGTGACCCAGGAAGCAAAAAGTGTTCTTATTCCCTTAATTACTGGCTGGGGGCGGGTGGCATTTGCAGTGGGACTGAAGCGTACAGAGGAGGTTAAACCCTTACAGCCCCAGCTGTGATCCAAATTAAGATCTTTCTCCCCAGTGCTGCAATTAACATTAGAAGCCACATGCCCCTGAGTCTTCTGCTCATTGAAATTAAAATGGAGCCTGTATGGTGGGGCAGGTTAGCGATCTGTGATGAATGAGTGTGTGTGTGTGTGTGTATCCATTGTTAGCCGCAGGCCCTTGCAGAGCCAGGCAGAGGCCCGGGCCAGGTAGATAATGTGCCCCCCCCTTTTTTACCCTGGGGATCTCCGAAGTCTTATAAATAAGTAAGTAAGTAAGAAATAATTTTCACAAAAAGTTATGCTGACAAATAATTTTATTTCAAGGCTTGAACCGTATCTGCATAAAAAGACAAAATGGAAAATATAGATATACAATAGTGCTTTTTAAAAAATACATAGGGAAAAGGATTATTTTAAGTATTTACATTTAAATAATGGTGAGCGATTGTGAATATGCTGACCGAGGCCCCTTTTGGAATCGGTGGCCCGGGCCTAGTGGCCCATATGACCCCCCCCCCCACCTTCTGATTGGGCCTGGTTAGCCACACTCAGAGTAGAGTCATTGCAATTAATTGCCGTTCTCAATGTATTTATATGCTGCATTTTCTGTGGCTTGCACCGAAATAAAAGTCTAAATACAGCGACAATACACATAAAATATCACTTCAACATTAGAAGAAATAATAACCAACAACGAACAGTTCCTTTAATGCACATAAGCATTTAAATAAGTGCACACTTTCTGTTACGTATTGAAGTTCTCACCCTAGGCCACTAGGGGTGTGTGTATGTAGTTCATTCTGCTGCAGTTCTCACTCAGGTCCGCACATGCAAATGAGGGATTGAAAGTGACGTTCATGGATTGGGTAACCACAGAAAGTTGTTACTGTTGCTTGTAGCTGAGTTCTATATAAGCAGGCTGCTGAGCCCTTCATTCCACTTCTGTTCCAGCCTGAGAATAAACAAGAACTGTTGGAGAATTGCTGTGTCGTCTGATACGTTCACCCACTACTTTACACTTTCCTCCGAGATCAAGTCAAATTATCTATTAAACAACTCCCTTTCGAAGGGCTGGAGGGTGGGGCAACCCAATTGAAACCATCCATCTGCTGATGGCAACCACAGAGTCTTTCCCCATCACCTTACTAGCCTGCAGTCCTTCCTCCGGTAACAGCTTGGCATAACTAACTTAAGTCCCTTAATTTGAGTAAAACCTAACTGGAGGCGACTGCTCAACATCCTTGATAAAGTGCTGAGATCATATTCACCAGCACATTTGATGGCTGAACATATGAAACTCGCCAACACATCGCATGGCACCTGGCAACGGGAGTGGGGGGTGGCGTGGGCACCTGACAAGTTGTTGTTGTTGTTGTTGTTGTTGTTGTTGTTGTTGTTGTTGTTGTTTGTTTTATGTCCTTCCTGGTGGAAACCCGTTTCCCCCAGCTTTTGTAGTGATGGGGGATTGCAGAGCACTGGCCACAGGACCTGGTGTCATTTGATTTTAAAAAGCATTGTGTGTCTGGCTCCCCTCCATCTAATAATAATAAGAATAAGAATAATAAGAATAATAATAAATTTATACCCCGTCCATCTGGCTGAGTTTCCCCATCCACTCTGGGCGGCTTCCAACAAAAGATTAAAAATACATTAAAAACTTCCCCAAACAGGGCTGCCTTCAGATGTCTTCTAAACGTCAGATAGTTGTTTATTTATTTGACATTTGATGGGAGGGTGTTCCACAGGCTGGGCACCAATAGCATATGGTGTGTGTGTGTGTGTGTGAGAGAGAGAGAGAGAGAGAGAGAGAGAGAGAGAGAGAGAGAGAGAAGGGAGCTGCTGTACAAAGGAAAGAGGCTTATGAAATAATATAAAATAAATAGAATTTATTAGAAGAAGGAGAAGAGTTTCTGCTCTGAAATGTTCCACTGTTGCCCTCGGAGAATGGCCAGAACTTGAGAGCTTGAATAACTCCTGGCCTTGCTATGCTCACTTCCCATGCTCTTTTTGGAATGAGCCCAGGACCCACAAGGTAACGGTAGGTGCTGGGTCTAGTCTCGAAACAGCATCTGACCCAGATACCAGTTGTTGTGGTGGTGGTTGTGGTGGAGAAAATCCTTTCTATTTCTACTCCACAATTTTGAAAACGATTTATTCCCATTTAATGCCCGCTTGATCAGTGAAGTGGGGGTGTGGGTTGGCGGGGAGAAGAAATCTTTCTGCCTCCAGGTAAAGCCATCAGTTATGTCGCAACGCGAGCTGTTAATTGCAAAGGTTTTGTGTACATGTCTGCAAGTTGCTGTGCTCAACCAGCAATAACTCTTGTTTGGAGCAGTGTCAGGGGATTGCACAGTTGCTTGGTACAGCTTGATTTGCTCTCCCCGGATCAGTTCTTTAGAGCGTTCAGTGTGCTATTTTTCCAATGCTCTAATTGGCTATGTATGATGGCAGACCGTGTGTGTGTGTGTGTGTGTGTGTGAATACCTGTTGCCAGTTATATGTTTGCAGCCTAAAATAAGATGGGTGTACATTTTCACAGAGGCAGATCTTGTAGTGGGGCTCATGAAAGGTACCAAGGAGTATATGAAAAAAATGGTAAAAGCTATCAAAGAGCAGTCAGCAAATAAATAGCCAGAGAACTCAGTGCAATAAATGAGTGTTGCAATGATTCCCCCCACCATTTAAATTAATTCTTATTGGTTCCCCTTGTGTGTGTATGTCCTATCTCTCTTTTTAAATAAGCAGACCAGAAGGCAGGCACAATAAATATACGATAAAAATGCAAATTTAGATAAAATATGTGGTTCGTTTTTATCCAGTTTAAAAGCAGAGGTGGGGAAAATAATAATGATTTAGAACAATGGAGGGCAAGGTAAAGAGTGAATTTTTTAATGAAATCATAGTCTACATGAGGATGCTGTTCCATATGTAACATGCCCAATCCATTATGCCATATTTACAGAGCGAATGTTTGTGTAGGAGTATGAGCTGTTCGTGCCTGGATCTTTTTTGTCATCTACAATATAATTAGTGCTGCTGTCACGATGAATCTCGCAGTTATTCATTATGCAGGATCCCTTAAATGTGTGAAAGAAATGCTTGATCTAAAGTGCACCGAATTCAGTAAGAAGAATCAAATTGTAATGGAAACTAGGCTTCCGATACTCAAAGGCCCAGTTCTGTCCAAGGTGCTAATTCTGTGACAGGCCTGTACTAATTGAGATCCCAACCCTCCTCTGCACATGTTGCAGCTTGTCAATATCCTTCTTGAATTGTGGTGCCCAGAACTGGACACAGTGCTCCAGGTGTGGGCTGACCAAAGTAGAATAGAGTGGTATTGTCCTTTCCCCACTGCTTTTCTCTCTATACACAAATGAATGTACCTCAACTGATCCATCGGTTAAGAGCTTGAAATTTGCTGATGACACAACAGTTATTGGGCTTATCCAGGAGGACGATGAATCTGTGTATAGGCGGGAAGTAGACCATCTTGTTTCGTGGTGCACCGAAAATAATTTGGTACTAAATGCCCAAAAGACAGTAGAAATGGTAATTGATTTCAGAAGGCACTCTTCCGTTCTGCCACCACATTCCATTCTTGGTAACATGGTTGTAGTAGTAGAGTCCTTTAAGTTCCTGGGCTCTATAATTTCTTATAACTTAAATTGGTCAAGCAACATCAATAGTATTATTAAAAAGGTCCACCAGAGGCTGTATTTCCTGCATCAACTAAGGAAATTTAAATTGTCCCAGGAAGTGTTGATCCAATTCTACAGAGGCATCATTGAAACTGTTCTCTGTAATTCTATAGCAGCTTGGTACGCTACAGTCTCCAGGAGAGACAAGAAAAGGCTCCAACCAGCTGTAAGAATTGCAGAAAGGGTAATTGGTGTTAGCTTGCCTTCAATAGAGACAATTTATGCTACCAGAGTTAGGAAGAGAGCAGAGAGAATTGTAGCAGATCCTTTACATCCCAGTCATCATCTGCTTGATTTACTTCCATCTGGATGTTGCTACAGGACTTCATATACAAAATCAGCTAGGCACAAGAGTAGTTTTTTTTTCCTTGTGCCATTAAATTGTTAAATTCGTAGTTGTATAGCTGAAGGGGAGGTAAATTATGGGTGGGGTTTCTTTGCTTCTTTGTATTGTGAGAGGAACAGTGTCTGTATGTTTACATTGCAATGTAGCTGAAACAAATTCCAAGTATGTTGGAAAATGTACTTGGCTAATTATTCCTATTATTCCTATTCCTATTCCTATTCCTATTCCTATTATCTATGACTTCCCTTGATCTGGACACAAGACTTCTGTTGATGCAGCCTAGAATAGCATTAGCTTTTTCTGCTGCTTGTGGTCTGCTAAGACCCCTAGATACTTGTCACATGAACTACTGCCAATCCAGCTGTTGTCCCCCCATCTTATATTTGTGCAGCTGGTAGTGCTTCTAAGAAGAAGGAGCAATTATTCGTGGAGAGATTCTCCTTTGAGGACTGGCTATTCTGTTCATTTCTGCACTGGAAGTGCTTGAATGATCTAATCTCACCAGATGCAGAAATGCAGTATAATTATTCAGCAAAGGCTGACTGGATGGAAGAAAGGCCGGGGCAGTGAATCATTCAGAGGAACAACGGGTAGCCTCCTCTGTGAGCATTTTAGCCTTACAGAAACCTTGAACCATGGAACTGAGTTTGTTTTCCAAGGCACAGGAATCCTGGCACAGTTTTGGATTTCATCACAGGAGATGGGTGTGGTGGGAAGCTCACCTTTCTCAACAGGACTTGGAAGTCAGGTGGGCATACTAAGTTTGCAGGATCTGCTTTTCTTTTTAGTAAAACTCCACAGACCACCAGCTGCAGATTGGTGCAAAATAGTGGCTGATGGGTGACACCAAATGCCAAATAGTGACCTAGAGAAGAGAGCCAGATTTCTTTTAAAAATTGTGGTTAGAGGCAACGGTAGATGGATGACTCGGGGAACTGGGCCAGTTGAAAAACTGTGCCTAAAGGTGAGGGCCTATTGACTACTGCCTCCCATATGCAGAGCTGTTTCGGCTGCTTTTATCTGACTCACATCAGCAGAGTTGTTCAGCATCTCTAATTACTGAATTCATCTTCACTGTTGCCTGATACAGGTGTAATATCAAGAATCTTAGTGGTATGACAGGGTCACTACTTTTGACCCTTGGAGACGTCGCAGTGTTGGAGACCTTTCATTATTACCTTTGGGTACTCCTTAACACAGTTTTATTTTGTTTTAAGAACTGAGAGCACCCAGGCAGCAGCTCCTATAGCAGGGAGAGAGAAGCAATGCAGGCTTCAGCAGCCTGAATGAAGTTTGTGTGACCTTATGCAGATCCAGTTCAGGGGCGGGTCTGGTTCCAAGTGCTAGTTATGACCCTCAGCGCCCTAAACAGCGCCGGATCAGCTTATCGGAAGGGACACCTTCTGCAGTATATGAGCCTGCCTGTGCACTGAGATCTTCAGGAGAGTCAGGTGTGTTTGGCATAGATGCAGGGTGGGGTACCTGTGCTCCTCCAGACATTGCTTATGCAACTACTTCCATCACTCCTGAGTATAGACCATGTTGGATGGGGCTGATGGGAGTTTCAGTGCAACGGCAGCTGCTGGTCCAGCATAAGGATGCCACAGTCACATCACTTTTCCTGCCCTGCCCGTCTGTCCCACTTACAACTCAGCACTGACTGTGCCTTGGCCTCTGGCTTTCACTTGCCTCTGCCTCACTCTGAGAAGTCTTTCAGTGCAAGGCATTCCCAACAGATCCTGCTGTATTTAATTTGATTCGCCTTCACTTACCTCATTCATTACCTCCAGATAATCTCTAGATAGTCATACAGGGGCCCCCACCCACCCTAGGAATACCCTGACCAGTAGCACAGATCCTCCCTAGTTCAATCCCCTCTAAATTCATCACCCACCCAGAAACACCTGGGGAACTTAAAAGAAGATAGAGGGGGAAATTCCACACCGTACTATTGAGATGGTTCCATCAGCGCAATTGTTTCTGCTTGCCAGGAAGAGCAGCCTCACCTCTCCCCCCCCCCAGCCCCTGTTATGGGGGTTCTCCTTATCAGGATGCCCTACACACGAGTAGGACCTTGACAGAGACACATGCCCAACTGGCATGTTCCCTCCCTCCTGGGCGATCGTGCGGGAGCTTCAAAAGCATACCATAGCCCGAACATCACAGCGACTGATGCCAGAAGACGGATGCCACACTTAGGAATCCGCAGAGGTTTGCGCAGTTGCGTAACATAACTCAGCATCTTGGCTAATCTACTATATTTACATATAAATACACACGGAGCACTGTAACATGGCTCCCTCTCTCTCTGGCATCAGACAGCAAAGAGAAAGAATAAAGGACAATAGTCCCACTTCACAGAACACAGTAAGACAAACACCCTGTCTTCATCACATCCCATTCCTGTGGAATCAAAACACACACAGTCATGTGATAGACAATAAACCCATGACTGCACACGGGGAATGAATCTCCCAACACTCCTAACCCCCTTGAACAGATTTGGGAAGGTTGCAAGGGGAGTATAGTGTGGGAAGTCAACCCATGTTAGTGAGACTCATTGCTCTGGCTCCTGCTTGCACAACAGCTTAGTTGTATCCAGTCCGCGGGGCCCATGTCCTCATCTGCTGGGTCTGTTTTCATTATCATGGGCAGGCTGTGTTGTCCATTAATTTCTCAAGCCCACCTAAGCTACTTCTTGTGCCAGCAAATTCTCTAAGTCAGTTCTGTGTTGTGTGGAAGAAGTGCTTTCTCTCGTCTGCTGCCAATCAATTTCATTGACTGACCCCAAGTTCTAGTGCTGCGAAAGAGGGAGCAGAAGAAAATATCTCTTCACAATGCATAATCCTTTAAACCTCTATCATGCACGGCCCCCACCATCCCTCACCCTTTCTATTTTTCGAACACAAAAGCCAGAAAAGCTTTAGCTGTTTCCCATAGAGAATGTGCTCGTTCTTTGGCCATTTTGGCTGCCCGTTTCCAGTTCCACAATGACCTTCTTGAAGTTGAGCAACAAGAACGATTTGCACAGCAATGGAGAACCTCAGGCCCAGGTGCTGAGTGCAGCCCTCATGGCCTTTAAAGCCAGCCCTTGGGATTCTCCCAAGACCACACCCCTTATTCCTAGGTCATTCCCGACACCTGCCATACTCTCCACCCTCTTTGAGGGCTTTTGCCTGGCTAGAATTTGCTTTCCTGAAGGGAGAACAGTGAGGGGTGTGTGTGTGTGTGTGTGCAAAGTAGCATACTTTTCAAAGGTCAGGTTTAGAGGCAGCTCCACAGAGAGCACATTGCAATATTCCAGCCACAAGGTTACCAGCACATGGCCTGCAGTGGCGAAGAAGAAGAAGAAGAAGAAGAAGAAGAAGAAGAAGAAGAAGAAGAGGAGGAGGAGGAGGAGGAGGAGGAGGAGGAGGAGTTTGGATTTGATATCCCACTTTATCACTACCCGAAGGAGTCTCAAAGCAGCTAACATTCTCCTTTCCCTTCCTCCCCCACAACAAACACTCTGTGAGGTGAGTGGGGATGAGAGACTTCAAAGAAGTGTGACTAGACCAAAGTCACACAGCAGCTGCATGTGGAGGAGCGGAGACACGAACCCGGTTCCCCAGATTACGAGTCTACCACTCTTAACCACTACACCACATTGGCTCTCTAGCTTATGTTCTCATGACATTTTCCCAGCCAAATAGGAATAGAGATCCGTGGTTTGTGTTAGCAAATGAAAACATCAGCACACTCTCACTTGCCACAATCTCCATCGTTCCTCCCTGCAGCATCCTCTACTCTTCTGGTCTTCCTTGCCCCCCCCCTTTGGCATGCAAATTTAAGAATATCATGGCTTTGAGAGGGGGATAAAGACTTCTTGTCTTTGGCAAATACAGAAGCGGCATAAGATAAGTAGTTATACTTGTTGGCAACTCTCAGATCCTTCAAAACGGAGATGTTTTCAAGAATTCATGTATCCTTCCCACAGAGAAATGTACCAATTTCCCCTGCTCTATTGTATTCTTTTATCTGCCTGAAAACTGTTAGCTCCCTATGCGCCGGTGTATAATGGGGCCCTCAACTGTAAAGAAGAAGATGGCTTTGCCTGTTCTAAGTATTATGGGAAGGGAGGGGGAGAGATATTTACGATGATGCAGTCGTTGCTTGCAATTGCATCGCAAATCATAAATGGGACGAGTTGCTGGATTGTGTTCCGTGGATACACCTGATTTAATCTTCAGCTTCACACTTTGAGGCAAATGTTTTCATTTGATAGGGAAGTGGCAAGCTGGAAATGGGCTTCCTACAATATATCAGATTCCCATCCTCCTGTATATTGTGCATTGGAGATGTGGGTGGGTGGCAGAATTGTGAATATAAAACCTCAATTGCACCTTGAGCTGCATTTGCGTTAATTTTACATACAGTTAAGTTGTGCAATTAATAGAGTACCTATGATGAAGTGAGTAACAAAAGCATGGAATATATATTCTGAGTAACCTTCATCTTAATCTCCCTCCCTCCCTCCCTTTCTTGGACTTTTAATTACCTGTTGTTGTATCATCTGCATCTGTGATTCGAGGGCTAGGTTTGTGTCCCTGCTCATTGCCAGCAGTTGCAAGTTTACCGGTAATTCTAGTGCATCACAAAGAAGACACACATCCCCAGAGCCCTTGCTGTTAAAATTCCAGGAGTGCAAATAAAAATGAGAAGAGAGGGAAAGGAAGAGGTCCCTCTTTTTAACCGTTTAATGTTGGAGGGCATAGAGCAAAAGGCTTCTCTGCAGAAGGATCTGAAGGAAGACAAAAAGAGATGGGGCCACGTCCATGAACTCTCATGCACTTGACAAGAGTAAGAGGCTGCAAAGGCAAGAGTGGCACCTGTCACTTAAGTAAGCAGGAGGTTTTTGAGTGGTGGAAGTTGGCCAACCCGGCATCAGGACCTGGCATCCATGGGCAGTTTCCTTGTGCCCATTGGTGCTGATGTCAGCCTGGATTAGATCCACCTTCCTCTCTGTCCTCCCCTTTCAGTTTTCCTGTGACCCAGAGCAATTCTGCAATGGGGCGTTGTGGGGAATTTAAAAGGAAATGCTAAAGATTGCTCTCAAATCTCAATGCTGTTGGTACCTACCACCTGTAAGACCAGTGCCAGAGAGGCCCACCAGGAAGAAGTTTCCTGGGGGTATTATCCAGCGAAAGGAACCAATCCAAGATATTGGCAAATCTGGAGCAATGAGAGTCCTGTAGCTAAGTCAAGAGATAAAGTGAAGGATATGGGGGCAAACCCAGGGGTGGGGAACCTCAGGCCCTGGGGTCAAATGTGCCCCACAGGCATCTCTAGTTGGCTCTCAAGACTCCACCCACGCCAGACACCCCTTCAGAAAATGTATTTTCTCAGTCCTGCTCCACTCTCTCAAGTGCTTTTGCCTGGCTAGAATTGTCATGCATGAAGTTGGGTTGTTTGCAGAAACCTCTGGCCAGAGTGTAGCATCCTGTACTAATGCATGTCTGTAGCATCACCTGCTCTTGTCTCTGACTCCACCCACCCCTGTCATGTAGTTAGTGGAAGATTTCTCATGGGTGAACATGGCCCTTGAACCAAGAAGGTTTCTCCAGCTCCTGCTTTGCCCTCTGGCCACCCCTGAAAATGGAATTTGCTCCCTGCATAGTGGTTTCATGGGAACAGCCATTACATACAGATGCAGGCTGATATGTGTTGCTTGAATGGAGCTGTGTATTGGAATTAACATGTTAATTAGCTGCCAGTTCCTTCTGTTTCCACAAGGTCCATTCATTATCACCAATGCTTGCTATTCGAGTCTGCCATTCTATTTATGCTAATTTTGAAATTATTCCTGCCTCTCTTTTTTTGTTTTACTTTAATAACTATTTATGACTCCTGGAAAAATACACCTAATTAATACCTAGCCGCAGCGCTGCAATTAAATGTTAATCAGATTTGATTTCTAGAGTAATGCACCAGCAATCTCCTAATCTCCCGAGTTACAACTTGATGAAAACTTGATTACCCTAGTTACAGAGTTCATGATTCAGAAAGCCCTTTTCCCTTCCTCTCCCTTTCCCATGGAAAGAAAGCTCAGCTTTGTGTTGTGGCCCTTCCCGCTTTATATTTTGCCTGTGCTCCAGTGCTCGGTGGAGATAAATTATTTCCAAATGAGATGCAATCATGGCAGAAAGAAAGCCAATCATAAAGGCTGGATATAAAAATAAAAAGGACTGCAAGTCTGCGGCACATATTGACCTGTCAAACTGATCTAAACTTAGCAAAGGATTTTTTTTAATATTAATATTAACCTGGGGATGGCCGTGTCTCGCCAAATCACATCCCTGTGGCTTTCAGAGTAACAGGAGCAGGCAGATGAGGCGAGCTTGAGTAACATGCAAACTTTTAACCCAGACACCTTCTCATCAGCTCCCTAACAATGTATGGTCTTTGCAAAGTGCAAGGTAAGCTTTCCTCATGGGAGAACATTTTGAAGAGGAGCAGAGCTGTTGTTGTTTTAATGCATGGATTTTAGCCTGTCTGGATTACTGCACCTAACTTTCCATGGAAATATTTTGCATTGATGTCGGAACAAATTTGGGTGTGCGGGTAGCTGTTCTATTCTTTAGTACCTGTTCACCATTCAGGAATCTCTGAGCCCTTCCACACATCCTTTCCGTTGTGCATTCCTGATGATTCGTGTTCTTCATAATATTAGGACAGTTCTACACAATCCTACTTTTAAATACTTGTTTGCACCTGCAAATGTTTTGGGGGTTGCCATACAGCTTCGTTTCCAATTAGTGCATGTCCTGTAACTTCCTGCTGGAATCATTTCAACTTTTTATCCTACAAAAGTCCCATGTTTGTTTTGTAATTGTGCACTTTCAATATCAACATAGACTTAAATCTAAGAAAAAAGAAAAAAGGGAGAAAGAAAGATAAACAAATACATGAATAGATAAATGAGGGCATGTGTTTTTGTCCCTTTTTTTGTTGCCCTATAGGGCAGGAATACCCCATCATTTGCCAAGAATGCATATGGGGATGTATCACCAAACATTTAATAAAAGAGAAGGATGTGTGGACAGTCAGGAAGAAATCCACTACTAATGCACTATTATTGAAACAGTTAAAAGTTGCAGGATACACCTACAAAACTAAACTAACTAACTAACTAACTAAAATAAAAAATTCTTTCCAATTCTAACAAGTCTGAATGAACCCTATTATATCAAACCCTGGGAGAAAACGAAACTTAAGCCCAGTTAATGCTATTAGCAAACTTTCTGGGACTTTTCTCACTTTAGCAGCACAGCTTTGCATGCCTGAATGTGCTCTCTCTATTTAACACAAGAGTTTAGGAAGAGCCTTGCTGGATTATCCAGGCCAATGGCCCATCCAGTTCAGCATCCTTTTCTCGCAGTGTCCAACACAGACATACACAGAGAACACACACCATTCACTACCTATAGAAAGCCAGATCGTCAGGGAGAATAAGGTGCAGCCTAGCCTCCTTTGTGGCATTCCATATTTCTATGTGTGGCGAGTTCCTCTCAAAAAAGGAGGCATTCAAACATCTAGGTACCATTGGGGGGGGGGGGAGAGAGAGAGAGAGAGAGATCTAGGATCTTTCCACTCTTCCCCAAACACCAAGGTTAAGGAAAGGCCTCTTAATCTGACAGACCACAGGTCTGATCCTATTTGACATTCTCTCTATTCCTCATTGGCTTATCGATCGCTCCATGCTAATTAGCCACAAGTGTTGTCACATCCCATAAGAACCTGAGCCTATTAGAAGGATTGATTTCCAGTGGTGATATCTGGTAAACACTTCAGAGATGTGCCTCATGTAAATTTGGGGCAGGGTGGGGGGTCCTCTGGCGGTTTCTCCCTTCTCATAAAAGGGCAAGCCAAGAAAAGATTTGAGGGAGAGTGTGTGTGTGTGTGTGTGTGTGTCTACATGAGTGAAGGACTGTTTTCGCATCACTCCCTCTATTACAGATTTAAAAAATAAAAAAAATCATTCCAGTAGCACCTTAGAGACCAACTAAGTTTGTTCTTGGTATGAGCTTTCGTGTGCATGCACACTTCTTCAGATACAATGAAACAGACGTCAACAGGTTTTCCACACCCACCAGCCAATCACCCATTCCCACCACCCTTCTGAGTAATACCCCTCCCCACCTTCTCACTATATGTAAGGGTCTGGTGACTTCTGTTTCAGTGTACCTGAAGAAGTGTGCATGCACACGAAAGCTCATACCAAGAACAAACTTAGTTGGTCTTTAAGCTGCTACTGGAAGGATTTTTTAAAATTATTATTTTTTTTGCTTTGACTATGGCAGACCAACACGGCTACCTACCTGTAACTGGAACTTCTGCTAAAAGCAGTCATTGAAAGTGGACTTCACTGATGGAGCGTGTTTATTTACTTGTCAACTTACCACCGTGTGTTGTGCACAGAGCATCTCCCAACAAACATACATTTATCAAGTGACCAGGATCAGGGCTCTGTGGTGCCAGAGGATGAGGGGTTAAACACACACACCAATTGCAGAATGCAAATCCACCAGGAAACTGCTGTCATCCACAGAGAAGGAAGACATGTGCAACATGCCCCCCCCAAAAAAAGAGCATGAATGGAAGCCACCAAAAGAAAACCCATTCACTTTGATATGGCCACTAAATAAGTAGAAGAGGGAGAAACGCCATTCCTTTGTTCCCTTCTCCAGTTCACAATAGGCAAGCGGATTTCAAACAAGGATCCGGTGAAAATCACGAGGAAGATCAATAATGGAAGACAGATTGCCCACCTTTAAGGTTTTTGCTACGGGGTGTGTGTGTGTCATGTGATCAGTTCCCAGGGGGCAACGCTTAGACTTGGCCAATGCATCATATGAACTGAGTGGTGTGTTGGAATATTCTGTAAGAAAAAGCCCCCTGAGATGTGCAGAGAAGTTCCACTACAGACAAGTTAGCATGCCGGAGGCTCCCTCAAGGTAGAAAGTTTGAAAACCTTGGTAGCTGGATAATTGAACCTGTTCCTCACCATCCCAGAAGGCTCTCTTTTCCATTGACCTTTCTCCCACGCCCCTTGCTGTAAAGAAAAACCAAGACAGTATTCAGCAAATGCAATTAAACAGGGCGTGTGACTGACATCCTCTGGCCACACCATTTCAAGCATAACCCTTCCTATTGTTTTGCTCTCTGTGGTTTCTTCTCCAGTTCGCAGTAGGCAAGCGGATTTCAAACAAGGATCTGGTGAAAATAATGGAGAAGATCAATAATGGAAGACAGATTGCCCACCACTAAGGTTTTTTGCTACGGGGTTTTTTCTTGTGATCAGTTCCCAGGGGGCAACGCTTAGGCTTGTCCAATGTATCATATGAACTGAGTGGTGTGTTGGAATATTCTGTAAGAAAAGCCCCCTGAGATATGGTTTCTTGCCTACTTTTTGTTACTTTCATATTCAGCTGTTGCCCTCTAAAGATGCTAGGAGCCCAGATGGAGGCCTAGTTTAGTTACGCAGTGGTTGAGAATTAGGAGCTGAATTTGAGGTGGGCACATCCCAGCTTGAGTAGGATCCCTGCCTCAGTGGAGCCAGTGTGGTGTAGTGGTTAAGAGCGGTAGACTCATAATTTGGTGAACGGGGTTTGCGTCTCCGCTCCTCCACATGCAGCTGCTGGGTGACCTTGGGCTAGTCACACTTCTCTGAAGTCTCTCAGCCCCACTCACCTCACAGAGTGTTTGTTGTGGGGGAGGAAGGGAAAGGAGAATGTTAGCCGCTTTGAGACTCCTTCGGGTAGTGAAAAGCGGGATATCAAATCCAAACGCTGCTTCTTCTTCTTCTTCTTCTTCTTCTTCTTCTTCTTCTTCTTCTTCTTCTTCTTCTTCTTCTTCTGTCACCTCACAGCCCTGGTTTAGCTCTCCAAACCATTCAAGGCTGCAAAGTGAAGATATCTCTGGGTGCATTCAGACGTGGGGGATATATGGCACTAGTTTCCGTGATTATTATGCTAGTAATTCTGCCCAACTTTGTAATGTTCCTTTCGCACTGCATTCTCTGCACTCCCTCCCTCATAGCACTAGAACAATAGAACTGAATGTTTGAAGATTCAGGAAATATAAAATACTTATTCACACAGCGCATAGTCAAACTATGGAGCTTGCTCCCCAAGTAGGCAGCGATGGCCACCAACTGGAATGGCTTTGAAAGAGAATTGGACAAATTCATGGAGGAGAGGACTGTCAATGCGGTTTGCCTCCATGGTTGGAGGAAGCAATACTTCTGAATAGCAGTTGCTGGAAAACTATGGAAGGGGAGAGTCCCACCTGCATCTGGTTGGCCACTGTGAGAACAGGATGTGCAATAAGAAAAGCCACTGGCCTAATCTGGCAAGCTCTTCTTATGTTCTTATGTACTTGCATTGCATTGTGGAACAGCAACTTTGTGACCCATATGCTGGCATGCTGTGCTAAATTTCTTTCACACCCATGGGTGCGGTGTGACACAACAACGAGCATCATTGGACCATGTTGTTAATCCCCCTCCCTTTCGGCACACGCTTGCTTCTGTTCCCCCATGATTCCCCCCGTGAAATTAGCTGGAAAGAGCTGCGTGCTGGTATTCTGTGTCCAGTTCTGGGCACCACAGTTCAAGAAGGATACTGACAAGCTGGGACGTGTCCAGAAGAGGGCAACCAAAATGGTCAAAGGCCTGGAAATGATGCCTTATGTGGAACGGCTTAGGGAGCTGGGTATGTTTAGCCTGGAGAAGAGAAGGTTAAGGGGTGATATGATAGCCATGTTCAAATATATAAAAGGATGTCATGTAGAGGAGGGAGAGAGGTTGTTTTCTGCTGCTCCAGAGAAGCGGACACGGAGCAATGGATTCAAACTACAAGAAAGAAGATTCCACCTAAACATTAGGAAGAACTTCCTGACAGTGAGAGCTGTTCGACAGTGGAATTTGCTGCCAAGGAGTGTGGTGGAGTCTCCTTCTTTGGAGGTCTTTAAGCGGAGGCTTGACAGCCATCTGTCAGGAATGCTTTGATGGTGTTTCCTGCTTGGCAGGGGGTTGGACTGGATGGCCCTTGTGGTCTCTTCCAACTCTATGATTCTATGATTCTATGATTCTATTCCGCTCCGAATTCCCTCACTCGCCCCAATTTTTTTCACTTTACTCCCACATTTTTCCAGGTTAAGGGGGCTGCAAATGGATTGCTTTTTTGGAGCATGCACTATAATCTGTTAGTGTCCCAGAAGTGGCTTTTGCGACATGTGAAAGCCCAAATAAAATGAAGAAGTTAGGGAAGCGACAGGGAAATGCAATAAACTGTCGTCGCGAATGCAGCCTCTTTTATATAAGGGTTGTTCAAAGCGCTGCCTCTGGGAACTCCGTCATTGCTTTTGCTATGATATACAGGGTGCAGTGATGGAGAAGTTGGCAACAACCGTTCCTACAACTGCGTGGCTTCCCCTTTCTTGACTCCCAGCGTCCCCACATCCCTTCCTGACTGGACTGGGGGCCACACTGTTTAGCATCCTGGCGGCAGAGATTCATTTCAGGCATGCCAGCCCTCGCCTCCTCAACGCCGGGCCCTTAGACACTGGGATCAGTTTTCCCTGACATCAAAAGGTTGTAGGTCTAGCTGTGCTTCCTTTGTGTTTGTGCAATCATTTATGAGACTGTTCATTCACAAAAGGTCTGGCTGCTCAGAACTCTGAGCCTGCAACACCACATCTGAAAAACTTGCCTGCTCCGTGAATAAAACATTTCTTATTGAAGAATCCCCCTTACAATATACAATTTCCTTTGATAAGCCTCCCTGGAGGATGCAGAGCATGTATTACGCTTGTGTCTCAAACATATTAGATGCTAAAGGAATTGCAGTTTTCTGTTGCCAGGCGATTTGCACAATGCTTTCTGGATTTTATCCCCCCCCCCACTCCCCAAAACCGTTTCCCTCTTCTTCACCTCTCTGCCCCCACCCTCTCCACATGCTTATTTTACAGAGGCACTATTCACAGATTCCCTTTTGATTGCCTGTCATTGCAGTGGTGGTGCTTATGGGTCCTCATTCATTTTTATTTTAAAGTCAAGGTCCATTCACTTTTTTATTATTTTTAGCCTTCGGGTTCTGTATATTATTCATGATGGCATCGGCCCCATTTTAGCTGTCAGGCTGCCATCAGAGCCCTCTCAATGGACTCTCTTGGGGCACTAATGAAAGGCAGATGGCTGGAACATTGATGATATAATCAAAGGGCTCCGGTCCAGAGTAATGAGAACGGGGTGAGAGTTTTCCGAGGGGAAGGGAAGAAATGGGGCCCTTTGTTATTTAGCCTTTGAAACAGCGCTTCAAGAATAAAAGGAACATAATACCATTTAGGAGGGGGAAAGGAGGGAGCACTTTAAAATGTCAGGAGTCTATGATCCCGTCCCGAAGATGGGGCGGCCGAATTTCCAGGTGTACAACTGGAGCATCCAAACCCTGGTTTCTGAAAATGAAGGGCACAGCGTGGGTCTATCCATAGCAATGATAGCAGGAAGAATGATGAGCAGGGGCAGAATAAAAACTTTCAAAGGGGGAATACGGAGTGGGCTTTGGCAGCATATAAAGAGTATGGCAAAACAGTGGCGTCAATAGAGCCCCTTTTACCTTGAATGAGATGGAAAGTCAAAAGACTGAGCCCTGTCCCCCCCTGCCCCCCCCAAAAAAATCCTCTCTTGGCTACCCTGGTTGTTCTGGTCAGATGAGGTCAGAGTGCAACATGAGATGTCTCAGTGCCTCTCAGGCACTTACCTGGGAGGAACGCCAGTTGAATATGCTTGTGCGTGATTCTGCATGAAAAGTGTACTCAGTGACTGAAGCCAGCAAGGGCACTAATTTGGGAGGGTTTGTGTCTTTCATCATTGGTTGCCATATCACAAGTGAAGGAATCCTTATTTCAGAGACATTTCCACTTGTAGGCTGTACGACTGAGAATGTTGGTGTTTTGTATTTTTGTAAACCACTTGGAGGTTTTCTTACAATCAACCAGTATATAATTTTTGTTTTGTTTTGTTTAATAAATACGCATACCACTTTTCATGTCAAGATCACACAAAAGACAGGTGACAGGCGTACAAGGGCCTCCTGTACACCATTTCTCACTGGCCTAGTAATGTTTCGAATTTAACAGTTCATCTGCCATAACCATTCTTTTCCCTGACCACGTAGGACTGGTATGCTCATCTAATTAATTAATAAAGCAAAGGTTGCAGACCTAACTACTATTTACATCAACTTTATTCTTTTGTGAGTTTGGCTGGGGCTCGTTTCCTGTTTCAAGTTTGTCTGTGTGTGGCTTTTTGGGGGGGGGCGGACTTCTAAGCAAGGCACACAATTACGTGAGAACAAATCCTATTGAATTTGATGGGGTTTACTTATGAGTAAATCCCATCAAAGGAAGGGGCATGGGTGGCGCTGTGGGTTAAACCACAGAGCCTAGGGCTTGCTGATCAGAAGGTCGGCAGTTTGAATCCCCATGACGGGGTGAGCTCCTGTTGCTCAGTCCCCGCTCCTGCCCACCTAGCAGTTCGAAAGCATGTCAAAGTGCAAGTAGATAAATAGGTACCACTCTAGAGGGAAGGTAAGCGGCGTTTCTGTTCACTGCTCTGGTTTGCCAGAAGCGGCTTTGTCATGCTGGCCACATGACCCAGAAGCTGTACGCCGGCTCCCTCGGCCAGTAAAGCGAGATGAGCACTGCAACCCCAGAGTCGGACACGACTGGACCCAATGGTCAGGGGTCCCTTTACCTTTAACTTATGAGTAGTCATGCATAGGATTGCACTGTCCATTTATTTCCTGCAGCTTTTTACTGTGTGCCTCTGCAATTTGACCTTGACAACACATGTGTTTTGAATAAAGAAGAAATTTGGGTGCTTGAGAAGAAGAAGAGTTTGGATTTGATAGCCCGAAGGAGTCTCAAAGCGGCTAACATTCTCCTTTCCCTTCCTCCCCCACAACAAACACTCTGTGACGTGAGTGGGGCTGAGAGACTTCAGAGAAAAGTGTGACTAGCCCAAGTTCACCCAGCAGCTGCATGTGGAGGAGCGGGGATGCGAACCCGGTTCACCAGATTACGAGTCCACCGCTCTTAACCACTACACCACGCTGGTAACCTTCAGATCAGCGCTTTTAAAAAAAAAGCAAGCAAAAAAAGGTGCCGTTACTCACCATGAAGTTGTTATAGCCACACTTTTAACATTTAGGGTAGGGGGAAGTTGTTCGTACTGCATACCGTTGAGCACTCCCCAGAAACAAAGCACTGCTTCAGATGCAAATTTGGGAACACATCCATCAGGGATTCTGTGTTGGTCACTAGGTGGGCTTTTCTGTCCGCCTTGCCCCACCCTACAGCCCCAGGAACCTTCTATGGCAGCTGTTTGCAGAAGGAAAACTGTGCAGGGAGAGAGACTCTTGTTTGCCAAGAGAGAGTGGTTGGTTTCACCTGTTCTGCCCCACCTCCATCCCAAAGAACCTTCAGGAGGAAGTTGCCTCCGTGCGCATTATGTGTATGTGTAGTCTAATGAGCTGAACAGAGTGAAAGGTTATGAGTCATGGGGATGGGGAGGTTTTGTGTATGAACTTAACACTGCTTATCATGTTCTCGCAGTGCTTAACAGTGTTCTATCATGTTATGGGACGGCCGGGGCAATAATAACAATAGCAACAGCAACAGCAACAGCAACAAATAATTTGGGGTTCATTTGAAGGAAATGCGACCTAAAAATATAATAAATCAAATCAATATGAGCTAAGTTTGTGTGCTCTCTAGGAATGCAATATTAATATCCTTGCAATCCATACAGATGCAGCAGAAGGAACATTAAGTGTGTTGATTCATTACAATTCCGGGCAACTGGTGAAAATTGGTATATAAGAGCAGAAAAGGACATTAGGCATGCATACAGTTCTGATACAGAAAGCCGTCCATGCATCTGTTTTCCCAGTCTACTGGGGTATTGGAAATATAGCCTTGATACGGTTTAATAGTCTGTTCATATAGAACCGGTTTCCGGAATGTTTTGTGGGTTGATGCTTAGTCCCATTTCTAACTCGGAATATTTATAACTACCCGTAATGAGCTCAGGTTTCATTCATAAAACAGATCGTTGTGGAAATGAGAAGTGGATGGATTATTAGCAGCATTTGCCGATCAAGAGGGCTCACTGCAATGGCCTTTTTCTACTCCTGTAAACGGCACAATGCAAAGTTACCCAGAGAACCTGGCCATAAGAGCAAATTAAAGCAACAGCATATTCACAGAAGAATTACTTAATTACTTAATTTGTGTTTGCTGTCTGGTTTAAGAGATACAGTGTTGGTCAGACTTGAGGAGCTAGTTTAGCAATTTGGGATTTTTAAAAAACTGAATGGGCTCACAGTACCTCTCTGCACTCCTGTCATGTTCAAATGTACAGGTGAAACTCAAAAAATTAGAATATCATGGAACGGTTCATTTCTTGCAGTAATTCAACTTAAAAGGGGAAACTAATATATGAGATAGACACATGACACGCAAAGCAAGCTATGTCAAGCCATTATTTGTTATAATTGTGATGATTATGGCGTACAGCTGATGAGAACCCCAAATTAACAATTTCAACTTTGGGGTTTTCATTGGCTGTATACCATAATCATCACAATTACAACAAACAAAGGCTTGACATATCTCGCTTTGCATGTCATGAGTCTATCTCATATATTAAACTCCACTGGCTAATGAAAACAATTGCTTACATAAATGGACTTTTCCACAATATTCTAATTTTTCGAGTTTCACCTGTAGTGTGTGATGGGATCTCTTTTCTGGCATGGCACACTCAGATCATTGAATTATAGAATTGCAGAGTTGAAAGGGACCCTGAGGATCATCTAATCCACCCCGTCTGCAATGCAGGAATATGCAGCTGTCCCATACAGGAATCGAACCTTCAACCTTGGCATTATCAGCACCGGGCTCTAACCGACTGGGCTGCCCAGGCACAACCTGCCTACATTATGTAGTTTGTAATGTAGAGGCTTGCAACCGCCTCTGGATTCTGTCTTATCCGCATCTCCACCATTGATTTATTAAGTGGAGTTGGTCGCTGCATTGCCCTTCTGTATTACAACATCGTTGCACATTCAGGATGCTAAATAGCCACATGATGCTTTTCTCACATGACACTGAACATCTTCGGAGCGAGCGCACCTTGCTCAAGGAGGGCGAAACTATTTCAGCAGAAGCCAGTGTTCCTTCAGCAGAAGCCAGTCTTCCCTCCCTCCTGGTCTCTTTGAAGAAGACCCCTTAGTGAAAGGAACAGCATGAGGCAGCTTGCAAAGGGCTCAGTTTGGCTGAGGGGGGGGAGGACAGCAAGAGAAAAGAAAGCAGCCCATTTGGGAAGCAACTGCCTTTGGGGAAAGTTGCCTGTGGGCAGGATTCTGCTGCAGGTGGGCTAATGTTCCACAAAGCAGCTGTTTTTGCTGCTGTTTCAGGCTGAGATCCATGGCTGGCGTAAAGGCTTCACAAAGTCTCCCTGCACTCCCCTTTCAGACTTCTGAGACTGCTTGCACATTTGACAGGTGAGCAGCTCCACCCACCAAACATGTGATGAAATAATGATACCATATGATTGTCAGGTGAGACGCCACCCACCTTCCAAAACTGATGCTGATACATTCAAAGCCCATTTAGAGCACGTAACGTCCCCCAGAGACTCCCGGGAGCTGTAGTTCACCCCCGACAGAACTGCAATGAACTATAATTCCCAGCAGCCTTAACAAACTACAACTCCAATGTGCTTTGAATGCGCGTTTTTAATGGACTGTGTGCTTTAAGTGTACGGTGTAGATGTGACCCAAGTTTCTCCAATGATACCGGTTCTTGGGTAGACACAGAATTTTCCAGCGCTCCTTTTAATAAGACAGAGCCGCAATAGTTATTTGTCCTTAAGGAATGTGTGAACAAGTTCTGGCTTCCTCCTTACCTTTTCTGCACGTTTACATGCTCGACGTGTTTCATCTCAGCGTCAAATCTCCCCAATTTAGAAAAGACCTTAGCATTGCAACCGTAAGCAAAAGTAGGCAAGGTTGTCATTATGGTACAGATGATTAAATTTCAGCTGCATTTCCTTTACTTCCCCCCCCTCCTGCCCTCTTTTTTGGGGGTGGGGTGGGGAAATATATTTCCTTTGACTGGGGAAAAATAACAGTCTTTAAACCCTATGTGTGCAGACTCTACTTTGAGAATGTGTGAACATCACTTGTGTGCGCCCCCCCTCCCCACTTTTCCCTCTGTCTCTTTCCAAAACTACAAGCTAATGAGGGGTTTGGTAGACACATAGCAGCTGTGATAGCAGTATGTCCTTTTATTTATTGATGGAAAGTCTCAGGAGGGAATTGTGTCTAGAATAGAGAAGTAAGTCACCTGGAGTCAGCATCTGAAAGCAGAAAAATAGCATCATTTGTGATGTGGATTCTGACTAGAAGGGACCATACATGGGTGAAGGTTTTTGGTTTTTTTCAAGCTGTAAGGCACATGGTAGGAGATATTTTTGTTGTTGTTGTTCAGTCGTTCAGTCGTGTCCGACTCTTCGTGACCCCATGGACCAGGCATGCCTATCCTTCACTGCCTCTCGCAGTTTGGCCAAACTCATGCCAGTCGCTTTGAGAACACTGTCCAACCATCTCATCCTCTGTCGTCCCCTTCTCCTTGTGCCCTCCATCTTTCCCAACATCAGGGTCTTTTCTAAGGAGTCTTCTCTTCTCATGAGGTGGCCAAAGTACTGGAGCCTCAACTTCAGGATCTGTCCTTCTAGTGAGCACTCAGGGCTGATTTCTTTGAGAATGGATAGGTTTGATCTTCTTGCAGTCCATGGGACTCTCAAGAGTCTCCTCCAGCACCATAATATTTTACCCTACACAAAATGACTAATAGTAATAGCAATAATAATTTTATTCCTGACTTGCGTCAAACTACTTCGACATAGAGAATTACTACTTTTTACCTGGAGGCTCAGTGGTCATCTATCAGGAATCCCGTAGTAGTGTATTCTCCGCATCAACGAGGGGATCAACTAGATCACCCTTTTCTAAACAGGTGCCCTCCAGATGCTCTTTCACTACAACTCCCATAAGCCCCAGCCAGCATGCTGATGGGAGTTGTAGTCCGACAAGTTGGGAAAAGGCTAAACGCAATGACCTTTAAGGCCCCATTTTCCCTCTGTGATTTTGTTTTTTGCAAAGTAAAAATAAAAAACAAAAGCGGACATTAAACAACGGTAATACACTATCTTGTAAGGGAACAGCACAACCTAAGCTCCTGTCATTGTGAAAGCACAGAGGAGCTGCTTTGGAATGGGCACAATGCAATATACTCAACCTCATACCGGATTTCACGAGGCTCCGGGAAGGAGCCGAGATTCAGCATGGTAATTACAAACATAACTCAGCATGATGGGATGTCCTTGAGAGATTACCCTATAACAAGTGGAGCTTGTAAACATTTTTAAAGGCCTTGCTATGATCCTCTCTTCTTTAGCCTTATACTTTTACAGCTACATGTGGGGAAGCTAACAGAAAAATTGTAGCTTTTCGGTGAGCTACGGGGCCAGCTAGAAATACGTTCACAAAACACACACAAGCACACCATGAAATACACTAATGAAAACCAGGGTTATCTTCTGAGATACCAAGGATAATGTACAGTTCAAGTCGTAGAGTATATCGATTTCTGTAAAGCTTTTGACAAAGTCCCCCATAATATTCCATACCATCCAACATTTCTCCGATGAAAATAGGGACGTCCCATTCCATAATGACGATTTTACTGTTTATGCCCCACACATTTTACAGGGTTGCCCCAGCCACTCTGGGCAGCTTCCAACATACATAAGAACATAATAAAATCTTTCTTTTTAAAAAAACCTTCCCTATATAGGATTGGGACGCGGGTGGCGCTGTGGTCTAAACCACTGAGCCTAGGGCTTGCCGATCAGAAGGTCGGCGGTTCGAATCCCCGCAACGGGGTGAGCTCTCGTTGTTTGGTCCCAGCTTCTGCCCACCTAGCAGTTCGAAAGCACGTCAAGTACAAGTAGGTAAATAGGTACCACTCCAGTGGGAAGGTAAACGGTATTTCTGTGCGCTGCTCTGGTTCGCCAGAAGCGGCTTAGTCATGCTAGCCACATGACCCGGAAGCTATCTGCGGACAAACACTGGCTCCCTCGGCCCATAGAGCAAGATGAGCGCCGCAACCCCAGAGTCGTCCGTGACTGGACCTAACAGTCAGGGGTACCTTTACCTTTATCTATACAGGATTGCCTTCAGATGGCTCGGGGTTCAGATAACTCCATACCCTCCAACATTTCTCAAATGAAAATAGGGACATCCTAAGGAAAAGTGGGACATTCTGAGATCAATTCAAAAATGGGGACAACTTCTCTAAATCAGCGACACCCCTGGAAAATAGGGACACTTGGGGTGTCTGATATTCTGGCCAATAAAATGTGGCAGGTAAAATGTGGACTTGATGAGGTAACT
This sequence comes from Lacerta agilis, assembly GCF_009819535.1. Taxonomy (NCBI): domain Eukaryota; kingdom Metazoa; phylum Chordata; class Lepidosauria; order Squamata; family Lacertidae; genus Lacerta; species Lacerta agilis. The sequence goes on along the minus strand of NC_046314.1, from coordinate 105,134,923 downwards.
GTTAGGGATTTGAAGCTGGTTAACTAACCAAACCGAAAGAGTGCTTTGCATGGTTCCCTGTAACCTCACTTATCGCAAGGAGGGAACCACCAGAAGGCCCTTGGAGCTAGGAGTGAGCATGACAGAGGGAGGGAGGGAGGGAGGCTTGGAGGTGTGGTGGCGGCAGCAGCAGTGGAAGAAGCGGTGGCTGTTGATCAGAGGAGGTAGACGATGGGGGTAGGGTAACAATGATAGCAGTTTCATTCTGCAGTGCTTGCCATGAAGTCAGAGAGCTGATGGCCCAGGAGCTAAGGCAGGAAGATCTACCTGGTAGACCTGATTCAGTTGATGGCATGTAGTTGTGGTGAGCCAGTGTGGTGTGGTGGTTAAGAGTGGTAGACTCGTAATCTGGTGAACCGGGTTCGGTTCCCCGCTCCTCCACATGCAGCTGCTGGGTGACCTTGGGCTAGTCACGCTTCTCTTAAGTCTCTCAGCCCCACTCACCTCACAGAGTGTTTGTTGTGAGGGAGGAAGGGAAAGGAGAACGTCAGCCGCTTTGAGACTCCTTCGGGTAGTGATAAAGCGGGATATCAAATCCAAACACTTCTTAGGTGTTGCCAAATATTCTCCTCCTGTAAATTGGGCAGTCTAGGACCTCGTTTTAGCTTCCATTCTCCTCTAACCTTGCTCGGAGTTTACTCACACTGATCCTTGCTCAGGGCATTTGTCTCTTCCGGTCCTGCACTGGTACAAACAATTGCTGGGCAGCTTGCCGCAGCTAATGCAAGACTAATACAGTACTTTATGGTACTGTGCACCATATTCATCCTGTGCAACAGGCTGCAGAATCACAGTCCCCAGCATACATTTGCCAAAGATAGCGCTGGGGGGAAAGGGGGAGGGAGGATCGTCCCTGGTGGCTGTTAGTGTAGCAAAAGTGATTGCAGTGATAGTCTAATCTTAAAGCCAGCATCTGCGAGGGACCTTGCCTTTCATGCCGCATTGCATCTGCTGAAATAAGGTATATTGACTGCATGTGCATGCATTGAGTACAGCAATGAAAAGAAAGTCATAGCTGTAGCTGGGATTCTCCGTGCCATATCATATCAGCTTATCATGTCAGGATTCATCTTTTGTTCTCCCGGTTAGAATTAATAGCAACTCAGTGTGACAACTTGCTCCGGTCCACACCACAACGCAATCAGATAATCCCCCTTCTTTTATATACTAAACATGCCATCCTCTTCTTTCTGCGGCACAGAAGCGCATCGAGGCGTTGTGCAAAGAAGATGGTGAAAGAAATAGCCAAAGAGCAATAAAAGATAAGCAGGCTGCAGACACAGTAAGAAAGGCAGGAAGTGGAGACAAGGGTGAAATGGGGAGTGAAAAGTGTTGACCGAGAGGCTGCCTACACATTATTCAGAATGAGGTCTTCATCTCATGTTTCATTTGTGCTGGGTTATGCTCCCATCTCCCACCTCTGGTGGAGGACACGTCATGTTCCTTCTGGGGTAGTTTGTCCACCGTTGGTCCCCACCTTGCACTCAGCTCTCACCTGTGGCTCCCAGAAGCTGTCAGCATGTAACAGTGGCCAAACCCCTGGAAACAGTTTTGACTAGTCAGCTAAAAAAGGGAGAGAGTAAGTAGCCAATGGTTCTCGGACCATCCATGAGTTAGGGACTTCCCCCTGAATGTGAATACAGTCTCATCTGCTCAATTCACTATAGCCTAATATTGGATCCAATGATCAAGGTGGTTTCTGCACGTGCTATAGAAGGAAGTGAGGGGCAGCTGGGGCTCATCAACCTGGGAAGGTAGCCCAGCTAGGCGAAGGTGAAATCTGATCCTAAACTGCTATATTTGGGGGGGAATAAAAGGCTAAGGAGTAAATTCTACACAAATCTGGAGTGGAATCCCTAAAGTTTGTTGGATGGCTCCTTGTACACCTCTTTCTGGCAACTCCTGCAGCCAAGCTGGTGCCAAACTTATTGCTCTGCTTTCCTTTGGACCACATCGGTGAGGCCGAGAGGGAGGTCTTGTCACCTGAGCAGCTCAGGACCTCCATACACGCTGCCCAGGCTCGCATCCTGGGAAGATCACTTTGGTGGTGCTGCATTGGCTTGGATAAGCATTCCATGGTGCCTCTCACATCACTGCCTTTGGCCAACCCTTCCACAAATACATGAGAAGAGCCCAGCTGGATCAGGCCAGTGGCCCAGCCAGTTCAGCATCCTGTTCTCACAGTGGCCAACCAGAACCCTGTGAGTGACACAGCGCTCCCCTCTCCTGTGGTTTCCAGCCATTGGCATTGGTGCTGCTCACCTGTGGAGGTGCATTCTGTTGTCTCTCGAGACAGATGGATGCCAGCAACAATGCTTCCATCCTGTGAAAGAAATTGCAGAAATCATGGGGTGGTCTTCTCCTTTGTAATTCCTCCTGGTAACTAGGGGCATCGCCCTTGTGGAGAGAAGTTGAAATGTGTGTTCCTCCCATGTGAATTCTGGAGTTACTTCCATAGTGAAGGCAGAAGCTGTATTCTCAGACAGCCTGAGAATATGCTAGATTGTGGCGGTAAAATTATGGGTTGCGCCACTTTGTATTGTGGGTGAGGGTGGGAGAGATTGTAACTTTGAATGCTCCTCCATGTGAGATAAATAAGCCACTACCACATCGGGGAAGAATGTTTGGCACAGATCTCTCCCCGACGTGATGGATTTCTACAGACAGAAATGTAAAAATGAAATCCTCTGCTGGTGAATTAATTTATATCAAGGCAATTTAAACAATAAAATTAAATGGTTTATTTAATCACCAGGAAATAGTGACAATTTAAATCAAGTTTCCAGTTTACTAATTCATATATTTCTTCAGCAAGCATGCATACTAATCAGTTGCTGTAACAATTATTAATACATAGTTGTGTTGCAACCAAACAGAACCTTAAGATTCTGCCACCCAGCTCAACGGGCTTTCAGCACTCCAGCCCACATATTATTATTATTTTTTTGGTATATGTTATTTTCACTAACGTATGCAATTTTGCACACCCCTTTCCATAACATAAGCAGTTTTGTACACATTTCTGGTTGGAGAAATGCCTTCTAAAATTGGCAGAAGTGTTTATTTTTTAAGGGTAGATGTGTTTCTGGTTGGCATATTGGGTGGAATTCAACGCCACACTATAACAAACATTCAATCTGCGCAAGCTTACCATCTTGCCAGGTGGAAATACCCCGCCCGCCCCCCCCCCTGTTCTGGGTGCTCTTCTGACCCCACTTCCCGCCAGCCGATTTGGTGTGTGTGTAGGAGAGGTAAAGCCCTGTTGCATAAGCAGAAGCCCTCATACAGGGCTTCCACGGGTGAGTGAATCCTGACCTGATTCAGGGAGTACAAATTAGGTAAGTTTACATTAAAACAACAACAACACTTTGTATCTTGTGCTCCACCCTTCTGACTGAGTTGGCCCAGCCACTCTGGGTGGCTTCCAACAAAATATAAATGAACAAAAGCAAACTTCCTGACAGTGAGAGCTGTTCGGCAGTGGAATTTGCTGCCAAGGAGTGTGGTGGAGTCTCCTTCTTTGGAGGTCTTTAAGCAGAGGCTTGACAGCCATCTGTCAGGAATGCTTTGATGGTTTCCTGCTTGGCAGGGGTTTGGACTGGATGGCCCTTGTGGTCTCTTCCAACTGTATTATTCTATCAAACGTTAAAAGCTTCCCAAAACAGAATCCCACTTCCCACTTACAGTATCTTTGGGAGTGGTCCAGCAGTGTGTGGGGAGGGGGCTGAGAGACTGTTGGGCCTCTTCACTCGGGGTGGGGTGGGGGGGTGGGGTGGCCATTGTCCACCATTCTCGGCTGTGCAATGGGGGGGGGGATGCAGGAGACTTGGGAACCAATCATCCATTGAGCTGGCTCCCAAGGGGCGGGGCTTCAGAATGGATCCTGGGTGAAGACTTTGCCCATTCATGTCTTCTCTGGGACATTATAAAAGAGGCACACAGTGCACTCAACACTGTAGTCCCCATTTGGCTTTCCCATCCATCCCTATATGTAGCATTTTCAATGGTGGAACAGACCAGTTCTGTGCACCTTGTCATGGACTTCTGTTGGTCACTGGTTATAAGGCTGAGGAGGAATTTCCCTGCAGACAGATGGGCAGTGTGTTCAGGTTTTGCCTTCCTTGTAGCACGGTGTTATAGTGGAACAGGCATTGGGCTGGATCCATAGAAAGGATGGGCAAACCCAGGGGTACTCCTTCCCCCATCCCCTTGGGGGATCCCCTTAAAGCAGGGGTCCCCAAACTAAGGCTCGGGGGCCGGATGCGGCCCAATCACCTTCTAAATCCAGCCCGCGGATGGTCCGGGAATCAGTGTGTTTTTACATGAGTAGAATGTGTGCTTTTATTTAAAATGCATCTCTGGGTTATTTGTGGGGCATAGGAATTCATTCATATATTTTTTTTCAAAATATAGTCCGGCCCCCCACAAGGTCTGAGGGACAGTGGACCGGCCCCCTGCTTAAAAAAGTTTGCTGATCCCTGCCTTAAAGGATCTGGAGGGTGACAGTTCCTGTTGAGATGCCCAGCTTGGGGGCTGACAGGCCACATTGCCCCCTACCAGTTGGGGTCAGCTGGAAGTGTTTCATGCCATAGGTAAAGGTAAATGGACCCCTGACCATTAGGTCCAGTCGCAGATGACTCTGGGGTTGCAACGCTCATCTCGCTTTACTGGCTGAGGGAGCCGGTGTACAGCTTCCGGGTCATGTGGCCCCATGACTAAGCCACTTCTGGCAAACCAGAGCAGCACACGGAAACACCGTTTACCTTCCCGCCAGAGCGGTACCTATTTATCTACTTGCACTTTGACATGCTTTCGAACTTCTTGCCACTCGGCTATTATATCTTCAAATCATCGCATTTTACTTTTAAGAGACTCCCAAGCGACTGTGGAATGCAAACTCACATTTGTATGTAAAATACTGTGAAAGGAACTCCTCCCAATACTACCATATATTACAAATCCCTCCCCCCAGGACATCTCATCTTTTAAGGCCCCATTTACACAGGGATCTTCACGAGACAGCCATTTCTTGATATTCTCAGTTCCGGCGATGTTTATCCAGAGATTGCTCGCTTGGAATCTGTTGCTGAGATGTGTGTGTAGCAGTGAAAACAGCCCATTAAGGAGTGGGAAAATAGAGCAATAATAGTGGATCATAATCTTGGGCCATTGTGCGGACAAATTATAGGAAGACTCTAAACAGAGGGAGAGTGAAGCAGGAAGGGCGTACCAAGATAACATCACAGTGAGAAAATGGAAAGCCAAAGAGGGAAACCATAATAATGGTTAGAGAGGTGTAGCAGGCACAAAATTGCTTCGATTTTTGTTCCTGATACAATGGAGTTAGGTGGACATTTGTAGAGGAAACAAAGCCCTGACCACTCTCACACCTGCTTTCTTTGCTTCTGTACTATAAGAAGCTCTGTGTGGAGTAATTCGCTCAGGTTATTCCCTTCCCTTCCATTTTTTAAAAAACCTTTTCCCTGATTGGAGCTTGCAGTAAATTCTAGCTGAGACCTAGCTGGAAAACCCCTGGATTCACCCATCTCGAACTATGCTGTGAAGAAGGCATTTCAGAGTTCCTGGCAAACAACAACAACAACAACAACAACAACAACAACAACAACAACAACAATTTATTATTTGTACCCCCGCCCATCTGGCTGGGTCTCCCCAGCCACCCTGGGCGGCTTCCAACAAATATTAAAATACATTAAAATATCACAGATTAAAAACTTACCTAAACAGGGAATACAGTTGACTTACTACAATTTTTGTATAGTGATATTGTTACTCAACTAAGAAAATCGCTAGATGTCAGGGAGAATAATTCAGATTTAGCCTTGTCCCTGGCAGGCTAGTTTTCCATATGAAGTGACTTTTTTGGAGAGCTGGACGAGAATTCAGCCATGCAGTCCTCACCACGGTCCCCTGCTGTCAGAAGTGATACAGTGCAGAGACATGTCCCCCCCACCTCCTCTGCAGTTTTTGCAGACTAGTTGAATATATTTAGGAGGGACAGAAGTCTGTACACAGGAATCTGTCAAAGTATCTAACATTTGGTAAAAAGAAGAAGAAGAAGAAGGGATATTGTGGAATTGGAAATGGTTTAGGAAAGCGTGACCAAAATGATCAAGGGGTTGGAGGGACTCCCCTATGAGGAAAGATTTAAAAAATTGTGGAAAGAATAGCCAGGTAGTAAATGACAGGACAGTAGTGAATAAAGTTATTCATGATTTGGTGTCAGCAAACTTGGACGTTTTGGCTCCCGAACACCACAAACCCATAAGTGATTGTTCCGGTTTGCGAACATTATTTTGGATCCCGAACGTCCGGCGGGGCTTCTGATTGGCTGCAGGAGCTTCCTGAAGCCAATCAGAAGCCACAAATTTGGTTTTTGAATGTTTTGGAAGTCGAACGGACTTCCGGGACAAATTCCGTTTGACTTCCAGGGTACCACTGTACTCCTTTACGCAGTGCATAGTCGAAGTAGGGAATCTGATCCCACAGCGGGTAGTGATGGCAACCAACGTGTTTGGCTTTAAAAGTATATTAGACAAATTCATGGAGGATAAAGTTTGCCAACCTTGACAGCTATGTTCTACCTCCACCGTTGGAGACAATATGCTTCTGAAACCCCAGGAGGGGAGAGAGAACTGCTGTTCCATGTCATCTTAGAATTGTAGAGTTGGAAGGGACTGTGAGGGTCATCTAATCCAACCCCCTGCAATGCAGGAATCTTTCACCTAATGTGGGGCTCGAACCCATGACCCTGAGATTAAGAATCTCACACAGCTCCTGCTTGCAGGCTTCTCACAGGCATCTGGTTGGCCACTATGGGAACAGGTTGTTGGACTAGATGGGCCATCGGCCTGATCCAACAGGCTCTTCTTGTATTTTTTCATGTGTAATCCATTAGATTTGCTTTCATTTTTTGGTTGGGGATCAGAGTTTATTTGAGCAGAATGCCATGCACCACATTCAGACTTTAAAGGTCAGCTGAAGTCTGAATCCACTTTGTGGTTTCGTGTGTGTATATATATATAGTGGTAGACTATCATAAGAAGAGTAGAACGTTCTTAAGAAATTTGCTGAACAAGCAGCCAAAATCTAGCCGTTCCCCATGTATTATCAGAGTGCTACAGAAAGCTTTTGTGGCCTTATCATTTCCTTCCGAATGTAAACATTTCTTTATGAAGCTCTGTGAATATTTCAGCATCCCTTTATGGAGGTAACGGTTCCTGAGCTGCCTTATATCAGTCGATGACAGGCTCATAAAAAGGAAGTCCGAGAGCAGAAAATTATCACTGTTACCGATCTCTTTCTAATTAATTTCCTTGGCTTCCACTTTACCGTAAAGAGCGTATCCTGACTGTAAGCTCCTATTTCTTCTTCTTTTCCGTTCCTTTCTTTTTTTTTCTTGTTGTTGTTGGGCAGGGGAGGGGGGTTGTTAAACCAGCAATCAGTATCAAGTTGCTGTCTGCTTAGTGCTTTAGCGTAAACTCTGATTGAGAATAATGTTTCCAGTGGCAGCTGGTATGCAGCGGGACTCTTAGGGCATAAAGCCCTAAGACTAAGGAGCAAGAAGCTGACAGCCAGGGCCACCCCTGGCAGGCACATAGGACATGACCAAGGGTTGGTGAGGGAGCTCTCCACTAGCCCCCATGGACCAGCCATAAACAGAGGTCTGTAAGTTTGTGGCTGGACTTAAGTAGTCAAGCTTTAATTTGTGGTAACCAGCAATGACGTTCAGTCCTATCATCATTTCAGTAAGCCCTAAGGTAAAAGACCCAGGTGGCGCTGTGGGTTAAACCACAGAGCCTAGGGCTTGCTGATCAGAAGGTCGGTGGTTCGAATCCCCGCGGTGGAGTGAGCTCCCATTGCTTGGTCCCTGCTCCTGCCAACCTAGCAGTTCGAAAGCACGTCAAAGTGCAAGTAGATAAATAGGTACCGCTCCAGCGGGAAGGTAAACGGCTGCTCTGGTTCACCAGAAGCGGCTTAGTCATGCTGGCCACATGACCCGGAAGCTGTACTGAACAACAACAAAGCAGGCTTTGCAGTGCGGCCTGAAAACAGTTGTTATGTAGAAACGGGTAACATTCAAATGTTGGTGACTCTGGGGGAAACGAATGTGGGAATCAGTCGAATGGATGGGACAGTGACTAAAACGGATTATGGGTCGTTAACTTCATTGGCTGAAGATGAGGCGGTATTAGCAGGTAGAGAGTGATATATATGGGGCAGAGGAAAAGAAAGCTATCACAAAATGTGTCACTTTGGCCTATTTTATGTTTCTTGTTTTGAGTGTGCATCCAGGGGTATAGCAAGGGGGCAGTGTGCCCCAGGTTCCATAATGGAGGGGGTGACAAATTATCAAGGAACAATTACTGCCAAACTAGGGCAGTTCATAAAAAAACTATTTTTTTAAATGCCTGCTCCAAAGGTCTTATCTTACTATACTAGGGATTATATAGCTATATATGAAATTTCATGCATATCGGTTAATATCTTGACCCTCCCCCACCAAAATAGCTGTTTACTTGGCTGTTTTCCTATGTCGTGAAGGCTGAAATTTCAGTTCAGTGGAGCACTTACTGTTTCCAAACCTAACCCTGTGGAAAGCCATCTAATTAGACTTTAATTTAGGGAAGTTTTTAATCTGTGATATTTTAATGTATTTTAACATTTGTTGGAAGCCACCCAGGGTGGCTGGGGAAGCCCAGCCAGATGGGTGGGGTACAAATAAAAAATTATTATTATTATTATTATTATTATTATTATTATTATTATTATTATTAATATTTGATTTTGAGATGTTTTTAGGAGGTAATTTAATTATTGTTTGATTTTATACCAGTGTTATGTATCTGATGTTAGCCACCCTAAGCCTGACTTCGGCCGTGGAGGGCGGGATATAAATAAAAAGTTTTTTTTATTATTATTACTTGTTATTATTCTTTTGTAAGAAAATATGAAATAATGTAAAACCATTTTTGCAGGGGGGGGAATCAATGGGGGGGGGTGACAAGAAATTTTCCGTACTGGGTACCACCTGACCTTCCTACGCCTCTGTGTGCATCTATCTGTGTCTCACACTCTGTCTCCTGCTCTTTTCTATTTTGTTTTAATAACTATATTAAAACACTTATGCATTTGTTTGCAATTTCTCCATTAAATATGTGTTTAAAAGATTTCTGCACATGCATGCACACATACATTTTACAAAACTCATTTTCCAATCAGCGAGGGGAACAAGCGGGTTTTTTACAGGCAATTACATTATTTTAGATCTTGCAAAGTTTCTCATGAATTATTCCAAAGGCGCAGTGAGGCTCTGCCATTGTATGTGGACTCAGGAGTTAATTGATTACCGTACGGTTTCTGCTTAAGGATAATGGTGTGTTGTAGGGGCTTTATGGAACTGAGGAATGATAAGGCCCTACACTGACATTTTGAATTAAACCTGTGTGATGGCTGCTTAACCACACCACAACAGAAACATCTCCTTCCATGCGCACCTGGTGAGCTGGGAGCTATTTCATATATTTATTTTATTTTATTTAAAATATCTGATAAAATATCCAGGTAAGTTCATAAAATAGCATAAAATGAATGCTATAAAATATGACAGACAATGGGAGGAAGGAGCCTTCCCTACCCCTTTTTTAAAAAAACCATGAATTAAAGGAATTGAGCAACCTAAAAAGAAAACAGAATTAAAACAGATTAAAAGACCTGAGCAAATAATATAAAAAAGGTGTTTGACTGATGTGCAGAACACATGAAATTCGAAATGAGGTGAGCCTCTCTAGGAGGAGAATTTCACAGCTCACTGATTTCTGGAGAAAGAACTCTGAAGGTAGCAGGTTCACATAAGAGCACAATCCCATGTTGCAGGATAGCATATATCAATCACATGACCACATGGGAGGGTCCAGATCCATACAGAGGCATAGCAAACCCAAGTGGTACCCGGTGCGGATTTTTTTTTGTCAACCCCCCCACACATCTGCCCACACCCCTTCAAGTCACAGTTTGCATATGAGGTGCCGCAAAGCATTTTGGGGGGAACGCAAAACGCTCACTGTGACTTGAAGGGGTGTGGGCAGATGGTTCCCAAGGTCCAGGGGGACTGAGTAAACCAAGCACAGCGAATGCTTTGGCAGTGCTGTTGTGAGTTCTAAGCCCAAAGCCACTGGATTTGCTCTGGCTTGTGCTTGAGGCTCTAGGTGGAGGTGCCACATGTCACCCCTTGAAGATGGCACCTTTGTGCCCCCTGAGAGGGCAGTGCCCTGGTGAAATGTGCCAGGCTGCTGGGTGGAGCCCTGGTTGGGCAGAGCTGTGCTTCTGTAGCTCTTCCCAGAAGGAAGGAAAAAGCAAAGTGTGCGCAGCTGCTGCACTGAGCAACTTATGAGTTGTGGGGTGGGCATGCTGAGAGTCACCCCCCTCCCCTGGAACCCGGGGCAGACCGCCCCCCCCCACCCCTAGCGATGCCCCTGGTTCCATAGGACTTTTCCATCCTGTCAATGCCTTCCTTTGTGGTAAAGGCACAAATTGCAATTCACTCTCTCTTCTCGCTTATGTGCTAACACCACACAGAAACAGCTCCTACACCACTTGCTGCACAAGTGAAAGGAATCGGAGATAAAAAAAAAAATTAGGGTGCAAGCATTAACCACAGGTTAATTAATTAAACCTTGAGCTGATTAATTGGCTTGAGTCCAATGTTAATCAGAAATGGCAACTCCTAACCGATGGAACACGCTTGTTTTTGTGAGACTGTTTTGGTTACGACGTGTTACTTTAATTAGGAATGGCAGAAGAAACATTTGATTTAGCCTTCCTTTCTAAGAGTTAGTGATAGCTTCTGTTTCAGTTATCCGTTGCTTCCTTCACTATCTGAAAAGACAGCTGTATGAGAATGTGAGGAAGCCAGACGGCAATAAATCACAAGGAGTAAGAGAAGTTAACTATTAAAAGAAACAAGGTATGCTCAGTAGTGCCAGGCCTAATGAGTACAGCAACTCTTCTCAGTAGATCTTCCCCCTGTGAGGCAGTTGTGGGGGCCGAAGGTCTCCACCTTCCATAGCTGCCTAAGTCTCCCCCTCCTCTGATTTCTTCCCAAGCAATCTGAGACTATGCTGGCACACCTGTCTTTGCTGCTCCCTCTTCATACCTCTTCTGAACCTGGGAGACTCATGGGAATGAGATCTTGTCACACCAGGAGGGGGAGAGACCCTGGCTTCTTCACCAGCTGGATTCATCTCTGCCTCTTGGGCCTCCTCTCCTGCTTCCACATCTGCTTCTAATTCTGGACTTCTGTCTGCTGCATACTCTCCCTGATCAATAAAACTCTGTTACCTCTCCAGCTTCCGACACCTCCTCCTTCCAGGCTTCTCTCTCTTCTTCCTTTGACCACTCATTGTCATCCTACCACCAATATCCAGGCTCTGAACCTTCATCCCTTGTTGGTTCCACAGCTGGTGCCTCCAACCATTCCTCTGTGTCCAGTCAGTCCATGGCAGATAGCAGTGTTGTGCTCAAATTCTGTTCATGGGCTTCCCATGAGCATCTGGTTGGCCATTGTGAGAATGGGATGCTGGACTGATGGGCCCCGATCCTGATTATTATGGTCTTATACACAGCAGCATTCCTGTGAGATCCCACTGGAGGAAGTGGGAAGACAAAGTTGCTCTGGAGGTTTGGTGAACCATCCAGAATGTGGACTGCAGGGGGAATTTGCTGAAAACCTGTGACCCTCCATACTTTGTTGAACATCAGCACGGCTAATGATCAGGGATGGTTGGAGTTGTAGGTCAGCAACTTTTGGAGGGTCACTGGCTCCCCACCTTTCCTCTAGCAGGACCGTCCCTTGGTATCTTCACCACCTTCTGGGAATGAAAGGACACTATTGTTCCCGGAAGGCCAGCTCTGGATGCAACCCATCTTCTCCAAATCAGGTCCTTCAGGAAATCACCTCAATTCTTCTAATGTATTCCACTCGCCTATCACCGCATTTGTTAAGTGTTGCATCAGGCTAATTTGCAGATTATATAAGGCTTGGTTGATTTACATCGCATTACAATATATTCCATTACGGGGATTCTGCAGTCACATCATATAATTGCAGTGACATTTATTTTTATTACATCAAATAATTGACTCTGGGAAAGGAATTAAATAGATGAGAGCGTAACATGGCAGACAAACAGCAGCAAGGTGGTTCAGTATTGCCAAATGTTGTTTGCTTATACGGTTTGAATAAATTGTCTCAAAATGCTGGGCGCTGGAGGTGGGAAAGGAACCAAGACATAATTTTGTAGCTTTCCTGGAAATAACTTTTAAGTTGTTCAGGCTGCAGTCAGATATCCAGTTACCCGGGAGTAAGCCTCACTGAAACCAGTAGGACTTGCTTCTGAGTCAACATGTTGTTTCTGTGAGGGAGAGAAGGGGAGGGGGAATAGTTTCACAGTTGTGTGAAAATGAACATATCAGGGGGGGGGGTTTCTGGCACTCTTTGATGTATTCTTCCCCACCCCCCACCCCTTTCAGGTGTTTCTTTTCCTTCTGTTCTTTTGAGCACCAGCAGGGTGGAAAGCATTGCTCCGGATAATGATGTGCTCAACTGAGATCTCCTGTGTCATCACGGCCAAAGCAAACCTCCCAGAATTCCATTTCCGTTCCTGAAGCTCTTTGCCTCTACTCCATTCCACACAAATCGCTACCCTCTGTCTCTCCTTGATGTGCTTCTATCTCTGCGGGTCTTTTTAATTGCTCTTCTCTCTCTCTTTTTCGGTTCTGATTTTACAGAAAGCTCTTCCTCCTGACCTCCAGAGGTCGGTGGAACTTCAAGCTTTGAATGATGGCAGCAACAAACCCCCCCGCTTGGACCAAGCACGCAATTTAACAGAAATCAGCTTCTGGTTTTCTGTTAGAGTAACTTAACGGTGAGGTGATTTCACAGTAGCTAGTATCTTTGTTCAGGGAAGTCTTCCTTCCTTCCCTCTTCCCTGTTAGCTCCACTTCTGTAATAGGAAAATTAAGATCAAGTTAGGTTGCTGGGTCTAAAGTAAAGGTAAAGGGACCCCTGACCATTAGGTCCAGTCGCAGACGACTCTGGGGTTGTGGCGCTCATCTCGCTTTACTGGCTGAGGGAGCCGGTGTACAGCTTCCGGGTCATGTGGCCAGCATGACTAAGCCGCTTCTGGCGAACCAGAGCAGCGCACGGAAGCGCCGTTTATCTTCCCACCGGAACGGTACCTATTTATCTACAGGTACTTGCATTTTGACGTGCTTTTGAACTGCTAGGTTGGCAGGAGCAGGGACCGAGAAACGGGAGCTCACCCCGTCGCAGGGATTCGAACCGCCGACCTTCTGATCAGCAAGCCCTAGGCTCTGTGGTTTAACCCACAGCACCACCTGCGTCCCTCGGGGTCTAAAGTAGATATAATCAAATTTGGTGGAGCAAGGTAGGAATGATCAGCCACGGTGTACCAGCACACAGCTGATTCCTGATCAGTCAGAGGTGGAGATCCCCAGGCCACACCCCTCAGTGACCCTGCTTCATTCACACTTCAGGTGTTTTTGCCCACCTGAAATGTCTCCTTGAACTCTGATTGTACGTCTTGTTTCTCTGCTTAGATGATAGATTGGGGTGGGGGGCTGACAGTGTAGAAATTAGCCTACTGTACAAAGGCAGACTTTAAATTTGGTGTTCTGTCCATGTTTGTATCTGGCCCCATCCAGCACCATTTGCCCCTCAGAAAGTTGCCCAGAAGGCAACATGGTCCACAGGCTGAGAAATGTTCCCTACCCTTGCGATAAATCACAACAAGCCCAGCAACTCTGGCTTGCTGTGTTGTGTAAATACAGACTTTATGTGTTATTATCTAAACTCTGCTTAAGGGGAGCAAACCATGGCTGAGTGTGATGTCTGTTTCAGGCCAAAACTTTAGGCTACATTGAATAGACGAACCAAAAGATTTTCAGTGTCTAGACTTTTGTTGTAGTTGCTTTCCATTTTTATTTTTATTTTATTTTTTTTAGTGGCTAAATAACATTGTTTTAACTAAAGATGTTGGAAACAAAGCGGTGGGAGGAATCTCATCCCTGGAAGCTGTATTTCCCTTCTCCTTGATCAGCATTGGCAGCTGTTCATTTTCTGCCTGAGTGAATTCAGAAGAAGTCAGTTACCTTGCAAGTGATGAATGCTGTATGACATTTGGCCGTCCACATTTTCTGCAGTTTAGTCTCACCCTGACAAGAGAAGCTTGGATGTCTCTCTCGATCTGCTAACAATATCTCATTGAGTTGATTATTTATCATGTTTCTGAACCAGGTCAGAATAACCTACCATGTAATAAATATGGCAATCTTGCTATTAGGGAGAGAAAATAACATGTCATGCCCGTGAAACTGTAAGAGAAAACAACAACAACATGTCCTACAATAAACATCATTATTACTGAAAATAAATTTGAAAATTGCAAATTCTTGCAGATATCCAAGAAATAGCCACATGTTTTATAAACAAACTAGGTAAGAGGTCCCTTCCCCCCTTCTTTTCCTCTTGAGTATATAATCAACATGACCCACCCATACTTCTTTGCTGATTGCAAACACTTAAATATGGATAATGTTTGACTTGGGCCATCACATCCCACGTTTAAATCTGCATCACCTGTAACACTAAGTCCTTCAGCAAGCCATCATATCTCAGCCTAAGGTGCCATCTGTAGTATACATTTAAAGCAGTATCATTCCACTTTAAACAGTCAAATAATTCCCAAAGAATTCTGGGTACTGTAGTTTGCTAAGGGTTCGGAGAGCTGGTAAAGGTAAAGGTAAAGGACCCCTGACAGTTAAGTCCAGTCGCGAACGACTCTAGGGTTGCGGCGCTCATCTCGCTTTACTGGCCGAGGGAGCCGACGTTTGTCCACAGACAGTTTTTCTGGGTCATGTGGCCAGCGTGACTAAGCCGCTTCTGTTGAAACCAGAGCAGTGCACGGAAACGCCGTTTACCTTCCCGCTGGAGCGGTACCTATTTATCTACTTGCACTTTTAGCGTGCTTTCAAACTGCTAGGTGGGCAGGAGCTGGGACCGAGCAACGGGAGCTCACCCAGTCGTGGGGATTCGAACCACCAACCTTCCGATCAGCAAGCCCTAGGCTCAGTGGTTTAGACCACAGCGCCTCCCGCGTCCCCATGGAGAGCTGTTAGAATCCCCCTATTCCCCTCACACAGCTACAATTTTTGTACTTTTCTGGGAAGAGGGGTTGAGTGTTAAACCACTTGGAGAACTGTAGCTCTGTGAGGGAAACAACTCTCATTAGCTCTAAAGAACTACAGTTCCCAGGGTTCTTTCGGGGATATGGTACTGCTTTAAATGTAGAGTACAGATGTGGCCTAACCTACTTAAGAAGAGCCCTGCTCAGTCCAGAGGTCCATATAGTCTTTCCCACAATGGCCAGCCAGATGCTTGTAAAGAGGATTTGTTGTTGTTCAGTTGTTCAGTCGTGTCCGACTCATCGTGACCCCACGGACCAGATCACGCCAGGCACCCCTATCCTCCACTGCCTCCCGCAGTTTGGCCAAACTCATGCCAGTCGCTTCGAGAACACTGTCCAACCATCTCATCCTCTGTCGTCCCCTTCTCCTTGTGCCTTCCATCTTTCCCAACATCAGGGTGTTTTCCAGGGAGTCTTCTCTTCTCATGAGGTGGCCATAGTACTGGAGCCTCAACTTCAGGATCTGTCCTTCTAGTGAGCACTCAGGGCTTATTTCTTTAAGGATGGATAACATCTGATAAATCCCATGCATAAATCCAACAACCGGTATGCAGAAGCATAATACCTCCGACCAAGGAGGCAGACCGTAGCCAACATGGCTAGTAGCCATTGAGAGCTTAAACTCTTCGTTCACCCTCCAGCTATGCCTTCCCAATTCAGTGCTTGGGTGGATAGTTGTAGGTTTGCTGTTTCCAACATTACCTTCTGCGCAGCTTCGCTCAGGCTCTGCGTTTCTCATTCTGTAGCTAATGCCTCAATTTATCCAGTTCATAGCCAGAAAATTGAATTGGTGGCGGCTAAGAGGGGCCAACCTGCACATCATCATCATCATCATCAACAACAACAACAACAAAATCTGTTGTGTTAATAATATCTCTATATCAACATTATTCATTTGTTCAGCCACCAGAAATAGGAATAGCTCACAACAAATCTTACTATTCCCAGTTATTAATTACACGGGATTGAATCGATTTCCTGAAAAATTAATGAAAGTTCCCAGCCCTGTTTTATTTTATTTTTCCTCGAGTGTTGAGCAATTAGAATATTAATTGAAATAAATCCTGTTACGTTTTTGATGAAATAAAATGCGAGAATAAGGCCTTTTTAGGTTAAGCTTGTTTCAGTTGTTAAAAGTACACTGGTGTGTGTGTGTGTTTGTGTGTGTGTGTGCCTTTCTATTCCCATTCAAGTGCCAATATGTAAGTCAGCATCAGGAGAAAAAAAAAAGCTCCCAACATAATCAGACTCCTGTTCCTAGGCTTCTATGCGAGATGCTGCATTGTGGTTGAAAATGTCAGAAAGTGGTAATAAGTGGCTTAACTAACAAATGTGTTACACATAAATGGATTAAGAAGGGGGGGATATTTGGCTTTGTATTTAGTAATACACCCCTAATCTGCCATGCTTTTAGAAGATTATGCATGCAAACGCTGAATAATAAACACACTGAATGCTGCAGAGTCCTCTTAAATGCTCCTGCTCCTGATACAAAAGCAGCATTATCAATAACTCGGTGGGGATAATAAATCTGTGGAGTGACTTGGTTTGAAAGGGGTGAGAGAGAGAGCGTTTGTATGTGTGTAAGCCTGCCCTCGATAATGCGGTTTTAATATTGTAGTATGAACATTAAAGTCTCACTTCTTAAGAGTGCATTATTATTATTATTATTATTATTATTATTATTATTATTATTATTATTACATCCTTTGCCCAGGAAGCTGAGGGTGCCATCTGTGGTCCTTCCATACTCACCACATTTCCAACTAACAGCATCCCTAGGAGGTATGTTGGACTGTGACCAATTGACTGGCCCAAGATCACCCAGTGAGCTCCAGCGTCCCTGCTTCTAGTCCAGCCCTCTAACCACTACCCCCTGCTGCCTCTCTTGCACTGCCACAGTGAGGTTCTGTTGGCTCTCTGCGTAAAGACTTAACTGTGTTTTCTTTTCCCGTTCAAATGGTAGCTGAGCACCAGGGCCATCAAGGGAAATAGTTGGCCTGTGTGCATCTCACGTGCCTCCAGCCAGCCCTCCCCGCTCTATCAAGTAACTTCCTTGACTTTAGAGATGGTGACAAAGGGTGGTAATCAATTAAGATTTGTTCATAGTAGACCCATTTAAATTAGTGAACATGATTGATTTATTGTACTGTATTGGCCTGAATAGAAGCCACACCCGAATATAAGCCACACATTTAAAATGGGGGGGGGGATACCTGAATATAAGTCACTCCATTCCTCGCTGCTCCTGGCTGCATACTGGGTGACGGCGGCAGGAGCCGCACTCTGTTGCCGGTGGCCTTTGCCCTTCCTCGCTCTCTCCCTTCCCAACCTTGGGGGAGAGGACGGAGGATGACGCATGGGGCGGATGCCGCTTTGCCGCGCTCCTGCCGCTGTTTGCCCCGCGCTCCTGGCTGCATACTGTAAGGTCGTGAATACTAGCCGTACTTTAACTTTTCACGGTCAGAATTTGGTTTAAAAAAGTGAGGCTTATATTCAGGCCAATACGGTATTTCTCTGCCTCTTTTCATTCAAATGAATTCTAAAGCAGCTGACGAACAGTAAATAACAAATACATGATAGAACATGAAGTAGAGACTTAAATAAGCAAGTTATTGTTCCTCAAAAGAAAGAGAACATAACAAATACAGCACAAATCAGCAGACCATCAGTGAAACAAATCCAGTTGTTAACAACCACTGCAAAAATAAGCTAAACGTCACAGTTAAAGCAAACGATAGCATACGATTAAAAAATCTATACGGCCAAGGTCATATTATATGATGAACAAATCTATACAGCATTTATAATCTATAAACCAATATTAACAACATTAGCAAAATGGAAACCAAAAGATAAACCAGGAACTGTTGAATTCATGCACATACTGTCCGCACACCCTGAGACTCCTAATCTTTATTCAGCTCTTTAAAATACACATACACCTAATAATGCCCATTACAGCCGCTCCCTTTTGAAGATTCCTGGGGCTGGAGGTGAGGCAGCGCAGGTGAAAACAACAACCCTCTCTGATGGCAAACAGTCTCAGTTCTTCCTCCGGGAACAGCTCTATTTTGAAGGCTCTTGGACCCGGAGGGAGGTGCAAGGCAGGAGGGAAAAGCCATTACCTGCTGGCCAAAACAGATCCTCTCTCCCTTCAACATAAACTTGCCCTACACATAATGCTCAGTGACATTATGAAGTAAGCAATCTTTTCTTTGATGATCTCCAAAGTAAGAACTTCAGTTTTCTTGGGAAACTGTGAGTGCATTTAAGCTGGAGCGAATACTGTGTTGCTTTCCCTGATTATCATGCTAACGCCTAATGTTCCCTTCAAAATGCAGTACCTGTTACCTTATTGAGATGCGCCTTTTTGATTGATTTACTGGCACGTCACACTGAATTTCATTCACACCTGTGGGTGAACAGCATCATTGCTTCTCCACCCTTTCTGCACACCCCATGGGAAAGAAAGGCAGAAAAGAACTTTGTGCCGATATGCTTACCCCCAATTTCATCCCACAGTTTTCTGGATTGACGGGGTTGCAAACAGACTAGTTCTGGAACCAATTAAAGCAGAACTGAGCACTAAACTTCCACTTCATTCCACTAGATTTTCAGAAGTGGCTTTTTAAATCTCTTGAAAGCTCAAACATAATACAGAAATTAACAGGGAAACATCAGGGAAATGGAATAAACACACACACACACACATATATATATATATATATATATATATATATATATATATATATATAATTGTGATACATTATACAATTCCATTTACACATAACTCACACATACACATATAACACACATCCAGTTACATTCATACAATTACAATTACAATTACAATTACAATTACAATAATACAATAACAATACCTTATACCAATACATATACATATATCCAAATATTTTAATATCTTCCAAACTCATTTTTGACCAATTATATTGGAAATGGAATAAACTGTTGTGTGACAGCAGCCAATATTTCCCAGAGTCCCTGGTGAATGGGAGTGTTGTCATAGTAGGGTCCAAGGGGTGAGGGGAAGAGAGGGTTTATCAATGGCTCTCCAAGGACCCCTCTGCTACCCCCTAAGCAACTTGGGAAAGAATTGACAGGGAAGCCCAATTCTCCCAGTGTGGTGTAGTGGTTAAGAGCGGTAGACTTGTAATCTGGTGAACCAGGTTCACGTCTCCGCTCCTCCACATGCAGCTGCTGGGTGACCTTGGGCTATTCACTCTTCTTTGAAGTCTCTCAGCCCACTCACCTCACAGAGTGTTTGTTGTGGGGGAGGAAGGGAAAGGAGAATGTTAGCCACTTTGAGACTCCTTCAGGTAGTGAAAAGTGGGATATAAAATCCAAACTACTCCTCCTCCTCCTCCTCCTCCTCCTCCTCCTCTTCTTCTTCTTCTCCCTGGTCTGAAGGCCCACTGTTGAGCCATACCAGGCAAAATCTGAGCAAAAAGCCAAACTAATTGCCAATCAGGTGATAACTGACAACTGCAAGATTTAAAAGGGAACAAGACAGGGATGTCCACTATTACGGTACCTCTATTATTTGTTTTGGTTTTAGAAGTTTCGACGAGAAATATCTGGGCAGATGAATCCATCAGAGGAATCATGGTGAGGGGAAAACACATAAATTAAAATAACAGTGGAGGACCCTAAGAACTCTCTGCCAAAAGTCCTAGAAAAAATACAGAACTTTGGGCAGGTGTCAGGTTTTAAGTTGAATAAAACTAAGACAAAGCTGATAGTGAAAATTCTACCAGAAAAAGGGGGGGGATTACAGCAAAATATAGAAATAGAGATTCATTAAAAAGTTAAATATTTAGGAATTTGGTTGACAACCAAAAATATTAACATCAAATCTACGAACCTATATAATACCCTGGTCATTGGAACTAATGCATCCTAAGTCATGTACTGTATGAAAGCAATAATAGGATTTGAGTGACATGAGCGTCACATTTTTTTTTAATTTCCCCAGCGTCTTCAAATTGGGCTGGGCTGTACACGGAGCTTGAAGCTTCTCGAATAAGTTTTGGATTAAGGCAAACATTGTTTCTCCTTTATATTGTGATCTGCTCTAGGGCAGAAAGGGGGAGAGAGGGAGAGCAGCAGCAAGTGACCTTTTAAGATCCTTTGCAGTCCGAAATAACGTGATTCAGTGTCACCTTAATTAGTTTCTGATGCATTACTCTTCCTCCTTCCCTAATTGGGGCAGGTTAATCATGAAAAGCTGGCTGATGAATGCACTCCAACAGGCATCACTTTTATGGTTTCCTAGTTGATAAGTGGACAGGTAGACTATAATTAGCCCCCAGATCCTTTCTGCTGATTTGTACTGTGGGAAAGACGAGGCACCTGGATCTCCCTGAAGTCATCAGCTTACCTTTTTAGAAAGGTAATTGGGTATATTTTGAAGTGGATTCAGAATCTCTGCGGCAATAAAGAGAGAAAATTAAGAGGCCTTACAAGGTTCATTATACTCTTTCCCCGCAGATGTTATTGTTTGCTGCTTCTCAAAACACATTGCAGAATAATGGATCTGGAAGTTATAGCGCCGTGGTTACTTTTCATTTACGGCCTTGAGAAGGTCCTTTGCTTGTCCCTTCCTTTACTTTTTAAGGATCGCACAGCCAAGGCTGTGTTTGTTATTCATTGCTACTTTTTTTTTTTTAACGGTTTGTACACCGCTTAATTGTTGAAACCTCTCCGCAATTTACATGGAACATAAAATACAGGTGAAACTCGAAAAATTAGAATATTGTGGGAAAGTCCATTTATGTAAGCAATTGTTTTCATTAGCTACTGTAGTTTAATATATGAGATAGACTCAAGACATGCAAAGCGAGATATGTCAAGCCTTTGCTTGTTATAATTGTGATTATTATGGCTTACAGCTGATGAAAACCCCAAAGTTGAAATTGTTAATTTGGGGTTCTCATCAACTGTACGCCATAATCATCACAATCATCACCTTTTAAGTTGAATTACTGAAAGAAATGAACCTTTCCACGATATTCTAATTTTTCGAGTTTCACCTGTATTCATTTAAAGTGTCAGTAAAGGCCAGAAGTTTAAAACAAGTTGACCTACAGGTGGGGTGGAGTCCAGGGATGGATGGCATCAATTGCTTTGTGTGATTCTTAGCTTAGCAATGTTGTGATGTTTCTTCCCTCCTTAAAACCATTTTGGTTACATAAGGATTGATGGCTGGAAAATTGAGCCTGCTACCCGTATATAAGACGAGAAGCCTTGGAAATGTATTCCACCGAGAGCCAAATTCTGTGTGTTCTTGCATCACCTGTGTTTACCTATTATGGATTTGGAGCAAGTCGATCAGATTTCATATCCCAGCTCAGCCACATGACTTATTTGGTGCCCTTGAGCAAGTTACCTTCCCTCACATCTCACCCTGTAAAATGGGAATAATTAGGTTGACCTACCTAGTGGGAATAATGCGAGGGGAGACAAGGTAATGATGGCACATCTCCTAGAGTCAGAGCTGTAAAAATGGGAACTATTACTCAAGGACCATGGGATCTGGCATGAAATACACGCTAAGGTATTTACTTCCTTTGAAAATAATAATAAAAAAGAGCAGTGATTTTTTTACAGCCCTTTGGCCCCTTCTGTTTCTGTGTTTATCTGGCCTTTTACAATTCAGCTCTTAGATGATGGGAGGAGAGGATGTAACATCTGTAAATGCACCTGCTATGGTTTCCTTTCCTACTGTGCAAATTGATTTTTGTGAATTTCTCTTCAAATTGATGCTCCAAAACTCTCTTCCCTGAAATTGTAGGGGTTTAAAGGGCTGTTGAGCTCAATGGCGGAATGTGAAAACTCATGGATGGAGACAGCAAACACCTCCTATCCCAGTTTATTTGGTTGCACCAGATTGGAAGTGACACTATAAATCTCGGCGCGTAGGAAATCCACATTAAACTTTAAATGTTCTTTGACACCGCTGGGAAAAATAAAGGGGGGAGATATTGATTTGAGGGGTAGGGGAGTGGGCGGGCCATTTTCTGATGGCACAAAATCTATCCCAGCCTACTACTCCTTTGGCAAACACAGGGCCACGGTGCTCTCCCTAGCAGCACTCGTCGGTTCATTTATGAACACCCAGAGGCAGCTTGATCATTCCTCCGTAATTGCACCATGGTAGGAGTTCAGGAATATTGTCATCCGGAATTAGAGCTGAGCTAAAACCACTCACAGTTTTTCACACATTTTCTTGGGCACTGCCAAAGTATGCCTCTTGGTTTTTTTCCTTGTGGCTTTTAATGAAAATGTTTGCTTTATCCGTTTACTTTGTTCTCATGTGTCCTCGGTCCTGTTTGACCTCACTTGCCCTCTGTGGTATTATTGACATTGCACTTTGACTTTGGAGGGTGGAGGTCCCCTGAAATTACCCCTGTTCACCTCATTATTCTGCCTCCCCAAAAGATAATGAAGATCTCCAGTATGAAGGTCACAGAATGAAGCACGAGCTGAGTCCTTATATCTCAGCAACATCTGGGGGGTCACATGTTTCCCACCCTGATGTGCATATAATCAGTGTAGATTTCAAAATGGTGAGGTGTGTGTGAAGTAGGGATGGGGTAAAACAAATCAACTCAGTTCACATTTAAAGGTGGATGCACCTAATTCACACTTTTGAAAACCATATGCAAATCCTCCAAAATTCACACATCCCTGAATTTTTTCAATGCAGTTCTCCAGCCAAGTAATGTATGCAAAAACACATATACTGTGGTGAAGTGTGCATAAAAAATGCAGTGTGTGTGTGTGTGTGTGTGTGTGTGCTCTTGGAGAAATTATCCCCTGAATTTTCATCAGAAAAATAAAATAAACTGATGTGGAAATGTGGAGAACTAAATTTAAACTGGGAGAAAATGGGGAGGAGATTGAAAGAAAGCAAAACTAATTGATTTACTCATCGGTAATGTGAAGTGACCTTCCTCAAGAAGTCAACATATAGCAGTCGTTGGAAGTCGCCCATTCTTCCACATCCAAGACCAATATGGTAAAATACTAGACTCTACCCATTTCTTCTTTTATTAGGAACATAGGCAACTACATCATACCAAGTGGGATTTGAACCCAGAACCCTCTGTATTCAAAGCAGAGATGCTCTGTTCCCCTGAGCTACAGCCCTTTCCATGTACCATTCTGGCATGCTGGGAGAATGAGACAGCAATAAACATGGTGCTTTTATAAAGTAAAACTTCTCTGCAGCATAAACAAAAGGCAACTTTGAAAACATCTCAGGGTCACAAACTTCTATAGGGAAGCGAGTGTGTCATTCTCCTTGGACCTCTCTGCCTCACTGTTCCAGCTGCTTCCGCCCTCATGTAAAATATTCATTGGCTAGAAACAACTAAGACATTGCTAGCAATTATTGCTAATTAGACTAAATGTGCACTCCTCCCCTTACTGTTATATAAAAATAAGTTATTATTTTTCCCCCCTAAAAGTGATTTTGAGAAACCTAGAGTCTCAAGTACAAGCGGCAAGTCTAGACTGTTGGATTGGCTAGGCAGGAAGTTAAGTGTTGTCTGTTTTAATAACACTCTGTGGGAACAGTGGAGTCTCAGCCAGCTTCGTTTTCTTTGCCAATCTTATAGTACCAAATGTTTGGAGCCCGACATGCCTAAGAGAGAACCTTCTTCTTCCTCTCAATATCTCACGTGCTCCTGAGATGTCCTAACTCTGTTCTCGGGAATCATGGAGTTCCTTAGAAGTTTTATCAGTGCAGTTTAACAGGTGTTGGAAAGGGGAGGGACTTCCTTCCTTCCTTCCTTCCTTCCCTCCTTCTCTTTTCTTGTGATTGCCAGCGAACTATAATTTCTGCTGCCCAGACAGCAAATAGAGCTTATAAATGGGGAGTAAGGGGGTTGGAGTACAGTGGGTCTAGGTGGAGAGTTTGCAGCTTGGGGGCAAAATTGCGGCTTCTTCTCTGGCTTAGAATATAACCCAAGCTGAAGAAGATGGACTAGGGGCTCCTGATGCTTCCTTCTTCTTTGAGGCAAAGACTGAAGTGCTTCTCAAGCTCATCTCTGTGCCTTTGGCACCTGTAGGCTCAGGTAGCTCTGCTGGGAAAGGAACCCCTGCCTGAGACCCCAGGGAGCTCTTGCAAATCATTATGGGATAGTTGGTGTCATGGTCTGAATTGGGGCAAGTGGACATAACAGAGTGGGTTTGGAAAGGATCCCCTGCCCAAGACAGGAAAGTAAAAAATGTTGTTTTCATATCCCAAGCAAATGCCATGGATTTAACAGAAATACAGTACTGGTACTTCTCTGCTAGTGGACACGAGAAACCAAACAAAAGCAACCATATAAATGCTTGCCACACCATTCATTTATATCCGCCTCTTCTGTTGTACTTTGGGGCAGTTGTGTTTCCCTGTTTGGTCTTGCTCTAGAAGGGATCTTGGTGTTTGTTAGTTTTTTTCATTAAAAAGCCCATTGGAAGGACAAGGAATGTCCACCTCCACCTTCCTCCACCATTGATCTGACTGTATGCCCCCCCCCACCTGCTCTCTACGGCTTGGGGAAAATGTATTGCAACCAGTGGGGAGGCTTATATACCCTCCATCGCATTATGCATCGTTTTGAACTTGACCTCTATCTGTGCCTGTCAGGGTGGATCAAGGCCAAATTCCCCGGTTCTTCCTATCACATGTTACTCTCGACTTCCTTGCTGTTGAAGCAAAGCATCTCATTTGCTCAACCCCCTTTTTTGCCTTAATCAAAGAAATTATTATGCATTATTAATGTTGTTCATTGTGGTTAATCACAGAGACAGATTAGGATTTCTCTTGTAGCACCTGTCAGCCTTGACATGAAAGACCTCTTTGCCTAGAGCTTAAAATGGAACCAGTCGAAGTACCGTAACTAATTAATGTCATATTTTAGACCTAATGAAATGCATTCTTTCCAAGTTTTCATTAGGGGCAATGTTAAGTTTCGTTTGCTTGATGGCACATGCAGTATCTTTATTTTTAATCACTTTGAATCGCTTTAGAGTTCAAAAGAAATGCTCGCATTCTCCTGTTGAGTTTATTAATGGAATTTCTCTCCCTGAAGTATGCATTCATTTCAAACAACCCAAAATCCAGATTGGGCACCTACAGTACATTCTGTGTGCTTTCCAGTTTAAGGCTTAGCAGTTGATGCCACTGTAACACAGAATCGTAGAGTTGGAAGAGACGCTCAGGGCCATCTCGTCCAAACCCCTGTGATGCCTCTCTTCCTGCCTTTGTCGTGCTTCCTTGGGGGGGGGGGAGCACCACACACTGCAGGGAGTGGCACTTATCACACCTGAGCCTCACATTTCACCTGGGAGTGGCGCGATGGCTCAGGCACCTGCAGGCTCTGCGCTGCCCAAGAGGGCACCATGGCGCTTGCATCTGCGTGCTGCCTCTCCCTCAGGCTGCCGCCCTACAGCTGAGCGGGAGGCGGCAGGCTGACTCCCTGCAGGCTCCGCACCACTCGAAAAAGCAACGTGGGCCTGCAGGGCACCGGAGTGGAACACCACGGGCGGCGACTATGGGGATTCCCGCAGCTAAGGGAGAGGAGGTGGTGGCGGAGGAAGAGGCGGTGGAGGAAGAGGCGGCGGAGGCCCGTCCTCGGCTGCCACCTCACAGTCGACCGCAGGGCGCAATGGCTGTTCACGCTGCCATGGCGGGGAGACATGTCACTGGGAGCACACCGCTCCCATCGCCCCCCATTGCGATGCCACTGAGAAGAAGAAGAGTTTGGATTTGATATCCCACTTTATCACTACCCGAAGGAGTCTCAAAGCGGCTCACATTCTCCTTTCCCTTCCTCCCCCACAACAAACACTCTGTGAGGTGAGTGGGGCTGAGAGACTTCAGAGAAGTGTGACTAGCCCAAGGTCACCCAGCAGCTGCATGTGGAGGAGCGGAGACGCGAACCCGGTTCCCCAGGTTACGAGTCCACCGCTCTTAACCACTACACCACGAAGAGGGGTGGGTAATTAGCACCCTTCCCAATCGCTTTTTTTTTTTAAACAGAATTTATTAGCATTTTCGTAATATAACTCAAACCCAACCCCACACCTACAAATACAAAAACAAATACAAATACACATAATGTCAGGATTCTTCTTCTTATTTGTATATCTTACAAAAAAAAAATTTCTACTTCTGAATCTTGACGTTTGACTTCCCCCGCCTTTTCACCTTCGGTTTTAAATCAATATACTATTTCCTTAACAACTTTTCTCTATAAAAAAATTTAACTTTACTTAAAAATAACACAATTATCTTGATCTTTTTATTATAACCTAAATCTTAACCATATATTCTTATAACTAAACTTATTTCTTCTATCCTTTATCATGCTGCTTTTGACTTAAGATTCAATATCTCCTTACTTATTTAAAATAAACTTATAATTAACAGACTTCACACTCCGATTTCGGATACCATGACAGACCATTTGGATTATACATTTAATACTTCAACCCACTCCCCCTCTGTCCATTGTCTTTTTCTGTCTTTCACCAGAACCGGATCTCCAATTATCTTCTTCTGAATGTCCACAGATCCAGGCATTCACAACAAACCTAGCATCGAGCTTCAGGGTGTTCATCACTTCCTTTCTGGGCTCCTCTGTACCTTTGTACCATACTTCTTCTTCTTGTAAAAATCTTAATTCCATGTCCCTTGCCCCCGAGCTGCCACCTCGGAGTCTGGATATTATAAATTTTCCCGTTCCAGGGCTGCCACCCCCAGAAATCGGTTCCTTTTCCCGGAGTTGCCCAGCCATTTCGAACCATCCTTCAAGCACCCCTCCCAGCTCTTTGCCAAGGTTTGATTCCATTGTATAAAACTTTTGAAAAGCCTCCTCTGTGGGAAGTGAGTCCTTTTTATTTATAATTCCACTCAAAACTTGCAGTTTCCGATTAAGCAGTTCCAGCTTCAAGACAGTGAGCATTTCCTCATCCTTTAAACCAGAGTTCAATACCAGTGCACACACAAAGTCCAGCATTTTAGAAGGGAGGGTGAGTGTCAGATTTCAGTTCCTGTCTCTTCCTTCCTTTGTTTCAATTTTTTCCCACGACAGTCCAAGTCGTCGCCATTTCTCCGAAGCCGGAGTATAAAGACCAAAACTTCAAATGGAGATATTTTTTCCCCAGTTAACCCCCGAAGGGAAATCTCAGCAGTCTCAGTTTTCAAATTCCAGATACTTTCTATCAATTGTTGTAGCAGCAGTCACTTAAACGGTTAATTTCTTTCACCTCCCGAAGGGAGAGAGGCGGGCTGCCTTTCTTCTTTCCCCCAGATCGTTCCAAGAATACAAAGAGTCAATCAAATACTCACAGCCACTGGGTTCTTATCAGCTCGTTAAAGACAGGTAGAACTTAGACGCTCATCACAGGCTTTGTCGCCGCATTTACATCCCGGTTGGGGCATGTCCCCTATAGCCCGGCTCCGTCGTCCCTTCACCCCCACTCCCCCTTTACAGGGGGAGCGGGGGAAGGGTTCGGAGCCACAACGGGCACAGCCGGGGAGCCCAGGGTGCGGGACGCTCTTCCCGCACCCCAACCGGAGCCCCGCTTTGCGGTAGCAGGGCTCCTAACCCCCGGGATGGACTGGGTGCTTCGCAGCCGAAGCAGCCCACGACCACCCGCAATGGCGTCGCCGCCGGAAGTCCCCCTTCCCAATCGCTTTTTGCTTCCTAGCATATAATTAAAAACCATTACTTCAGTCATTTTGTTTTCGTTCTTCCTTTCTTCCTTTCTTCTATTTTCCATTAGTTTGGTTTTTAGTTTTCAGACTTTTGGAAGAGCTCAGTTACAGGGTCTTTATGATTTCCCACTCCTTCAGTGTAGTTGTAGGGCTTTAGGTGTGTGGTTTATTTGTTCCTTTTTATCTCTAAACAAAAAAAAAATAAAAAAAAAATCCTTCCAGTAGCACCTTAGAGACCAACTAAGTTAGTAAGTTATTTTGTTTTGACTATGGCAGACCAACACGGCTACCTACCTGTAACTTTTTATCTCTGTTACTGAACAAACTACACCTCCTAAATTTGTTTCTCGTTTCATTTGCTTACTCTTGTTTCTTCCTTAAGGTGTGCAAACTTCCCCCCTCCTGTTGTGTATATGTGTGTGTTGGCTTTTGCTCATTGCCAATCCCCCCCCCCCCAGTTTTGGTTTGCCTGCTCTAAGTTTTATCTTCCTTTCTCCAGTCATCCTGCCCCCATCTGTGATTTCATTTTGTTGGACTTCTTTCTCCCCTCCCCTGCTGTGCCTGTTTTCCCCACTCAGCTAAGCCTGCTTGTCCCTTAAATCAGCTGCAAGTTGTGCTGCTCATTGCCAGCCTATTATTGGCCACTTACCCAAGGGCGCCACCCTCACATCACCAGCTTTCAGGCTGATTACGCAAAAAAAAAAACAACACCAGGGGAGGGGAAGTGATTTCTATTTCACCCACCTCAAAATGGTAAAAGTCTGCTCTTGCAAGAATACCACTGCATCTAGGCATTCTTTAAGTTGGCAGGTTTCAGCCCTTCACAAATTCAACCATGCCTGAAAACCTCACCCCATTCTGACAGAAAATAAAAAGAGAACTTTTCCATTTCTTTTTTTTAAATAAAATAAAATAAAATAAAATAAAATAAAATAAAATGTAAAGGTTCCTTGCATGAAAACCCCTGGATGGACCACTCTGAAATTTGGCAGGCTTAATCTTCTCTGCATGGGATCCTTTGCCTGCAAATTACACCCACTTCTGTTTCCATGGGGGGAAATGGTTTGCCATTTTCCAACTCACCATTACGATTATCCCCTGGTAGGCTTTACAGTAGGATGCCATCCGAAATCTGAAGAGTTTTGTTTATTTGATTTTGTGTTTTTTTTGCTGAAGCAGAGCAACAACGTGGGTTTTTTGTGCATTGCTTTGGGAAATACAAACTTGGTAGGCTTGCATTAAAGCCAGAGAGTGGATCCTATAACCCATAAACTACATAACCTTAAAACCCACTGGCCATGTACCGTGGCCAGCAAACTTCTGGTTTTCCAGTCTCAGCAAAAACAAAGTTTAACCACCTCCTGGTTGGTGCCTAAATATATAGCTGTTGGGCTGTGCAATTTGGATTGGTAGCACCTCTTGGATAGGCTTCCTATGGAAATAAAACATGTGCTGAGCTACTAACAATGACCCTGATCTCTAGGGACAGACTGCACTTTTCTGAATCTGTTTTATGATATACTAGGGAGCAATTTAATACCAAATCAGACCACCCACTATTGTCTATTCTGAGTAGAAGTGACACTTCCATAAACGCTGGGCAAAGTGTTTTCCATCACCAGCTACTGGATTCTTCTCATGGGAGGTACCAGGGTTCGACCATGGGACACTCTCCATCCAAAACTGGCACTCTCCCATTGATCTCTTCCTACAATACAGAATAGTGTTGCTTCTCAGTTCCTCCAACACAGGATTACAGTGGCAATCATTGGTAAGTCCCCAGTGAGTTTCGTGCATGCCATTCTTAAGGAGAAATTCTCATATCAGTCCACTTAAGGTAACAGCAGTATGTAATTTTCTCTTTTTTTGTGGGGAGCAGTATTTTGTGATGGAGCATGTATGAGGATTAGGTTGATAACAATGTACTTGGAGCACACTGCAAACTTGCAGATCCTTGCACACAACTGTCTTTTCTCTGCTTTTTAACACCTTGTTTGTTCTTTCTGTTTGCTTTCTCTCCTCCCCCTGCAACACATTTCTTCCCATTCAGCTGGACTGGAACTCAGCAGTGCATTCCGAATTCACCATGTTGAAATAAGACTCCAATTAGAACTTAGTGAAAGAAAGAAAAAATGGGCGTGTGAAGATTAATTCTTCTTCCCGGGTAGTCTTGTGCCAAGAGCATAATTCATAATTAGTTGGCTCTGGCCGGCTTAATTATTCAGGGTGTCAAAAATTAGTTAAAGTGCTGCTCGTAAAACTGTTATTCTGACAGGGCAGTAGCTGTCAGTTTAAGCCACTGGGATCGGAGGTGCTCAGAGCAGCCACTGCTTATTTGAAAAGGTGTTTGTCTCTCATTAGGGGCCTTCTGCAAACAGGTTCTCCCTTGCCTGTTGCTCTGTAGTCACTTCTTATGAAAGTAAAATGTTATGTCTGCCTGCAGAGATGCCTAGTGCCTTAAGGGAGGGAGTTAAACTATGGAACTCGCTGCCACAGGGAGCAGTGATAGCCACAATCCTAGATGGCTTTAAAAGCGGATTAGACAAATTCATGTTAGCAATGACGGCTATTGTAAGGACCTTCAGTGGTTGCTCATGAGAAATCAGCCGAACGCAGAACTTCTAAACTAAGTTCTTTATTGTGCAAAGTATTTACAGTGGAGCCAAAGTTCAAACGTCCCTCTCATCCCTCCGCAGAGTCCAGGAATGAACCCTTCTGGTTCTTTGTCCAGCAAAAGAGGCGCGGGATCCTGAACCCCCGCCTCCCACTTCCACGTCTTTCCTGTCTGTGAACTCGGGGCGCAGGAAACTGTCCCTGTTCCCCGCTTCCCCCTTGGTGCTCAGGCTCTACGATCTCTTCACAGCCCCTGCACCGACTTCCTGTCTCCAGCTCCCCTTCCCCACTGGAGGAACGGTCGCTTCCTCCTGAGGAGGGGGATGACGAACTGGTGAACAAAGGGGGTGGTTCCCTGTACTGCAAGCGATCCCAGGACGCCCCATGCTCTTAAATGCTCCTTAAGGGTAGGGTGGATGTGGGTGGGTATGTTATTTTGCTTGACTGTGATCGCATATCTCCTGAAGCAGACAAAATGTGGAGTGATGCTCCCCTTGTACTCCATAAATAAAATATCCTTAAAGAAGACTGGGGGTGGTTGTGCCTGGTTTTCTCCCCCCACCCCCCAAATGTTGGTCTTCATCACCAAAATAAAAAAAAATAAAAATGTGGTCCACAATGATCCAGACAGCATGACAAATGAGGAACAAATTGTGCTTGCAATTGTGTGTTTATATACTTGGTTAGATAATGCAGTCTCATTTCTCAGCCTTTTATTATTGGCATTAAAAAAATAAGGACAGGAAGATAACGTATGTGATTACTCAGTGCAACAAATATTCAGCCATTCAGCAAATTTAATGATCCAGGAGACATCTAAGATTTCCACTAATATAGGGAAATAAAAAAAAATCACTAAATTCTAATCGGAGTCTGTTTCAATAAGGTGAATTTAAATTGCACTACAGAAGCTCGGTCCAGACAAGGGGGCGGCATGGAAGAAATCAGGAATGTATCTTATTTCAGTAATGCCCTATTTTTTTATTATTATTGGAAAGGCGATGCCTCTGTCTTTCTGTTCTCCCCCCCTCCCTCTTCTGATCTGAGGTTCAGGCTAGGGGCCAACACTTCAGAAAGCTTGCACTGCGGAGTAATACACCCT
The DNA here is from genome assembly GCF_009819535.1 of Lacerta agilis. NCBI lineage: Eukaryota > Metazoa > Chordata > Lepidosauria > Squamata > Lacertidae > Lacerta > Lacerta agilis. The sequence goes on along the minus strand of NC_046314.1, from coordinate 105,103,146 downwards.
CCCGTTGCCTTGATTTCCTTTCTCTCTTTTCAAACCCGCTCAGACTTTTCTAACGTAGCCCGAAGATGGTCCTCAAAACTCCGAATCTCGTTTCTATATTTCAGCCAACATGTTTGTGCGCTAAGAGAAACAACCTCTGATGACTGCAGAACTATAAGGAAGTGCTGGGTGTGGCCTAGGTCTGCATGGAATGACGGAGGCTCAGTAGGCCTGGCCATTTCACTGTCTGAATACACCCTGAGTGGACACACACACTCCCCAGAATCCTTTGCAGCACGCATGGCTTCCGTGGTAAATGGGTGAGGGGCATAGCTCAGCGTGAAGAAAAGAGGCTCTGCATGCAGAAGGTCTTGCGGGCAACCCTTGGCCTTCTGGTCCAAACATTCAGGTACCAGGTGAGGAGAAAGACCTCAGAGTGATGGAGAAAAAGTTGGGCACCAAGTGTTACTGGGTAAAAGGTAGCTTTCCGTACTCCCTCAACAGACAGGTTATCATAGAATCATAGAATCCTAGAGTTGGAAGAGACCACAAGGGCCATCCAGTCCAACCCCCTGCCAAGCAGGAAACACCATCAAAGCATTCCTGACAGATGGCTGTCAAGCCTCCGCTTAAAGACCTCCAAAGAAGGAGACTCCACCACACTCCTTGGCAGCAAATTCCACTGTCGAACAGCTCTTACTGTCAGGAAGTTCTTCCTAATGTTTAGGTGGAATCTTCTTTCTTGTAGTTTGAATCCATTGCCCCGTGTCCGCTTCTCTGGAGCAGCAGAAAACAACCTTTCACCCTCCTCTATATGACATCCTGTTATATATTTGAACATGGCTATCATATCACCCCTTAACCTTCTCTTCTCCAGGCTAAACATACCCAGCTCCCTAAGCCGTTTCTCATAAGGCATTGTTTCCAGGCCTTTGACCATTTTGGTTGCCCTCTTCTGGACACGTTCCAGCTTGTCAGTATCCTTCTTGAACTGTGGTGCCCAGAACTGGACACAGTATTCCAGGTGAGGTCTGACCAGAGCAGAATACAGTGGTACTATTACTTCCCTTGATCTAGACACTATACTCCTATTGATGCAGCCCAGAATTGCATTGGCTTTTTTAGCTGCTGCATGTACTCATACCCATTTTTCACTGTACGTATCAGAGTCCCCCTTGTGCCTCGGAGTTCTGCGATTGCCATATTAATTTCCGCCTTTGGCTGCTACAGAGCATCTGAAGAAGGCGGAAAACCAAAACGTTTTGCTTGAAGTCTGTGCGGCAAACTCCTCAAAAAAATGTGCATGCGACGGGCATCTTAGCCTTGTAGCAACCTTATCTGGTGGCGTAGGCAAATGCTTGGGCAGTGTGCTACCCTCAATCAGCTAACTGTAAGGATGCTTGAACAGTGTGATCTTTGCCACATCCTATATGAAAAATGACCTGATGTGAACCCTGTGCACTAATTGTCAGGAGCTGCAGTGACCTGTGTGAGGCTGCCCCATGGGGTGAACCCCTGAACTTCAGGCAGCAGCCGTATTAGAGAAACACCTTCAGATCCAGGAATGACTCCCACCAGTGGGATCATTCACTGTAGCAGTCAAATACAACATTTCCTGTTTCCTAGAGTGGACACACAGGGGAATGTTGCTCCAGACAGGGCGGACTTCCTGTCACACCTGGTCTGGAGCATCCTCCCCCTGTGTGTGACCAGCTAGATGGGCGTGACCCAAGCAGACTCTATAAAAGGGCCAGTCACGCAGCCATCTTCCTCTTTTTGCCTTTTTTTCCATTTTCACCTTTTGGACACCTCTGCTGGCTCTTAGCCAGCAGCACATGGCTCATCCTTACAGAGGATGGAAGCCACAAGGTAGAAAGTCTTGAGGCCTAGCTCAGACTTCTTTTCTCTATAAACTACAAGCCTGCCTTCAGGACAATACTGTGAACTGAATGTAAGTAAACTTTACTTTTAAAGAAGACTGTTGTGTCATTTCCCAGGAAAAATCCAATCTGGATAAGCCAGACTGAATTGCTCAACTTATATGATTCTAACGAATCAATCAACTTGCTTCCAGCAATGTGCAAGGGAATGTGCTCTGCTACTAGCTCACTAGCATGAGTGAGGAAGGATAATATTTAATCAATATATCCTCTCCTACCATCCACAACTTTCCCACAAAACCCACCAATGCTGACCTCCATCCAGATCTTCCTCTGCAGGAAGGTGTATAAAGGGCTTCCTGTTTCAGCCGAACCTTGCTTGAGCAATATGCTGTTCCTGAGCTCTTGTGAGTTCCTGTATTCTTGGTTGCACTTTGGCCCTGGTTTGCTTCTCAGTCCTGCCTGCTGATTTGTGCTTTGGCTGTGACTGATCCTGCAAACTGGGCTTGTGACTTGTCTCACACCTCCTGAATCACCTCAAAACAGTTGCTCATTCATGACCCAGTCCTGATGCTAATGGAACTTAGCTGTCTGTTTGATCTCAGAGCATCTTGGCAATTTAAATGTATCAGATGATTCCTTTAAACAGTGCCTGACTTGATATTATTATTATTATTATTATTATTATTATTATTATTATTATTAGAATATAGACTGGTACAGAAGTTACTGGAATTTGGGCAGAGAGCGCATGAAAGGGACACCAACTCAAAATTGACATAGTCACCCATCCTGAGCTAACTGAACACAATTGCAAGCATTTCCTTGAATTACCCTCAAGAAACCATCACATTCAGAGTCATCGCAGCTCATTCAGCACTGCTACCTCTGCATTGATCAGGCCTAGCTGTCCCTAGGCGCCATCCCAGGGCCACTGCTAAATATGAGTTAATTTCTAAAGCATTTGAGGAGTGCAGGAGGCCAACATGTCATTAAAATCAGAGGGCTTAGCTCCGGAAAAGCAATTCACTCTGAACAGGATAACTAGGCCTTTTGCATACCAATTGAATGCCTGTGTGTTCTCCACTCCCCAATCTCCTGTTGCACTGAAATGAGACTTTGATGCCTTTCAGTTTAGTTTCCACCGTAAAGCTAACATTTAGCCTGAAACTACTGCATTTTTATTCAACTGTGTCTGCAGAAAAGAAATGCATCTTATTTATATATGCACAGGGCAGCACTGGGACAGGGACAATATCTTTAGGACACACAGCCACACCCTTTCCCCTCCCTTTTCATGTAACTTAATTACAAAAGTACTGCTGTGGCATGAATCTGCCATTGTTATCAGTTATAATACAGTTGATATTCATTAGCACATATAATCCACCATTCTTCTATTGCAATCAAAAAGGCTTACATACTCCTGCTAAAACATATCAAATAATGTATTTGAATTTCATGCTTTGGACGTCTCACTCAGCATCCATTCATAGGGCTTAAACCAGAGATGCGGGAACCTGAGGCCTTCTGGATGTTGCTGAACAATTCCCAGCAGCTCTAGCCAGCCTGGCCAAAGGGCACAGATGATGGGAGTTCACATTTCAATAAGTATTTTGATACTATTTTAAATGCAACCCCCCTCCCCTCAGAGCGCACCTTTCTGAAATGCATTTGAAATACGCTTCCTGAGCTGAGCTGGAAGATTCAGGATGTGTGAAAGCAGCTGGATAACTAAGTTCCAATCCATATATTAGCCTGGGATATGAAGATCAGGTCAGTTTGCATCAAAATTCACAGAGACTGAACTCCCCAAGCATTCCTAGTTAAGAGCCCTCTGTGTTACTATTGATGGGCAAGCAAGCGACGTTGAAATCAGAAGGTTACATTCATAAGTAATGATATTAGCCAGGATTCTGACTTTAATAATATGCCTCAGCATCACTAAGCTTTAAATATAATGAGATCCTCATTTGTATTCTGACGGGATAGACCAAAGTTCTATATGGCGAGTGACAGAGGTAATCGGAAATCAAGAAGAAAAGAAGTGGATTGACATGGCTGGTCTTGATTTTTGTTCTATCTGCCAAAAGCAATTGGAGCATCTGCAGAGCAAGGGTGAGTCACGGGGCCAAATCCAATCCCTGAAGGGAAGACCTGTCCCACCTACACTGGTCCAACTGCTAACCAAGAGGCAAAAGAAAAGGGTGTTGGTTCTGAAAACTTTCAGGAAGTCCACACTGAGCAACAGGGGGCGAGTCTGCCCCTCCTCAAAGTGGTCCTCCAGTAAAAGTAGCTTCTAAACAGGAACATTTGCAGTGATTCCTATGAATGCAAGAGTCAAAGATTGGAGTGATCTCTGGCAAAATGTCAAATTTGCACCATAAGCTAAATATGCTGTGGTCCAAACTATATTATATAAAAAGTAACTAAAGGCAGCCGTGTTTGGAGAAGTTTTTAATGTTTAATGCTGTATTGTGCTTTTAATATTTGATTGGGAGCCACCCAGAGCGGCTGGGGAAACCCAGCCAGATAGGCGGGGCACTACTACTACTAATAATAATAATAAAAATAACAACAACAACAATTTGCTTCATGTAGCTTTAGGCCTAATTCAAACACTGTGGCCAGCTCATAGAAGCCATTGGATACTCTTCAGTGTGGCTTTTTTATCTCCACATAGGAATGACACAACAGCTGGGATAATGCAATGGCAAAATCCCCCTTCAGGTGTTCTAGATTTGGGTTAGGGAAGCACAACAGTAAGGGCAGTGGGCACAGACAGGCTGCCTTTGTCTCCTGCCATTGCCATTCCAAGCACCCTCCATGAGTTAAGTGTATGAAGGTCTGAACCAGGGTGGCCTCCTCTACTCATGGAGACTCCCTGTGCATTTAAGGACCCCATTTTTCCCAGGGATGAGGGATGCTTGGGGACCCCAGGGCCTGATGTCTGCCATCCCTGCTTTAGATAAAACTTAATTGGCTCCAATACTTTGGCCACCTCATGAGAAGAGAAGACTCCCTGGAAAAGACCCTGGTGTTGGGAAAGATTGAGGGCACAAGAAGAAGGGGATGACAGAGGACGAAGTGGTTGGGCAGTGTTCTCGAAGCTACCAACATGAGTCTGACCAAACTGCGGGAGGCAGTGGAAGACCGGAGTGCCTGGTGTGCTTTGGTCCAAGGGGTCACGAAGAGTTGGACACAACTAAACGACTAAACAACAACAACTGAATAAATAAATATATGCATTTGAAGGGACTTATTCCCAAATAACTGTGTACGTGATTGAAGCCCGAGGGTTGAATCAGATGCACTGTGGCTAATCATTCGCATGCCCACCCATTCACAAATAAAGCAGATGGCAAAATGAGGTAAAATGGGTGTGTGGGAAATCCACTGTAGTTCATTGATCCAACCCCCTCCCCCCCCCCAGTTCTGATATGAAATGAACAACGGATGTAGAAAAGTGACCAGAGGAACAGACTGAGGGGTGTTCAACTGTGGGAGGGAGGGAGGAAGGTTCTGCACCCCTCTCCCCTTCTTAACATTATGATTAAGCTACTTGCAAACAGGGTGGGCATGTGAAAGGAATCACATGCTGCCACATTTAATTTGGCCCTTAGCCTAAAAATTTCATTCACCTAACATAAATTAAGTGTGTGGATTTTCCTTTGTCAAAGAGCAGAGCACAAAGAGCAAAATGTTGACTTGGGGGAAAGGTGGGCACAAATGCTTCCTGTGTTCTGGCTGTTTGCTACAGATAATCAATTCCCCGCCAAGTGCTCATTGTCTCTTGGATGTGATGTCAGTGACATAGAGTGAACACCTGCCTCTTCCTTAGGAAACCTTTCCCCTGGGCCAGCAATGACCAGTGTGTACACAACCATGAAGGACAATGTGAGCAACTGGCTCTCAGAAGGTGTCGCACGAAGGAATATGAAACTGGAAAATTCTGGTCACTCTAGCCTGGTAGCGCCTATTCTGACTGCCAGGAGCTCTCCAGGGTCCTGAACTGTTTTACCTGAAGGTACCAGAGATTGAACTTGGGACCTTGCTGAATGCAAATCATGTGCTCCACCACTGAGCAAATCCCACTTTGTACTGAGTTAAACAGCTATCAGTCATTCATACAACCATGCAAATTGTATATGTTTGCTTTAAGCAAATGAACAAAGAATTCCCAACAGCCTGTAGTTTGATTTACCACCTATGTCTTCAATAGTAGAGAGCCATGCTATCATAGTTTCACCTGTTCATGAAAAGCAGACTAGCTTAAAAGTGTGGGGAGGACATGAGTATATCATGTGCCTTTGCTCAGGGAATGGCATGAATTCAGACATTTGATGATATGATTTTTGCACTGCAAATGCAACCGTTTGCTAAAATTAGCTGCAATTCAGCTGTGGCAAAAAGGTGTTTGTAAATCCTGTGAGGCAATTACCAAAGAGGAGATGGAGGTTGGGAATATTGGGTCCCAGGGGTAACATTCAAATTATATGTTAACCCCATTATCATCAAATACATGTTCAAGCAACATTACCTTGCATTAATCTAGCTACTACTCTTCTGATAAATCACAATCTCTAAGTTGCTAAAATGTTTTGTGCAATTGCTGCCGTTATTTTATTAATTTATTTTTCTGCATTTTCTGGCTAAAACTAGATACTGTTTAAAGACCCAAATCATCTTAGGGTTACTTTTTGCTGCTGTGCCCTGAAGATTCCCCCCTTTCACATCTAAATGGATGTCCACTTGAGCATAATATCCCAGCAAAGCATAATAATGACTTTGGTGTGGTCTCTAACTTTGCTTCTGTGAATGGAACACAGTTCACATTCAAGGAACAGAACTGGCTTTCCACCTGCTCCTTCATCGCCCTGGGGTGGCCAGGGATATTGAGTGTTTCTTTCCATTAATTACTTTTCCAGCACATTGCAGCCTCCCCAGCTGTGCTTCCTGATCTGAAAAAGCCCCATGTGAGAAAATACCTTATACTGCCTTCCCCTGAGATTTAACTGCAGTGCGGGAAGCTGGGGAGACTAGAAACTGAGTGTCTGAGTCTGGTGCAGTTCCTGCACCAGTGAGTGAGAGAGCCAGTGTGGTGTAGTGGATAAGAGCGGTAGACTCGTTATCTGGGGAACCGGGTTCGCGTCCCCGCTCCTCCACATGCAGCTGCTGGGTGACCTTGGGCTAGTCACATTTCTCTGAAGTCTCTCAGCCCCACTCACCTCACAGAGTGTTTGTTGTGGGGGAGGAAGGGAAAGGAGAATGTTAGCCGCTTTGAGACTCCTTTGGGTAGTGAAAAGTGGGATATCAAATCCAAACTCTTCTTCTTCTTCTTCCTGATTTTGTTTTTAAGGGAAGATCTTCCTTTTGCCTTAAACAAACCCCCAAAACCCCACACTGGTTTCTTTAAAAATAAAGACATCACTTAAAAACAATAACTTTGAACCTCCCATGGCTTGCAGGAAAGCCCAGTTGGGGATGTCATGGGTTTTATAGGAAATGAGGGTGGCAGCTGAAAGCAGACTGCTGGAGTCTTGATGTTCAGAATGAAAGCAACAACAGTGACTTTCAGTCATCTTGGTCCTCTTGAAAGAATGGTAAGCACATCAAAGCACCACAAAACTTCACCAAAACTTTCCTTCGCTTTTCATAATTTTCAGATGCAATTTCTTTCCCCATAAACTGATGGACTACTGTGATGCGCTCTATGTGGGGCTACCTTTGAAGGTGACCCGGAAACTACAACTAATCCAGAACATGGCAGCTAGACTGGTGACTGGGAGTGGCAGCCGAGACCACATAACACCGGTCTTGAAAGACCTACATTGGCTCCCAGTACATTTCTGAGCACAATTCAAAGCGTTGGTGCTGACCTTTAAAGCCCTAAACAGCCTCGGTCCTGTATACCTGAAGGAGCATCTCCACCCCCATCACTCAGCCCAGACACTGAGGCTCAGCTCCGAGGGTCTTCTGGTGGTTCCCTCACTGTGAGAAGGTTACAGGGAACCAGGCAGAGGGCCTTCTCGGTAGTGGCGGCAGCCCTGTGGAACACCCTCCCATCAGATGTCAAAGAAATAAACAACTATCTGACTTTTAGAAGATATCTGAAGGCAGCCCTGTTTAGGGAAGTTCTTAATCTGTGATATTTTAATGTATTTTAATATTTGTTGGAAGCCACCCAGAGTGGCTGGGAAGAGCCAGCCAGATGGGCGGGGTACAAATAATAAATTATTATTATTATTACCGGTATAATTATAGCAACAACCTTAAATAAAGCTGTTAATCTTTTTTTAAAAAATAATAATAATCTCCTGCTGCCACAATCATCACAATTATGACAAATAAAGGCTTGACATCTCTCGCTATGCATGTCATGAGTCTATCTCATATGTTAGTTTCACCTTTTAAGCTGAATTCCTGAAATAAATGAACTTTTCCACGATATTCTAATTTTTCGAGTATCACCTGTAAATGATGATGATGATGATGATGATGATGATGATGGTTACAGAGGAATTCAGGGTCATTTTTTGATAAGTCACTAGCAAGAAAGAATATGTCACTTTTCCACAGTGTATCTCCTCTTCACAGGGCAATACTCTTGCCCAAACACCCCCAGCCTGACTCAGGAATCAGGCAGTGCAGAAGAGACCAAGCCTTTTTCTTTGTGAAACCTGGAGCTCCAAGCACTGTGATCCCCCGAGACTGTGAAACTGGAAAATTGCCTTTTCCCCCTCGCAGAGAAGTGTCTGATTATTTGGCATGTGTAGTGTTTTGTATCTCCATGTAGGAGAGGGCTTTATGGCGGGGTTTTTTTCTTTCTAATTGGTTTTCAGTTAAATCATGCCGCTGAGAATAAGACTCGGGGCACTTGCAGAAGATTGGGGAGGTGAAGTGGATCATGCAAACGCTGTGCCTGCTCTTCAGAGCTAAAGCCTGCACACCTGCATTGTCAATTTATTCTCTCGGCTCCTTCTCCTGGCAATAATGGTCTAAACGACCGAATAAGGTTTTTGCTTACCTTTGTTTGCTTAACTTGCCTCAACTGGCGGTTTCAGATCTACAATTGCCAGCTTGCCCACGTGCCAATCTCACACTCGATTGCCACTGACTGTGGAAGGCTGCCACTGACTCGAAGGTATTAGGGAGGTCACAGATTCACTATCCAGGTGGATCTTCCTGTCCAACATACAACTGTCTCCACATTAGAGGTGGGGAATCTCAGATCCGGGGATCGAAGGTGACCTTTAGGGTCTCTCTGTCTATTCCTCAAGACTTTCCTCAAGGCGGGGCCCACTCTTCAGGCCATACCCTTCACTAGTCTTGTTTTGTGCCTGCCCTTGAGGACTTTTGCCTGTCTGGGATGCATCCTTGCACTTTGAAAATGCATTCTTGCTTGTACGTGTATCGTAGAGTTGTATCATAGAGTTGGAAGGGACCCAGAGAGTCATCTAGTCCAAACGCCTGCACAGAAACCTCTGAATATAGACTATTTAGGAGTAAAATCCATTGCTCAGCCTTCTTTTGCCTCTGGGGATGCACACCAATGACATACAGACTCCGGAAGGTTCCACATGAGGGAACGTCGTCCTCTGGCTGAAAACGTTCCCCTGCTCCTATGACCAAAGAATAACTGCAGAATATATAAAAATTTTCAGCACGGAATAATTCCTACATGGCATTACGAAAAGGCACAGAGTGCTTCAGTTCAGCTGGCAAACTGTGAAGTCAAACACTGTTTCAGGCAGGATTCTTCTAGCACTTGCCCAACTAATAATAAGAAAACGTGATTTAATAATAATGCTGTTTCGGAGGCTTCTCCAGCAGCAGAGAGGATTACCACAGAAGGAGGGGATGGAGAGCTTTCGATGCAATAGAATAAAAAATGTTTCATACAGCAAAGTGAGCTGGTGTATCTTATACTCCCAAGCCAATATCTCAAACCCGCAGCACAATAACAAAATAAAATGGCAAGGCGGCATGAAAATAAGTGTAAGCGCTCAACTTTCTAAGGCAATAAATTTGGACAAGCTCTGAAACAGAAAGGGCATCTCACCCCACCCACCTCCCAATATGGAAAGAAGTATTACTATTGAAGAGTAGCTTTCAAACTTTATTATCTTCTGGAAACACTTTGCTTCCCATCATATAAAAGGATGTCATATAGAGGAGAAGAAGAAGAAGAAGAAGAAGAGTTTGGATTTGATATCCCGCTTTTCACTACCCGAAGGAGTCTTAAAGCGGCTAACATTCTCCTTTCCCTTCCTCCCCCACAACAAACACTCTGTGAGGTGAGTGGGGCTGAGAGACTTCAGAGAAGTGTGACTAGCCCAAGGTCACCCAGCAGCTGCATGTGGAGGAGTGGAGACGCGAACCCGGTTCCCCAGATTACGAGTCTACCGCTCTTAACCACTACACCACACTGGCTCTCAGGAGGGTGAAAGGTTGTTTTCTGCTGCTCCAGAGAAGCGGACATGCTTTGATGGTGTTTCCTGCTTGGCAGGGGGTTGGACTGGATGGCCCTTGTGGTCTCTTCCAACTCGATGTTTCTATGATTCTATGATTCTATGAGTAAGGTGGCTGAAGAGATGGGGAAGCCATGGGGTGGCAGAAGGTGTTGGCTAAAAGACGCACAGCTAAGGTCGTGTATATTTTGCCTATATAGTGTGAATCCTGGTGGAAAGCTCACAGGCACTTTGAACTCTGGTAATGCGTTCCTGAATGAAGTCAGACCAATTGGGAATCAGGTATTAGCTTCCATACTTGAGCCTCCAAGGGGAATTTTCCCCCACACCCTTCATCATTTCTGTTATCATCCTGTGGCAAATACTTCTTCTTTTTAACCATGCCACTTCCTGATGATCTGAAGCCTGCTGGAAAGTGGCAAGACAGTTCAATTTTTTTTATTATTTTTTTTGCCCTCTAATTGCCTGCACCTGCCAGAGACAGCAGCGCGACGAGGTGTCCCCGATGTGAGAAGCAGGAGCAGGGTGTTCACAAGTGTGGCGTCCTCCCTTTCCTCTTCTAATGAGAGCCCCTCTTTCTTTCTCTCTCCTGCACCAACAAAAAAACACAAACACATTGCTTAGAAGGAAGGGAGGTGTTGAAAATGATGGCTCGCTTTTGGTTCTTTTTGTTTTTGTCTTGCTTTCCTTTTTCCAACCCCCACCCCCCTTCAGCAAAAAACGTTTTCCATAACTTAAAATCATCCTTCAACTACTCATTGAAACAGATATGGATGTGGGTGAAAAGCTGTCTCTTTGTGGACATGCATCACTAAAATTCTTAGAGACTGAAATGGCGAATAGCAACTGGAAATTATAGTTTGAATGCCTTCCTCCAGAAAACACTATCGGATGTGCTCTCTATGGCCAGGATCAGTCAGGCTGTTCTATTTGCATTCACGCCTTTTTTTTAAAATCTTTATTAAGTTTCAAAAAAAGAAAAAAAGAAAAACACATACATTCCAAAATTAAAATCATTACATACATACAATAAAATAAAAGTTGGCTTCACATTGCTCTTTTTTATTTTTATTGCATGGTTTTAATTAACAAAACAAGATTGCAGGATAAGGTTACAAAATTCCAGCCTTTAACCAAATCATTTGCAAAAACAAAAATACATACAAAAATATTTGATTGTTTGTGTTTTGATTTCACCATTTTGCATATATTACAATCGTTACAATAGATAACTAAATAAAAAATGACAAAAGGAAAATAATGATAATGATAATGATAACAATAATAAGGATGAGGATGATAATTTTCTATTTATTCTTCACCCATTTTGCCTCTACTTTCTCCACACTGACTTCCTGTCAACTCCCTTTGCATCGACTTATGTTAAATTGAATGTTTACAACACAATAGAATACCCTGTACCTACTCTCCAGTACATTCTAGAAAGAGTTGTATCTCCACTTTCTTTCCTCCTGCTTACATACATACAATAAAATAAAAGTTGACTTCACATTGCTCTTACATTGACTATCTTTAATTGACTTCACGCCTTTTCTCTGTGAAGCTCAGACTGGCATATATGGAGGGTTATCCCGTTTTGGTGGAAAGGTTGGAATTCAACAGGTGCAGCATATGATGCCCAACATGCCTTGAGCAGATAGGGTGTCGATAAATGTTGCTCCTGCAACCATTGGATTTTTTATTTTGTATCCATCCTACTTCTGTTCCATCCCACTTCTAAATATGCATTTCAAAACAGAGCCTGCCTGTAAAAATGCAGATTAACATGAGCCAGAACAGAATAAAAACTAGGAGTGGGGGTGGCGGTGGGGGTGGGGAAACATGCAAAAGAGAGACAGACCGGAAATAGATTTCTCCATCCCCCGGGGTAGATGCAGTTCTTATTTCTATAATTTGTTTTAAAACTTCAATTTGTATTATTGCCACTGGGAGCCACATCTGTTACTTTTTATCTCATCTTGAAATTGGCTGAACTTCTTTGAAATTGGCCACATTACAGCCCTTAGCCTTTTAACCGGGGGAGGCGCGTGCCTGGGCTTTTCCTGTAATGCCTTCGCCAGCAGAAGCCCATCTTCATTGCGTATCAATAGAAATTTACAGCCGAAGAAAGGTAAAAGGAATCAATATTGTGTTTTCCCCTTGACTGCCCGGAGCTTTATGATTTAGCTCAGTGAGTTTGTTATGGTCGCTGAAGCTGATTTCGGGCAGGAGCAAAGATGGGTTAAATAGTGCCTCGGAGTAATCATTATCCACATTCAACTGTTCCTTGAAAAGAGAAAGAAAAGAGAATGTGATGCGGCTTGGGAAGAACCGCTACTTTCCAGGTTCTGGCTTCCTCGTTCCGTTTTGCTTTGCATGCATATGCGGCAAAACACTAAGAAATGTAGTGCATATTAAGCCACATGCAGCTATTGAAAACAAACAGGGTTTCTATCTAACTGTACGCTTGACTTTGAAATTATTAGCCCTTGAGCTCCGAAAAGAGTCTCACAGGGTGAGCTACAGCGGGTCTCAAGGCAGCAGCAATCTCAAGGATTCTCGAGAGCTCCAGATCTGCTTTCTGAGCAACTTCATCCCTGGTGCCTCAAGCACTTTGCACAGTCTGAGTATCACCTAGCTGAACTCCTAGATCTTGACTCTGGAACAACCTTTCTTTGGTTTACTATTTTCAAGGAGTAATCACAGTTCGGGAACCTAGCTGGGAGAGAGTTGCAGAGCGATAATGGCAGGGGAGGGTCAAGTGTGTTTCCGTATTTCCCTAGATTCTCCAGATGTTGCTTTGCAAAGGGGAAGCAGTGGCCAAGCCATCAGGGCATGGTGCCATTGCTGCACACATCATTTCTCCTCATGCAGGAGTTACACTCCACAATCGCTGTTGCCCAGGTCTGGGTATCCAGTGGGGTGTATTTAAGGGGCACTTGCACATGCATATTTCTACACATGTAGGAATTCATGAATGGGCACACGATCATGAGGGCCCAGGCCAGTGATGTCATGAATGGGGCAAGTGATTGTGGACCTCCCTATTCCCTTCTAGGGAGAATGGATAGAATGCATGAAAAGTTCTAGCTAGCACTCTTCCATACACCAGCTTATTCCATTCTGTTTTATTTTGCTTATTTAAATATTTATAAACTTCACTTCATTATGAAATATAGCAAGATGGTCTACAACATACATAAAAGAGCAACACTGCAATAATAACCAGTAAAAACACAGTTAAATGGGTTGGTAATTAAAAAATTAAAAAATCAGGTTCCAAAGGTCTGTCTAAACGGACTGTTTCTAAAAGAAAGCAGGGATGACTCCTGCCAGACTTCTGTTGGCAAGGAGTTCCACAGGGCAAAACTTGCCGCATGAAAGCCTTGCTCTGTGGGGAAAGCTGGCCAAACCTCAGGGGCACGAGGGAACCACCAGAAGATCTCAGTGATCTCGTTGCAGCATAAGGAATTTGGCAGCCCTCAAGTTACTTTAAGCCCAAATTGTGTAGGACTTTGTGAAATAACACAAGAACCTTGAACCTTTAACATTGCCTAGTAGTAAACTAGTAACTACTGCACCTCTCAAAGCAGAGGAGTGACAGGTTGCCAGTTGCTTGCACCTCTGAGCAGGCTGGCTGCTACATCCTCCACTAGTTGTAGCTGCTGAACAAATACAGTACAAAGGCAGCCGACGTAATGATTGTTACAGTAATCAAGCCTTGATGTTACCAATGCATGAACTACTGTGGACCAACAGAAGTTTAGACAGCATAGATTCTAGGAGTGTGCACAACCCATGCAATTCAACTTACAGCATTGGTAAGCACTCTGTTTTGGAGCTGCTCTATATCTTTTCAATTTGTTAAAAACAAAGCTCTGTATTAGGGAATCTAAAAACAGCCCCCCCTCTCTCTCTTTCTCCCTCCCTCCCTCCCTCGCTTTTGACCACAGTGAAATAAAATTATCAGCATAGCAGCCCCTCCAGAATGAGTTACGCTTGCCAAATGGTAGGCAAATACATTCAGAGGTTTTCATGCAGAGCACCTTTAAAGTGATTAAAAAAACAAAACAAAAAAAACAAAGGAAAAGTCTGTAACATTTTTATTGTCTTCCGGAACTGGATGCAATTTGCAGACATGGTCGCCGACAAAAACCGCCAAATTTAGGAATGATAGCTCAAGTGTGTCTCCACAAGGGCAGACTTAACTGTTTTTGAGTGAGTACAATAGAAGTCAAAAAAAGAGTATGAACCCCCAGGAATGACTTGGAGTGGACATTGTTGTCACCCATCAGTTTTGAGAGGTGAAGTCAGACTGCTGTGTTTGCAGCACTGAAATGACCTCCCTAGGGCAGTGTGCATGGAGGTCCCAGACTGCCCAAATGACAAGGCTCCTCTTGGCTTCACTGATGTCTTCCACACACAGAAGCACAGGCAGTCATGGGGAAAACATAGTCTTTGATTCCCTTTTCCCTTTCTTTAGCAGAGAATTTCTATTCACAATATATGAAGGTCAGAGTTCTCGTGATTTCATGGCATATAATTTGGTGACCTTGGCATGGGTGTTGATGATTCCTTGTTCACACAGCCTTATTCCTTGTTCACACAGCCTTATAAATTTACCTGATTTATATGATGAAACTGAAGTCTCTGGTGGATCTCTCTCAAGTTCTGCTTCACAGTTGCTGCCTGTGCAACTGGCCGCCTCTTCTTCCATTCTCTTCCGTAGGTTCTCATTTTGACAGATGTCAGGAGACGGGGATGGTTCTTCTTTAATTCTGACAGGCTGTGTCACCACACACAAAAAGCAGCTGCTGTGGCAAGTAGAACTAATGAAAGTTAATTACTATCGCTGAATCTAATTACAGGCCAAATGTTCTAACTTCTCACTGGAAGAGGGGAAAATAAGACCAAATTAATCTGGGCTAGGGGTGTTTTCAAAAAGCTGCTGCTTGGTGCGCTGAATCAGAAAAAGAAATGAAGATTTAATGTTGGAGAATGCTTTGTACTCCAGTGCTGGCTTAATATTGACACGGGTTTTCTGTTTAGCCTTCACGCTAGTATCTTGAGGTCCAACACAGGTGACATTTTCATGCGACTATCGAAGTATGTCAAGTGACACACAAAGACACGCACATCATGCAGAGAACTGTGACTGGCTGCAGTTCCTTGTGGAAAATGGTCTCGGGGTGTACATCAGGTTGGTTGGGGGGGCCAAATGACAAGGTGAATTGGGGTCATGTGGGGATCTTTCCTGTTTCTGAGTCAAAGTGTGATTTCAGTACCTCACACCCCAGCTGAATCAGGGCCACCTTATGGCATTCTGTTGCTCTGCAGTTTCTGTACATCACAGGTGCCCTACAGAGCTGTGTATTCCTTTCTATGTTTCTCTGGGTCCATGAGCTTTGCAAGTGAGGCTGTCCAAAATGCTGCCTACAGGGTGCAGAAGAGCTCTGGTTGTTGTTGTTGTTGTTGTTTTGTTCTTAAAGCACAGCAGCAGGAGATTTTTTTTAAAAAAGGTTAACAGCTTTATTTAAGGTTGTTGTTGTTGCTAAATCATATGTGGTTCTGCTTTAGCAAAACAAAAACAAAGTTCTTTATAACTCACAGACAACATTTTGGATATTATCATGTCATGATAATCAAAGGACAAAATCAAAGCCTATCAAAGGACAAAATCAAGTGCCAGACGTTTGAGCTGTTTTATATGCCTTTTGAGGAATAACAATGGTCACCCCTAATATATTTAAAATGGGAGTAAAACCCAATTCAGTTGTACTCAGAGTTGTTGTTGTTGTTCAGTCGTTCAGTTGTGTCCGACTCTTCGTGACCCCATGGACCAGAGCACGCCAGGCACCCCTATCCTCCACTGCCTCCTGCAGTTTGGCCAAACTCATGCCAGTCGCTTCAAGAACGCTGTCCAACCACCTCAGAGTACTCAGAGTACACCCAGTTAAATCAATGGTCTTAAACCATTTAAGTACATTCATTTCAGCGAGTCTATTGTTGGGGATGGGCTTTCAACTGTTAGTCATCCAAATTCCACCACCACCACCAAACCCACTTGCACATATACAGCAGATGGTCCCACAATCGAAGTGTTCATATCACTAGACTGATGATTGCTGTACTATAAAAGAAAGCTTGGCAAAGTGCCATGGGTATTTTTCAGGACACGATCCAAACCATAATGGTTGACAATGCAGTAGGACTTTCATTTGTAGACATCACTTTTGTTTTCTGGTAGGTGCCAACAGCACTAGATTTATTGAGCATCTCAAGGCACCCAAACGTTTTTTAAAACAAACAAACAAAGAAAGAAACTGTGGGGCTCTAAAATGATCATACAAATTCCTGGAGAATGAGAATATTTCTGCATGGCACCAAGGAGTGACAAGGAATAGTCACTAGGAGGATGGAGTTTCACATATGGGGTGTCACCAATGAGAAGGTGAAGTCACCTGATTTCAGCAGGAGGGGGATCAGAGAAGGAGACCCACCAGATGATTTTAGAACAAAGACCATTGGAATTGTAGCAAGTGATCTATGCTCTGCATTCATGGTTGGAAGCAATAATGCTTCTGAATGCATGAAGGGAGAGTGCTCGGATCCTGCTGGTGGGTTTCTCATTGGTGGCTGTGAGAGCAGGATACTGGATTAGGTGGGCCATTGAGTCGATCCAGCAGACTCTTCTTATGTTCTTCTGGTTCTTGACATATCATGCCCCTTGCATAGAATGGCACTAACTGTGATGTCTTAACATTTTAACAAAAAGATACAGGTTCGAAACCACACAATTTAGAAGACAAGCTTTTAGAATGGAACTACCACCCTTCTCCTCCACTAACTTCCCTCCAATTCTTCTCAACAACCACAAGGTTTTTAATGTGGCACCCCCCCCCCCATTTTAAGAATGGAATGGAAGTGGAGTTTTTCTTCTTCTCATTTCTGCTGTAAAGTGGGAAAACTATATTGTGTTGTAGGATTTGATTGTTCACACACACACACACACACACACACACACACACACACACACTGCATGATTTCTGTTTGGGTTCTTGGGGGAGAAAAGCCCTGTCAGTTGGAAGAATGGGAAATCATGCAGTTGGTAGAGTTGCTTTTTCCTGTCATATTAGTGTGATATGCATTGTGGACTCTTGCCCTCAATTTTTCACACTCCTGCCTAGCAGAACAAGCTCATTATCTGTGTGACACTCGGCTTCAGCAACGGCTGGATTACAAGCAGAACAATAAGTAAGGGAGGTGTTTAATAGGGAATAGCTTCCTTTCTCTCCCTGATAGCAGTGGCGCAGTCCAAGAGCAACAGAGACAAGCCCAAACTTGGCATATTTCATTATGTGAGTAAGGGACTGCTTCTGACGTGAAGTGGGAAAGCAAGGTCTGGGCTGTACCACTGCGGAAAGTGGGTTGGGGCCTCACAAGACGAAATGTACTTCCCTCTCTCTCTCTCTCTCTCTGTGTGTGTGTGTGTGTGTGTGAGAGAGAGAGAGATTTAGTTTTCTATATTTTTATCCTACCTTTCTCTCATCAGAGAACGGGGCTGTGCATGAGGCTCCCAGGTGATGAACCACTCATCCAGACACTGACCAGACCAAGACCTGCTTAGCTTTGACAAAGTGGTGGCATCATGTGCCTTTATTCTCTAAGATGAAACAAACAAACTCTGCCCATAGAAGAGTGAAGGGCTAACCCAGAGCCCTGCTCCTGACTTGCCGTATTTTTGTGTCAGGGGATTTGCCCCTCTGGTTTGCGCGTGTGTTTGTATGGAAGAGGATTTCGCCACAAAAGCACATACCTATTCTTTGAAGTGGTAGAACCCAGGCAAAAGTTTAGCATCTCGATGACAAATAGGCCCATCCAGGTTGTCATATGGTCCCTCTAAGGCAGGGATGGGGGGACCTGCGGCCCTCCAGATGTTATTAACTCCTTGCTCTCATCAGCCCCAATCAGCATGGCCCAATGGCCAGGGGTGATAGCAGTTGTAGTCCAACATCTGGAGGGCCACAGGTTCTGCACCCAGGTTCTGCTGTAAGCAGGGCCGTCTTAAGCTTATCTGGTGCCGTGGTGCAAGGATCCCTCTGGCACCCCCACCCCCACGTTTCCCTCTGGGCAAGCAGCAGCTGGAGGGTGGCTTCTCCGGAGGGATGGAGGCTCTGCACGCAGCACAGCATGGCACAGTATGGCGGAGGCGGGCGAGGGCAGCACTGCCAGCGGGGCTGGAGGGCGGCTCTTCTGGCAGGGAGGAGGCTCCAGGCACAGTGCAGCATGGCGGAGGCGGGCGAGGGTGGTGAGCTGATGCTGGGAGGCACCACGTCCAGCCTCCGCCTCTTCCTTGGTGCCCTCCAGAATGTGGCGCCATGGTTCTCCGTGCCACTAGCCTCTATGGCTAAGACGCACAAAAGATGACCCCCTGCTAAATCAGGGCAAAGGACCTAAAAATAGACCTTTCTTTTCAAGGGCTCATGCTCTGGTCTACCAGTTCCTTCGTGGCAATGCTAGCTTGTTTTGTTGTTTGTTTCACTTATTTGTTTGAAGCCAAATACTTCAAACACATAAGGGGTGGGGCACGCATACTGGGGTCAGGGCTCCCAGCGCGGGGGGGGCAGCAATGATGGAACCCCACCAGGATTGCGCCAAAGGGAGCACTGCGATCCCATGGCCCCCCCTTCCTCCGCCCCTGGGTGGGCTCTCCTTCCTTGGAGGTTTTTAAGCAGAGGTTGGATGGCTATTTGTTGTGGATGCTTTCGTCATGATTCCTGCATTGCTGGGGGGTTACAATAGATGACCCTTGGGGTCCCTTCCAACTCTACAATTGTGTGATCCTGTGACAAGAAAGTGGTAGAGGCTGCCTTTTCTCCCCACCTCCTTGCTTCTGGGTGGGCCTTGCAGTCCAGACAACTATTGCTGTTTGATCACTTGAGGCACTTCATGTGTTTATTTGGAGTTGTATATCCCTTCCCCCCCCCCCCCCGCCGCCCCATTGACATCCTCTGCTGTATTGTCTGATCAAAGGGAGCCTGAATCTGCTATTGTTATGGTGATGAGATTGTTCCACATATCTCAGCTTTACTGCACAGTGAAATTGTCAAACAGCTTGTTTTGGTTCTGTGAGATGCTAAGGGAGGGCGGGATGTGAAAGCAAGCAAAATCCCAAAGTCTCCCTTGGAACAGCCCTACTTGAGATTGTTGGAAACAAAGCTTGCGGCTGAGGAAGGGGTGGAATCTTTTTGGAAGGTTTTTGGGGAAATGTGTCCTGGAGTCAAACGCCAAGGCCTCAGGGTGACTAAATTTCTAAGGGTTTAGCTAACAGGTAAAAAGGAGAACCCTTTCCGGATTCTAAAACCTGAAACCAGATTATGTAAGCCCCCCAAAACCCACCCAGACACACCTTGGAGTCTGCCAGGTGCTAAAGTAGCCTTCTGATCTTGCTGTCTGAGGCAAGCAGCAGAAACAAGAGAGCTTCAGAGGGTGACTGGGCTGGTCCCT
This sequence comes from Lacerta agilis, assembly GCF_009819535.1. Taxonomy (NCBI): domain Eukaryota; kingdom Metazoa; phylum Chordata; class Lepidosauria; order Squamata; family Lacertidae; genus Lacerta; species Lacerta agilis. Next base: position 105,083,309 of record NC_046314.1, on the reverse strand, counting down.
CCCTCCCCTGCTATCTGGGACCTAAACTCTGAAGTATTAGGAACAGGGACCCTGGAAACTGTCTGACTGTAAGCAGCCTGGTGAGTCATACCTGGAGTGTTCAGCTGTGAAGCCAAGGCTGGAACTTAGAAAGCAGATTTAAACTACCCACAAAACACCAGCTCTTTAGCAGGGAGACGAGAGGCAAGCACTATCTGCATTAGAAGACGGCCAGAATATCCCTGGAAAGAATGGGAAGAGGAGAAAGCAATGAAGGGAAGCCCACCCATTACTTTGTCTGCTAGTAAAGTTGACTTAGCAATAATAATAATTGACTAAAGGGGTAGTTTTCCTCTTCCTACATAGAGATATTATCGTGAACTGGCCTTATGAAACATGAAAGGCATGAGGCTGAAGAGCCTGAGTGGTGTCGGGGCTAAAGGCTGAAGAATAGTGCTCAGCACTAGATCGGGGATGGGAAGTGTGTCGCCCTCATGTGGTTGTTGTTCTGTTCGCCTCGATGTCTAGTGCTGATGAGAGTTGGAGTCTAAGAATATCTCTAGAGCCACAGGTTCCCATCCCTGGATTAGCTACCTCCCTATATTATAAAAAGACATTGCAGTTGTCTTTAATAAATGAAAACTTCCTTATTATGGTGGGGCCTTTGCCCAATTGGTTTGCTCGGACAGGCGGAGTCCCCCAAACCCTAGGTGACCCCCGAGCGGAATGATGACACAAGACAACGTGCTATGGGATTAAAATTGGCCACAACTTTATTAAGATTCAGATGTAGGGAGACCTTGGCTCAGGCATTGGGCGTTTATCCTTCCCAGCCCCTCAGCCATGGTTCTGGGAAACTGCGGGGTTATCCAGGATGTGCGGGGATTGGGCTGGCTCTGGAGAACATATGTTCAAGCAGAGAGCCCGCCCCCCCTTCACCGTCGCTGGAGGGGGAGGACAATGACAACCTCTCGGTGTATGGTCAATGCCTCCCCCCTAGACCCCTTTAACGGGAACCCTGGTATCGCAGCTACACTGGGGGTGTGGAGTCACCGGCTCATGATCCCCCATTTAGGAAGAGGACTAAAGGATTCCGCCCAAGGCCTGAAACCGCAAAAGTTGTGACGAATTGCTACAGGAAAGGCAAAACCTGCCAATGCAGGGAAATTCCTTTCCCGCCCTTCAACAGTGGCCTTGGCATAGCAGCGCCTGTGTGCCTGTGGAAAAAACAAGGTTAACCTGCAAAGTAAGCGTTAATTGAGGGAGTGGAGGGTGGGAGAAGCTCTGGAGCCGACTGTTGCTTCTCAGGTAAGCTACACCCTCTATTGTCTGGGCTGGGTAATCCCTCCCCTTACCTGGCCAATCCCTTGGCAACGCCTCCCCCAGGTGGGATTGGACAGTTAACTGGGTAGGCGGAGACCCCAGGTATCCTTTCTGGAGGAGGGCACAGCCAGCCGTACTACCAGGTGTCGCCCAGGAATTCAGGGGGCTGCGTGCGACCACGCAAACGTCGCCCCCCATTTGATGTGGGGAGCGGTCATTGCTGAAAGCAAAGTGGAATCCAAGCTAGGTAAGGGATTTGGGAATAGGAGATGTACTTGATGCTCATTTGAATCTGAGATGATTCTGCTGAAGTTGTCTTGCATTGTCTTGGCCATATTAATTTCCGGACTTCTGCCCCTGATTATTTTCCTTCTGAGATCTTAGAATAAATAAAAATTGGCTGCCTCACAAAAGATGCTGAGCAGGACACCGTGGCACAGACCTTGACTAAAATGAACCCCAAGGATCTGGCTGAAGCATCTGGGATTAGATTTCACTCGGGCAGCCTAATTGAGGGAGAGATGCACATCTCTCAGGCTTCTAAAAATCTAAAACCTCGAATCGAGTGGAATAAGGATCTCTGTAAGTAGCTGCAGAAGCAGGAGATGATAATTAGGGTATTAAGACCAAGCCACAAACCTGTTAAATTCAAGGGCTTACATTTAAGTCCATTTAATCCCATTTACAAAGTTTAAGTCTGGGCTCCCCAGTAGGGAGGTTATCGCTTCTGACTGTGAATGTGATGTATCAAAAGGATTCCTTTAGCTCAGGCCTGTAAAAACGTTTGACCCATGAATCTGAATGCAGCCCACCAACTGGGCCACATTGTCAAGCCAGGTGCTCGACAACCCCACCCACCCCCATTTTTGCAACAAAAATCAGATTTATCTCGTTTTGCCCTTTGATTAGCTACCAAGTCTGGCCCTGCCATGCAGCCAGGTGATGGCACCATGGGAAGAGAGGATTAATGAAAGCAGGAATTGTCTACTTTATATAGTTTCAGTTACAGGTGGGTAGCCGTGTTCGTCTGCCATAGTCAAAACAAAATAAAATAAAAAATTCGTTCCAGTAGCACCTTAGAGACCAACTGAGTTAGTTCTTGGTATGAACTTTCGTGTGCATGCACACTATCTGAAGAAGTGTGCATGCACACGAAAGCTCATACCAAGAACTAACTTAGTTGGTCTCTAAGGTGCTACTGGAAGGAATTTTTTATTTTATTTTGTTTTATATAGTTTGTTCCTGCATCAAGGGGAAGTATTTAAAAGGGGGACTTCCTGTAGAGGTGAAGGGGAGGAGGAAGCCAGTGTGAGCCTGGAGGTGGAGGAGCAGGCAGGGCTTCCAGTCTACTATGTTTAAATAAAGCTGTTCCTGTTGAGTGTGCTTTGAGTTTGTCTCTAAGAAAGGCAGTCCTGCTTGGGAACAGCAGGGGAATGGTATAATGTGCACTTTTAAAGTGTTGGTAAGAAACACAGAAAGCTGCCATATTGGTTCCTTTACCTCTGTATCGTCTACACCAAGCACAGGCAAATTCGGCCCTCCAGATGTGTTGAGACTACAATTCCCATCAGCCCCAACCGCTGATTCTGTTAGCTAGGGATGATGGGAGTTGTAGTCCCAAAACATCTGGAGGGCCGAGTTTGCCTACGCCGGGTCTACACCGATTGGCAGCAGTTCTCTAGGCAGCAATCCCAGCCCTACATGGAGTTGCCAGGAATTGAACCTTGGTCTGCCTCCACCTGGAACCAAGTTCTGGGCCCCACCGTTTCAGAAATACATTGACAAGCTGGAACATGTCCAGAGGAAGGGGGCCCAAGAGGAGGAAAGATGGAATGAGTGGGGTGTGTTTATAAGAGGAGTCTCCTTCAAATATCTCAAGGGCTGTCACATGGAGGATGGAGCAAGCTTTCTTCCCTGCTGCTCCAGAGGGTAGGACCCAAACCAATAGGTTCACATTCCAAGAAAGGAGATTCCGACTATATATTAAGAAAAAAACCCTTTCTGGTGGTAATCACAGTGGAATGGACTTCCTCAGAAGGTGGTGGACTCTCCATCAGGGGAGGTTTTTAAGCAGAGGTTGGGTGGTCACTTGTCATGGATACTTTAGATTCATGCAGTGCAGGGGCTTGGACTAGATGACCCCTGGGATCCCAACTCTACAGTTCTATGAATCTGGAAGCTTTCTGCATGCAAAGCAGATACTTAGTTTGGGCCCTTGATCCCATCAGCTAGATGGGGTGGGTGTTTATGCATTTTTTCAGGGTCATCTTGGGTCAGTTCTGTTGGCTACAGAAGTTACAAGAAGCATAGTATTGGCAGTAAATGTATTATATTATATATATTTTTCCTGCACCATTTTATTTATTTGATGCAAATATACTGCACCCTGCAACAGGTTCCCAGTGTGACTTACAAATACTCCTTTTAATGTATCATCCAAATTTATACTCTGTCTTTCTATAATGTATTCAAGGCAGCTTTCAATGGGAATAACAATGATGCCTAGCTGGAAGGTAGCAAATTTCCCACTGTTCACTATTATTATTTTATATTGCAATATTGATTTAAAACAAGGTAGCTAATGTAAAGTTGTATAACCTGAGGGTTAGCCTAAGCACTCAAGTTTTCAACATTCTTCCTTTGGTTGCTTAAATACAAGAAATAAATAATAATGAGATGTTCACAAAGAGAAGGAAGGGTCCCTTGTATTGATCTGCAATGCAGAAACCAGATGACAAGTATTGATGTGTGATTATATCCAGGTGTTTATGGATCTGTTCTTTAAACAGGTTTGCCACAATGTGTCTGTGATTTTGTCAGGACGTATGTTTACGTACCCGAATGAAGGGGAGCAAAACTCTTCCTGGAAACGATGCCTTATGAGGAACGGCTTAGGGAGCTGGGTATGTTTAGCCTGGAGAAGAGAAGGTTAAGGGGTGATATGATAGCCATGTTCAAATATATCAAAGGATGTCATATAGAGGAGGGAGAAAGGTTGTTTTCGGCTGCTCCAGAGAAGCAGACACGGGGCAGTGGATTCAAACTACAAGAAAGAAGATTCCACCTAAACATTAGGAAGAACTTCCTGACAGTGAGAGCTGTTTGGCAGTGGAATTTGCTACCAAGGAGTGTGGTGGAGTCTCCTTCTTTGGAGGTCTTTAAGCGGAGGCTTGACAGCCATCTGTCAGGAATGCTTTGATGGTGTTTCCTGCTTGGCAGGGGGTTGGACTGGATGGCCCTTGTGGTCTCTTCCAACTCTATGATTCTATGATTTCATCCTCACAACAACCCTGTGAGGTAGTTACAGGTGGTAGTGTGAGGTAGGTTAGGCTAAGAGATTGTGACTGGCCCAAGGTCACCCAGACCCGGTCCAACACTCTAGCCATTAGGCCACATTGTTTTGTTGCCTGTTGTTTCCTCCTCTGGACTCCTTTGGGAAGGAAGGGTGAGGGGATGATGGCAGTAAATATGCAAATCCTGCTGAATTGCCATGGTGGCTTCTATCTAAGCAGTTTGCAAGTGTAAAAACAGCATTAAAATAAGCAAACATTAAAACAAACATCCACAATTAAGACACGAACTAAAGCAAAACCCGTTAAAACAGAGATTCTCATGAGTAAGCCACCCTTCATGAGTAGACCAAAGACTGAGGCAACCCAGGTGGGCTACAGGATTGCCTCTGAATGCTTTGGTTTGAAAGCCTTCAGTTCTCGGGATGGAGGTCTAGATTGACAGTTTTCCACTAGCTCCCTGGTATGTAGCTGTGTTTGTCTAGCTCAGGGGTCAGCAACCTTTTTCAGCCATGGGCCGATCCACTGTCCCTCAGAACATGTGGTGGGCCGGACTATATATATATATATATTTTGGGGGGGATGAAAAAATTCCCCACAAATAACCCAGAGATGCAGTTTAAATAAAAGCACACATTCTACTCATGTAAAAACACGCTGATTCCCGGACCGTACGTGGGCTGGATTGAGAAGGTGATTGGGCCACATCTGGCCCCCGGGCATTAGGTTGCCTACCCCTGGTCTAGCTGGTCTCTGGGTCCTTTTGCATTTGAATCCTTGACTGTTTCTGGGTCTTGATTCTCGTGTTGCCCCCATGTTGGTGGAACTGTCTCAACCTGAAGCCCTGAAGACTCCCATCAGGCTGCCCATTTCGTCTCAGATTTCATGACTTGCTGACTACGGAAATAATATTTAGGTAACAGATACATGCAGTTACAGGTGTACAGACCTACACATGCAGGTCTCTCTCTCTCTCTCTCTCTCTCTCTCTCTCTCTCTCTCTCTCTCTCTCTCTTTCTCTCTCTCTTCTTTCATGAGATAAAATTCTGCACCTGAACCTTCCAAACAGTTCCTTCACGAAATGAGAGCGAAAGGGGTGTTACAGTCAAGGCTGTTACAGCTCGCAGTTGCCAGCTATGGTAATTCAGAATCATAAAAGATAACTGGAGGGAAATTTCATACATTTCATCTGTTTTTCCAGGGGCAGAGATCCCATTACAGGAAATGTAATCACACACGGCAATGTTTGTAAAATATATACCGGCTTTAATACTTTTAACAATGGAGTCAGTATTTATCTCGTCTCCAATATTTATGTCTCCACGTCCAAAGCCTTCTAAATATGCCTGCGTGGTTTTAGTGCTCCTCGTTTCATTGTGCTTTTACTGTGTGGCATATCCTGAATTAAAGAGACCACTCTTCACTTAAACTGCACCATGTTCATTTGCCACTGCTTTGTAACTGCTTGAGCAGTTGCTTCTCATAGGAAGGCTGCTGAACTAGCTGGTCTTTGGTCAGGTCTAGCAGGACTCCTCGTCACAGCTGTCAACTTTTCCCTTTTTTTAAGGGAAATTCCCTTATTCCGAATAGGATTCCTTGCAAGAAAAGGGAAAAGTTGACAGCTCTTCTGTCCATCATAAGAAGGTTGCATCCAGAGGTGCACATCCATATGTTGTATCCAGAGGTGTAAATTCAGGGTTGGTGTCAGGGATTGCCATTTGGGGGCACCTACTAAAGCCCATGCACTGGCAAATTGCACTTTGCTGACCTCTGGAATGCCCACATTCTCCTCCTCCTTCTTCTTGCTGTTACTACTTGTTCACCTGACCTCTCCAAGCCTGGATAGCTCAGTTGCATAGAGTGTGGTGCCAATAATTTCAAGTTCAATCTCTGTGTGGGGCAGCCAAATATCTAAATTGGACTAGATGATCCTCGGGGTCCCTTCCACCTCTACAAATATATGAACTGTTCAGAACAGCAGCTAGCAGCAAAGAGAAAATTGATATGTCAAGAATCTCTCTTTAAAAGCCCTGCATTTAAATAGGTATTTTTGAGTACAGTGGTTCTCAAACTTAATCCATTCTGGAAGTCTGTTCCAAAACCAAAGCGTTCCAAAACCAAGGTGCGCTTTCCCATAGAAAGTAATGCAAAACGCATCAATCCGTTCCTGACTATTAAAAACAACCACTAAAACAGCAATTTAACATGAATTTTACTATCTAACGAGACCATTGATCCATAAAATGAAAGCAATAAACAATGTACTGCAGTCACACAATCAATCAATCAATCAATCAATCAGTATCTGAACTGGGTTCCACACAGTCACAAAAACAAATTAACTGAAATGCCTCAAAAAACAAACAAACCACAAAATAAATAGCAAAAACAAAAGCACCAAATATAAGCTCCAAATACCACCTTAGAACACTGCAACTGGGAATGGAAGGCTTTAATTACAATGGGGGGGGGGAGGGCGCAAATTAGCAGCACAACAGGAAACACAGAAACTGAAGGATTGAATTACAATGGGGGGACGGACACAAATTAGCAGTGCAACAGGAAACACAGGGGGACTCAAAGTGGAGCATGTTCGGCTTCCGGAAAAAAAGTTCGAAAACCGGAACACCTGCTTCCGGTTTTGCAGCGTTTGGTTTCCAAGTTGTTCGTGAACTAAGCTGTTTGAAAACCGAGGTTCCACTGTATTTTAATCTCAAAATACATGTTAAATGCATTTTACCACTAGGGGCTGAACCCTCGCTCACTTTTCTCGCAAACCCCACCCACCAATGCCACCCAACCCCTTCCCCATACTCCTTGCCAAAGCAACCCCACCCCCTTCCAATAACTTGCCCAAACCACCACCCCCTCCCCTTAGTCCTTGCCAAACCTCTGCTCACGGGCCTGGGCTGCTTCCCTCCAGCATCTCTAGTTCCAGGAGTAGCAAGAACGAGGTGGGTCCATTCAGGAAGACCCTTTGAAGCCAAGAGACAGCACAGCTAAAATTACTTAGTCTTCGTTTGCATCTGTCGCATCTCCAGGAACCACATTTCCAGAATGCAAACAAGCGGGGTTGAAAGATTTTTAACTTGATTCTCCACACACACTCCATTGGGAGTTTCAGTATTATTGCTTTCTGTGAAAGTGGACAAAGGTTGTAAGCATTATGAGGTTGCTTTATATGAGCTCTTCCTTGAGAAAAAGCACTTCCCTGGCAAACTGGCACGTGCTCATTCATGTCTGACTGACGGTGCGATTTTTATTGTTTTGGAGAATGGTTTTGTTTTTGTTTTAAAAAAAGCTAGTGCTGCAGGGAATAGGTTTGTTCTGATGAAGCTGCTTATACCATCTTGTGGTTGTTTTTAATTACAACTTGATTTGCAATACAAATGCTGGGTCATAGTCTTAGAGCTTGTCACGGTTCTTAGGCACCGGAAGCCATAATAATGATATTAGCAGAAGCAGCTCACTGAGTGGGTGGATCCACTATGCTATCTTCCCAGCAGGACCGCTCCCCTTCCTGGGGGGGGGGGAGTTGCGGGAGGGCTTTCAGGACCTCCCTATGACCCAGCAGTGGACGGAGGGATGCCACCCACATCATCGGGACTACCAGCTGCGTCACGCCCCCGACTGACCAATCAGGTTAGCCAGGGGGCATGGCCACTGCCTTTGCGGCACGCCAGGGGCAGCAGCCTCCTTTTCGTCTACTCATCAGATCACCCACCCCACCTGCCCTCTTTTTTATGCATTGCTTGACTTTGGCCTTGCTTTGGACTAATGTCGGTCGCCTTATTGTTGGGGCCAGGTAGGGATTTTACCACTTGGCAAATTGGCACCATCCATTTGGTTTTCGCCCACCTTGTAGCAAATCGTCACAACTTTGTAAGGTTAGGCATTGGGTAAGCCTGGTTCTTGGGAAGGGAGGTTGTTGCCTCTGCCTGTCCCTCCTCACTAATGGTATCCCGTTAAAGGGATCCAGGGTGTGTGGATCCTGTCCAAAGCCCGGACGTAGGCTAGGGCCATTCCATAACCCCATCGGGGACCCTGGGGGTGCTCTTAATTGATGTATATCATAGGGCTCCCCCTATCAGTGGTTGACCCTTAAGAGACTTCCTGCAGGAGTGCAGGAGTCAGGATATAGTCTGGTTTCACCCAATGCCTAAGCCAAACCGCTCACATCTGTAACCTATAAAGTTGTAGAGTTATTTATCCCGTTAACTCAAAATATTTGTTTCCGTGTGTTTATTATCTAAGGCAGTGTTTTTCAACCACTGTTCCGCGGCACACTAGTGTGCCGCGAGATGTTGCCTGGTGTGCCGTGGGAAAAATTTAAAAATTACTTTATATATAGTCAATATAGGCACAGAGTTAATTTTTTTAACATTTTTAAACATTTTCTAATGGTGGTGTGCCTCGTGATTTTTTTTCATGAAACAAGTGTGCCTTTGCCCAAAAAAGGTTGAAAAACACTGATCTAAGGGGAACGGTGGGGCCCGGGGCCTCGCCACGCAAATGGGTTACTAGCACTTACTGGGAGGAAGAGGTGGATAGAGGAAAAAGCAGGAAGGTAGGAGCAGGGCACCCCTCTTCTAATACTCTCTCTCTCTCTCTCTCTCTCTCTCTCTCTCTCTCTCTATATATATATATATATATATATATATAATCTAGAAAGCACCACAAAATATTAGAATGATATTTGACAGGAAAAAAATGGCCCGGAGAAGCCTCCCCAAAATAATTTCAGGAGGTTTCTTTTAAAAAGAATTAATCTTAGTCTCAGCTATTTTTTTAAAAAAAGAACATTGCAGGAAAATGGATGCTCTTTCCCAACAGATTACTCACATCCTACCTAGGTTATAATGATGACATAAAGCTTGTGCATGACTTAAATTGCTCTTCAGGCCAATTTTCTGACCCCCAAATGGAGCTTAAGTAACAAATGAGTCTTCAGCACAGGGATAAATTTAATGAAAAGATTAGATATGAGTAACTATATTCTCTCAGAAGTTAGAGGAAAGAGCATGAGGATTCTTATTTTTTTCTTTTTCTTTTTTGCTTTCAGGCTTGTTTCAGCTATCTTTTTTAAAATATATATATATATTGATTCATTAATGGAACAGGGGTTGGGAACGGGAGAGGTTGAGAAAGGACAGAACCCGTAGGATAAAGAGCAAAACTTGAAAGAATGTACAGGCAGAAGGCACTAGGTGGATCTGTAATGGACTGTTGGTAGCCCTGCCTTTGAGGGCAAGACTGTGTATTTACTATTTTAGGTATTAACTGAAGTTGCTTGCAGTCCACCTCCTATTGGAATCAGGGTCAAAACGTATGGGTTTTTTAAAGCGCTGGGTTGCATTGACTGAGAGCTGTTCAACTGTGGAACCTCTCCCTTGGGAGGTTGTGGACTCTCCTTCTTTGGAGATATAAATTATTATTATTATTATTATTATTATTATTATTATTATTATTATTATGCAAATCTGGAGTTCAGCTCTAACCCTCCTCCGATTAATTCTGGGATATGTAAGCCCTGTTCTATAAACAACAGCTGATAGTGACACCTAAATCTAACTTGCTTTTTTTTTAATGCTTCACGGGAAAATGCCTTCTACATTGTACTTTGTAATTTGGCAGAGAAATCAGGTAAATTTGGGGAGAAAAGTAACAGTTAACGGCAGTTTAAGCACCATATTTTATGACTATTATTCATTTGAGGCTTGTCAGGGTTAAGAAGCAGAAACGGCATTTTAAGCACATGTTTTATCAGTCTGTTTTACCCTGCTCCACCCACCGTTAGGATTAGAATTAATTAGTCTTCCCTTTTTAATACACCATGAAAATTTATCGAGAGGAGGAAATTTCCTAACATGTATTCGTTTATTATTTAACAGGGTTATATCCCACTTTTAAAGCCACAAAGTGGCTTACAAAATGCGCATCAAGGCGTAACCAATTTGGTAGAAATTAAAGCCATCTAAAACATTTGCTTCGTAAAGGTACTCAGAAGCCAGCAGAAGCACAAATCGCCCAGCATAAACTGAACGTGCAAAAACGAGACAATTTAAAGGGCAGGAGGCCATCAGCCCAATGAGATGAAGCCCAAGGTATCCTCTTGCTCAGTGTTTTTCAACCTTTTGGGGGCAAAGGCACACTTGTTTCATGAAAAAAATCACGAGGCACACCACCATTAGAAAATGTTAAAAAAATTAACTCTGTGCCTATATTGACTATATATAAAGTAATTTTTCAATTTTTCCCACGGCACACCAGGCAACATCTCGCGGCACACTAGTGTGCCGCGGAACAGTGGTTGAAAAACACTGCTCTTGCTCATGAAAGGGTCTTCCATGAGTGGATGGGCACCTTTTGGGGGGGATCTAACCCAATAACTAAAAGTCAAATGGGAAAACGACACACCCAAAGTGCTAGATCTCTGGAGCCCACTGCTTTTTGCACAGTTTCAGAATGTTATGTTGCATTCTGTCCTTCTAATTTGTACTAGTTTTAATGACTTTTTTTACCTGGCCCAGAACTCGCCGTTTTCATACCCTCCGACATTTCTCCGGTGGAAATAGGGACATCATTTGTAAAGTTCTGTGCTTTTAGACCAGCTCAGGTGTACAGGAAGCAGCCTTATATTGAGCCAGACCATTGGTTAATCTAGTTCAGTGTGGTCTACATTGACTGGAAGTAGCTCTCCAGGGTGCTGAAGATGTCAGCAGTAGTGGATGGTGGGTCAGCTCAGGTAAGGTGGCATTGCCTGATCCCAAGTCTTGCTGCAGGTTGATGAATAGGAGAGGTGTGGGAAGCTCAGCACTGTGTGAATGCAGCAGTCCACAATATAATGCTCCTGTTGCTTTGTCTGGACCATGCCGAGCTCACCAATCTCAGGAACCAGTAGAGATGCTCCCCACTCGGAAGGCAGGTGAGGAAGACCACCCCACCGGCAACTCCTGGATATCAGGGATTGAACCTGCGACTTTTTACATGCAAGGCAGATGCTCTGTTGTTGAGCTTGCAGGCTTTCTGTCTCTTCATGACGGTTCTTGACTGGAGAAGTGTGTGTGTGTTCTTCCAAAACACAGCAAGAAAGCCTACTCATTAGCCACCAATGTTGAGCTCAAAAGGCTGAGCATGTCTACTCATGCAGGCAGGATACAGAAAGAATGGGTGCCTTTGTGCAAGGAGAACCAATCCAGTTGTTGTAGGATTACAATTTGTAAAATCTCCTTGTGTGCTTATTATTAGAAAGAAGATATGAACCTTCTCTCCACTTCTGCAGGCGGTTGTCTAGGTCAAGGAATCCCTCTACAGTCCATATTCACTCACCATATGGGCAAGACCGGTGCTAGGGTTTCTCGCGCCCTAGGCAGACCACCTTCTGGTGCCCCCCACCCCCCGACCAATCCCTGCTTTAGTGGGAGGTGGGGGTGGTGGAGAGGCAAGCAGCAGTTTCTCCGCTGTAGCGGAGAAGCTGTTGCTAGCCAGCCCCGCCCCAAGCCTGGCCAGTGCCCCCTCCATTTTGGCGCCCTAGGCAATTGCCTAGTTCGCCTTAATGGACGTGCCGGTCCTGCATATGGGTCATTTTGAAGTTCTCCAAAGAACTGAGGAATTACATGTAAAACAAAGAGAAACATCACTTATTTTTTCGACCAAAATTATTTTCATGCACCCTTGAATTGATTTTCAGTTTTTCTGTTCTGTTGGCCTTCTTCTTCTTCTTCTTCTTCTTCTTCTTCTTCTTCTTCTTCTTCTTCTTCTTCTTTCCACATAAGAGCTCTGACATGTGTCTGGTTAAAATCATTTGCACGCACCTGCTCAATTTTATTTAAAAGGTGTTTTGCTTCTTCCCCCTCTATTTGTAAAATTTTACATAGGACTCAAATGAAGGCAAGTGGGGAAAGCATTGCCGTGTGTGTGTGTGTGAATACCGTGATTATCGAGCATCATAAATAATCAGCTAGGTTTTTGTTTTGGTGTGTTGTGTTTTTTTTATGTCAAAGCATTTGATTTCAGAATGGGAAACTTTGAGTAAAGTACATGTGTTTTAGAGTCACGTGCCTTTAGAAAAGTTCTTGTATGTTTAATAATTTTGTGAAGGGGGTGATTGCTACACCACAAGAGCAATTTAGCATTTTGTACATTTTCTGTTGAATATGAATAGCAGAGTAAGTGGGTGATTAAAACATGTGAATTGCACAATTTGTCAGTTAACTTTTAAGAAATGTCGGAAAGAATTCACGTTCTCAAGCAGTTTGGTTTTGGAATTGAATATGAACAAGAAGTAACTCAAATTGGGCGATCCTATGACTGTCTACTCAGAAGTAAGCCCTGCTATGTTCAATAAGTTTTAAAAAAGAAACCAATTCCTAGTTGTACGGTGGCAGATGCCAGCAAAAGACATGGTGAACTGAAACATTTTCAGCATGTGTCAGAAAAATGTAGGCTATTCATCTTATTTCTGGGAGAAGACTATTCCAGAGAGACTGTTCCACATTGTGGTCTGTGCAGAGGCACATCTATGTAGCTATGTGGGCATTAGAGTTACGTGATCTTACATTAGAGATGAAAAAAGGTTTTGCAGTGAGAGAGAGAGAAAAGATCAAGAGGTTGTAGAATAAGGAATTATTCTTTTTTGCTAAAATGAAGAATTTTTATATCTGTTCCTGAACCTGAGGACATTTCAATGGTAGCCACAACAAATTTCTAGAATTAGGATACAGCAGTATCATTTATTTAGTCAGGCTCCAGCAGTAACCTCCTCCTTTTCTTCCTTTCTTTTCCCCCCTAACACACGCTCTGCGACGTTGCTTCTTTCTCATTTTAGTTTTATAAGAGTCATTATTCAGAAATGAAGCATTTCGCCTGTCTTCTGTGGAAGCAGAAATCAATAATTGCTTTAGTCAGTATTTTTAAATGAACATGGCAAGATACTTCATTAAGCTGTAAATGCCACGTTACGGATGCTTTTTCAATAATAATTAAAATGGATAATAGCATTTGGAGTGGATACTTGTCTCGAAGAAGGGGCAACGTTGTTCGTAGATAAATCAGCTATTTCCAGTGATACCACTATAGTTCTGTGTTGTTGTTGTTGCTTTAATTAGAGATGAAAGATTTTTGTCCTTACAGTAGTTCCTCTGATCGCTAAAGATCCATTGGTCATATTGCAAGTAACCCATCTCATGAGTGTTATATCAAGCAACTTTCTCACCCTGGCGCCCACCAGATGTTTTTCACTACAAGTCCCATCAACCCCAGCCAGCGGAGTAAAGGGTCAAGGATAATGGAGGCTGTAGTCCAAAGCATATGGAAGGAACCATGATGAGGAAGGCTGCCATAGAGTGAAAGAGTGTCACCCCTTCTTTTTATGCCTTCTGGCACACCCAGGCCATCTCCAATATTCTTGCTAGGGCGTAACTTTGAATAGGATTTGATTTCATGGTCAGTCCCTGGATTTTTTCTAGAATATCGCTCATGTGCAGTGATCCCACTTGCACCAGATTTTTCATAAGGAAGCCCTGTTTGAATGCTACTGGACATCGAAAGACACTGAAGGCTGGGCAAGAGAATCAGGCAGGAAGGGAAGAGGGACAATACACATGTTTCACCCTATCATGTTTATGGGTTAATGCAGGGACAGGTGCTATTTGATCTGGTCCCGTGTGACTTTGCTTCCAATCCACTAAGATCTGGCTTTCAGTATCCTTAGCAGAGCGATTTAAGTTTCCCAATGAATTTCAACTAGCTTCAAGTTTTGGAGCGAGTGACTATTCAGAGTTCTGACCTTCTGAGCCCCAATACACCAAGAAGCACCTTGGACTATGTTTTGCTTTTGAATGTCTTCCTGTTTTATAAAACTGCACAGTCTCCTTACAAAGTCATTTATCCTAGGCATAAGAACCAGGAAACTCACCTCTGCTTTTGTTTGCCCTGTGTTGTCAAGGGGGTGAATCAGTGGTTGAAATGAATGAAAAGAAGTGAATAACCTTCAGGCCAGGTCAAGAGAAGTTGACTTGTGCACATGGTCTCTGTTCATGTAAACTACCATATGGTGATTATCCCTGGTTCATAGTTTCTAAGACAATAAAGTTGAATGAGCAAAGGGTTATGACTGGAAACATGGGATTCCTTGTTTGTGTAGAAACAAGTTTTCTCCATTCCCAATCACAAATTGTTCAGTCCTGGTTCAGAGGATTCTTACCGCCACATGTCCTGAAGAAGTTAAAAGATATCTTCAGGATGTTTTATATGCATAATACTGCACCTAAAAGTGTTTTGGGTTTTTTATGGGCTTCTGATTAACCATGTTGTTTCTGTTGTTTGCTTTCCTTTACAGCACCAAGGAAAAATTGGAGTTAAATTTAATGTTGGAACAGATGATATCGCAATTGAAGAGGTCAACGCAATCATTAATGATGGGAAATATCACGTAGTACGTTTCACAAGAAGTGGTGGTAACGCCACATTACAGGTGGACAACTGGCCAGTTATAGAACGCTACCCAGCAGGTAAGGATGTAAATTCTGACAGTTGGATTTCTGGCAGGGAGGGGGAAGGACAAACGGTGATGTGGTGGATTTGCTTGTGTAGGTACATGGGATCTTGGCTTCTTCCAGATGTGTTCTTTTTCTGCCATGAAAAAAAAAGTTGATGTTTTGTAGACTGTGATAATGACAATTCCTAGGTGAAGCAAACAAAATAAATGTGCAGACTGTCTTTGAACTACATTTGACACATGAGTGAAACTGAAGTCATGTAGATGTCAACGCTTTGAGAAACCAAAGTGGTTTAACAAACAAACAAACAAACCAAGACCTATAATTATTACTATACTCGTATATTCAGATGGTGGGGGAAGGCTTTGGCAAAAGCACCACAATACGTCAAATTAAATAAATAATCCGCAAGTTGGTGTTCAGAACAAGTTTATTAAGGAAAGCATTGCCTGTGCTTATTTTATAACCAACCTTCCCTAGCTTGTGGAGATTGGGCAATAACAACTTGTATTAAAGGGAGCACAGAAGCCAAGAAGCAGTGCCTTGAAAGAAGAATGGAATTGATTTTAAGAGCATTCATTTAAACACAATAGCTGTGGCCCACTAACCATTTATCCTGCAGCGGTCTCATCAAAGCCAGCCCAACCTACCATAGATTGTTTGCAAAGATATGGAACTTTAATTCTTACTAGGTGAACGGTCGACAGACCATTGATTATACCTAGTATGGAAAATTGCCCTAGGTATGCAAATGGTCTTGGGGGGTTGTGTAAGACCACTAAAGCTAGGCGTCATATATTTTAAAGATGGTTTTCATATCCTGTGGTTGACTTTCAGAGTTCTGCACCAGGAGCAGCCTGCCCGGTGGGGCAGAACCTCCGGCAATAGCCTCCTGGCAGTGGTGGCTCTGCTGCTTACTGGGGGCAGGAGCAGTGAGGTATTGTGAGGTCAGGGCTGTGTGAGTGGAGTCAATCCAGCGCTCCTGCAAGTGCCTTTGCACAGCCTCAATCTTGCTGTCACCTCAACCCTCTCCCTCCATCAGTGATATGTCTGCTGGGATGCTATTGCTGCAGCTCTGCCCAACTGGGTGTGCACTATTCTAAGGACACTAATCCAGAGGCCACTGGAACCATTTGTCTCCCTTGAACAATCAGGATCTATAATGAAGTTGACATTCCAACAATCACAAAGTGAAACGGATTGGATTCTCTGACCCCTGGTAAGAAAGGCAGAGGATAAGCCAGAGGTCTCTCAAGTAAACAAGCATTGTGGTTTGCTGACATGTCATTCCATTGCTGTATAATTCCTCTAGTCCAGTTATTGCTACTATTATTTAACCAGTCACATTTTTTCGTACTCCAAAATGCTTTGCAGTTGTCATCTTGTCTGTCAACCCTTGAGAGGGAGCTTACTCTTGTTCCCATTTTACAGATGGAAAACTGAGTGCTTCTGTTGACTTGACCAGGCCAACCTGTGAGCACATTGCTAAGCAGCAGCAGTTCAAAGCTGTGTTTTGCAATCCTCTGGACCTTTATTTACATAACAGGGTTATAGGCCACCTTTCAGGGTTATGCCCTCACAAAGTGACAGCTGTACACATGAATATCATCGACACACCAAGTAATATAAATTATCAGGAAGCAGCATCTTGGTTTTGTAAGTCCAACTGAATTCATAAGCAGCTGAGAATCACATAACCAAACTCACATTAAGGAAAGCACTGAAAGAACCAAGTGTAATCCATCTGGAAGAGTTTCCTTGGGCAGCTTGGCGATAACTAGGACCTGGGTAATTCTAGTCAGGGTCAACCACTATGGTTAATTCCACAGCAACTGTACCAAGATAGTGACAGGTTCAGGAGCACCTGCAAGCTACATACATAGTTCTTCAAGGGGAGTGCAGTGCATCCAGGCCAGGCATCATAACTCGGTCCACCATTGCCAACTTCCCAACCCACAATAACGCAATCGTGTCTGAATCAAGTTCTTGCTTGTTCACCCTCACCGCCTTGTCTGGATTAAGATTCAGCTGTTCCACCTTCATCCACCCCAATGCTATCTCCAGACACCGGTTCAAAGGTTCCACAACCTCCCTGGGATTTGACAGTGGAAAATGATTCCTTCCAGCATTTTCATATAGATATTACAAAGCACAGAAGATAAAATGGAACCCTGCAGCATTCACTCACCAAAGACCATGGAGATGAACAGAACTTGTTCAACACTGCCTTCTGGAATCAGCCATCCAGAAAGGACTGGAGTCACTGAAACATCAAGACCTACTAAGACCAGCCCTCTCTGGTCATTCCAGAAGGATACCAAGCTCAAGAAGAACAAGAGCCACTCAGAAGTCCAGCAAGACCAATACGGTTGAACTTCCATTGTCCATTCCTTCATGTATCCACATAACTGAGGCTGTTTCTGTCCAGAAACAAGGGTGGCATGGACTGGAAAGATCCTAAATAATTGGTTTCCTGGAGTTGAGAGGCAACCTTCCTCTCTAATATTTTCACTAATAGGGAAGATTAAAGACTGTGTGGTTGTTTTATGTTCAGTAGCATCTAGGCTTGCTTTCATTAGCAAGGGACTGGCCACTTCTTTCTTGAGGGCAACAGAGACCCCCCACTCCCTCAAGGACATCTACTTAACCTCTGACATCCAGGTAACCCTTGCAACCTTTAATGCTGGTGGTGGGCATGGATCTAGACAGCAGGCCTCAAAGTTGCAAGCTCTACTTTGATTGCTCCACAATTTGCAGCCTGGATCTCAGGTGTCTGTGAGAGGCCTTCAAGAGGTTGTGTCCAATGCGGGGTGGAACTAAAGTTCCTTCTCCCCCACACAGTAGGGTTTTGTGCTGCCGTTTAACAATGCAGGGTTGTTCTGCTATGCACTGCTGGAGCCCAGTTGGTGCTGGAAGTTTCCAGATTGTATACTAACTGCATTTCATATGCGAACATGATGAGCTGTGCACTGTGCATTAAGTTCAGCTGAGGAGAAGCGCGTTTATGGTGTCTTTATTAACTTCCTGCACATGGTCTGAGATTCTCTGTGTGTTTTTCTGTGCAGGTGGGTGAGGGGAACAGGGGCGTGTAGACATCTGAAGATACTGAATGAGAGCATTTGGGGCTAAAACACTCTGTGAGGAAGCATCTTTAGACTGACAGATACTGTTCCCAGAGGATACATTGGAATTTGGGTTGTGTGTATACAGTATGCGTGCAATTATTGACCACGGGAGCAGTGCGCGGCCCCCTGGATTTGCCACGGCACCTGTGCTGGTGGCAATTGCAGCGATGGCTCAATTCTTGCTCATATCTTTTTAAGAGGAATACCTGGAAACTTTCCATAGACTGCTAAACAAATGTTAGCAGCCTTTGTGTTGATTTTTAACAATCCCCAATGCAGCTACAACTGGGCTTAATTAAAGCCACAGTTTCAGCCATAACTCAGAATCCCCCTGTGCGTGTTATTGCGTGGCTCAGCCCAATCGTTCTTGGTATTTAATTTTCTTTGAGCTTTTATCAGTACCATCATGTTGCCTTTGTTCATGGCGGAACAACAGGAGCCAGTTCTTTGTTTTCTCCCACCCACCCCTGTCTTGATTTAACACCATCTCCATACCTTCTTGTTTTGGGATGTGTGTTTGTGTTTTAGATAACTGAATGTGCTTGAAGAGCATTCTTAATCCTCTCTCTCTCTCAAATTCCATATTGCGCGGACAGGCGGAGTCCCCCAAACCCCAGGCGACCCCCAAGCAGAATAAAGCAGATCCAGCGCCGAGGGCCTTCTGTCGGTTCCCTCACTGCGAGAAGCAAAACTACAGGGAACCAGGCAGAGGGCCTTTTCGGTAGTGGCGCCCACCCTGTGGAACACCCTCCCATCACAGGTCAGGGAAATAAACAACTACCTGACATTCAGAAAAAACCTGAAGGCAGCCCTTTTCAGGGAAGTTTTTAATGTTTGATATTTTTGTATTTGATTTCTGTTGGAAGCCGCCCAGAGTGGCTGGGGAAATCCAGCCAGATGGGCGGGGTACAAATAATAAATATTATTATTATTATTATTATTATTATTATTATTATTATTATTATTATTATTAATGACACAAGACAATGTGCTATGGGATTAAAATTGGCCACAACTTTATTAAGATTCAGATGCAGGGAGACCTTGGCTCAGGCATTGGGCGTTTATCCTTCCCAGCCCCTAGCCGGGGATCTGGGAAACTTCAGGGTTATCCAGAATGTATGGGGATTGGGCTGACTCTGGAGAACATATGTTCAAGCAGAGAGCCCGCCCCCCATTCGCCGTCACTGGAAGAGGAGGGCAATGACAACCTCTTGGCATATGGTCAATGCCTCCCCCCTAGACCCCTTTAATGGGAACCCTGGTATTGCCGCCGCTCTGGGGGCATGGGGTCACCTCCCCATGCCCGCCCATCCCCCATTTAGGAAGATGACTAAAGGATTCCGCCCAAGGCCTGAAACCGCCAAAGTTGTGACTTTTGCTACGGGAAAGGCAAAATCTGCCAATGCAGGGAAATTCCTTTCCGGCCCTTCAACAGCGGGCTAGACATTGCAGCGCCTGCATACCTATGGGAACAGAGGTTAATTGAGGGAGTGGAGGGTGGGAGAAGCTCTGGAGCCCGACTGCTGTTTCCCAGGTAAGCTACACCTATTGTGTGGTCTGGGTAGTCCCTCCCTTTACCTGGCCAATCTCCCTGGCAATGCCGCCCCCAGGCGGGATTGGACGCTTGATGAGGTACGCCACTCTGGGATCCAGGGGGCTGCGCGTGACCATGCAAACGTCGCCCCCCATTTGATGTGTGGAGCGGTCATTCCCTATATCACTTCCCTTTATGGAGTGTGTGTGCGCGCACGTGCGCATGATGTGCACATAGCCACTGACCTGCATTCCACTTACAGGTGGGTAGCCGTGTTAGTCTGCCATAGTCAAAACAAAATCGAAAATTCTTTCCAGTAGTACCTTAGAGACCAACTGAGTTTGTTCCTGGTATGAGCTTTCGTGTGCATGCACACTTCTTCAGATAGGTATCTGAAGAAGTTTGCATGCACACGAAAGCTCATACCAGGAACAAACTCAGTTGGTCTCTAAGGTGCTACTGGAAAGAATTTTCGACTGCATTCCACTGTTTACAGTAGGGGTGCCCGATGCTGTGCCCCCCCAGATTTTGCTGGACTACAAGCCTGATCATCTGTGACCATTAGCCATGGGAGTCACAGTCTAGCAACTTCTGGACGGCACCCCAGATTTACAGCATGCACCTTTAAATAGCAGTGAACATGACAGAGCACCATCTACTAATGCCCTGAATTCTATCCTTGCTGTTGACCTGTACCTGCTCCCTCCCCAGACCTTTTCACCTATTACTCTCCACAGTCTGCTGCCTTTCTTCCATGGACTGACTATAGTGGACTAGCTCTAACTCACTTTCCATTAAACTACTTGCTCCTAAGCCACATTTCTGCTATCAAAGAACACTGTAGCTGTAGGGAATCCAGAACTGTTGAACTCTTGGGATGCAACTGAAAGGGCACAATGGAATAATAATCTCTTGTCTCTAGAATTATCTCTAGTTGAAGGGATGTTGAAAATCACCATTGCTCCCTTAGAGTGAAAATACCTCTTTGAAGTCTGTTGAGAATAGAAAATCTGAGGGGAGTGGAGAAGGGTGGAATATATTGAGGACAGGAGTTCCTGTACCCAAACAAGGACTTGCTCTTTCCTTTTTCCAGTGGAAAAAAATGTTTTTTTTGTTTTTTTGTGGGGAAATACCAAAAAAAAAAAAAATCCTGTAAAATTATTTTCTCTTTTGAGACATGTCAGTGCTTTATAAGATGCTTTCCTCACTCAAAATTTATATGCCCAGAAAAAAGCAAACATACAAGTGTTTAGTTTTGTTGTCTTGTTGTTCCCTACCTGTCCTTTAAATCAGAACCAGTGAAGGTGTGAGTGTCTGGAGGTGCTAGGAGAATGAATGGTGGTTAACAGATTGGGGTTGAATCCTGACAAGACAAAAGTACTGTTTTGGGGGAACAGGGGGCGGGCAGGTGTGGGGGACTCCCTGGTCCTGAATGGGGTAGGGACCAGGTGCACAGCCTGGAAGTCATTTTGGACTCACAGTTGTACATGGAGGTGCAGGTCAGTTCTGTGTCCAGGGCAGCTGTCTACCAGCTCCATCTGGTATGCAGGCTGAGACCCTACCTGATTGCAGACTGTGTCGCCAGAGTGGTGCATACTCTGGTTACCTCCTGCTTGGAGTACTGCAATGTGCTGTACATGGGACTACCTTTGAAGGTGACCTGGAAACTACACCTAATCCAGAACGCAGCAGCTCGCCTGGTGACTGGTCCTAAAGGATCTTCACTGGCTCCCAATAAATTTCTGAGGTCAGCGCCAACACTTTGAAGCTCTAAACGGCCTCGGCGCAGTATACTTGAGGGAGGGTTTTCTTGCAGTTCCCTCACAGTGAGAAGTGAAATTACAGGGAACCAGGCAGAGGGCCTTCTCGGCAGTGGCACCCTCCCTGTGGAACGCCCTCCCATCAGATGTCAAGGAGATAAAGAACTGGACAACTGTTAGAAGACATCTGAAGGCAGCCCTGTATCAGGAAGTTTTTAACGTTTGACATTTCATTATGTTTTTATATTTTTTTTCTGGAGGCCTCCCAGTGTGGCTGAGGAAACCCAGGCAGATGGGCAGGGTATGAATAATAAAATTATTATTATTATTATTATTATTATTATTATTATTATTATTATTATTACTACTTCTACTACTACCACTACTACTACTACTACTACTACTACTAATCTGGTCTCCCAGGTCCTAGTGCAGTGCTTTAACCCCTACATCAAACCACCTCTCACCAACATATCTTAAAACCAAATTATGCCTTGCAGATGTTCCTCTGCTAAGATTCACATCCATTTGTGTGCCATTTTGGCTCTGGTTTTCTCTGCCTGTTTTTTTTTTTAAAGTCACTTGTTGCCATGGTGTTTTAACTTATCTCCCCTACCTGCTTCTGGGTTTAATTAAGAATAAGCAAGATCAGCAGGTTAATTAAGACGCCTCTTCATTTGAACTGTACAGCTGGTCCCTCCTTCACAGACACTGAAGAAATTAGGCGTTTATCATCTAAGCTTCCTGCAATAGCAAACCTGATTAATTCTCTGCTGAGGCAAGCAGACACCTTCACCTGCTTACCATTTCAAAACCTTTTTGTTACAGGTGTACAATTTTTAATTTGCAAAAGTATGAGAAACATATTGTCGGGAAAGTGTTTTGTGTATTTTACACCTTCCGTTCTGCTTTCCTCTGGTCGCATTCAAGTAAATCCTGCTCTGAGTTGACCCACTGAAATTAATGAACTTTAGTGACTCGTGTCCATTAATTACAATGGGTCCACTTGCAAGCAGGACTAGCGTTGAATGCCATCCACAGTACCTACCATCAGTATTGCAACTTCTGGAATTTTTCATCAGTATTTTTTCACCGTAGAAATCAAAATCATTCACCAATAAGAGCTAAGTGACACATTGTGCAAATTAAACACATTTGCAAATCTTCAGTAGGGATGAACAGGCCCTGCCCCATTCAGTTCTGTTACTGAGCTGAGCATTGACTCTGCCCTAGGGGTATTTTGGAGAGGAGACTTTCAGGAAAGCACATCCCAGTCACTCCTTCCATGGCAATGCTATATAGCCAAGAGATTTGGGTACACAATAATGTTTAAAGCCAAATCAGAGTTAGGGCAGTGATTCCTGCCCCTCGCTCTGGTTGTTTCTGGATAAAATAAACTTCTTTTTTAGTTTAAATATTGTGACGAGCATGTATGTAATCACCAACAGTAGTGGAGCAAACATTTGTACAAAGCCCACCCCCCAAAAAATACTTTGCAGCAACATTAGGGAAGACCAATTTGGCCAAGGTTTTACACTGCCTTGAAGAAAAGAACTGGCTGCTTTGCACCTTCCCAATCTTCCTCTGCTAGCTTGCCTTCTATTAAAAATGATACACTTTCAAAGGTTTTCAAATCTTTGCACCCTACAGACTTCTTTTTTCATGCCTCCGGGTCCCCCCCCCTTACCAAGGAGTGACTTACAGTCCCTTCTTATCAATGGGTTTTATTAAAGTTTCTCAAGTCAATGTGTTATTTATTTATTTTTGATTTGACAACTTATCAGCTTTCTTCTGTCTGATAATGCTATATAATGTTTCTTTAAGTCAGGGGAGGCAGACATTTGCCCCCCCCCCCTGTGTTGTAGCTGTGGGCTTTCCCCTCCTTTCTTTCACGTCTTTCCCTTTTTCATCTCGGAGAACCTGGTAAAAAGCGAAGGCTTATCGCTTCCGAGATGCAACAGATTCTGTAATTAAATCCAGATTTTAATAAAATGTGCCGTGCACTCGCCGTTGCTCTGCCGCTGACAGATTCCGCCTCCTTTGGTTAAAAAAAATAAATGACATAATGCTGCTTCTTTGTAAGAGGCAGGGAAATGTCAAATGAGTAGCGGCGCTCCCAGATCTGCTATAAAGCATTTAGAAAATGCAGAGTCCTTTTAAAAGATTCATAACAAAGCATGGTAAATACGAGAACAGAAGAACACAGTTTTAAGAACTTGAAGTATCTTCGAGCAGGTTCCAAATATTCGGGGCTGAGGGGAAGCAAGTCTCAGAGCCCTCTTGAGATTGCAATATTTTAGATTGCAGGTGGGAGACAGACTGCGTGTTTGACTGCTCCTCTGCATGAAGACTCCCTTGTAATGGGAAGAAAGGGTGAAATGAATAGCAGCGATTTTCTTTTTAGAGAACAAGATCGCATCTTGTTAGGCATCAAGCCCAAAGGGTGCCTTGAACTGTTGACCCGAGAGATGGCAGAGCCATGGTTGGGAAACATTATATATTTATAGCCGCAAAGAGCAAAGTTTTGTTCATTTATTAACTTCATACCAAGCTATAAAGGCCCATTTATTCCAGTATGCTGTATCCTGCAGTGACCAAACAGTAGCCTCTTAGAAAACTCGTAAACGGAGATTGGGGGCAAAAGCGTACCCTCCAACATTTCTCCAATGAAAATCGTTGTTGTTCAGTCGTGTCCGACTCTTCGTGATCCCATGTACCAGAGCACGCCAGGCACGCCTATCCTCCACTGCCTCCCGCAGTTTGGCCAAACTCATGTTAGTAGCTTCGAGAACACTGTCCAACCATCTCATCCTCTGTCGTCCCCTTCTCCTTGTGCCCTCCATCTTTCCCAACATCAGGGTCTTTTCCAGGGAGTCTTCTCTTCTCATGAGGTGGCCAAAGTACTGGAGCCTCAACTTCAGGATCTGCCCTTCCAGCACTCCAATGAAAATAGGGATGTTTCATTCAATAATTCAATAATATTAATAGCAATAATATTAATTTTATTATTTGTTCCCTGCCCATCTGACTGGGTTCCCCCGGCTACTCTGGGTGGCTTCCAACATATATAAAAACATAATGAAAAATGAAACATTAAAAAAAAGTTCCCTATACAGGGCTGCTTTCAGATGTCTACTAAAGGTTGTATAGTTAATTTTTCTCCTTGGAGCTTGTGTTTAGCACCATTCTGTATCCCAGCAAATATCTGCAGTGCTCACGAGTCCCACTTCACACAGTGCATAGTTAAACTATGGAACTCATTCCCACAGGAGACAGCAATGGCCCACCAACTTGGATGGGTTTAAAAGAGGATAAGACCAGTTCATGAAGGAGAGGACTATTGAGAGCTACTTGCCAGATGGCTTGGCTCGGCCTCCACAGTTGAAGGCAGCAGTGCTCCTGAATACCAGTTGCTGGAGGCCACAGGAGGGGAGAGTTGCTCTTGTGCTCAAATCCTGCCTGTGAGTTTCTCACTGGCATCTGGTTGGCCACTGAGAGAACAGGATGCCGAATCCAGCATTTCTTCTTACATTCTAACTCTTTTAGTCTCATCGTACCGGTGATGCATTGCGTTTCCATTAACTCCTAGAGCAGCCCTGAGGTAGCTCTGAGACCAGGGCCTTTCGAAAGGCGCCATAAATTCAATGCTGGCTTGAGCCTTTGAGCCAGACAATTTGCCATCCCAAATATGAAACAAACAAACAAAAAACAAAATTAATTTCTGTGTAATGACATTGTGTTCTGAGATATCCCTGGGCCATAAGGCCTTTTAAAAAAAAAAATGATCACATTTCTCTCTCTCTCTCTCTCTCTCTCTCTCTATATATATATATATATATATATATACACACATATATATATTTGCCAGTGTTGTGAGTTGTGACAGAGCAATAGGACTTCATGTCTTCAGGACAAGAACTTCTGTTTAGCTCCCTAATTCAGAAAAAGTACTATAATTCATATTGGAAATGGAAAAAGTGACACTCATGTCTGCTCAGGATAAAAAAAGAGAGAGGGAGAGGGAGGCACAACCTAAATAATTCAGGTCTCTGAGAAGATATTAATCTCTTTCTTACACCCATTCTCATCTTCCTTTCAACCCCACTGATATTTTTTTGTGGGTGGGTGGGGTCTTTTTGTTTCTATTTTGCGATCCCCCCCACTGCTGCACACAAGCCCTGAGCATCCTGTGCCCATACAGTGATTGGCAGGGACCAAAAATTGGTGCCATCATTGAGAGCACAGCAGTCCAAATTCAAACAGTATGTCAAATTATTTTTCTCTGTTTATCATGTGTGTGCACGCATGAAGAACAATACCCCTTTAAGTATGTGTTTAATGTGTTAGCTGTGAATTGCTATCTATCCCAGAGCTCCTGGTGTGGAGCTGGGAGTGATCCCCATCTCTTCCTGGCATTATTCCATCATTTTTGTTTCACTAGTTAGTCACAAGCATGGCCGCTTGCCTTGCCTTGCCTTGGGCCAGTCCTGATCACTATTGAATGCCACACTCAGTCATCCCCTCACCATTTAGTCTTGAGGGAGGTGGGGAGGCTTCTAGGTCAGGTGTTGCAGCTTTCCACTGGGGTCAATAAATCTACCCTTGCTGTGCTGGATCAGTTTCCTCTCCTGCTATTCTCTCCATCTAGTTTGGAAGCCCGGCATTGTTCCAACTCTGCAAGCCAGCTGCTCCCTTCTGCATGCCTTCCTTTCTGTAACTGGAAGCCAGGTGCCACCTGCCCAGATGAGGGGCAGGCCCCTCCCTCCCTAATCTAGCTGTTTGGGCAAGGTGAGACCAACTTTCCAACCAAAGAGAGGAAGAGAAGACAGACAGCCATGTTCCTCCAATGCCACACCAAAGCAAAAGCCAGGTGATCTTTCACCTCTGTCCTCTGCTTCTCTCTCTCTCTCCCCTTCCCAGATCTGACTTAGGGAAAGCCTACCCCCTGTGCCTCTGGTGGATGGAGACACCACTGGGGAATTTCTTGCTGCCAATGTTCACACACCATCACATTTTGGGAGGTTTTATATATATATTTATAATGAAATCTATTGTGCTGGCCCCTTTTGCATTTGCCTGAGTTGCCAGATGGCCAGTCCGGGCCTTTATCCATCCCACCTCAAGAAAGAAGATTCCACCTAAACATTAGGAAGAACTTCCTGACAGTGAGAGCTGTTCGGCAATGGAATTTGCTGCCAAGGAGTGTGGTGGAGTCTCCTTCTTTGGAGGTCTTTAAGCGGAGGCTTGACGGCCATCTGTCAGGAATGCTTTGATGGTGTTTCCTGCTTGGCAGGGGGTTGGACTGGATGGCCCTTGTGGTCTCTTCCAACTCTATGATTCTATGATTCTAAGAATCAAGTACCGTTTGGAAGCGCCCTCAACCTGAGCAGGAGCGCTTGGCAGCACAAATCCCAGGCTCACGAGGTTGGTAAGACAATATCCAGAATGGCTGTGGCAGCGCTTGCAGGGAAGGGAATGCTCAGAAGAAACATAGAGGTGAAAGCTCTGGATAATGGTGGGCAGCTGGGCAACACCCTCTTGGGAAATCTGGGGAAGAAGCAACTCCTACCTCTCTGTTTACCTCACCCTCCAATTCAATCTCACTTCTAGAATGGCAAGATGCTTCTAGGCGTGAGGTAATTTTAGCTTCCTCCCCCCCCCCCACCACCACTTTTTGCGGTTTAATTTCCCATTACAATATTGCATCCAACAGTCTCATTACCTTCATGAATGACTCAGCTTTGCATCTCCCACCTGCGTAGCCTTGATAGCATCTCCTTGGATGTAAAACATGAGGAAGGATTTTCAACAGAAGTAGATTGAAGCCTTTCGTACAAAGCAATGCCATCTCCCATCTGCCTAGACTGCTGATTGGTGTCCTGCTGTGGCTCTCTCTGTATCTTGTATTTTACTGGTTTAAGGAAAATATTGCTGAACATATCTGACCTTTCCAGAGGGGAATTATCTTGAGCTGGGCAAAGTACAGTAATAATGTCAATGCAGGAAGATACCATATCTTGCCTGTCAGGACACAATCCCTGTGATGCCTTCTAAGATTTATTTGGACTACTGTTTTAAGGCGCCACAAAGGATTCATAGTCTGTGTTTTGTACCTCGAAAAACCCCTAGCAGAGGCTTGTTCGCCCTGTTTTCAGGAAATAAAAATAAAAATCGGGAGATTCCATAAACAGCTGAAATTGGGATGTCTGAGGATTCTGAGGAAAATGGAAACAGAATTGTCACTGTATACATCCGATAGGAGAGAGAGAGGAGAGTCCACAACCTCCCGAAGGAGCCCGTTCCACCGTTGAACAGCTCTTCCCTGTAAGAAAGTTCTTAATGATGTTTAGTCGGAATCTCCTTTCTTGTAACTTCAGTCTCTTGCTTTAAGAGTCCTACCCTCCAGAGCAGGAGAAAACAAGCTTGCTCCAACTTCCTCGTGACAGCCCTTTGTATATTTGAAGATGACTATCATATCTCCTCTCAGCCTATATGAGCCACCTTGAGTTTCTTGGAGGAAAGGTGGGGATGCAAATGAAATAATAAAAATGACAAATTAATAATATATGGTGTGCATAGGGCCTTACTTGTCTCCTATGCTCCAAAGGCCTATGGGGCATTTAGTGTCACTGGTCTCATGCTGTGGAACGTTCATCCAGCAGAGATGCAGCAGGCACCCTCGCGTTTTTACTTTCAGCCGTCTCTCGAAGACCTTTTTTTATGCTGACGGGCCTGAATATTGTGCTGCACTGCTTTTAATGCTGTTTTAAATTATATATATATATATATATATATATATATATATATATATATATATATATATTGCCGTGCACTACCCTGATATACGGGAGAGTGCAGTGTGTCAGTACTGTTATTGTGGCCCCATCAAAAAATGTTCCACTTATGGAATCCATGACACCAGCTTACTGCCAATGTCTTAAAGCTGAGATTGAGGATCCCCCAGTTTGGGGTACTATCCTGGGAACAACTGCACTTGTTTCCTCGGTGCAGTTCTGCTGGCAGAAACAGATGAAAAAGAAGGAGGCTCTAGAAAGAAAAGGTTTATCAGGGCCACGTGCAGCATGGATGCCTTCAACCATTTTTTATTTTTATTATTATTATTATTAAATCACATTTCAAGCATCAGGCCATTAGGCGCAGCAGTTTTTGGAGGTTTCATTCTAGGGATATGGCTGCGGGCTTCGTTCCCTGCTAACAATCCATTCCGAATGTTTCTGATCATAATTGGCTGTGCCTATTTCAGCCTCTGAATATTGATCTGTATGCCGCGGTGTTCCTCGTTGGTGCGCCATATTTCAGGCCGATGCGAGGAAATGACTCTTGCATGCATTCGTTTCCATCAAGAAGAGCGGGAGGAACAGCTGCCTGTTTACCTTCCCCTCTATTGATCCGTTGCCAGTAACTTCTCCTGGAGTTTTGCCTGGGGATCGATAATAGGATACAGATCGTTCTGCGAATCCTATAAGTTTATTAAGCGGAGGAAATCATCAATATTGCATCGCTAACCTTCCAGCATTTAGCTTTGAAGGGCTGTCTCTTTCAAGACTGGCTTGTAAGCTCCGCGCTTTATCATCCTTGGCAACGTGCGTTTCCAAAATAAAGCGGCTTTTATTTTGCTAATATTTAAAGAGCGCAATGCAGCTCATTTTAATAATGTATTCATTTCAGGCGCGTGCGACTCTGTTAATGAAGCCACCTGGAAAGAAAGAAGGGGGGGAACCCTGTAAATCTGCGACAGCCGCAATATCCTCACGCAATTTCTTGTGTTCCAGTCTATTGTGGGAAAGGTCAAGTAGTTTCCTGAGAGAGAGAGTGGATTTGCAAATTGTGTCAGAGGAGCTGTTTTCTTTGAAAGATTATCCATTTCCCTCTTTAAAAAATTGTTAAGTATAACAAAGGAGTTGCCGCTTGTGTCCTGAATAATGGGGTGTGCAGTTGTAAATGGGTTTCTCGCAGGAGAAAAGAAGCAGCTCTGTGTCAGGGGTGGTTTTGTGTGTGTGTGTGTGTGTGTGTGTGTGTGTGTGTGAGTCTGTATAAGAGAAAGGGGGGAAGATGAAACAAAGGAGCAGAGAACATAGGAGGAATGGATGGTGGGAAAGAATTGACTTGAGCTGTAGGATACTTCTCCCCCAACTGGTGCTCTCCAAATGTTGTTGGACTCTAATAATAATAATAATAATAATAATAATAATTATTATTATTATTATTTATACATACATACATACATACATACATACATACATACATACATACCCAGCCCATCTGGCTGAGTTTCCCCAGCCACTCTGGGAGGATCCCAACAGAATATTAGTAGTAATAATAAAAAGTGTTAAAACCCCAAACATTAAAAACTAAACAGGTTTGCCTTCAGATGTCTTCTGAAAGTCAGATAGTTGTTTATTTCCTTGACATCTGGTGGGAGGGCGTTCCACAGGGTGGGCGCCACCACCGAGAAGGCCCTCTGCCTGGTTCCCTGTAACCACACTTCTCGCAGTGAGGGAACTGCCAGAAGGCCGTCGGTGCTGGACCTCAGTGTCCGGGTAGAAAAATGGGGGTGCAGATGCTCCTTCAGGTATACTGGAATGAGGCTGTTTAGGGCTTTAAAGGTCAGCACCAACACTTTGAATTGTGCTCAGAAACGTACTGGGAGCCAATGCAGGTCTTTCAGGACCAGTTTTATATGGTCTTGGCGGCCGCTCCCAGTCACCAGTCTAGCTGCCGCATTCTGGATTAGTTGTAGTTTCCAGGTCACCTTCAAAGGTAGCCCCACTCCAACTAGCATCAGCCCCAGGAAACATGACCAGTGGTCAGGGATGATGGGAGTGGGCACCCAACTCCTACTTTAGGGAATGGTAGTGGATTGTCTAGGGACAATATGCTACATAATAACATAATAATACCCTTTTGGATCAGGCCAGTGGCCCATCTAGTCCAGCATCCTGTTCTCACAGTGGCCAACCAGATACCTACGGGAAGCTAATGACAGGAGCGAGCCAGCCATCAATTACACCAAGCAAGTCGGAGTTACCCCTTTATTAGCAAAAACAGGAGCTGCACAGAAGGGTCAGGCCTAATGAGCACCACAGCTCATCTCCAGCAGTTCTTGTCCCCATGAAGTTGTGCTGAGACTGAGGTCTCTGCTTCCCCACAGCTGCCCAAGACCCCTCCTATGCAAGGGTTTCCCCCAAGCAATCTGCACCTGCGTGAAGCTAACTTCTCCTCTGCCCTCTTCATGCCTCTCCTGGTTCTGGGAGGCCAGTGGGGAGGGAAGCTTGTTGCAGCATGAGCAGGAGACACCTGCAACTCTTCAGCAGCCATCTGGGCCTCTTGGCCTCTATCCTCTCCTGCTTCTGCCACAGACTCTCCCTGCACACCAAGCTTCCAACACCTCCTAGTCTTCTCCCTCTTCTTCCTCTGATCACTTCATGGTCATCCCACCACCAATTCTCGGGCTTTGAGCTTTCTTCCCTTGAGGGTTCCCCGGCTGGTTCCTCCCACCATTCCTCTGTGTCCAACCAGTCTGCACCATCTAGTAGCCATTGATAGCCCTCTCCTCTGTGAAATCATCTCATGTTCCCTGAAGGCCATCTATGTTTGTGGGAGGCAGGGCGTAATTTTAACATACGACATTGCTGCAGCAAATTATTTCCTGCCACTCACTCGTTCATCCAGTAGCGTATCGCTCTTCCTGATAAAAGTCCATAAAGCTGGGGTGGTTTAGAGGGTCTTCGTGGCTCTTTTGCTACTGCGTCGTGAGCTGTTCCTTGTGGAAGTGAGGTGCCCAAGTGCTTCTGCGATTTTTATCTCGCTGAGCTTTTGCATCTGCGATTTGTGGTTTTCTGTGGCTCTGCCTTCCCAAAAGCACGAAAGAAAGAAAGAAAGAAAGAAAGAAAGAAAGAAAGAAAGAAAGAAAGAACCCTGAATGCACAAGTTTAAACCTTTCAATTTGAAATGTATTACTCTTTTATAGTCAAATATCTGCGAGGCATAAAATACACAAATTGAAATGCCACTGTTTGACGTAGCTGAGAGTCTAAAGCTTTCTGTGGCCAAGGGCTACTTCTTTGGCTCTGCTGCTGACAGAGAACAGATTTTTATCTCTTAAATGCCATTTTCCATCAGCGCTGGCCCCTTTGGCTCTTTTCCCTTTTAACATTGTTATTATTTTGATTTGCCCTGCTTTGCCCAGAGAATGACCTTCCTCTTTCCTTTCTGAATTGAGAATCAATGGGGCTGCTATGCTGAAGTTCACTGTGGATCTGCAGAGCCCCTGTGCAGATTGGGAGGAGCTATGCCCGCTGTGGTATGTTAGCATGCACAACTGGCCACGTAGATCTAAAGCGAGGCCTCAGTAATGTCAGAACGGGGCAGAAGGAATCAGTCTATTTGCCACAACATGCCAGTCTCTCATGCATTTATTTCTGAGACCCTCTCATTTCTGCATTAATTAGCTGCTGTGTGAAAGCTCCTATATAAATTAACATTTAAATATTTAAATTATTATTATTATTGAATTGTAGCGTTTGGAGGGACCCTTCTCCCGTCACAGGTGACTCAAGGCATCTTTGCAGAAACAAAACAACAGACTCAGAAGCAGAACCCATGCATTCATTAAAACCAAGGGGGGAAATTACATCATGAACGTTCACCCTTCGCCCATCCCTGTCCCTTTCCGACCCTGCTTCAGGCATGTTTTCACCTGGCTGGAATGTTTCCTTCAACTCTGATCGTGCCTCTTCCTTCCCTTGATGGCGAATGGAGAGAAATGGGTGGAGAAACAAGCCAGTTGAACAAAGGTGACATTTTATATCCATTGCTCCGCATCCATTTTTATTTTATTTTTTGCCTCAGGCCCTGCACATCAATGTCATGTGGCCCCCCAGAAGCTTGCCCCAAAGGAACATGGCCCTTTGGGCTGAAGCATTTCTCCTCCCCCTGGTCTATAAGGAGGTACAGCGGAGGGTTATAGATCCTGCAACCCTCCATTTTACACCTCATTCTTACACCTGAATACTATAAGTGTCTTTTGATGCCCATTTCAGCTTTCACAGTATAGTATCAACTAGCTAAACATTCCGCCATTACTATAAAAGGCCCCTTTTTAATATATTTCTGGTAGGCATGATAGCATAATATGACCTTTAATTTAACAGCCAAAGGCTTTTTTTATCACCTCCTTGTTGCTTTTTTATCTTCTCTTGCTTCTCCCTGATATAACACAGCAGTCTCTCCATCTAAGTCACTCGATGCCGCGTAGAGGCTGCTGCCTTATTACTAAGGGAGGACGGTTGAGTTGGGGAAGGATACTTTTACCTTTAATTATTGATTGCAGCCGCGGAAAAGGCTCTGAATCAAAACAAGACAAACGGAGGCAATAAAGAGGAGGAGGAGGAGGCTGAAGACAGGCACAGGAAAACGCACACCCCAGGCTTGAAGAGGGGGTACAAGGGAGAGAGACTGTTGCTGGCTGTGTGCAGATTTGGAGAGCAAATGGCCTCCTCCTTTGTTTTGCAAAGCACCTTCGTGAGGAGGGAGCTTGCACCGCAGGAAAGGAAAGAGGGTCCCCTTTTCTGGCTGGTCGCTGTTCCTCTGAGATCTATCGCCACCTCTGAATTATCAGTTATCAGTTTGCTTTGAGAATATCAGGTGGCTTTAAAAGAGTATTTGACAAATTAATGGATGGCTACGAGCCATGATGGATGGTATTCCTGCTCCTGAATACCACTTGCTGTAAACCACAGGAGGGGAGAGGGCTCTTGTGCTCGGGTCCCGCTTGTGGGTTTTCTCAAGCACCTGGTTGGCCATTGTGAGGATGGGGTGCTGGCCTAGGTGGGCCATTGGCCTGATCCAGCAGGTGGTTCTTGTGTTCTTATGATCTAGAACGAACCCTGCATGGGAGCAGGGTTTCAAGGAAGGGTTTGCAGCTCACAGGTAGAGCATGTGCAGAAGGTCCCAGGTTCAATTTTGGGAAGACTCCTGCCTGGAACCCCGGAGAACCGCTGTCAGTCAATGCAGGCAATACAGGTAACTCGCAATTTACGTGAAATTTACACTCATGAATGAATGAATGAATGAGAAAGTAAGAAAGACAGGTGGTTCTTAGACTGCCTTGCTCAGCCTTGTGGGTTCTCCAGTGTGGGGTGCCACAGGGGTTGGTTCTGTCTCCCATGCTGCTGAACTTCCACATGAAACAGTTGAGTGGGGTCATATGGAGTTTTGGTGTGCATTGTTATTAGTATGCTGATGGCACACAGCTCTATTTCTCCTTCTAATCTTCTGCAGGTGAAGCTTCTGTTCTTATGCTCTGAGCTTCATAAAGTCAGGATGTGTGCAGGAGGGATAGTTATAGCACAGGAGGTTTCTCCAATGGAAGTGACCTCACCTCCACCAGGTCTGGCTTGTGCCACAAGCATGCCCCTTGACTTCCTGATTTCTTCAGCTTTGCTCTACAAGTGACTTTGCTAAACACTTGGTTTTCACAAGCACAATAGAAGAAACAAATGCTGGCATACACCAGTCATCCTCGTCAACAGGGGAGGAGAGAAGCTGAGAGGAGCAAGAGCTTCAGATGTGTACCAGATGTGCCTACGTGTGCACCAACTGCCAACAGAAGCATCTTATAGCAACAAACAGACTTCTTTTGCAACTTCCCTGTGGTTCCTCAGAAAAGTGGACCCAAGATTTTGAAATTGCATGCAGGCTTGATGTGAAGATTAAGGATGCTGTAGATTGCCAAGGGTTCAGACCAGGTGCTCTGAAGGTCAGAAACCAACTCCATAATACTTTTGTAAACCAAGAAATCTTTAAAAATATATATTTTAAAAAGAAGAAGAAACCAATTCCATACTTTGTGCTCCATTGGGTTAGCTACTTTAGGGGAGGAACTGCATGGAGCTCAAGCCAAGATACCATGCACACAGCAGAAAGGAAGAAGCACAGCCCATCACATGCTGTAGGTGGTTCTAAAGTGTCAAAATCAGTACCCGTCCCTCAGTCTGAGCAGCTAACTATTGAAGGAAATTGCTAGGGATTCCTGTGCCTGCTGGCCTCCTTCCTCTCTGTTTCTGGTCCTTGCTACCTCTCCATACATGCTGACTGGACCTTGCCAAGAATCAGGTATTTATGCCTGACAGAATAACTCACAAGGGATACCTGACAGAAGCAGAGACTTTCTGGTACATGGAGAGTTTGAGAAAAGAGCATGGAGAGCTGGAGCACATTCCTTTGGCATCATTTAATAAATAATAATAGTAAGTGATAATTCAACAGGCTGGCACAATTGGCTGATGCCATGACCCAACGCCCTGGGCTGGAGTTGGATGAATGGATGCAAAGACAGGAAATGTGAAGACTCCCACTCTGGATGATGTCAATGTGCTTCGCATGTGTGCTGATGGAGGAAGAAGCACTCCATCGATTCAATCCCTCTGTGCATATTGGGCTGCATATCCATGGGATGGATTATGCATATGGGTTTAAAAAATATCTGTATGATTCTGTTCCCCCAAAGCTTTACCATTAGTATAATCCGCTGCGAGAACCTGAATAAACTTCTTTGTGTTAGAATCCGGACACAATTTCCTCTACATTTACTCTTTTGGGAGATGAGTCAAAGTAATCAAAAATTATTATATGTGTGTGACCTTTACAAATCAACTGGCAATTTCTGCACTTTCCATTAGCTTTTTAGCTCCCAGTGGTGCAAGATTGCGGTAGACGGAATGAAATGTAATTTGCAGATTTTTGAATCTTATAGGAAGCCACTGAAGTTCCTAAACTCCCACAAAGCATAGAGTTTTAGCAGGAATAGTTTTTGAAAGAGACCTTTAGAAGTAAATAAAACACTGATGATTAGATTCAGATTTACCGAAACCACACTGTGCTCCAAATCTATAAACTTTCAAAGTCGGGGGAAGGAATTTTGCATTTTTGCTTTTTACAAGTCAGAAGGCCAGATCAAGAAATGGAACACAGAATAAAGTGGTTTTTTTGACTGTGTATGATTTGCATGCATATTTCTAAACCATTTCTAATTTGATTGAGAGTGACCAGTGTGGGACTTTAGTGACAGAGAAGAATGATTAAGGCTCCAAATCAGGTTGAGACTAGATACGGGGAACAAAAATGTCTGCTAGGGCTGCTGGTCCTCTCTTTGGGGTCAGTTTTCCCAGGCCCTTGTCCTGCATCACATAAGGTTCAGAACTGGTGAACCACTTCTGAAGAATACAGAAGCTGCTCCACATAATGAATGGTGACTGTATGTCTGGTGCCAGTTAATTCATGTTCTCTTCAGAGTTGCAAATGACTGGGTGGGGGGGAAGAGAGTTGGGGATGGAATAGTTAAAAATCTCCAGAAGCACAGAGGGAGGGTTTTTTTTTTGTTTTGTTTTTTGACAGCTGAGTCAAAAGGTCTACATGGTGAAGAAGGGTTGAAAACAAGCTTATGTTGTCACCAGCTCCCCATTTTTTCATTAATGCCGCCATTTTGGAACAGGACTGCTTCTCCTGGTGGCCCATTGCTGGTAGCTGCCACACCCACCCAAATCCTACTGGAAATGTTACAACACTATCATCTGATGTCATTCCTAGGTAGTAGGAGATACAGAAGAACCGCTGCCAGCATAGGCAAGCATCCTAAAAAAAATCACCTCCCAGAATGCTTCACCATGTTGCTCATCTGCAAATGAGAGGGCAAATATCAACTCAGTCATAACTGCTTTTTTAAAACTGTCTGCCACATGACATTGCCTCCATGAGGTTGTATTCTCAGAAAGCTTCCACGTTTGTTCCTGTTTGAACCAGGCATAGCATTTTTGTGCCAGAACCTGAACAGAAGAAGAGCTGGCTGGATCAGGCCAATGGCCCATCGAGTCCAGCATCCTCTTCTCACAATGGTCAACCAGATGCTGTGGGAAAACCACAAGGGGAATTTGAGTGCAAGAACAGTCTCCCCTCTTGTGGTTTCCAGCGACTGGTATTCAGGAGCGCTGCTGCCTCCAACCATTTTAAGAGCTTTTTGAAAGAAGTATTCTCACCTATCATTAATGTAAAGCAGAAAAATCAAACTGCATGTTCAACTTGTGGAGGAATAAGCATCATTGACCTGTCTCCTGCCAGCTTCCATGACTACCCCTCTCTCATATCGTCAATGTCACCAAACCTCTGGCTTAATCTTCTCTGTAAGACATAAAGCATAAAACAGCCTGACACAGATTCAGTGACCTCAAGTGGTTTGTGTATCACGGCTTATAAAGTAACGGAATGTTTATAATCTCTGTGCACTTCAAGGACCCCATTCTAAAGAGTTAAGGTTATTTCCCCTCTGACTTAACAACTCTCTTGTCCCTTTGATTTCAGTGTGACTTAACCATGCAATCCTATGCATCTCTACTCAGAAGTAAGTGCCATTGTTTTCAGTGGGGCTTACTCCTGGATACGTGTGAATAGGATTGCAGTCTTAGCCTCAATCAAAAGTATTCTGAGTAGATACACATTAGGTTGTGTGGTTCAGTGTGACTAACCTTTTTGGTGTCAAGATTTCTAGATAACATTTAAACCATCGTTTCTGGTGTTACTTTTGTCAAGCCTTGGTGCTCTGTGAGGAAACTGATTCTTTACATTCCACAATGATATCCAAGCAGTTAATAACCTGATGTGTTCTTGTTCTTGTTCTTCTCTTCCTTCTGCTACCTGTTCTGTATATTTGAAGCCTTTGGAATTAATTGATTTGGAAGCTAGAGAATTTTTTAAAAAATGTATTTTTTCCTGACTAGGATATAAATTATGTCAGATCGCTTTCTAGATCTCAGACGTAAGTGTGTCCTTGACGATGGTTAAGCGTTGTAATGTTCTTCTTCTTTAAATGACTAACCCGGAGTAAGAGGTTGGAGCAAGAGGTATTTGCAAAATTAAACCTGTTTCACCTGAACCTGTTTTAACTAGTTAATAAGAAACATCAAAACAAAAAAAAAAAGACAAAAAAACAGACAAAACCCTGAGGTCAATGAACATTCTTTTTGTAAAGCTAGTGTTTGATGTTTAAATTTGTTTTTTTGGGGTCTGTCTATAACTTAAGTTTTAATAACCTAGCTCAAATGCAATTTCTAATTTTCAATTAACGTAGGAATAATTTTGTTTGCTAAAATAAAATAAATGAATGAATGACGAGTCTGAACCATGAAATGTTCTAGGTAGAGCTTTTTAAAACATTCCAAATTTTTCCAAAAAAATAATAATCATGTGGCAACTGTATAGCTCAAGCTTAAGTATTAACTTTTAACCTTTGACCTTACAGATTTTAACCAATGAAATGTCTCTTTAAACTTTAAAGGAAACAATGATAACGAGCGCCTGGCGATTGCTAGACAGCGAATTCCATATCGGCTTGGTCGAGTAGTTGATGAATGGCTACTCGACAAAGGTAAAAACATTGATTAAAACTTCAAATAAAAAATAATTTGAACATAACCGAGTAGTGCTTCATTGTAACACCAATAAACATAAAACAATAAATTTTTCAGTAAAACTAAATTAAAAACAAATTTTAAACAGTAAACTGTAGAGTAAATATTTGCATACCGTGTATATAATAATTTCTATATACATTTTAGTGGTATCGCCTGTTTAATAATCTTACCCTGTTAACTTAAGGTTAAAGGGACTGTTAAATATAATCCACTAACTCAATCTATGAAGGTACTCATAGCAAGCATTAACCAAAACTGATAAATCATTCATAGATTATATTACATGTTCCATCATCTAAATTATTAACTAAATATATTTATATTTATATTTATATATATATTATATGTATGTATCTGTATGTAGTTATGAGATCTTCATTACGGTCCTGAAAGAAACAAAGCAAAAAAAAAAATCATTGTTTAAACTGTAGGTGGTATTAAATAGTGGGCAATATGATTGCCAAATGAGATGAAGTCCCTTTAACGTTGGCTACATTCAAAGGGAATTTTGAAACAAACACTAATTAAAAGAGCTTAAAGTTGTGTGCATGCTTTTATTATGAGCAGAAACCAATTTGCAAAACAGAATATTATGTTTATGAATAACAACAATAATAATGATGAGCTTGCATTGGTGAGGATTTCTGTTTTCAATAGCAATGTGACATGACTCTTCATTGATATATGTTTCATTCCTTGAACTTACTTTTTACATCCAAAACGTTTTGTTTCTTTTAATTTTCTTGCTTTTTCTTTTAGTTAGTAGCCTTGCTGAAAGACAATCAGACATCTCTCTCTCTCTCTCTCTTTCTTTAGCATTTTATGTTTGTTTCTGAAATGCTCAGTATACAGTATGTATCTCATGCCTCTTCAGTGTGTGTGTGTGTGTGTGTGTGTGTGTGTAGGAAAGTCATGTATGAATTTACAGGAGATTCAGGAGCAGATAGCCTTACAGATGAATAGGGTAGATATATGAAAGCTTGTATTTAATGATAATTTTTTTTTAACGTTAGGATTCATTAAACAAAGTGACGACATTTGCATGTAACACTAAACTGTGGCTTAGTGCCACATGGATGAGCCTCCACAAGCCCAATAAGGGCATCAGGTTTACAAACCTTGCCCACCACTTCCTACATGGATGGAAGCTAGGCTTTTTCTATGTTTACTTTCTCACTTAAGCAACCTTGGCTTAGCATTACATACAAACTAGGGATCCATATGTCAACAGACTGGTCAGTTTGTAAACGGCCAACTCCAAACCATTGTTTATGGTCCTGGCTTGTTTGAGAAACCGTTGTTTGCTTTAAACGAAGATTCCTGATTTCTACATAATGCAAAGCGGAGGTTCTTTGAAAGCAAAACTAAACTTGGAAAAAACTCACCCTCTTGTCGTGTGCAGAAAGCGGAGGTGTGGAAGGGGAAATGCACGAGCCCGATGCTTCACTTGGAACTTGTGCTGGGTTGTCCACATAGCGCTAAACTATGATTTAGCATTGTGTGTGACCTGGGAATATTGGCATATTTACATATTACGTAGATCTACTTAGATGAATGCTGTGTGAGAGAAATGTTATACATAAGTATTTGCAATCCTTGCAATTTTGCATGTTTTGCCTGATAGAAACCGGCAATCAGAAATCTGACCTACAAATACACACACACACACACACACACACACCCCTCTAAAGTTTGGACCAAATAATAATGATCTTGATAAAAAAGAATGGGTGAGGAAATAGTCTGTAGCAAATAGATGAAAAAAAATTCCCAATTGGCCTTTCAAGCGAAAAGCAAACCCAACTAATTTTTTAGAAATTACATACATAGATTGACAATTCTGCATTCCATGGACACCTCATTAAAAAAAGCATGAATTATGAGCAAAATTCCTTTCTTATAGTTTATTGCTCTCATCCTCCACCCCTAACAATCTGTTTTAAAAATCATCCTCTGTTTAAGAGTGTAGTGTTCGCAATCAACATTTTTTGCATGTATGTAATACTATCTTTGCAGGGCGTCAGCTCACAATCTTCAATAGCCAAGCGACAATAAAAATTGGAGGCAAGGAGCGGGCCACCCATTTCAGGGGCAGCTTTCTGGACTCTACTACAACGGCTTGAAAGTCCTCAACATGGCCGCTGAGAGCGACACCAACATAGTGATAGAAGGAAACGTGAGACTCGTTGGTGAAGTGCCTTCCTCTATGACAACTGAGTCAACCGCCACTGCAATGCAGTCTGAGATGTCCACGTCGGTCATGGAAACCACCACCACTCTGGCGACAAGCACAGCTAGAAGAGGAAGCCACCAACAAAAGAGCCCATTGGCCAGGTTAGTCAGCCATGATGGAATTTCTCAATGTTTGGGTTTCCTTTTCTTTGTACATCCTCCCCCTCCCCCCAAGTTTCTGCAAATACCTGCTTTCACAGGTCGGACAACTTTTGTGAAGATTTAAGGTGATGGTCATCAGGGCTATCCATAGATAGGGATAGCATTTACTTGGTATCGCCATCCTGTTTGACAGCACAGATAGTGAAAATGTGGGTTAGTCAACCATGGTGGAATGTCTTGCATGTTTTCAATTGTCTCTTATTTTTACGTGTTTATGGATTTTCTGCAAGCATCTGCTTTTACAGGTAAAACAACTTTTTGGCATAGATAGGAGGTTTCAGTTGTGTTGACCACAGTGTCTTCATCCTGCACATACGGTGAATATGTGGGTGCTGGCGACCATGTGAATACCCAAGCAAATATCTGAGTGGAGATACGTCTTTCCATACTGCGGCTTATACCAGCTATGACAAGACCATGTAGAAAAAAGGTTATTCAGATGAGTTTCATCACCATGGCTATTATTCCACCGACTTTTGGCTCACCACTGATAGGGGCACCACAAATTGTATGTTACACAAAATCTGTCCTAGAAGTAGACCTATCAGCTGTGTTTCTCGATGGCATGGTGAACATAGTAGAGATACATGCCTTAGAGTATAATTAGGCAAACTTGACTAATTTAGCAAATGTTGGGCTGATTGCTTATATGGTCCTGTTAATTCTAACTGTGTTAGAACCTGCTATATACCAAGTCAGGCTAGCGATTCATTCAGTCGACAACTGTCTCCAATCCAGTAGCATTTTCCCATTGTTTCAGTCATGTGTCCTACCCAACCTAGTTATTTGAGGTTGTCTGACTGGAGATTGTTCAAGATACGATGTCCATTGAAACAGATGTTTTGCAATAAGATGCGGATTCTCAAACAGAGTTTAATGAGGTACAGTAATGGCATTGACAGGGAGACTCTGGATGCAAATGTTCATATGACCTCTTGGACCCTCTAAAGCGTTGGGGCTCAGTTCAGTACCATTCCACCTTGCCAGTGCCATTTCACCTTGTATAGGTACTCTGTTAGTATCCTCGGATGATCACTGTGATTAAATTTCAGTTTGCCATCAACAGACACATACAGAAACGCATCAACCAAATGTTGCAGTGTGGCATGCTCCCACTCCAGCCAGTCATATGCTTTTTGAGGATACTCCCTTGCATTCCAGCCCACTAGTTCTTGTTGTGTGTGTGTAATTTCCCCCTTCACCAACAGACACACAGCATTCTTTGTCCATTGAGCATCCTTACTCCTCACTGGGCTGTTTGGGATTTTACTGTGCTTAGGGTTTTATCATCTTCTTAAATAACACCATACTGCTGCCAACCTTGGGGTCTCCTCATGCCTCTGATGTGAGGTGGATGGTGTTGTTTTGACTATGCTTGGGCAAAACCCACATTGGAATGGATGCCACCATAGATCAAAAGCATTTATATGCAACCACAGCTGCCCTAGTGATATATGCTCTGAAATGGAGAGAGAAAATTATACCAACAAAGGAGGAGTGGCAGATGGAATATATGGAACTGTAGAATAAGAGATTGGGGAAATGGAGTCTTTAAGGAAGAATGGAAAATGTTTGCAGAATATACAAAGAATTGTGTTAAATACGTTAAAAACATTAGCAGGGTGGGAGTCAATTCAGCAGTTTCAGGTATTGAAGATATAGGGAGTAAGCAGAAAAATAAAACATATGGAGTAATTAGAATATGCAGTTGTAAATGGATAAATAAACAAAACCATGGAAGGTTGAGAGGGAAGCTGATGATTATGAATGCCTGGTTATATTGACTGAAATGCAACAAATCGTAATGGGATTTATATAGATATATAAATCAAAGCTCTATGGTCACAACCATACCATGCAGTTAATCTGTACTTTGTTAAGAGTACTGGCAGTTGTAGCTGTGAGGAGTAAACTACAGTTCCCAGGTTCTTTGGGGGGGGGCAGAGACACCATGTGCTTTGAATGTGCGGTGTGGGAGTGACCAGTGACAATCATTATATCCTGCAGGATTTGTGCCCCCTGATCCTTTATTTTTTCATTTCTCTTGCTTTCATCACATTCTTTGATTTATAGAGGCTGTTGTGCTCCTTCATTACCACATGAGCAATGGCATTTGCCAGCAAGCACCTCTTGTTAGACTCACTAGGCAAATTCAGATGTGTAAAGCTGCTGACTCTTGCTTTGGCTGTGAACTATTCCATCAGCATATTTAGGCACCACTTTATTGCTGTTGCTAGTACAGTCGTACCTCGGAAGTCGAACGCCTTGGTACTCGAATGCTTTGGCTCCCGAACACCGCAAACCTGGAAGTGAGTGTTCCGGTTTGCAAATGTTCTTTGGAACCCGAACGTCTGATGCGGGTTCCATGGCTTCTGATTGGCTGCAGGATCTTCCTGCAGCCAATTGGAAGCCAAGCCTTTGTTTCTGAATGTTTTAGAAGTTGAAGACACTTCCAGAATAGATTCCGTTAGACTTCTGAGGTACGACTGTACTAGTAGTAGCAGTAGTCCTGCCAACCCAGCATTCTGCCAACCAAGCAGTTCGAAAGCACGCCAGTGCAAGTAGATAAATAGGTACCGCTGTGGTGGGAAGGTAAACAGTGTTTCCATGCGCTCTGGTTTCTGTCATGGTGTTCCGTTGCGCCAGAAGTGGTTTAGTCATGCTGGTCACATGACCCGGAAAGCTGTCTGTGGACAAACACTGGCTCCCTCAGCCTGAAAGTGAAATGAGCACTGCAACCCCATAGTCGCCTTTGACTGGACTTAACCATCCAGGGGTCCTTTACCTTACCTTAGTAGTAGTAGTAGTAGTACTGTAGTAGTAGTAATACAAGGAGGCCGAGAGGAAGGTCTTGTTGTCTGGTCAGCCCAGGACCTCCAAACACATTGCCCAGGCTTGTGCTCCAGGTAGGTCACCTGTTGCTAATGCAGCAGGTTGCCATCATCCCCTGCAGCACACGCCGCCGTCTCTCAAGACGGACGGATGCCAGCAACAAAAAAACAGTAAATTCTTTTTATACCAGCAAGAGCTGCTCTGCCTTCTAGCGATGGCTCAACGCTGTGCTGCCCAGTCCTGCAAAGATGTTGAACGCTTTCATCTCCCATTGACGTCAACAGGGCCCAGCCCCTTGCAGGAGGGTGCCACTGCCTTGCGGGAAACCTGCTTTTAAAGATGGTTTTGCCTTTATGTCCTAGATCTGCTCACTTTCCTTTTCACTTCTATTCTTTAAAGGGGGAA
Source organism: Lacerta agilis (assembly GCF_009819535.1). Lineage (NCBI taxonomy): Eukaryota > Metazoa > Chordata > Lepidosauria > Squamata > Lacertidae > Lacerta > Lacerta agilis. The sequence continues at coordinate 105,039,678 of NC_046314.1, read as the reverse complement.
AAAATGCCCTCAATTCCTGTCAAAAAATGGAGGAATGTTTGACTTTGGAACTTTCTGCGGTACTAAAAGGAAGAAAGTTACCTTTTCCTCCCGCTTTGAATTAATTAGTGGCGTGAAGAAGAAAAAACAGGCAGTTGAATATGAACTACTAATGGAAGAAAGTTAACGGCGGTACAAGCAAATGCAAGTTTAAGGAGAAAATGAGCTGATAAGGAGTAAATGATCTAATCAATTAGAGATTATTTGGTCCATTTGCAGGGCTATTGAATTCAATTAAAGATCACAGTTCTCATTTAAAGAAAGATAATTTAAATCTCTTATGGTTATTTATATAAAAGATCTCTCTCTCTCTTTCTCTCTCTCTCTCCCTCTCTCTCTCTCTCTCTCTCTTTTAAATGCCCGAGCTAGATTTGTTTTACTAAAGTTATTTCTTGTTTTGCAGCAAGTCTGCAAAATTTGAAAGCAGCCCAGGACCTCCAGACACACTGTCAGCAGCCACATATTATAAAATGGAAGACTATCCCACTGTGGTCTATGTGGCCAGGTGTCCTCTTTTAAACAGCACAGTCCTCTTTTTAAGCTTTGGCTCACTTTAACATCCGGTGTCTCAGTTATCCATTACAGATCTGGGATTCTGAATGCTGTGGGGCTACGAAGTTTTGCGTTGCTCTGCCAAGTCTGCTTGGGAACTGTATCTCTTGCTGTAGAAGTCATGACTTCTTCTTCTCGCCTGTGCAGCCTTCCTCTTGCCACCTGGGCCATGTCCTGTGGCCTGCTAGATGCCAGACCTCCCCTTTGCTGTTGTAACCTCAGCCAGGCGAGAATGAACCACACCATGCTAGCCTGCCTTTCTTAGGAGCATGAGATCCAAAGAAGATCTTTGCTGGATGAGGCCAAAGGCTGATCTGGTCCATTCTCCCAGTAGCTAAGCAAAAAGCCAGCCTATGGAAAGCCAGCAAGCTGGACCAGCAAGTATATACACATCTACCAATGGAGGTTGAACATAGCTATTGTGGCGCATATATAATATATATGTCCCTTCATCTGAAGATCACTGGGCAGTTTACAGCATAGAAATACAAAATGAAAACACAAAATACGTAACAAAAACAAAAATTCCCCCCTCCCACAAGCACATTCAAAAGGCCATAGTAGCAAGCAAAATAATGGCCATAGATCATATAATCAGTCAAAGGCCTGGGAGCAGAGGAATGTTTTCATCTGGCACCTAAAGATATGTAATGAAGGCACCAGGCGAACCTCCCTGGGAAGAGTATTCCACAAATGGGGAGCCACCGCAGAAAAGGCCCTTTCTCGTGTTGCCACGAAGGTGGTCCTTCTATGTTCTACAACAGCTAGTAGCCGTTGACTGGCGTCTCCTCCGTGAATCTGGAGGGTAAAAGCTTTCCCGAGTTGCAAGAGAAACCTCGCAGAATGAGGCGTTCCAGAACGCCAGCTCTTGAGAAAATTACCACATTGAAGTTAAAATTGTGAGTGGGTTGAAGAGGTGTGGGTGGCTGCATTCGACCCCCCTCAGAGGGTATGGCTGAGTACAACACACCTTCAATTAAGAATTGGCTTGCTTGGTTTGGTTCTCTCTCTGTCCGTCTCTCTCATCAGTACATTTACTGGGATGGCACTGTAGTCTAAACCACTGAGCCTCTTGAGCTTCCTGATCGTAAGGTCAGCAGTCCGAATCCATGCAACGAGGTGAGCTCCTGTCATATTGTGCCAGCTCCTGCCAACCTAGCAGTTTGAAAGAATACCAGTGCAAGTAGATAGATATATAACGATCTCTGGCAGGCAAGCAGCCTGATAAGCAGCAATGACTCTGTCAGTTGTATGCAAGTTTACTTACAAGAAAAGACACATCCAGAGCACGGCCTTCCTGCGTGCTCTCATTAACAGTAGTTGCCCAGTCTGACTCATCATCCCTCCCCCAACAAGAAGAACGCCAAAATTCACCTTTCTTCTCCTTCCCTTCCATTGTTCTCTGAGCTTCTCCAGTCTCCTAGTACGGGAACTGAATGGCTGGCCTGTCTCCTCCTCACTCCCAGAAGACACAGCCTCAGACTCTGGCTTATCTGCTAGTTGCCTGGCAACACTCGGGCTGACTTCCAACTCTCCCTCTCCTTGGGCGCTAACAGCTTCTTCCCTGAGAAGAAGCTGGGCCGGGCTGTCCTCTCTAAACTCTGACACACAGCTCTCACCTGTAGAGTCGGCCCCTTGCTTGCTTAGCTCAATTTCTGATGCTGACTCTTCCGCTGTGCTCTAGGAGGGCCACGTTCCTGACAAAATAGGTACCACTGCAGCAGGAAGGTAAATGGCGTTTCCGTTTGCTCTGGTTTCCATCATGATGTCCCGTTGCACCAGAAGCGGTTTAGTCATGCTGGCCACATGACCCGGGAAAGCTGTCTGCAGACAAGCGCCGGCTCCCTTGGCCTGAAAGCAAGATGAATGTCACACCCCATAGTCGAATTCGACTGGACTTAACCATCCAGGGGTCCTTTACCATTTACATTTGGTTTGCAAGCTTCATTAGGCAATAATTGTTGGGCGGGTTAATATCTGTATGCTCTGGAGATTTGCAGTGAGGTGTGTTGGATTGCTTGGTTCATCTGTTTGGGTGGGCACTTTTAGCTGATCAAGCTACACACCTTTGCAGCCTTGCTCTGGACCCACCTCTAGTGCTCTTAGCTTTGCTCTTAGCTGGTTCTTTGGACTGTGATGATGCCTCTTGCTTGCAAGAATGGAAGGTGGGGGGTGGGGGTGGGGGACCTTTGACTTTTCTACAGTAGCTTGCATTCCAGCCACACAAAGGTAAGAATCACATCCACTGCTGCTCCGCCCATTTTTGCCTCTTGCTCCGCCCACTACTAGCATGCATACAGCCAACTCCTACCCTGGAAGTTTGCCTACCAGGGATAGGAAAACAAACAAACAAAGAAACACTCATCGCTGCTTCAAAGTAAATGGGCCTTACGGTTCAGTCTTCAGGGTATAGATGGGACAGAGTTTAAGTTGAACTGCCTTAGTTGTACATTTCTTGACCTTTGCTTCCTGAAACCACCGTCGTTCAACACAAATGTTTGGGCTATGTGTATCCACAGGTAAGTGGTGCTCCAAATGACCGGTTATTTTGGATCGCATTCTCTAGAGATCTTGATTTATCTGGGGCAATCTCAGTTTCAGGGGCCTTCCCCTGCTAAGCTACTGCGTTAGAAACGTGCTGATTCTTAATGTGCTGGAACAAGAATATGCAAGAAAAGGTAGAACCATGTGTTTTATCAGGAACATTGTGATTATATACTACACACACACACACACACACACACACACACTTATGATCATTTCTCTCCCTTTTCTCTTATTTAGCTATGTGTGTATATCTAGATAGGTTAGATACAAGGAAGCTAAAAAGAACGATATTACTATTTTGTATTATTTCTTTATCTGGTGCGTTATTATTTCAGAATAGATAGATAGATGATAGATGGATGATAGCTAGATAGCTAGATAGATAGATAGATAGATAAGATAGATAGATAGATAGATAGAGAGAGAGAGAGAGAGAGAGAGAGAGAGAGAGAGATAATTGCCTGTTCACATTAGGCCAACACAGGATTTGGCTTCCAGAGGCAGCAGTGAGCCAATGTGTATTTATGTTTCAATGTACTTCTGTACGTCAGACACCAGAGGGCAGCAGTCATTAGCATACCTGCCCAGCAGGGATGAGGGATGGCAGCAGGATGGTCTCCCACCCCTGCTCATCATTTTGGCATCTTTTTAAGCCCCAAACCCCCAACCCCAGTAAAGGCTAGAGATGAGTCCCTTAGGAATGAGGGATTCTGGGAAACCAACAATAGTTTGTGCTGGTGGGGTTCCCATGGACATCTGGCTGGGCACCGTGAAAACAGGGTGCAGGGCTGGATGGGCCTGCAAGATGAACTCTGGGGCACTTTGGGGCATGGGTGCAGAACATCAAACAAGCAAAAGAACGGTAAGCTAGAAACTTCTGATAGACCCCTTGGAGTGCTGATTGCAAAAGTAGACCTTTAACCACTGTTGCCTTGATTGGGGTCAGCCCCCTAGCTCTCTTTGAGTATTCACAAGCATCCAATAACCAATAATGTGTGCTGGAAACCACCCAGAGTAGCCAGATACCTGGGGTATATTATTATTATTATTATTATTATTATTATTATTATTATTATTATCAACAACAACATCAACAACAACAGACATAGATCATGCACATTTGTCCTGAGCCTTCCCCTCCACTTTCCATGGCTTGAAGGCATGCCTGCCATGGGTTGGAGGCTGTCCCCAGAAGCTGGAAGCCTGGCTCTGAATATCCTGCAATAGGTGGTGGAGGGAGTTCTCCGGGTGCAACAAATACTTCTAACTTTCAGGGGACGTTAGATGAAAACCTGAGTCGCAGAATGCTTACATCAGCATCCTGCCGCCTCTTTAGAATCTACAGTCGTACCTCGGAAATCAAACGGAATCCGTTCCGGAAATCCGTTCGACTACCAAAATGTTCGGAAGCCATGGAACGTTTGCAAACCAGAACACTCACTTCTGGGTTTGCGGTGTTTGGGAGCCAAAATTTTCGACTCGCAAGGCGTTTGGGATCCAAGGTACGGCTGTATATTTAGTAAAGGGGCAGATCAGAGAAGACAAGAAGAATGGAAGTGGTTCCATTCTGAAACTGATGGTTGAGCATTTTTACATGCGTCCGGTAAATCTTCACATATTTCACAGTGACACATTTATACTAGAATCAAGAAGGGGACGTCATCCGCTCTCCAGGTTTAATTATTAATAAAGAAAATTACCTGTTCCTTGGCTTGCAATATCTTTTTTTTTTTAATCAGCTTTGCAGTGAAGGTGCCCCTTGATGACTTCCCTGCACAGTGAGGCCATGGAAGTGCTGCAGCTGTTCCTTGTATGAGTCCCACTGGACTAACAAAGCTTCCTCATTATCCCAAAGTAGACCATGCATCCATCTGGCCCTGTATTGTCTGTTAGGAAGCTCAGAGCAATGGAAGGGTTCCTTAGACTGAATCAGACCCCAGGGTTTCAGGGAGAAAAGAGTTAAGGAACACCCTGAGCAACACAGGCCTATGGTGTGTGGCAAAATTGTGTGGAGCAACAAACTAAATTAATTAGTTTCTACATGCGCTCCAGCATGCCTCTCTGTCCTCCATCCAGACTGAGCTCAAGGGCACATTCCAGCTAGGCCAAAATACTTGGGGGGCATGAGGGGTGTGGCCTGGGGAGAGAAGCTTAGAGGGTCATATTTGGACCGCTGTCCAGAAGTGTGCCCCCTGCCTTTACTCCAAGGTCCCTTCCAGTAAGATTGTTTAACTGTAGACGCCAGAGACTGAAGGCAAATTACTCATTCCACCACTGCAGTTAAGGAAGATGGCCTGTCAGTTTGAATCTTAAGGATTCATAACTATAACTTTATGCTGTAATGCAGCATGATGTGCACCATAAAGCTATTGGGTTGTGCACCATAAAGCTATTGGTTTGATATGATATGGGCCAAGCAAATAGCTACCAGCTGTCCTGTTGGTTCTGGGCATCTAAAGGTTTGAGCTCCTATACTGGAGGTTGAATCAAAGATACGCTTTCACCTCAACCAGCAATTCAGCAGAAGCATTTAATTTTAAGACTAGCAAGGGAAGCAGACAGGCACTTGCCAGACAATGCTTCTTCCTAGCCAAAAATGATGAAGAAGAACACCCCTCTTCCCTCCTCCTTCAGTAGCTATAATTTGGAGATTTATTTCATTTAATTTAATTTGTACACTGCTAGACATTTAAAAACAAGAACACAACAGCCTCAAAGAAGTTTACGAAAAAGATGAAGCAATAAAACGATCCTTTAGGAGTATTAGCAACCCTAATTTAAGACTTTCAAAAAGTTAAAATAACAGTAAACCAAAATGGATCAAAACTCGCAACCGCTTTCTAGTATCTTGTCTAAACCAATGTTTTTTAGCAGGTTTCAAAAGGAGTACGGTGAAGGCCCCTGCCTGAAATCAATAGGCAGGGAGTTCCAAAGTATAGCTGCTGCCATACAACATGATACAGTTCTTACAAATGCACAATGGATACTATGTGTGGCACCCCAGATCAAACTGCTTGAGTGGGTGTATCTGGGGTAAAGGGGTGGAAGAGAAGTCCCATTTCCATTCTAACGAGAAGCTTCCTAATTTTCATTTTTTTTTCAAATTAACAGGCAAACTGAAATAGAACTATCGTTTTCTGCCATAGTTAGTAGCCGTTGATAGCCTTATTCCTTCTGGAAGCTTCTAAAGAAATGGAAGAAAAGAGGGGTGTGTGTGTGTACACAGTCATAAGAGCTGAGTTACAAAATGAACCAGATAGCAATATGTGGAGCTAATAAAGATAAGAGTACAGTATGTTGCATTCAGTCAGATCTCTGGGCTGGTGATGGGGGGGGGGGGGGATGGTTTGACATTTTTCAGTATTATTGCAACTTGAAGATTCCTTCTGTTAACTTGGTCATAACCATCCCCTGAGCTAATAAATGCCAAGGTCTAGATTTTTGCCTCATAAACTCTTCAATGATCCTACGAGTGAAAGACGCTCAATCACTTTAACAGTGAATTTATCGGAATAAATGTACATCAACATCGCCCCTAGTTTTATGCCACTCCATTAAACCATCACAAACAAGAGGTCATTGCTTATGATAAACGGAGGCAGAACTCAAGAAATCTGGTCGAGGGCGGGGGGAGGTTGCTGGTGTTTGCTTTTTTTTTGCCTGGCAACAGCACCTTGGACAGAGACTATAGCAGAGTGGAACTATCTGCAAACATCTTTATGCTTTTGCACCTTTCACACATGCAAATTCCTAGCCCTAAAATTACCTTGTTGTTTTGAAGCATTCTGTCCCCCCACCCCACCAATTCCTGATTTCTTTCCCCTGGTTTATACAACCTTGTTTGACAGGCCTAGTTTGGTGGGCTCCGGGTATTCTTTATGCCTTTTCAGACTTTAAAATATCTACCGTTGTGAAATCTTCACTTGTCTTATCTGGTGTGCTGACCGCTCTCATTCTTCCCCAGTTCTGCTGGATATGGCTTTGGATTATTTCCTAAATTCTTACGAATCGGTGAGCTGTGTTTTTCCGCCGTGTTTATTTATTTACTGGTTTGAAATATTCATACGCCTCCTTTCCATCAGAATGATCTTTACAGGGCAGTTTAAGTCAGCAAAAAGCAAGAGAGCGGTTTGCAAATGGCCTCCTTGCCTTTCATTACTTAGAATCCAATTTCTCTGCACCTACGTACATACGTATACAGCTGCTTACGTTGCGCACAAAGCTGTAATTCCAGAAACCTTTAAAGATGGGAAATGGTTCCCGCAAAGACGGATAACTCCAGAAACCATGAGTTTTCCATCAATTGTGGAGACAAAGTTCTGCTACTGTAGCCAGCCTTTTTTGAGGAAGGAGAAGAGATTTGCAAACTTCATTAGCCATTGTCAAAACAAAATAAACAATAAAAAAAATTCCTTCCAGTAGCACCTTAGAGACCAACTAAGTTTGTTCTTGGTATGAGCTTTTGTGTGCATGCACACTTCTTCAGATACATTAGCCATTGTTTGTGCTCCCTCAGGGAGCCCCAATTTGTCCTTAAATGGGTTGATCCTGTACCCACATACCTGAGAGTAATCCCCATTAATATTTTGTGCTGCCTGGTTTGTAGGTTCCCTTTTGCAATAAAGGTAAAGGGACCCCTGACCATTAGGTCCAGTCATGGACGACTCTGGGGTTGCGGCGCTCATCTCGCTTTATTGGCCGAGGGAGCCGGCGTACAGCTTCCAGGTCATGTGAACCAGGTCATGGTGAACCAGAGCAGCGCACGGAAACGCCGTTTACCTTCCCGCCGGAGTGGTACCTATTTATCTACTTGCACGTTGACGTGCTTTCGAACTGCTAGGTTTGCAGAAGCTGGGACCGAACAACAGGAGCTCACCCCGTCGCGGGGATTCGAACTGCCAACCTTCTGATTGACAAGCCCTAGGCTCAGTGGTTTAACCCATAGTGCCACCAAAGCTGGCCTTAAATAGCCTTTTGACAATTAGCATGCTTAGGATTACAGAACTTTACTAGACCTTACAGTAGACAGGAGTTTTATCGTCCAGTCTTCAGTGATGTGTTGAAATGCTATGGTCAGAAAATAAGAAGAAGAAGAAGAAGAAGAAGAAGAAGAAGAAGAAGAAGAAGAAGAAGAAGAAGAAGAAGAAGAAGAAGAAGGAGGAGGAGGAGGAGGAGGAGGAGGAGGAGGAGGAGGAGGAGGAGGAGAAGAAGAAGAAGAAGTGGTGGTAGTAGTAGTACTAGAATGGAGCCTGTCTAATATTTAAGGGGAGGGAATTCCAAAGGGCACAACGTGGATTCCTATATTGTGTGGAAGAGATCTCCTGGTAAGATGGAATCTGCAGAAGGCCCTCAAATGCAGAGCAGTGGTGGATTAGGTGTCAAAGGAGTGAGAGAGTGGGGGGGGGGGTTTAAAGTACTAGTCCATTGCTTCTCAAATGGGGGTGTGTGTGTGTAAAAAATTATTTGCAAATCAACCTCTTGCACCTTATTATTCGTCAGTAATTGGAAAAGTGAATTAAAAATAGAAAATACAAAATTAGAAATAATGCAATTCTGCAGATGTCATTAGGAAGTATTTACATACATTTGATATATTTAATTAAAATCCTCTTCATTTAATCAATTAAAAGTAAGCGTTAAGTGTGAAACATTATTATTAAATTGTAATTTATGACCCAATCATAGTTCAAAACAAGAAAAATACATTTCTCTTCTCTCTTCCCCTTTCCTATTGAAACAAATAACCTCTTCCTTTTGCTGATATTTCTAACTCTCTCTTTTTTTTTTAATGTAGTGAGTTACAAAATGCCAACTCCTTATAGCAATCATTTCCCCCCTCCATCTTTTGTCATTGCAGTTAATTTTACTTTACTTAAATCTTCCCAGTTTCCTTAGCAGATCCATCCAATCTCCGGTTTCCGGGCATCTTTCCAAAATTGTGCAGAAAGGATTCTAGTCATGGTTCTAGCACACAATGCTTCAGCCTGATGAGCTAAGTTTCCTCTTCCCTCCTCTTCCCTTTTTCCTTGTGTGCCATGATTTTTAGATAGTAAGGCATGGACTGCCTTAATTGATGGTACATAAAGCAATCTAGGAACATTTTTATTTGAAGAGTGGGGTACAAATGCTTGTGATAAATAAATAATATTTGTCCCTTCACACAATTCAGCAAAAAGAGAAGATGGCTGGAGCGGTGACGGTTGTTTTATTTTTAATATTTACACCAAAGCAAATTGTGGGTGAAAGGACTGCAGTTTCTCTGGAATTTCCCTTGGATATTTTTTTTTGCACTTTCCTCCATTTTGCAGTTTTCAAAAAAAGTATTTGTTTATTTGATGTCTATGTTGATTAATTGTAAAAGGTTAGAAACAAAAAAGCAAGATGGTTTACAAAAAGAAAAAAAAATACCAGTAAAAACAATTATAAACAACTATTAAAAAAACAAATTAAAAAAAAATCAGCAATAAGCTAAAACCCAAATTAAACCTTTTGTTTCATATCTGGATAGGCTTGCCTAAGTAAAAATATTTTTGACAGGTGAGAAAAAGAGTTCAGTGAAGGCATCTGTCTGGTGTCAATAGGCAGGGAGTTCCAAAGTTCAGGTTCTGCCTCACTAAAAGATCAATTTCCTACAACTGCAGAATGAGTATTATGCGACACCTGTAGCTGTGTCCGTTCCACAAATCCAAGCGGTTGAGTCGCCGCTTTCTTCTGCATTCCCTGACCTGTGCCCTGGAATTTTTGAAAACAAAAGCTTGAGAGCAAACAAGCAATCAAAAACGCCATCTGGATAAAAGGGTCAAAACAAGAAAACTCAGAAAACAATGTGTGAAGCATCAGGTGTGCGATACTTTAAAACCATTGATGCTGTGATATCAGAGGGGGAGTGCAATGGTTCATTTCATACTTATAGTCATTTTTAAGTGACTCATCTCTCCAGTAAGTACAGGAAGGTGTTCAATGCAGGTATTCCTCTCTCTCTCTCTCTCTCTCTCTCTCTCTCTCTCTCGAAAACCACACCACTCCTAATTTAGAAACCATTTGGAGAAAAGGAAATGCTTTTCTTTTCTGTCTTTCTCTTATTTTCATTTTTTTTTAAAGGGTTCTGCTGCTATGAATCATCCATGACCTTACGGCCAGTTCATCTCTCTGTAATCTTTTTATTTGCTTGGAAAGCTCAAAAGAGCACCTGGGTCTCCCTAGAAGTAATTAAGAAGAGCTTTGAGCCTGCCGTGCTGAGAAAGAGGGTCTTTGGGGGTGGGGTGGGGGCGGGAATTCAGCATTAACAAAAGGAAGAGGAAGAGATGTGAGGCGGACTGGAATGCCATTAATGCCCATATATATCTGTTCGGTATATAAGAAGTGGGTGCTTATCTGATTCTGGGGGCCACCCACCGCATTCTGGACCCACCTCTGAAACAATTTGGGGGCAAGGCTAAAGTATTTCCCCCCAAAAAATGGCCAGAGGTGTACAGCACTTCCCAACTTACCCTAGCAGCCAAAATTGTGGAAACCTTTTGGGAAAAGCGTGTTTCTGAGGTTTGATGGCTCATAACACCACTTTTTTTTTTTTTTTTTTAGTAATACCATAAAATTATATATCAATGGAAAGATAATTAATTAAATGAAGATTGTAATGCAACAAAGTTTGTTCAATTACCTAAAAAAAAAAAAAATCATTCCAGTAGCATGTTAGAGACCAACTAAGTTTGTTCTTGGTGTGAGCTTTCGTGTGCATGCACACTTCTTCAGATACACTGAACCAGAAGTCACCAGACCCTTATATATAGTGAGAGAGTGGGGAGGGGTATTACACAGAAGGGTGGTGGGAATGGGTGATTGGCTGATAGGTGTGGAAAACCTGTTGACGACTGTTAACGACTGCAATTAGTCTTAAAGGAAAAAGCAAGGGGTGAGATGGCTAAAGATAGCTTTGTCATGTATAATGAGATAAGAATCCAATGTCTTTGTTCAGACCAGGTCTCTCCGTGGTTTTGAGTTTGGTAATGAGTTGCAATTCAGCAACTTCTCTTTCCAGTCAATTTCTGAAATTCCTTTGTATTAAGACAGCTACTTTGAGATCTTGTATAGAATGTCCTGGGAGACTGAAGTGTTCTCCTACTGGTTTCTCTGTCTTGTGATTCCTGATATCAGATTTATGTCCATTTATCCTTTCCCACCCCTCCCCACTCTCTCACTATATATAAGGGTCTGGTGACTTCTGTTTCAGTGTATCTGAAGAAGTGTGCATGCACACGAAAGCTCATACCAAGAACAAACTTAGTTGGTCTCTAAGGTGCTACTGGAAGGATTTTTGTTTTGATTTTTTTTTTACTATGGCAGACCAACACGGCTACCTACCTGTAACTGTTCAATTACCTGTATTCTGTCAAAAATTATAGCCAAATAACCAGATAAAGGAAGCACAACTTGCTTTAGGTTGATATGCAGTAGATTTCCTTCATTTGAATGTAGCCAAATACACTTTTCCCAAAAGGTTCCCACGATTTTGGCCACTAGTGTAATGGCTGCTATGAAGGACAATCTGATGCTGTGTGGTGCCACTCTGAAAATGGCTTTCCTGCAGAGATATGCGGAGGGCCGGGTGGAGAAGGTGAGCTGTGGCATTAGACCTACCTTCTCCAGCCACCGATCAAATAGATCTCAGTATTATTATTGTTTTTCCCATCCCGCCTGCCTCTCCTTCCAGCCTGTTTTTAAGGGAAGCCCTTCTTTTTACCTTAAAGACAAAAGAAAATTCCACACCTAATAGTAAAATAACTCCACTTTAAAAGAGAGAGAAAACAACCCAGCAATTTACTGTGTGCAGTTACACAGAAGGCAGCCTCCCTGTGGGTACAGGAAAACCTACCTGAGGATGTCAGTGGGGTTTTCAGGGAACCCAGGGAGAATACAGAGTGAAAGTACTGAAAAGATGACTTGCAGAAAGCACTTACAGGCACTCATATGCAGGCTTTGGTCATGCTGCAAGCAAGGTGGGCACAGGTACATGAGAGTTTGACTGCCATGAGAGTTTGACCGCCAGGACCTCTCTCCTTTCACAGTTCTTCAGGCGCAGTGTGTTTCCTTCTACACTGATGGAGAATGGTTGGGGGGGGGGAATGTCAGGGAGTTTTTTGGCACTGCAGGGAATGTGATTCTCCCTCGGGCTGGGGGTGGGGGGGGGGAATTGGTTTGCAATAATGTGAATGTTAGGCAAAACTGCATCAAAGGTGTTAACGTCAGGAGAAAATTCCCCTAAGATTCTTACAGGGGACTTTAAAAAAATAAAAATAAATCGTGAGCTGACCTGGGACTATGGAACGTAAATTGATTATTAGAAAAAATGAGAAATGAAACTGATCCGTCCCCATTTAAGAAACAGCCCTCGGGAAGTTCTCCCGCACAAGGCCTATTGCACTGAGCAAGAGCTGTGCCAAAGCAATGCCAGGCTCTTCTGCTCATATCAAATGAGGTTTGGCAGAAGCCTGGTGCATTGTCCTTCCCAAACTACTGAGCCCTTGTGGCCCGATTGTACTGCATGTCACTTAGGATTTGCCCCCTTTATAAAGAAAACCTTGACTTTGCAAATGGCAGGCTCTCTTCCTTGTAATAATTCTGCTAATAAAAGTTAGTGTGGGTCATTATTTTTGCTCCCCCGGGAGGCCAAAGCAATTCCGCCATAATGGACCTTGCATCAGCTACATTTTTTTTAAAACAAAAGCCCTGCAAGAAGGTCAGTCTTTGGTTAAACCACCCAGCTCTTACAGCACAGCCCCTGCTGTGTTTTACAGCCATATGCGGCAAGTACTATGGTGTTTTATCAGCCCAGTAATGCAGGGCCACCTATTACCCATATGCCACCAATTCCCCCCCCCCAAAAAAGTCTGACATTGGGATCTGTGTGTGCAGAGAGAGGTGCAGGGGAGAACAGACGGGGAGAAATCACCAGCTGCCTTGTTTTCTCCCAACATCGGAAACCTGCTAATAAAATATCTTGAAGTCAGCAGGCAGCAACAATTTAGAAGATGCCAGTCTTTCTTAAGAAAAGATGCTGAATGTGTCGAATTGCACCTCTGGGCAGGGCTTCTGCTCACACAGAGTTCAAATCCCCACTAGGCCAGGTGAAGCCTACTGGGTGATTTGGGGTACGTCCGCGTCTTGCAGCCTAACCACTGAATCATAGAATTGTAGAGTTGGAGGGTACCCTGAGGGTCATCCAGACCAACCCCGCTGCGACGCAGGAATCGCAGCTAAAGCATACAGATGCATGCCTCCAAAAGGCTGGTTAGGAAGCGGGAGCTTGCAAACCACCTTGCGCTCCTCGGAGGGAAGATGGGATCGAAATGCAATAACAATAACCAAACCTAAAACAAATAAATTCCATGCCCAGCATGTTTATCTAAGGAAAAAAAGTATCAAATACTCAGCCGTGACTAATCCCATATGAATGTACTACAAATATGTTTGTTTCAGCTGTAATGCTTTTGGACACGCCTAAGATATAATGAACCTATCCCTTTAAGAAACCATTTTGATCAGGCATATAAACCAGGAACTAGGCAGTATCAGGAGCAGTCTCAATCATGTTCTCGTAGCATCTGGCCACAGGAGCCCGTGTGGCTTCATCTTCAGAACAATGAGTTTTGTTATCATAACTATTTAGGTTAGCTAGCCTGAGTTTAAATAACACGAAATAGTTTGGGAGGATTCTCCCCCTACTGCTCGTTATTCTTTTGATTTAATCTTAGTAACTTTCTGATTTCCCTCTGAGGAAACTGACTTTTTATCCAGTGAAATGAGGAAGACCCAGCATCTCGTTAGGGTTTCAGTTATGAGGGTTTTCATTTGAGTAGTATATATACATTTTTGTCTAATTTCACTAAGTTGTTTGGGGACCCTCACCCCATTTTTTGTAGTTGAGTTCAGTCAAGTTTGGGTTATATCTTTATTATACCTTTACCTCGTTTTAGGGATTAGTCACGGCTGAGTATTTGATACTTCTTTTCCTTGGTTATTGCATCCCGTGATTGTCTTTCTGTTTTTTCACAACATGTTTATCTAGCTTGCTCTGCTGACTGCCAAAAGAAACTCCACTCCCATACCAACTGCAAAGTGGTGTTGGCTTTCGTTCCTGCCACCTCCTCCTCCTCCTCCTCCTCCTCCTCCTCCTCCTCCTCCTCCTGCTGTCTGCCTGGAGTCTTTCTTAAATCACTCACCTGCTCTAATAGATTATGAATCTGTTCCCGAGGATTGCTGGTGATTTCCAGCTTATTAGAATTAATCTTTTTTCTGTCATAGGTGTTCCAGGCCTGTTCATTATGATCTACGGTTGATAGCGGAGATGTATTCCCCAGTAGGAAAGTTGCTGCACGGAGCCATAAATTGGAGCTGAGAACTAGATTTATTCTGTCGCAGGCGTTGCCGCAAAGGGGTTGAATATTAGCAGAGTCCCATAGTATTAACCTTGGCATGAGTTTTACGAGGTTAGCTTCCCACATTTATTGGAATGGGAATAATCTTGTACAAACCTGTGTGCCTTTCTCTTAAATTAATTCTATTGGTTTGGTGTGGGGTTTTTTTTTTAAAATCCTTTTTAAATAACAACAATAATAATAATCAGAGGTATCAGTGACACTGCAAATTACCTGGAAACTTGAAATGTTTAGTACGATTTTCCGGCATGCTTTTTATGTTTGTTTTCATTTTGTGAAATATTTATTTCTGGTCCTTCATCTTCTTTGAGGTTCCAGTTTGTTCACTTTTTGCATGGGCAAAGGCATTTATTGAAAATCCGTGCAGAGAATTGACGTGAGTATGCCAGAGTGCAAGCCCAGAAGAGGGTGTAGACCAGGCATAGGCAAACTCGGCCCTCCAGATGTTTTGGGACTACAACTCCCATCATCCCTAGCTAACAGGACCAGTGGTCAGGGATGATGGGAATTTTAGTCTCAAAACATCTGGAGGGCTGAGTTTGCCTATGCCTGGTGTAGACTTTGCATCCAGGTGGATCTGTTCTGTCTCAGGTATATATAGCTCCATCAGAAGGAGACTGTGGTGAACCCATGTGCCCACAGTTCCCCCTAGAGGAGCTGATAAGAAATGTCACACACACAAGCATACTGCACCATTGGTGGTCATGCAGAGGACCTGATCTGCTCCTTTGTTTGTAGACTGTTTGATTGTGGGCGGGGGATGCTGAAACACAGCTCATTTCCAGAGCTGCTGCTGCTCCTACTGCTTCTCCTCCTCCTCCTCTTCCTCCCTCCCTCCTCCTCCTCCTCCTCCTCCTCCCTCCCTCCTCCTCCTCCTCCTCCTCCTCCTCCTCCTCCTCCCTCCTCCTCCTCCTCCTCCTCCTCCTCCTTCATATTGTAAATGTCAGAAGCCACATGCCCTGGGGGACGAGTCCATGGCGAAGCTGCTGCTCTACTCCTAGCAAAGGTATCCTCAAAACTGGCCCAGAACTCAGCTATGCATTATGCAGAATTTGGCAGCGGGGCAGCTGAATTTCAATGGCAGGAAGGAAATTCATCATTTTGAAGTGTTTTGGACTTCTAAGGTGAAAAGGATTTAGCGTAACTCTTGTGAAGATTTGCTAGTTTACTACATGTGGGAAGCTTCTTCTTCTTCTTCTTCTTCTTCTTCTTCTTCTTCTTCTTCTTCTTCTTCTTCTTCTTCTTCTTCCTCTTCTTCTTCCTCTTCTTCTTCCTCTTCTTCTTTGTCTGGACGGTTGCAAAAATAAAGCTCCCTTCCCTTTGGTTGCAGTCCGAAGTCCTATAGTGCAAAATCCTGCCGCCATCACAACCCATTATTATGTTCTGCATAACACGCAGACCAGCCCCGGCCCTCACACAAACACACGCCAAGATGATATCTTTATATTAAGAGGAAACTGAGAGGAGATAGGACTGCCATCTTCAAATATCTAAAGGGCTGTCACATGGAAGATGGAGCAAGCTTGTTTTCTACCGCTCCAGAGGGTAGGACCCAAACCAAGGGATTCAAGTTACAAAAAATGAGATTCCGCCTAAATGGTATGGGTTGCTTGACAATAGAATAGACTCCCTCGGAAGATGGCGGACTTTCCTTCAATGGAGATTTATAGGCAGAGGTTGGATGGTCATCTGCCGCAGATGCTTCAGTTGAGATTCCTGCATTGCAGGGGGTTGGATTGGATGACCCTCAGGGCCCCTGCCAACTCTATAATTCTATGATTTTATTAAATATTGTAGAGGTATTGTCTTGGCTGGAAATTCTGTTTGCTTCCCTTAAACCGAGGGTGGTTCCTGGTGAGGCTGAAATGGGGACCAAGCACCCAGAAAGCAATCGTGATGTGTTTCTCTTCTTGGCACTTTACGCGGCTGAATTAGTTTCTCATCTGGTGCCAACTGCCGGGTTCTGAAAGATCTTGGCTTTCCAGGAACACCTCCTAACCGAACACCTACTGCTTCATGCCCTAATCCCAAGACCAGGCAACCGCAAACTCATGGTACTTCCATCGTGCCTGGATCCTGATCCAGCTTTTTGGTCCACCTCCTTTCCATTACCACCTCCTGAAATTGGTCCAAGCTTGTACGGCGTCTCGTGGCACTGACAGAACAGGGAACTAGAGCTAGATTGTGTTTTGAGGGAACAGGACGTCACGGCCAGAAGATGGCCACCTGCTAAGATGGCTTTAAAAGTGGAAATAGACGCATCCTCCGTGAATTTGCCTGTTGATAACAACTAAATACTTCCAGGTTCAGGGGCAGCATGCTTCTGGAACACAGAAACATAGGGTGCTGCCTATACCAAGTTAGACCACTGGTCCATTTAGTTCAGTATTGCCTGCGCTGACTAGCAGTGGCTGTTCAGGTTTTTAAGGAAGTCCTCTCTCCCATCCCTTCCTGGAGATACTGGGGATTGAACCTGGGAGCTTCTTCATGCAAAACAGATGCTCAGCCACGGCCATTTTGAAGACTGGTTTCTGGGAATCAGCAAAGGATAGTGTGCTGTTGCTCTCAGGTCTTGCTTGGGGGCTTCTCAGCTGCATCTGGTTGTCCACTGTAAAAACAGGATGCTGGAATCCAGCAAGGTTCTTCTGAACATACACCTCACATCAGTTGCTTCAATCCAGAGTAGATCCAAATCATATAAACCCAGAGCTACTGTGCTAACTAAATTAAACAGTTGTGGGTCGTTGCTACCTGTGGATTTTGGCCTAGTTTCCTAGGCAACATCAAGGGGGTGGGGAGAGGCCCGCGCATTCATGTGCCAGTTTTATCTACTTCAGAGAAAGATTTATGGGGGCTTCCTCCCACCCCTTCACTGTTCATCACCTTCTTTCTTCTTTCATTTCATGGCGAAAGAACCCCGAGTTTCACCTTTTCTCCCGGTCTCCCTTTTGACAGCTCTCTCCCCCTCCCCTTCTTCACTTACACAGCTTGCGTCAGGTTTCAGAGATGCTTTGAGGAACACCTGTCCTGGAGAGCTCAGGCTTTGACAGCTCCTTCGTTTATATCCTTCAGGAGCAAAATGCCTGGAATCCAAGAATGGCATCAAAGGCAAAAGGGCTCTTTAAGTTTCTCACACAAACTTGGACGGATTCAGTTATTTCATCGCAGCAACTCTGGGACTTTGGGGTGTGGCCTTTGGCGGCACAGTTATTTTATTTAGTCTTTTGTTACATTTATATCCTGCTCAAGGTAATGCATACGGGCATTGACATTGCATCCTTTTCTGGTGCCCATGTGCAGGTGGGGCGCAAAAGGTCAACAGAACCCACCACGCGAGGCCAGCCCTCACCGCCAATGCTGCTGGGCACACTTGTTTTGGTGTGTGGAGGGTTTACGGTGGCCTCACGCCACCTCAGCCCTGGCCATCATGCAGGGAGGAACCCAGCAGGCAAATGGCAGGCAAATGCCCCCCCCCAATGCTGGCCAGGGGGGCATTCAGCAAGGGAGCCAGGGATGTTGCGGTGAGGCCAGGCTGTGCTCTGGTGCTCAGAGACTCCTGGAAGCAGGCAGGATGGGATGGGACAGGGATCTCTGTGTGAGGGTGCCTAGCTCTCACCCCCTAAAAATTATGTGTCTGGGGCTATGCCCCCATGCCTCTCACACTATGCCCCTGCATATGGAGTACCCAGGTAGCTCCCCCATCTTGGCACAGAGAAGATCCAGACTACCTCACACTATCATCGTGCCTCTGAAAACCAGTGGGTGGAAACCACAAGGAGGGACTGGATGGGCCACTGTTCTGATCAAGCAGCTGCTTCTTATGTTGTTATGGGATTTCCCTTTCCGCTCCCCAGCAGCCCTCTGTGGCTCTCAGTCTGCTACAGAGGGTCCCTCAGTCCTCCAGACCAAAGGATTTTTTTGTTGGGATGTGGGAACTGCACAAAGAAACAAGAAGACGTGAAGTCTTCTCTGCACAAGCAGGAGTCTGTTGGTCAAGTGTGAGGTGACGTTTGCTCGCTTTAGGATAAAAACATGGAAAATAAATAATCACAGTTTTTCCAGATTACCTGCATCTATTGAAAGTCTTGTAGTAGCGTATACATCATTTTAACTCATTTTTAATTGCTACATTTTTAAATTGTTGTAACCCACCATGGTGAAGGTCTTGTAAGAAATCCAGTTCACCACCACCCCGTGAAGAAGAAGAAGAAGAAGAAGAAGAAGAAGAAGAAGAAGAAGAAGAGTTTGGATTTGATATCCCGCTTTTCACTACCCGAAGGAGTCTCACTTCTGCTGGCAACTGACATGTTCTTTTGAGTCCCACGTGGTGCCGAGAAATATCTAAAATGAAACGGTGAGCTGTGATGGATGAGGTTCCGCTTTCCACCTTGCGATTGATGAAACACTTCTTCTAAATAAATCTTGCTTACACTTCTATTTGCAGTGACATGAGTTATCGGATGAAAAAAGGTGTGCGCGAAATGGCCAATTTCAGCAATGTGAGGAGAGGGCACAGTCCATTTAGTCCGAGAAAATAAAAGCACAGTTCAAGCACTTGGTCTTGTACTGTCCGGAAGGATTTCCTCAAATAAATATCCCAGTAGTTCAATTTGGAGGAGAGTTGCTTTGCACAATATTTCCTTGAGTCGCATCACTCGGAGGTGACCCATGGAGATCAATAGCTGCAGCTAATGTTGGCCTAGTTTTTGGAATGGGTCTACTGTGAGTAATACTTGGTCAGAGGCAACCTTTTGCCAAATGTAAAGGAGGGGCCCGTTTACTTGAAGGAACACCTTGCCCCGAATGTCCCTCATGGACCTCTTTGATCTGCAGATTATGCACTTTTGCAAGTGCCATATAACATTTGTTCTTCATGTGTTAGGAACCAGGATTTTGGTGTTGCAGCTCCTATGATTTGGAGCTCCCTGCCTGCACCTTTGCTACACTATTTTAAGTGCCTGCTAAACACTCTTTTATTCCAGCAAGCCTACCCAGATATGTAATTTAATATTTACTTTAAAACTTCCTTGATTATTGTATCTGTGTCTTATTAATTATTACTCTAGTACACACCACTTACGAGTTTTATTTTGTTTTATTAAGTGGCTGGCTTTTTTTTCCTTCCTAAGCAAGTATTTTATTTATTTTTGACAGTTAATAAAGAATCTCATTAGGCTTTACATCAGGAGGGGAAATGACATAGTTCAGTAGCAGAGGATGTGTCTTGCATGCAAGAGATCCTGATGTTTGTGAAGGAGGCCTAAATCACCTTTGCTATGTTTTTATATAGCTCCCATTCCTTTCAAAAAGACCTTGTGCTCTGTTGTTCGCTTGTGTTTCTTTGGCGGTGGGAGAGGTCGGGATTGGCGTAGGGTGTGATTGTTCATTTGTGGTTGGCTGTGGTGATCTTTGGTTTCCTGTGTGAGTGGGGGTGGTGGGTGTTTTGGATCAGGTTAGCCATACTGATTTGTATGCTGTCGGTAGATTTTTGTCATTGTCTTGTTGTGCTGTGTGTGTGATGAAGGGGAACCATACCGGGGTGAAGGTGTCTTCTTCTGTTTGTCCCCGTGTCAGTTTCAGGTTACTGGTTAGTTTTTCTAGTAGGGCTGTTTCCCATACTACTTGGTACCATTGGTCCATGTTTGCTCCTGACAGAGGAATTTGCTGCCCAGGAGTGTGGTGGAGTCTCCTTCTTTGGAGGTCTTTAAGCGGAGGCTTGACAGCCATCTGTCAGGAATGCTTTGATGGTGTTTCCTGCTTGGCAGGGGGTTGGACTGGATGGCCCCTGTGGTCTCTTCCAACTCTATGATTCTATGATTCTAGGTCTTTCCAGTGTCTGATAGAAACATCGTCACCCCACCTCACCCACCCACCCCCATCCCACCCACCTCCTTTCCCCCTTTCTCTCCCTAATGTCTCAACAACCAAATCTGATTTGTAAAAATGTTACATTGGGGGGGGGGGAATACGAGAGAGACACTGCACACACTTTTGTAAATCAAAAAAATCTTTAATAATAATAATAATAAGACCTTGTGCTGAAGAAATTCCTGGGGAATTGTGCCGCCGGTCCACGAAACAATCCCTCTCGTTTCAACATTTCCTTACAAATTGCCTGTCTGCTAACATCAGTCGGGTTAAGGGCATTGTTTCCCTCTCTGCGAAAAAATGGCCTCTTACACATTCCCCATCTCTTTTATCCTCCTCCTCCTGCTGCTGCTGCTACTGCTGCTGCTGCTGAAGCAATAGCCTCTGGGATTAGTCAGGGGCATTTGCTCAGATGTTTCCCCTGCACACACACTTCGGGATCTTTTATACTCGGACAGAAGGAGGGGGAAATGTGCTTGGGTTTCCATAGCAAACATGCAAATGGCCTTTAGGTTTAAAAGGGAGAGGGGGTGGGGGGAAACGAGAAGAATGCTGGCAGAAGGAGAACCCGAGCATTAATTCTGAAGAAAGGCAGCTTGACACCCAATGGCATTTTGACTCTTGGACTCATTTCAAGCCGGATTTAGATAAGGCCCCTGTGCTTGTAATCTCCACGAAGGTTGTGTTATTACACAGAGCACATGTTTTGAAGTGGCAACGAAAAGATATCAGTGGGGTTAAAGGTTTCCCATAGGCAATAATTCGTAATCCAAATCTCATTTAGAACTAACAGGCTATTTTTTTTGTTTGTTTTGTTTTTCACCAGACACAGAAAAAGTGTCGTGCCTGTGAAAGGACCAGCACATTTCCTGGCCCCCAAGTCCAGTGGCAGCTTATCGCAATTTCTGTGCTTTTGCACCCAAATGTATTATCCTGACTGGTGTACAGAAATGCACCTGCTTCCTCCAGTTACGTTACAGAATTATGTGTCCAGAATTAGTGGAATTAGGAGCAGGAGAAGAGGCCTGCTGGTTCAGAACGAAAGTGCGCCCCAATGTGCCTCAAAAGTCCATAGTGAAGGTCAGGTGAAGTTCAGCGATAAAACGCACTGGTGTTTCTTTATTCAAAGAAACCAAAACAGTGCAGGCCTAGTGATCCAGCAACTGTTCCCCTTAGGTCTTACCCCAAAGAGGCAGTTGCAAGGACTGACGGTCCTCATCTTCCCACAGTTTCATAAGTCCCCTCCTCTACAGGGTTTCCCCCCAATCAATCGGAGACTGTGTCGGCATGCAACCAATCTCTCCTCCTCTCTTTTCATTTCTCTGTGTGTTCTGGGAGACCGGGGTGGTCGGGGAGCTGGTCGCAGCAGGAAAGGGAGACTCCCTGATTTTTTAGCATCCTACCCCTCTGTCTCCTGCTCCCCTCCTCTCCAGCTTCTGAATCAGGACTGCTCTCTGCCCCAGCTTCCTCCTGCTCACTAAGCCCTGTTGCTCCTTCAGCTTCCAACACTTCCTCCTCCCAGTCTTCTCCTTCTTACCTCTCATCGTCATCCCACCACCAATCCACTGGCTCTGGGCCTTCTTCCCCTGGAGGTTCCCCAGCTGGTGCCTCCCACCACTCCTATGCACCCAGCTGGTCCGTGACATCAGCCAGGGCATGAAGCCAATAGGGTTCTTCCACTGTGAATGCTGACCATGCCAGACACACATCCTCAGTGTGTGTAACTGCCACCTGTGGGGTACTCTGTGAAATTTCAAAACAGGTAGGAATTGAATTCAGTCTACTTGCAGAAGGCACATTGGGGGCACATGTTATGTCGCTCCCCAGCAAGTTGTGTGTGTGTGTGTGTGTGTGTTGTCCTATTTGCAAGCACAGCGGTGAATCACAAGAATGCACATTTTTTCTTTGCAAAATTGTGTGAGAATTTGCAATGCAGCTAATTGGATATTTCGAGCCAACGTTCACATTCTGGTTAAAGTAAACGTTCATCTGGCATCTGCTAGATTCTTGTAGGTCAACAAGTAATCATCTGCATTTCTGTGTTGGCTGACATTTCTGGGGCTATTTGGATGTTGACGAGGAGCAGATATAGAGTTTGAATTGTATTCCATTAGGAGCAGTGACTCCTAATATACACTTTAAAGGGCAGAGTAACTTGGGTGGGTCTGCTGAACCCTTACATATGCCCCCTTGTTCCATAAACCTACAGCATTATTTAAAAGGACTTGCCTGTGTGTTATTATTTTTAATAATTTGGAAAGGTTACTACATTATTAGCAGAAAGTAGCAATATTTCTGAAAGGTCCCTGGCCTATCTTTATAGGTTAATAGATAATTACATCCCTATTAGAGAATTTTGCTGGATGATCTTTTCTTTTTTTTAAACAACTTCTCCCTTATTAATTGATTTTGAAGGATTAATTTCCTCCTTATTTAATCATGCAAGTATTCTATGGGCCTTCACTGTGAGAGATGTATTTCTATCACACTTATACCTAATAAATGCTAATTAAATTAAGGCTGAGTCCAAGTCACTTAGTTTAATTTTTTGTTTTAGCTAGTGGGCTTGGGGGGGTCGTCTCATTGGGGATTAAAAATCATCTGATGCTGTCCCATCCACCCAATAGAATAAGGCTGCAATATTTCATAGGCCTATGCACACTTACTTCTGAACATAGTGGGACTTACTTCTGAGTATGCATGCATAGGATTGTGTGTTACTACAGGAGAAAAGCAAAATAGCATGTATCTGAGTATGCTTCCAAGTCCATACCAAGGGCGGAAAAGTGGTGGCTCTCTAGATGTTGATGAACTACAACTCCCATCACCCCCTGACCTTTGACCACACTGGTTGGGGCTGTTGACAACTTGACTCCAACATAATCTGAAAGGCCACAGAGTTCTCATCCCCAGACTATTCCGAGAGCAGAAAAAAAACCATTGTCTGTGTTTGGATGTCACAAGAAACCATGTATTTGCTGTGGATTTATAAACCTACATGATCCTCAGTCTCACTTGCTGTCTCGCTCTCTTTCCTTATTCCTTGAGAAGGGGTTTGCACATTTTTGGTTCCAATTAATTAACCTATTTTTGCCTGAAACCAAGAAACTATGGTTAGTTTGAAAGAAGTCAATTTCAAACCACAGGTTATGAATCTAATTTATTGAAACAAATGATGGTTAATATTGGCCACACGCAGTTTAGCTTTTAGGTGTATTTCTAAAATGAAGTTGATCAAAGACAGAAGTAACACCTTCCAGTGTCCTCACTGGGGCTGCACTGAAGGAGGAGAGGAAAGGATGAGTGAGCAAGTTTGAGGTCACAGTTAGAACAAGCCATCCAGTTAGAACAAACCACGGTTTTCTGAATTTGGATGTAACAAGAAACCATAACTTATTCAAAAGCAGATGCCCCTTCTCTTGCATGTGAGGGAGGAGGAGGAACAAACATGACCAAATCCCACTGTGGCTGATTCCAATAACATAAAAAATGGTTTGTTGATATATCTGAATCAGGTCACAAACAAACACACACACAATCTTCCTATGCTTGTGTCCCTTAAAATCACTGAACAGTGGGAACAAGGTCCTGATTTCCAAAGATTCTAAGCACTCATCTGCACTTTTTATATCACCTAAGGTTTATTTGTGGCTCTTTTCAGATGGGATCGCTCAGTTGGTACAGCATGAGACATATCTCAGGGTGGTAGGCTGGAGCCCCAAATTGGGTGAAAGATTCCTGCATTGCAGGGAGTTGGACTAGATTGCCCTAATGGCCCCTTACGACTCGATAATTCTATGATTCAGTCTCTGAGTAGTGAGTCTTCCCCCACCAGAAAAAAAATATTATGTTCTCTTCTAAATTAAACATTTGTGCAAACATTTAAACTATGAGAGCAATTCAACAAAAAGAACAAGCTGACCTGGAAGGAAAGTTTGGGCACTCATAGGTTTCAGAATGCTTTGTTCAAAGGACAACATGTCTGAGTCTTAGATGTTTGAACAATAGGATCTGTTGGACGCTTTCAAGTTCCAAGGATCTGCAGTTCCTCATGGAATCCATAAGAGGGGTTTAGAGGAGAAAAAGTACCAAAATGTTTGCTTAGCACTTTTTGCAGTTAAACTCTGAATTATTTAATGGAATGCTAAATTATCATGCATAACTTCTACTAGTGAACTGTACCAGCTTTGATCTTATTAGTGCCAAAGGCAAGGAGTTCAGTCTTGCTCCATGAAAGATATGAATGAATGGTTTTAGGCAGTTTGCTGGGAATCAAACTAAGCTCTACTCAGAGTAGAGCTATTGAAAAGGAAGGATTTCAGATAGTCATGCCCATTAATTTCTCCAGGTCAACTGAGCAGGATTAACATTGGATCCAACCCCAGTGCTTCTGGTGGTTGGGCCTAGGCACAGATTGTTTTATATAGACCAACCTTCATGGAATATTTTCAGAAAATACACAGAGACGTTAAATATGAGATGGGTTAATGTAGCTTGTTTGCACATTCTAATATAAGAAATGTTTCTTAAGTTAGTTGTACACATGGATCTATTTTGCAGCATTCAACCCATGGTGAACTGGTAATCGAATTTGTTACACCATATTTATCTACTGGTTGAGTGTAAGAAAACCTCAAAGCTGTTTACAGAAATATAAAATAAAACATTTCAATTCTCCTTTAAAAACCTAGGTATTAAAAAACAACAACCCAACAATCCAAAAGTGATTAAAATCAACAGTGACAAAAAAGAGATAAAACACATGTCTGGATAGGTGTTCTGATTTCCTCATCATGTGTCCATACTATGCGTTGGCGCACTTGGTCCCATCTGTTCCTCTGCTATAAAGGTAAAGGGACCCCTGGCCACTAAGTCCAGCCGCTCACCCCGTTGCGGGGATTCGAACCGCCGACCTTCTGATCGGCAAGCCCTAGGCTCTGTGGTTTAACCCACAGCACCACCCGCGTCCCGTTCCTCTGCTATAAAAAGGTAAAGGGATCCCTGACCATTAGGTCCAGTCGTGTCCGGCTCTGGGGTTGTGGCGCTCATCTCGCGTTAATGGCCGAGGTAGCCGGCGTACAGCTTCCAGTTCATGTAGCCAGCATGACAAGCTGCTTCTGGCGAAATCAGAGCAGCACACGGAAATGCCGTTTAACTTCCCGCTAAAGCGGTACCTATTTATCTACTTGTACTTTGACGTGCTTTCGAAATGTTAGGTGGGCAGGAGCTGGGACCGAGGAATGGGAGATCACCCCGTCGCGGGGATTCGAACCGCCGACCTTCTGATCAGCAAGGCCTAGGCTCTGTGGTTTAACCCACAGCGCCACCCGCGTCCTGTTCCAGTGCTATAGCTTGATGGAATTGTGGCCACTAAATGCTTTTGGTACCAGAATTGGCCAGTATGCCTCATGTTAGGGATGGCGTCAGGGGCAGCACTTCCCGTTCCACCACTTGAGG
The DNA here is from genome assembly GCF_009819535.1 of Lacerta agilis. NCBI lineage: Eukaryota > Metazoa > Chordata > Lepidosauria > Squamata > Lacertidae > Lacerta > Lacerta agilis. The sequence continues at coordinate 105,013,780 of NC_046314.1, read as the reverse complement.
CAAAAGGGGAAGTCCTGCCCTACCACCACTGCCTTTGCCGCCCTGCCCACTGCTTCTCCAACTAGCAAAGCAGTGCCACTGGCATTGGTGCCGTTTTCAGGCAAGATCTCACCAGAAATCAGTGCCAATGGTGGAGGTGGAGGGGTAGACTGGGCACCTGCACAAGCTCCACCTTGGGGATTCTACTGCCCAAGGTGGCATCCCCACCAGCCTAATGGCTGTGCTGGCCCTGGATGTCATCTCATTCAGTGGGTCATTTGACGATGGGGCTGCAAGGCCGCTCCATCAGATCTCCTTGAGAGACCCTCTCCCTCAACTGTTTCTGTTAAAAGAATTTTGTGATTTTGCGGACTTCCACTCGTCTTTGATTCCTCCTCTTCTTCCCTCCCCATCCCATTTCTGTTTTGTGTCATGTATTTTACATGGCAAGCCCGTAGGTAGAGAATTGGTAGGTCTGGTTCCGTTTCCCATGTCAGTTTCTGATAATAGTTCGGGTGTTATTTTTGTCAGGAACGCCAGAAGTGAGGGAAATTCCCACATGACAGACAGGAATTATAAGGCATCCACAGCTGTATCACAGCCCTGGGCTTCCCTAGCAAAGTCTAGCATGGCTTGCGGGGAAATATGCCACCAGCCTTTCTCCGTGTTCCACCCCAGAGAAAACAGATTCTGGTTTTGTGGTGTTTTTTGTGGTGTTTTTTGGGGGTGTGCTGCGGGTGGGTGGGGGAGAATAGTAGAAGTCTTTTTGGAAAGAGAGTGGAGTGGATTAGTTGTAAACAAAACAAGAATAATGTGAAGTGTTAAATTGTTGATCTGTGGGCTTGAAATAAACAGGCAATACCCCTGCAAAAGAGAATATCCATTAAGCATCAGAATATCGGATTAAATCACTGCAGTGAGGAGGAGGCAGAGAGCCTATTTACTCTGCAAGCGGTGTCCAATTTGGAAAGATTGCAAGCCTAGTTAAACTACTTTTCAAAAGGCAACAACACTCCATATGCCTTGAGCTTTCATGCTTATTTTTCCAATGAGCATCTGGAGAAGATGGATTGTCTAGATCCATTTCAACCTGGTTTCAGAGCTGGGTTTGAGAGTGAATCAGTCTCAGTGGCCATAATGGAGCACCTTCTTCGGGAAAGAGACGGGGGAGTGTGACCCTGCTTCTTTGATTTCTCAGCAGATTTTTATCCTGTTGGACTTGCTCTCACAGATTGATAATGGGGCTTGCTCTCAGAGATTGATAATGGGGACACTGTTTTACAGTGGTCCTGTTCCTACTTCCAGTGCCTTCTCCAGAGAGTAGCGTTGGGAGTCTGCTCCTCAGGCTCACAGCTGTTATGTTATGGGGTTCCCCACAGGGAACTGTTTTATCCCCAATGATATGCAGCCTTTGGGAGTAGTGTTGAAGAGTTGGGGGCAGGGTGTCAACAGTACATTGATAGTGCCCAGCTCTGCTTCTCCATTACATCTGATTCAGGAGAGACAGTGAAAGAGTGGGGCCAAATCCTGGATATGGTGATGAACTGGATGAAGGCCAATAAGCTGGACCTCAGAGATAGGCCAATTGCCTGCCCTGCATGGGCTTTCCCTCTGAAGGAGCAGGTATGTAGTTTTTGGTTAGTCCTTGAACCATTGTTTTTCATTTGAGGCTCAGGTAGCCTCTGTGTCTTGTGATAGCTTTGGCTGGTACATCGCCTACAGCCATTCCTGGATACAGAGAACCTGTCCAATGCAGTTCATGCACTGGTAACTCAAAGTCTAAATTATTGCAACACACTCTTTGCATATCCTCCAACGTTTCTCCAATGAAAATAAAGAATCCTATTGCATACCCCCCACAACATTTCTCTGATGAAAGCTACATTCTGAAAAGCCAGGTGTGTTTTTTAAAATAAATAAATAAATAAATAAATAAATAAATAAATAAATAAATAAATAATTGCCCATATCCATTGGTCCTAACTCAGTAAAAATTAGTCGCACAAAAAACCTTTTGAAAATCATTTGATCTTTTAAAAAAATGAACTTGTGGTATACAGTCGTACCTTGGAAGCCGAACGCCTTGGCACTCATACGTTTTGTCTCCTGACCTCCAAAAACCCGGAAGTGAGTGTTCCAGTTTCTGAACGTTCTTTGGAACCCGAATGTCAGGCGTGGCTTCCGATTGGCTGCAGGAACTTCCTGCAGCCAATCGGAAGCAGCATCTTGGTTTCCGAATGTTTTGGAAGTCGAACGGACTTCCGGAATGGATTCCCAGGTACCACTGTATAAGGTTTTTTTTAATATGTGTGTGTATGTGTGTGTGTGTGTAAATAAAGTCAAACATGGGAAGGTTGGGGAATGAGCAGCCAATGTTAGATATGTGTATGTGGAGCCTCATGCCTCCTACTCACGTTAACATTTCCTTTTCAGACATAATACCTGTGTGTTGATCCTTAAATTCCCTTCTGTGCTCGGGTATGCCTCCAGTTTTCACTTAAACATTAAGTGGTCCTTCATTATCCTCTGATAGCTCAGGGGCCAAGAGTGGTGTTTTGCCTCAGTCTATCAAGTTTTGTTTTGATAGCCATGGAACTCTGCCATTTTCTCCAGCTCCTCCACAAGCCACCATCCAAGATGACCCTTCGTATGGTTGATGTCAAAGGAGACAGCTCTTGAGGTCTCAACTCCCTGAAAGTATGATGTGGCACAGATGAGTGGATGTGTTCGGAGTGCATTTAGCAAATGCAAATGAATGTGCTTGAAGCCGCAGTCAGCTATGCCTCATATCCCCTTTGTTTCCTGGGATGGCAGCATGCTCAGCAGATACTTTAGGGCTGCCATACGTCCGGATTTTCCCAGACATTACCGGGATTTCAAAAGCACAATTGACGTCTGGGGGAATTTCCAAAAGGCGCTGCTTTGCTCTGGTTCTTGGGGGGTTTGTCTGGGGAAAAAAAGCTCTCAACAATTTTTGGGTTTTCAAAAAAAAACCCAAAACAAAAAAAAAACCTGAAGAACTTTTGGGGTTTCCTGGTTTTGGCTTTTTGAAATATGGCAACCATAGAGACATAGCTTGGCTTAGTGCTTTTGGGAGGATGAAGAGCAGAGGAGTGATGCAAACTTGCACTCTGGGGATCCAGTGAAAACAACAAATGAGGTCATGTTTTGCAAGAGTCATAGAAGCTGTGGGTGTTTGGGAGAAACACTAACACTGACCATTGGCAGCACCTGATGTTTGACTTTTGCAATTGACATGCTCTTGAAAACAAATTATTGTGTACCATACCTCACCAGATGTTTGTGTTGTTGCTGCTTTCGGGTCCAAGCCTTCCTGTTTTGGAAAATGTTATTATAGACCGTGTGTGTGTGTGTGTGTGTGTGTGTGAGAGAGAGAGAGAGAGAGAGAGAGAGAAGTAGGTATGGATCTCAATTTTGGTTTCTTTCTGTTTCTTATCTTCCCGATCTAAAGTTCAGTTCACCACAGTAGCACTTCCATTGGCATTGGAGGGGGGGGGGAGTCCTCATGCATATTCTCCTAATGCGCATATTTTTGTATGCAACTTGGCTTAATATGCACATTTTTTGCAAGTAATTTCTCCTAATATAATGCATTATATTTTCACAAATACATGAATTTCTAGGCACACTTTCCTCTAATCCACCCATTCTTGCTCTTGTATTTTGATTGGCGAACACAATTGCAAAATTCAGGAAGCGCAAATTTCAAAGGATACCTGTGTTTCTCTTTGAACTATTTTCCCCCAGGAAGTGCAAATTGGGTAGCTTCACATTAAAATGTTAAAATCTAATTTCTCCCCATCGTTGGCAGGAACAGCACCCATCAAAGCAACTCACGTAGTGTGACAGTTCCCCACCATGCGAGCTTCTGGGCTGTGAACATCTATGGCCCACTTTCCCCCAAGTCCCTGGCATGCAGGCTGCTCCCGACAGAAAGGACAGCTCAGCCACGCCTGAGGTCCCAGGGATAGTGGGCTGTGGATGCTCAAACTTGAGGTACAGGACAGTCTTGACCAGAGGTCAGCAGCTGGCAGGTCTTAGTGTACGTTTCTCAAAGTCAGATGAATGGGAGGAGGCGAATTATGCTCCAGCTACATCTTTTTCTCTGGTTCCTGCTCTGAATGTGAAAGATGGAGACTTGTGGCCCAGCCAATCTGCTGTTCTCATTTGCCTGTCAAGTTTGTGTTCCACAACCCAGTGGCCAAATCTCCTTTCTTCATCTGCTCCCTTCTCCAAAGCAGCCCCCTAGCATGATGAGTTCATGCTGCATCACATTTTGCAAAAGGCATGACACTGTCTCCGCTTTCCAATGAGGAGAGACATCTATATTATGTAAGAAAATGCTGATATAATAATAATAATAATAATAATAATAATAATAATAATAATAATAATAAATTATTATTATTATTATTATTATTATTATTATTATTATTATTATTATTATTATTATTATTATTATTACCCCACTCATCTGGCTGGGTTTCTGCAGCAACTCTGGGCAGCTTCCAACAAAAGATTAAAAATACATTAAAACATCAGTCATTAAAAACTTCCCTAAACAGGGCTGCCTTTAGATGTCTTCTAAAAGTCTGGTAGTTGTTCTCTTTGACATCTGATGGGAGGTCATTCCACAGGGCGGGTGCCACTACCGAGAAGGCCCTCTGCCTGGTTCCCTGTAACTTTGCTTCTCGCAGTGAGGGAACCGCCAGAAGGGCCTTGGTGCTGGACCTTAGAATCGGTTATGTCTTATTTGGTTATCTCTTGCTCAGTACCAGTTGTGCCATTCGAAAATTACTATTTTATTGTTATTTGTTTTTTAAAAGAAAGCTCAACACAATGGAATAATCAATGGTAGGCCAAATGGCTCGTGCAATTGATGTCAAGCGTTCAAATTGGATGGGATTCTATGGTGTGCTCTTCCAGTCATTCCATCCTAGGAGACATTTCAGCTTGCCAGATGGAGCAATCCCCCTCTCCTCTCCTTGCATACTGTTCTGGGCATTCCCCTGATCCCCCATGAGACAATTTTAGGGGATGCAGAGGCAGGGGATGGGAAGTGGGAGTCCTTGCCCAGGGCTGATGTGGCTGGCTAAGTGAATCCCACCCACCGACTCTTCACTGGCATATGTTTTGATCTCTATCTTCACATTCTCTCTGTTTTGCAGAGGTGTGCTGTATTAATTCCATCTTGCCACACCCCCTTGGGCATTTATTCTACAGCTGAAGCTCCCATGAAGAGTAGAGAAGAGATTGGAGGTTTCAGGCCCGGCTGTGATTTGAGTTGTAAATTTGAAACGGAAACTTGCAGGCCCGCAAATTTCCATCCTGCGTTAGGCCGATAAGTCTTTATTGTTTTAATTGCACAGCACCACCGGGCCTCAAATGCTCTGCTCATTAGGAATGGATGAGAAAACAGTACAACGCTGCTGCCAAGCAGATGAAAAGTGCATGGGGTATGTACTCTGTGTAATTTAATTAATACGACACTGTCCTAGTTTTTAGTGTTGAGTTCCTCCCTAAAGAACATAATTAGAAAAACTTCTTTAGATAAACAGCAATCATTTGATTGGGCTGTTCTTAGTTAGATGAACAGCGCCCTTTGATGGGATCTCATAGCTGGGTCCCATCCTGCCCTAAATCTGGCAATTCCAGTGACTCGGTCATCACAATTTTCCTGTAAGTCGCTTTGACTCACTTTTGTGAAAGAAGCGACTAGAATCATAGAATCATAGAATTTTAGATTTGGAAGGGACCCAAGGGTCATCTAGTCCAACCCCCTGCGGTTCAGGAATACAAATGTAAAAATAATTTTTGTTTCGTTCTGTTTTGAATATCCCCCCCCCTTCACCCCACCGGCAAAACAAACCCATGGAAGATTATATTTGCTGTCGCTTGCATGCCTTCCCTTTTCTTTACACACCTTTTCCTACTCATTTCTTACATTTGAAATCCAGCACAGTCTTCAGGAAGGAAAACAAGCTATTGGGAGCATAGCCGTGGCGGTGGCAGCAGGGGGAGCTGCTGAGCAGAGTTCCTGCACATGGACAGATTTTGCAGGCAGCGTTTGACAAACGGAACAAGATAATGGGGATCAATGTCAGACCTTATGTCTGTTCAAAATGCACACGGAAAAAGCCATTTGGGAGTGCAACTAGGACTGTGGCCGTGGTGCTAAAGGAGGAAGCATTAATGCTATTCCATAGGCTGTTTTCTTATCTAGATGCACCCCAAACCTACACATTTCCTTAGTTGTTCAAACAGGACTATTTACACTGAGAAAATAGCATAGAGAAAGGGGGGCTAAAACCCATTGCCCTGTAGCTTTGCCCTGTTCTGAATTGTGCTCTCCCGCTCATTCTCACAGCAAGTTTTATTTTAATAAAAAGCAATAAAAGGCAAGGGAAGATTTGTCTCATTTGGCACTGATATTCAGTGTAACTTGTTCATACCTACTTTTCCACCTACACTCCCCACTCCCCTCCCTCCCTCCCCTGCATTATCCAGCAGATGTTCTGAAAGGCAAGCGATTTCCTGGCAGGAGCCGGGATTTCTGAGTGAAAGGAGAGCCCCCCCCCCCAAGTAAAGGAGGAATCAAAGTTACTGCTAATTTTGTGCTTTAACGAAATGTGTACGGAGAGAAAATGAATATGAATAATCTGTCAAGTGTGTTCGCTTGAAAAATGGGGAATATCAAAAGATAATGAAACCTCTGCACTTATCTTCCATGCCTAGATGCTAATTCATCATGTCAAATTAGCTCGGATATTGCCACAAGATGTTGCACATTATGCTTCCAAGTCCAGATTACTGATTCTTTTTTTTTTTTTTAATGTAATCGGTGTCGAGCATTCTGTGCATTTTGAAGCCTTGTTGCTCTAAATAAAAGGCAGCACGTTCGAAAGGCAGTGCTGAGAAAGCATCCTTGCTGCCTTCGGGCGTCGATGTAGAAGGAAAAAGGAAACTAGTTAGCTTGCGGTTGAAGCTGTTAATCCATCAGAAGTTATGTGGAGCCTCTTGTAATTTATCTTACACCACCAAGGACAGGATTCCTAGTAATTCTAGATGTTTGCATCTCACCAAACTCTGTGATGTGGGTCAGTGCTTGCCCATTTTACAGATGGAGTAACTGAGAGGGCCAGTGGACGACCTAACTGGTTATCTGTAAGGGACTGTGCTGAGAAGGGCTGCAGTGAGGAGGAATGGTGGGAGCCTCCCCCTCCCCCTGCTCCTGATCAGGATCCCAAATCTTCCCAGGAGCAGGAGGACAGTATAGATTTGGAACAGTGTTTTGCAGAGGGACATAGTTCAGAAGGCAGAAACTGGGAAATACTGGACGGGGAACAGCTAGGAGAAGATGCACTGGGAGAGAGAGAGTTAACAGATTCACTGTCTCTGGACAGCATCCATCTGCTCAGCCCAAGGGCAAGAAGAGCAGATAAGGTGGCAGCACAGAAAGCACAGTGGTTGCAAGATCAGGTTGCAAAACGTGGTAATGATGTGGGTGACTAGGGAGGAAGTGGGTGGAACCCTTAATTGGGAGCACCACCATTCCTAGGAAGGGATTCTTTGTTCTCTTGCTGTGATCAATGAAGTTTCTAACCGGTAAGAAGACACATTTTCCTTTGTTCTGCTTATCTACTGCCAAAGCAGGGAGGAAGCCAATTCCCTGAAGCCTGACATTGTCGGAGACAGGAGGCTTCTCGTACTAGCTCCCACCACCATTGGCACCATCACCATGGATGTGTGCCTGGAGCAATGTGTGGAGAGCCAAGTGGCTTGGGAATTGACTTTATGCAAAATCTGAGGACGCAGCCTAAAGATGAAAACCTCTCACCCCATCCAAATATTCAAATGCTTTTGACCCACATCCAAGATTTATTTATTTTATATACAGACCCTTTGCCTGAGGATCACAGGATGATTTAAAACACCAAAAATACACAACGTAACCCTCCCTGCACACATTCATAGTTTAAAAGACCACTAACTGTTTCATTAGCCAAAGGCCTGGGAGAAGAAGTTTTTTTTCCGGGCGCCTAAAAATGTGTAATGAAGGCTCCAGGGGTGCCATCAATGGAGGGCCATGGGGACCAGGTCCCCCAATATTTTCAAGAGGGAGTTGCCTCCCACCCAAAGAAAATTCTGTGGTGATCCTCAAAAGTATGTGCCAGGACGAAGGTGCATGGCCCTGCTGTGTCCTTTTGAGGATGGCAAGGGACGTGGCAGGGCGAAGCATCTTCGCTCCACACATCCCTTTCAAAAAGGTAATGTAGGTGGGCTGGTGGGGGATGGTGGGCCGAGTCAACCTGGCTGGGTTGGGGGGCATCACTCATGTGACATCTTGCAAGTGCGACAGCCCACCCCACCCCCCACCCCCAATGTTGGGCGCAACTCGGCAACACTGGAAGGCACCAGGCAAGCTTCCCTGGTGAGAGCATTCCACAAATGGGGAGCCAATGCAGAAAAGGCCTGTTCTCGTGTTGACACTCTCCAGAGCTTTCGCAGAGCAGGCGCATTCGTCTGCTGTTTTGCCTAAGGAGAAGTCTCCAATTTCTTGCAGGATAATGAGCTTAGGTAAAATTTCCAGAGTTCAGAATAAACTAAATAAAATTAAAAAAAATCCTTCCAGTAGCACCTTAGAGACCAACTAAGTTTGTTCTTGGTATGAGCTTTCGTGTGCATGCACACTTCTTCAGATACAGTGGTGCCCCGCTAGACGAATGCCTCGCTAGATGAAAAACTCGCTGGACGAAGGCATTCGTCTAGCGGAAGGCAGCCCCGCAAGACGAAAAAGTCTATGGGGCTGCCTTGCAAAACGAAAACGCGGCTTGCATTGCCACTTCGCTAGACGAAAAACCCGCTAGACGAAAATTTCCGCAGAACGAATTATTTTCGTCTAGTGGGGCACCACTGTACTAGTTTAGTTGAACTCGTTCAAAGGCCTCTAAACTACATTGGAAAGCAGCTCCCAGAATCGTCAGGTGAACTAGAGGTGAATTAAATTCATTTTGGTGTACAGCTTTGAATGATTCCTAGTTCATCTTCATGTGTGCTCCCACTGCCCTGCACAGCGTCATGGTGGTTCAGCACAGCACTACTTTCTTCCCAAGTGCCATGCATTATATTTACAGTATGTGTGTATTTTTGGCCAAATAATGTTGTCTTCCATCTTTGGGGCCTTTGCTAGAACAGAACAAGCGACTGTGTAATCTTGCCATTTGGTGTCAATTGCTGATGCTTCCCTGCCCCCCCCCAAAGTGTTGTATTCCAAGTAGATCTGCAACCTTCATTCAGCTTTATCCGTACAGTGATCAACTTAAAATTGTATTTGACTAGAAATTAAGAGAGGCTATAAATTAATATGGATGCAGGGATAGGTAGAAGGTAAACCTGGAGATTTCATTCCACTCAAAATGCACCTCTTCCCAGCCCACCTCCCTGCCTATGAAATTTCACAGTTCTTTCACTAGTTTCTCAAATACGTTTCTGTCTCCAATCATGTTTCCTCGTGTGGTTTTTTTTTTAAAGTTTCTTGGCTCTAGGGTTGATTTTAATAGCATTTGGTTTTAATGTATATCTCATTATTTGACTGTTATCCTTCTGCTCTGGATGCCCCTTCCTATAATACTCTATTCCTGGCTGGAAGGCAGGCAAAACAGCTTCTTGAATGAAAAGTGCCAGGAGTCTCGAATGACTCACTTCATCCACGTCCTTGTTCTCTCGCCGTCTTCCGGCTGAGATGCGTTGCAAGCCACGTCTTGCTCAACATGAGTCTTTAGCTTGGCTTTGAAGCTCACCTCTGGGGAGATTTGCAGAACTCTGTCTTACCTATCTAACGGTTAAGATTATCTAGCTGTTTGATTAAAAAGAAGAAGATTGGTCCAGAAACGCTGCTCGGAAGAGACTCTTTTAACCATGAAACACTCGCTTTATAACAACTGCATTGAAACCTAATTTGCGTTCAGGCCCAATTTACATTTCTGAAAGCCCTAGTTACCAAACGTTTGATGAAACACTGTGGGCACCGGTCGAAAAATGGCAGCAATCCTCTACCCCGGCCCACTGCCCAGCCACTGGGGGGAAAGGCCATTGCATCAACTAGTGTTTCACTTGGAGAGAGAGAGAGAGAGAGAGAGAGAGAGAGAGAGAAGATATTTGCACCTCTGTTCCTGTTATTCTTGTACTTACTATATACTGTATTTTTCGCTCCATAAGATGCACTTTTTTCCTCCTAAAAAGTAAGGGGAAATGTCTGTGCATCTTATGGAGCGAATGCATGGTCCCTGGAACCGAATTGCCTAGGGGCCAAAAGCAGACTGTGCTCTTTTTTTTTTTTTTACAAAGAGGGAAGGGGGAGTTGAAAGGAAGCGCTGAACAGCTGTTCAGCAAGTGATTGGGGAGAGAGATAAGGCTCCCTTTCCAGCCCCGCCCCCTTGACCAGGCCTCCATTGTTGAATGCAGAGGGAGGCTGTTTGTTTCCCTGGCGACGTGTGACTGGCTGATTAGATTAACTGTCTGGAAACTGTAGAAATGGCTGTAGGACTAGAAGCTGCAGAACTGTGAGTTGAATCCCATAAAAATGGGGCTTTTCTCTTTGAAAAAGAAGCTGCACCACTTTCAGCTGATCCTCAAAAAAGCAGGGCTTTTCCCTTTGCAAAAATAAAGAGCTGCACCACTTTGAGATGATCCTCAAAAAAACAGGGCTTTCCCCCCTTTCCTCCTCTAAAAACTAGGTGCTTCTTATGTTCAGGTGTGTCTTATGGAGTGAAAAATACGGTAGATTGTATACTGCTTTGCTAAGAAACGTGGGCTGGAAATACCTCTACTACAAAGCTTCACCTCTAGTGTTGAAATGGGATGGGCCACCCCAGCTGAATAATAATACCCTGCCCATCTGGTTGGGCTTCCCCAGCCACTCTAGGCAGCTTCTAACAAAATATTAAAATACAATAATCCATCAAACATTAGAAGCTTCCCTAAACAGGGCTGCCTTCAGATGTCTTCTAAAATTCTGGTAGTTGTTGTTTTCTTTGACATCTGGTGGGAGGGCATTCCATAGGGCAGGTGCCACTACCGAGAAGGCCCTCTGCCTTGTTCCCAGTAATTTGGCTTCTTGTAGTGAGGGAACCACCAGAAGGCCCTCAGTGCTGGACCTCAGTGTCTGGGTAGATTGATGGGGTTGGAGACGCTCCTTCAGATATACCAGACCATATAAATAAATGAGAACATAACTGTATTCAAAAATTATCAAAAGGGAGAGAACATTTTTCCGGAGGGGGGATGCAGAGTTTATGGTGGGCTCACCTCATGAGGTGGCCAAGGGGTGCTTCTACATGTCCTGTCTTTAATCCTACAAATCATCTTCCCGGTGGTCTCTATTCTGTAGCCTTCTTGGGTGTGCAGGCTTCCATGAAATCCCAGGGAAGACATCATGAGGCAACTCTTCCCATGGGGCCTCCTTAGATCAGGAAGGGTGGGCAGCCAGGGAGGTTGCAGAGTGCTGGAGAAGTGTGTACTAGAGAATATAATAGCTAGGCCACTTTGTAATGATAAGGTAAGTTTATAACCTTGTAGCAACCAGATTTCCGATGAATTTCTAAAAATGCCCAGAGAAGAAAGCAGAAAAAAATGGAAGCCTCTTTTACAGGGGACTTAAAGCTTTGAGAAACTGAAGGAGAGATCCCAGCATAGCACTCTGATATAAATAACAATTATTCAGGGGTGTTGGTATAGTGCTAATATTAGTCGCTTAATTTTTCTGCAATAGAACAGAGAGAAACTTCCCAGCGCTCTTCTGTACTTGACATTATAGTCAAAACACCTGCTGGATCAAGTGCCAGATTTAGACTCCCAGAAACTGGGAGCTCTACTCCACTGAGAGGCCTTAGGAGAACCAACACCATCCATAATAATCATTGCTTAGGGAATGATCTCCTTTAATTTGCAAGGAGGGTGTCACTTTCTAACAATCTGTAACATCATCATCATAATCTATATATCTGTCGCTTTCACACATGTGTTTTTCCTGGCTTCAACGTATCCCTCAACTCTTCACAGAATCATAGAATTGTAGAGCTGGACGGGACCCCAGGGGTCATTCTAGTCCAATCCCCTGTAATGCAGGAATCACCCACTTGTGGGATGCTTTCCCCAGAGAGGCTCACTTGGTACCTTCATTACATATTGTCTGGGACTGGCTGGATGGAGAGGAGTGTTGGGAGGCACCAGCCGGGGAACCCCCAAGGGAAACCCCAGAGGGAGAAGGCTCAGAGCCAGAGAATTAGTGGTGGGGCATCAAGAGGCCGCTGAACAATCCAGGGAGTCTCCCTCTCCTGCTGCAACAAGCTGCCTTCCCTGCTGGTCTCCAAGAACACACAGAATAATGAGGAGGGCAGAAGGGAGACCAGAGATCTGGGAGAGGAGGAGCCTTAGAAAGGGAAGCAGGCAGGAACCTTCAGTACTGGAAACTGCTCCATAGGGGCAAGAGCTACTGGGAAGGGTCACTGAGTTCCATGTTCATTTCCTTGAATAAAAAGTTAACTTCACTGACAAATGGCTCTGCTTCTTTGTGCTGACCTACATCTCACTCCAGTCCTGACATCTATCTTTAGGCACCAGGAAAAAAAACAAAAACAATTCCTCTACTCCCAGGCTTTTGCATTTAAATCTCTCTCTCTCTCTCTCTCTCTCTCTCTCTCTCTCTCTCTCTCTCTCTCTGTGTGTGTGTGGGGGGGGGGGTATTGTTTTTGTTTCTATGTTGTGCATTTTCATATCACAAACCACCTTGTGATCCTCAGTTGAAGGTCGATGAAAAAAAATTAATTAATAAAACAAAGTAAAGGTAAAGGGACCCCTGACCATCAGGTCCAGTCGGGTCTGACTCTGGGGTTGCGGCGCTCATCTCGCTCTATAGGCCGAGGGAGCCGGCATTTGTCCGCAGACAGCTTCTGGGTCATGTGGCCAGCATGACTAAGCCGCTTCTGGCGAACCAGAGCAGCGCACGGAAACGCCGTTTACCTTCCCGCTGGAGCGGTCCCTATTTATCTACTTGCACTTTGGCGTGCTTTCGAACTGCTAGGTGGGCAGGAGCTGGGACCGAGCAACGGGAGCTCACCCCGTGGCAGGGATTCAAACCGACGACCTTCTGATCAGCAAGCCCTAGGCTCTGTGGTTTAACCCACAGCGCCACCTGGGTCCCTAAATAAAATAAAGATCATAGCAAATTTGCAGTCCAGAGGAGGGTGTACGAGTGTGTGCAGAAACATTTGCATTTGTTGCCCCGTCCACTCCCCACTCTGGTCCTACTCCCTGCTGGTATGCGGCCCTCAGAAAGTTCCCCCGAGGGGGAATTTGGCCCCTGGGCCAAAAGCGTTTCAGCACCCCTGTTGCAAAGTGCACTTCTGGCGAGACTGCCAAACAGCCACCATCATCTTCATTTGTTCAAAGACCGATCCTTGCATTTGGTTATATAAATCAGCAAATGCAAATGTTATGCAAGTTTCTGTCCCGAGCCTGTACCCGGAGTTTTTAAAGTACCTAGCAGCACTCCTGACCTGGGCTGCAGCGTACGTGACAAGGGGAGAAATTTCAGTATCTTCTTTCCCCTTTATTTGAAAATCAGGCCTCTCGTGCTTGGCTGTGCTACAAGCTCAGCACTTAAATAATAGTTTCAACTTACTCCCCCCCCCCCGTGCCCTAAAGAGAAAAAAGAAAATGAGCACTCATGGGTAATCTAGTCAACTGTGAACAATCAGGACATGTTAACATTTTGAAAGTCTAAGAAATGTGATGCATCCAAGCCAATGAGACAAAAATTATGGAGCTGAATGTAACAACCTGTACAGTTGTCCCTGCATATTGCTGTTTGCTGAGTTAATTGAGCGCGTATGTAAGGATTAATTAGAAAATCAATCAATCATATGTACTTATCTGGTTCTCCCCATCAGTTTGCGGTGTATTTATCTTCATAATCTCCATGTGATGAAAGATGGGCAATTATCCCCATTTAGGTTACACACACACACACACACAACCAGTTTCCACATTAATGATAACATAGCTAGTTAACTCTGGTCTGCTGGTATGATTAACTACTGTCAAGAATTGTTGTGGGTGTTCACATGACCAAGCAGCACTGCAGTTATTGCAGTTGGATTTGCCGTTGTAATTTATGGGAAAGCTGTCTCTGTGGGCTCAGCCCTTCCATTCGGACTCGCTCAAAGACACAGCCATAGAGTCACAGAACTACACTGTTGACAGGGCCCCTAAGTGTCATCTAGTCCAAACATCTGCTTAAAAACCTCCAAGGAAGGAGAGTCCACAACCTCCTGTGGAAGTTCGTTCCACTGTTGAACAGGTCTTACTCTCAGAAAGTTCTTCCTGATATTTAGTCAGGAGCCTCCTTTCTTGTAAGTTGAAGCCATTGGTTCAGGTCCTTACCTGTGGAGCAGCAGAATATTCCATCATCTGTGTGACAGCCTTTCATATTTTTGAAGATGGCTGTCGTGTCTCCTCTCAGTCTTCTCTTCTGCAGGCTGAATATACCCAACTCCCTCAATGGTTCCTCATAAGTCTTGGTCTCCAGACCCTTGATCATCTTGGTTGCTCTCCTCTGTACACGTTCCAGCTTATCAATATCCTTCTTAAACTGTGTCGCCCAGAATCAGGCACAGTATTGCAGGTGTGGTCTGACCAAGGCAAAATAGAGTAGTACTATTACTTCCCTTGGTCTGGACACTATACTTCTGTTGATGCAGTCGTTAGCTTCCTTTACTTTACTTTTGTGCTCCTGCCACATCATACTGTTGACTCCTGTTAAGCTTGTGGTCTATTAAGACCCCTATATCCTTTTCGCATGTACTGCTAGTAATAATAATAATAATAATAATTATTATTATTATTATTATTATTATTATTATTATTATTATTATTATTATTATTATTTATACCCCGTGCATCTGGCTGGGTTTCCCCAGCCACTCTGGGCAGCTTCCAACAGAAAATTTAAATGCAGTAATCTATTAAACATTAAAAGCCTCCCTAAACAGGGCTACCTTCAGATGTCTTCTAAAAGTCTGGTAGTTGTTTTTCTCTTTGACATCTGGTGGGATGCCTGGTTCCCTGTAACTTGGCTTCTCATAGTGAGGGAACCGCCAGAAGGCCCTCGGCACAGGACCTCAGTGTCTGGGCAGAATGATGGGGGTGGAGACGCTCCTTCAGGTATACTGGACCGAGGCCGTTTAGGGCTTTAAAGGTCAGCACCAACACTATGAATTGTGCTCGGAAACGTACTGGGAGCCAATGCAGATCTTTCAAGACCGGTGTTATGTGGTCTCGGCGGCCTCTCCCTGTCAGCAATCTTGCTGCCGCATTCTGGATTAGTTGTAGTTTTCGGGTCACCTTCAAAGGTAGCCCCACATAAAGCGCATTGCAGTAATCCAAGTGAGAGATAACTAGAGCATGCACCACTCTGGCGAGACAGTCCGTGGGCAGGTAGGGTCTCAGCCTGCGTACCAGATGGAGCTGGTAGACAGTTGCCCTGGATACAGAATTAACCTGCGCCTCCATGGACAGCTGTGAGTCCAAATTGACTACTACTACTACTACTACTACTACTAACAACAACAACAACAACAACAACAACAACAACAACAATTTATTATTTATACCCCACCCATCTGGCTGGGTTTCCCCAGCCATTCTGGGCGGCCCCCAACAGAATATTAAAATCAAACATTAAAAGCTTCCCTAAACAGGGCTGCCTTCAGATGTCTTCAAAAAGTCAGATAGTTGTTTATTTCTTTGACATCTGCTGGGAGGGTGTTCCACAGCGCGGGCGCCACTACCGAGAAGGTCCTCTGCCTGGTTCCCTGTAACTTGGCTTCTCGTGGTGAGGGAACCACCAGAGGGCCCTCGGTGCTGGACCTCAGTGTCCAGGCAGAATGATGGGGGTGGAACGCTCTTTCAGGTGTCTAGTGGCAACTATTGTATGGGAATTCTGTAGCAGTTTTTCTTGCATACAGGAGCACACATATGTTTGCGCGCGCGCGCGCACACACACACACACACACACACACACAAAGTGACACTCCAGTTAAGGGTGGTAGAGTAGGAAACTGGCAGATCAAACCCACAGGGCGGCAGACCCTGGGAAATTCTCTTAGGCAAGCCTCATGGAACAGAATAGGAGAATAGACAATTAGCAGGAAAGGGACGCCATTTGGATTTTCTGCCTCAGGCATTGCAATGTCTTGGGGCAGCCTTGACTCACAGGCACACACTTCCATATATAGTTTGGGGAAGAGTGTGAGCTCCAGGAATAAGTATTGTTTTGATTTAACTGGCTAGGCGAGGTCAAGACCGGAATTGTTTTGTAAAGGTGATAGCTGTAACTACATGTGTTTCTGAGGGCTTGTGAGGGGAAATGAGGGGTAGAATGTGGCAAGCCAAAGAGATGCACCTGCAAGATCCTTACAGGAAGGAGGAGATGTGAAGAGGAAGCATCACCAGTAGAGAGGGTAAATGAGATCAGGAAAGGGAAGCGTCAAAGAAAGCTCAGGATCAAGGAAGCGGAGGGTGATAAAACTGAGTGACACTGTTTGATGTAACTCACAGCTTAAGGAGGACAAGGGCAGAGGAGAGGTTCTTAAATTTTAATGAAATAATCAATACCTGTGTCAGGTTTCTATGGTGGACCCAGCCTCTCAAGCCATTTCCTTACTATATTCCTTGATCTCAGGAAGCATGGTGCAAGATTTGGTTGCGATACCTTAAAAGGTGTCCAAATGCTTAGCGGACAGATAAGACAAGCAACTTTCCAAAATAGATAGCAGAATTGTTGCTATTACTAGGTTGCGTTCCAGTGTTTGCTATCCTCAGAGTAGACCCATTGAAATGAACAGGTGTGACTGACTTAGGTTCAGTAATTTCAATGGGACTACCTTGAGTAGAACTTCGTCAGGTACAGGACTTTTAACTCCAGCAAGGTGAGCAGTGATTGTTTCTTGTCCAAAGTAGTTACTTGGCTGGGCAGCTCTGGTAATAGTCACTTTTAAACGGAATCAGAGGAGTGTGCAAGTAGCACTACAGTTCCTGAATCTCAGGAGAGCCCTTCAGCTGATAGCAACAATATACAGTGTGGTACCTCTGGTTACGAACTTAATTCGTTCCGAAGGTCCATTCTTAACCTGAAACTGTTCTTCACCTGAGGTACCACTTTAGCTAATGGGGCATCCCACTGCGGCCACACTGCCGGCTCGTGATTTCTGTTCTCATTCTGAGGTAAAGTTCTTAACCCGAGGTACTACTTCTGGGTTAGCAGAGTATGTAACCCGAAGTGTTTGCAACCCGAGGTGTTTGTAACCCAAGGTACCACTATATTGCAGAAATCCATCTCGGAGTTTTGCAATAAAACAACAAGGGATATGAGAGCCAGCCTGGTGTAGTGGTTAAGAGCGGTAGACTCGTAATCTGGTGAACCGGGTTCGCATCCCTGCTCCTCCACATGCAGCTGCTGGGTGACCTTGGGGCCAGTCACACTTCTTTGAAGTCTCTCAGCCCCACTCACCTCACAGAGTGTATGTTGTGGGGGAGGAAGGGAAAGGAGAATGTTAGCCGCTTTGAGACTCCTTCGGGTAGTGATAAAGTGGGATATCAAATCCAAACTCCTCTTCTTCTTTTGCTCTATTTCTTTGTTTAAATCATCTCAATAATTTCAGGAGGGAGTCACCCAGCGGCTTAGGTGGGCCCCTCTAATTATGTTTTCATAACTTCCGAATTCATCAGTAAATAATGTATTTCCTGGTGTGAGGAGCTGTGGAGGCGACATTATTGTTTTAGTTATAGGTAGGCAACCTTTGCAGATGGAATCGGCACTGCTGAAAACGAGAAGGCGGTCACTGCGAAAAAGAGCCGGGCTAATTATACCAATGGGAAAGCATTCTCCTTTGTTTCAGGAAGAGTCTTGTAAAGTTATTATGCTGATGCCTCCTCAACAGTTTGTGGCAACTTTGTCCCAAAAACTTTTTCGCTGCTCCAGACTTTTACCGAAGAGGTGGGAAAACATAAGCTGTGAGCGCTGAATGCGGCCCTCCAGAATGCTGTATCTGGCCCTTGGAAATCTCCATAGGCCCCTCCCCCTCTCCACAGGCCACACCCCTGATTGTGCCCTTGAACTCTTCCTTATCTGAAAGTGGAAAGAGGAGAGAGAGAGAGAGAGAGTAGAAACTAGCCTACTGTACGTAATATAAAGGTAACTTCTGCAATCATTATTCCACCAAATTTTGCCAATGGCTCCATCCTTTAATGGCATTTAGCCCTAGAAAAGGTGTGTAGCCTTCAGACTGAGAAAAGTTTCCGAACTCTGTCTTCTTGAAATAGAGATCTCTAAATCGGAGCCTTTGGGATAGGGACTTAAAGCAAGATGGTAAATTTTAGTCTAACACTACTCACATTTTAGATCAGAAGTCACCAGCCTTTGTTGATCATTGGGTAGATTACTCCAGCCCCCTGCAATTTGGGAATCACAGCTAAAGAATCCCAGACAGGTGGCCGTTCAACCTCTATTAAAAAACTTCCAAGGAAGAAGGGCCCACCACCTTTTCACATGCACTGCTGTCAAGCCAATCTGTGCAGCTGGTTCTTCCTGCCTAACTGTCCCTTTGAAAGTCATTTCGTTAGTTTTGGCCCAGTTCTCCAAGCTGTTACGGTCATATTCTACCCCGATTCTGTTTTCAGTGGCCTTGACTACCCCTCTTAGTTTGGTGTCACCTGCAAATTTGATGAGCATCCTCTCGATTCCTTCATCCAAGTTGTTTATAAAGACATTGAACAACAATGGGCCCAGGACAGAACCATGTGGCACCCCACTTTTCACTTTTATCCAGGATGGTAAAGAACCATTAGTATGCACTCTCTGGGTTAAGCCAGCTACAAATCCACCTAAACAGTAATATCATCTAGCCCACATTTTACCAGCGTATCATGGGGGACATTGTCAAAACCCTTACTGAAGTCCAGGGGCGAACAAAGGCATTGTGACACCCGGGGCGGGGTGTCACTACATAGGGTGCATGTGCGGCGTCGCTACATACAACACATGCGCCGTATGTAGCGATGCCACACATGCGCTGTACATAGCGGTTTGCCGCTGGTGCCAGGATCCTCTGCTCGTAGCTCCAGCCGCGAACGGAGGCTCCTCCACATGCAGCTACGGCGGCACGATGGGTGCTTGCGCTGCCACGAGCCCACGCGGGGTGCCTTCTTGTCACCCCCCAGACATGGCACCCCACCCCACCCACCCCCTGTTGCGACGCCACTTCTGAAGTCAAGATACTCTGCATCCACAGTATTCTCCTTCTCCACCCACAACATTCTCCTCTGTGTAAAAGTTTACCCTCCACAGTGTACACAAGTGTAGGCACACAGTCTTCAGCTGTAACCATGCACAGAATGAAGTGCTCCTCAGAAGCCAGCGACTGAGTTTTATGAGAGCTATGAGCTGAAGAACTTCCCATTTAACAGTAGTGGCAAAATGGAAAAATACAATTCTTTAATCTGGTGGTGTTATTATTCCTGCACTCAGTGAATCATACATGTTTATTCTTGAGAGGCGCATTTTTTTTATATATTTTCAAAGCCTATGCACACCAATTCATCAGAGACACACACACAGTTATGTAAGGGATGCATTTGTGGAGTCCTTCACTCCCCAAATGGAATTATTCAAAGAAAAATATATATTACCATGTCTTACTCACAGGACCCTATTTATTAATTTAGGAATTTATCCAAGAAAGTCACCCTGTTCGTACACAGTAGTCTACTTGTACAACGAAACTTCCCTTCCTCTTAATCTCCCCCACCCCATGTGCCCCCTAGGGATGCAGGTGCCGCTGTGGTCTAAACTACTGAGCCTCTTGGACTTGCTGATTGGAAGGTTGGCGGTTCGAATCCCCGCGACGGGGTGAGCTCCCGTTGCTCTGTCCCAGCTCCTGCCCACCTAGCAGTTTGAAAGCACACCAGTGCAAGTAGATAAATAGGTACCACTCCGGCGGGAAGGTAAACGGCGTTTCTGTGCACTGCTCTGGTTTCTCTGTTCTGTTGCGCCAGAAGTGACTTAGTCATGCTGGCCACATGACCCGGAAAAACTGTCTGTGGACAAATGCTGGCTTCCTCAGCCTGTAAAGCGAGATGAGCACCACAACCCCAGAGTCGTCTGTGACTGGACTTAACTGTCAGGGGTCCTTTACCTTTTTTTAATGTGCCCCCTAAATCTGTTCTGGGTTTTTTACCCCAACCCCTCCCCTCTCCGAGCAGGTTTTTTTTTTGGAGCTGCTGTTCACCTGACTGGGTTGCCCCAGGCACTCTGGGCAGCTCCCAACAGAATATTACAAACACAATAAAACGTCAAACATCTGAAACTTCCCAAAACAGGGCTGCCTTCAGATGTCTTCTAAAAGTCAGATCGTTGTTTATTTCCTTGACATCTGGTTCCCTGTAACTTCACTTCTTGCAGTGAGGGAACCGCCAGAAGGCCCTCGGAGCTGGACCTCAGTGTCTAGGCTGAACGATGCGGGTAGAGATGCTCCTTCAGGTATACAGGGCCAAGGCCATTTAGGGCTTTAAAGGTCAGCACCAACACTTTGAATTGTGTTCAGAAACACACTGGGAGCCATTGTAGATTATTTAAGACCGGTGTTATTGGATGGGACAGTTAATAATCAGTAGATACAATTTCTAATCTATCAATTCTCAACACCTCAGGCCAGATGACTAATCTGGCCCTTAGCCATGGCAGAAAGCCAATGTATTGTGTGTAATAATAATAATAATAATAATGATAATAATTTTATTATTTATACCCCGCCCATCTGGCTGGGTTTCCCCAGCCACTCTGGGCAGCTCCCAACAGAATATTAAAAACACGATGAAACATCAAGGAGTGTGGTGGAGTCTCCTTCTTTGGAGGTCTTCAAGCGGAGGCTTGACAGCCATCTGTCAGGAATGCTTTAATGGTGTTTCCTGCTTGGCAGGGGGTTGGACTGGATGGCCCTTGTGGTCTCTTCCAACTCTAGGATTCTATGATCAAACATTAAAAACTTCCCTAAACAGGGAATAGATGGCTGCTTTAGTTGAGATTCCTGCATTGCAACTCTAAAATTCTAGGATTCTACGATTCTGTGGTCAAGATGTTGGTGTGTGTGTGTGTGTGTGTGTGTGTGTGTGTGTGTGTGGCTGAGGCTCAAAAGAGAATTGAAGCAAGTTAAAGGCATTACTAAATAAGAGATGAAGTATCTGACATTTTTACCCCAGAATGGAACCGACAGAGAGGATGGTGGGAATCGAGTTCAAAATGAGCTTCGGCTCTCTGAGCTTTTGTTAGAATAATTGCTAAGTTAATTTTGTCTTTCCTGTGCTGAAGATCACTTGTCTTCTTCCTTACTGTAGACATTCATTATCCTAAGTAGTTTTGAGTGGTTCTCAAAAAGCCCTCAGGGAGCTGGAGAGGAGGACTTGATAAGGTTAACCCTTGGAGCTGTCATGACTCATTGGTTCTCAGCAAAAAGAGAGAGAGAGGGGGGGGGGGGAACTTGCATGAAGTGTAACGGCCTATCACCTATCAGGTGTTGGGCCAAAGGCAACATGCTCACAGTTCTTCCACGGGTTCCTCTCGGTGTATAAATTGATGGCCGTTTTTAATTATTTGTCATAAAAAATAATAAAATTAAGAACATACTTTGCTAGAAAAAGCTCCAATGTTCAATCCCCAGCATCTGCAGCTATTCCCTGAAATCCTGGAGAGCTGCTGTCAGTCAGAGTTGACAATACTGAACTTAATGGATCAGTGGTCTGATTTGGTACAAGGCAGATTCCTGGGTTCGTAGTGTAGCCGTAGCAAACATGTTCCAATATTATAGGGTGGTAGCTGAGGGGTAAAGTATCTTCCGTGGATTCAGAAGATCCCACGTTCAATTCCCGGAAGTTTGAGGTAGGGCAGGAATTTCCTCCCCCCCACACCTGAAACCCCGGAGAGCTCCTGCCAGCCAGTGTAGACAGCACTGAGTCAGAGGCACCAATGGTCTGATTCAGTGTAAGACAAAATCCAGTGTTCCTGTGTGTTCCCAAAGGAGCCAAGGGTGGCAAACAACAAAACGGAAAGCCAGCACGATTAAAAATAAAATGAGGGAAAGCACTGGAAAATATTAATTTTGTCTAAAATCGCTGAAAAACAATGGCATAACCTCACATGTAATAATTGCCAGGAACAGTCTCTTTCATCCATCAAGTGCTTGGGCAAACAGGAATGTTTTAAATTCCTTCTGAATGTTCATAATGAGGGAGGCAGATTGAGAAGGGTGAGAAACTCGATTCGTTTAGAGATGAATCTACCTAATTCGCAGTTCCCGAAACGACACCCAAACTAAAACACAGTCGTACTTCAGAATTCACAATTGATTTGCAAGCAGTGTATCATTTGACGTCTCCCAGAGAATCTTGGGAATTCTAGTTTGTTATATTATTTTATTATTATCTATTCAATTTCTGTACTGCCCGTCATCCAAGGATGACGGGGCAGTTTACAGTATAAACACAAAAATACACAACATAGTAACAAACAGGAACAAGGCCCCCCCGACACATTCATTAAGAGTGCTGAACTGCAATTCCCAACGTGGTTTAACAATCAATCTCTCTTCTCAGGGAATTCTGGGAATTGTAGCTCTCAGAGAGAAATAGAGATTTCCTAACAGCAATCAGCACCCTTAACAAATTTCAAGTACCAATATTTTTCGGGGGAAGCCATGAAAATGAAAGTGGTATAATATCACTCTAAATGTATGCTGCAAGTGTGACCTGTGCCTTATTTAAACATATGCTGTGAATGTTATTTCTGTGGTATTGTATCCATGATTGACCATTTGCACATGCAAATTATAAAAGAATGCTGCAATTACAAGATGACAAACATACATGCGTGAATCAATTTCAGCTGAGTTCAGATATGTGTGTTATGTGTATGCTTATGTTGTTGTTCAGTCGTGTCCGACTCTTCGTGACCCCATGGACCAGAGCACGCCAGGCACGCCTATCCTTCACTGCCTCTCGCAGTTTGGCCAAACTCATGTTAGTAGCTTTGAGAACACTGTCCAACCATCTCATCCTCTGTCGTCCCCCTTCTCCTTGTGCCCTCCATCTTTCCCAACATCAGGGTCTTTTCCAGGGAGTCTTCTCTTCTCATGAGGTGGCCAAAGTACTGGATCCTCAACTTCAGGATCTGTCCTTCTAGTGAGCGCTCAGGGCTGATTTCTTTAAGAATCGATAGGTTTGATCTTCTTGCAGTCCATGGGACTCTCAAGAGTCTCCTCCAGCACCATAATTCAAAAGCATCAATTCTTCGGCGATCAGCCTTCTTTATGGTCCAGCTCTCACTTCCGTACATTACTACTGGGAAAACCATAGCTTTAACTATATAGTGGCTTATAGCCACTACCCAATGTAAATTTATTGGTTATTGGTTATTGGAGAGGGTATTGCTAGTTTGTTTTTGTTCCTTCCACAACTTCCTTGCATCCGTAGTTAGAATTTAGGCATCTGGGGTATGTAAACAGCCATTCCTCCAGTAAAGGTGACTGGTGTCATTTGTGGATTTTGATGCTTTTTGTACATGCATGCATGCTGTGCTAATGGTCACACTGCATCATGGGTTTTGTATTCTTAGGGCTGTTTAAACAGATAGGTTGTTGTGCACATGTTCAGCTTGCAAGTGTGGAAATGCCTTGCTGTGAAAGACTGAAGTATGAGTTTGCCATGAGGCTACTGTTAGTTTGGAGCGAAAGGGTTAACATGTCACAAAATTACAACTTGATGTAAAGGTGAAAATACTGAGAGAACGCCAGGGGCTTGGCGCAGCCTGGTTGGAACATAACAGGAATGCCAATACTTTTGACACGGCATAATGTGTGTTGATGCGATTTGCAAGCAGATCTATTGGAAATGTATTGGATTTTCATACGGGCAGAAGGATATCCAGATTAGGACATAAAAGTGGATTATTATTATTATTATTATTATTATTATTATTATTGACCAGCTCAAATTCTTTTGTGGGTTTTGTTTGATTGCTTGTGTCTTGTTGGTGTGCATTTTGAGGCATTTTGGGGTTCTTGTTTTTTTTCCGTTGCTTCTTTCTTTTTTGTCTTTAACTTGATCAAAGCTGATCTTGTAACATAATTTACCTTGAAGAACCATGCAATATATCTGCTTATTGCTGACTGATGAGTGATAGCAGATGTGCTTTGGGGGAAAAAATGTTTCCCATATGGCATCCCAGATGTTTCCTTACTCCTTTGTGGATGAATTATTGTAACTTTCGCAGTGAGGACAGTGTCAACAGTAAATAATTGTATCTTTCAAATGCCAAAAGGAGCAGCTCATTCTGCTAAGGCAGCCAATAGTGAATGTGGCAGGATCTATGTTATCTGAACACCCAGATCTCTTGGTTTGTTGAGTCTTCCTGCATGCACTCCATTTCATTCAAAAGCTTTATTAATCTGGTAATAGCCAACATTAGTTATTCTCAGAGTAGACCCATTCACTTCAGTGGATTTACTCTGAGTAGGGCTCATGTATGCCACCCATTGTTTATCTGATGAGCTGATTCTCTAAATTTATCCAGGACTCTCAAGCTAAATAGATCATTCTGTTCTGTCTTGTCTGCTGACCTACTTATCCGCAAGAAGCACTGAAAGAATCGCCAGAGCTTCTTCCCCTTTTGTTACCTTAGAGAAGCAAACGCCTGCCTCTCACACAGATGGGCTTGCCTCTCTTAAAAACGTGCCGCTCTCAATGGCACTGTGGCATCTCCATAACACATCTCTCAATATCGCCTAATTGTCATTATGGAATCATCGTGCAGAAAACATTCATTATAAAACATAACACAGGCAAAATGCCATTCATTAGCCCGGGCATAAAAAATGATAATTACAGTCAGAAGGTTTTGTGTGTGTGTGTGTGTGTGTGTGTGTGTGTGTGTGTGTTTTCTGAGGCAGCCCTGGATTAAGGGCTGCGTGCTAATTGCACTGTTTAAGCTTGCAAATTAATGGGAAGCAAAAACACAGTAATCAGCCAAAGGGAAATAGATCAAAATAGTTTAAGTAGGATTACGGCGGTGGAGTTCATTTCTCTCCTCCATCCATCGCTCCCAACGTGTCTTCTTCCTTCTTAGTTTCTGGCTTAATTACATTCAGTCGGAGTTGCAGAAAACCTGAAACTGAGCGGAGGTGATTGTATAATATACGAGGAGCCTGTAATGTATTCCTCGCATCTGCAAGCCGGAGAGGCGGGTAGGAGGGGGAAACAGGCTGGCTTTAGAGTGGTACCCAATGGTGAAGCACAGCGCTCCTCATCCGCAGGAGAAACTGCAGCATCCTCTCTTGCAGCAGAAGTCCAGCCATTGGCTTCCCTGCGCCATGTGACCAGCAGAGCTCTGTTTCTACCCCCCCCCCCTTTCTCGTCTTCCATCTGTGTGCGGAGCACTGATAGGCCGGGCTGATGCGCAGGCAATTTATCATCTCGATCTCCCACTGAGTCAGGAAGCTCTCCTGTCACCAGTATTGATTTCAGAGGATGGACTAAATTTCCTAGGATTTCCATTAAGAATTAAGAAAAAAAGCTATAAGCACGCAGGGTAGCCAGGCAGACATGGATATGAGATGGCACTGTGAATCCTCTCAGGTAGCTTCTTCTCTCACGGCCGATGCAGACCAGAGGCTAAGCACTGCAGCATGCAGGGTTTAAGAGACTTAGTCGGAAAAAAAAAACCAAAAAAATGATTATGATGATAATAAAGGAGGAGGAGGGGGGAAGCATTTGCACCAATTACTTTTTCTTCTTCTTTTTTTTTCCTTTTTACCAAAAAAAATGTTTTTATTTAAATTAGAAATTGTCTTCTTGGAGATGGCATGCTATTAAAATGCGGAGCTCAAATTTCTGCATGCGATCTGGCTTTGTAAATTTCAGGGTCTTCTTCTTTTATGTTCAAGAAAATAGCACTTTAAACCCTGGTGCATTCTGTTCTCTTTAACTGCTGCTTTTCTAAGCCACAGCTTGTGTGTGTGTTTGTGTTCACGTGTGTGTGTGTGTGTGTGTGTGTGTGTGTCTTAATTTTTGCTTGTTTGGAAAGGAGGAAGCGAGGAAGCCAATGCGAGCATGAAGAACAGATGCTTTCAATAATTGCTAGGTGGCTTTGTTTTTAATGACCTAGTAATTATTTTGGCTAAAAAAACAAATGCTTAAACCCTGAGTATGCATGCTTTGGGGCACAATTTTGCATGTATGTGTGTTTGCTTCTGTTTCTTTACCACTGTTAGCAGAGCATGGGTGTCTGTGAATCTGTGTGCATGCCTTGTTTTTCGGCGTACAGAAGAATGACCGTGTTTGACTATGTAATATTTCATGGAACATAATGCAAAAGAGCATTATTTCTTTTTTTTAAAAAAAATACAGCAACTATATATATTAAAGGTTAGTGGGATTTGCATGTTCATAACAACAAATGTGGTTTTTTTCTGTATTTGAGTGAAGGGGGCGACTAACTCTCTGTTTGTTTCTAACATGGAAATGTCAGTAACAAATCTCCAGGGCATCTAATTTAAAGTCTTTCAATTTTTTTCAGGATTATTCATTTCTATGATGTGTGTGTGTGTGTGTGAGAAATACAGGCATCAGATGTGTGCATAAATCGTATTTGATGTACGTGTGTGTGTGTGTGTGTGTGTGGGACCCCCCTGTAGAAATAAAGACATCCCTTCACAGTCCTTATTCACAACAACACGAGTGAAAGGGTCTTCACACTACCTACAGCTTGTGTGTTACCACAGCAGTGATGGGAGTCCCATTAGCCAAGGAGACAGGCATACAACAGGGTGTAAGACAATAGATTTATTGGGAGGGAAGGGGAGCAAGACAAAGGCTTAACATAAAGAGTGTAATTGGCAGGTTTTCTTTTTAAATCTCTCGTTATTAAATTCCAGGGCAGAGGGGTTTATAACTACCCTACCCCCCTCCCAAAAAACCCCCTCCAGAATAACAATACACTCCATTAGCAAGTATCATTCTGTATTTGCCAAGATTCATATATCAGCAGTTGTTAATCTGCCAGCATGCTGGCAGACTTGTGTTGTTTCATTTTTATTCCGTTGGTTTCGTTTCTTTCTTTTTGTCCGGGCCGGAGGGAGAGTTTGCTTTAGATATCAAAGTTTGTGCAAAGTGTTTTTCTTTCTTTCTTTCTGGAATTGCACCCGAGCTCTGTTCATCTTTGTGACTTGAGCAATCTGAGCAGTAGGAAAGCAGAGGTGTTCCCTGTCTCAGACCAGTTAATTGCGAGGTTGTATTTTTCCGAAGGCAGTCATGATGGGGTCGGGTTTTTTGGAGGGCAGGTATTTTTGGCCGGACATGGCGTGCTGTGGAAACTGTGAAACATTACCAACATTTCTACTATTACTGTTGCTGTTGTATTATATAGGGTCTGTTAACAGATCTGAGTCAAGGGGTGGGTTCTCGTGATTAACAGCAGAGATAAATGCTAGAATGGGTTGAATGAAATAGCTCTTACCTTGGAAAACCTCAGCCTCTGCGAATTTTAACACTCCCAGCTCAGTCTTCCCAACAGCTGTTCACCCTCATCTCTTGGGGACCATAGATAACTTGGCATGGCTAACAGCCTTTGCCAGAAGAGGCTAAGGGGTTGAGGTTCCATGGAAATCGAATTGCCTTCCTTCCCCACAATCCTTGCTGGTTTAACATGAGGTTAATTGGCAGGGCACCCTGAAGAACGGTACAAAATCCTCCCCACATTTGCGATGGCAGCAAAAGACACCCAGATGGCTTCCACTTCAGCTTGTACACTCTCTTGATTGTTAACTCCCCAGGTGGGTGGGAGCTTTTGTGAATTCTCTGGGCCTGTTTTCGTACAGTCACCGAAATCAAGTGGCAACACTTTTTTTGAGCAGGAGAAGCGACAGGTTAAGGGGATACCCCCTGGAGAGCAGGGACTGCACCACTCTGATCCCTTCTCCCCCCACCCTCTCCGCTCAACCTATTTTAAATTTTTATATATTTACATCTGAGGCTGTGCAGGCTGCTCAGATACTGCAGAGGCTGTTCTCTCGGATGTGTCAGAAGCTTTTAAGCATACTGCCAGACAACGGGCCAGTTTTATTGAGTGCCAGTCCAGTCCCCTCAGAAGCAATCTCTCCCCCCCCCCCCGAATTCAGTGTGGCTTACTCTCAAGAAAGTGGGCACAGGACAGCTCTCAACCATTCTGGCCTCCACACATTATCTAGGTTTGCTGCCAGGCTGTGCAACAGAGAACTGTAGCCGATCAGCGACCCCCATCTAGGCAACACTTTGTGGGATGCTCTCCTCAGAGATGCCCGCTGGGCCCTTGCCTTGTGTATTAGTTAAGATGCTTGGCAAGCAATTTTGTTTTTTTCCGGAAAGCCTTCTGTTGGCATGTTGCTATTCTTTGTGACTTCGATACAGTATTTAACAGTGGTGCATCTGTTCTTCAACCATCCGTGTCTTTTAATTCAATTGTTGTCTTTTCTGCTTTTCATTATGTATTATTATTATTATTATTATTATTATTATTATTATTATTATTTTAAAAAAGGTTTCATGTTTTTATTGGCTTTGTGGCATAGGTCTCTTTGGGTTTGTTTTGATAAAGAAAAGTGGGCTTTGAGTTATTCAGATAACTAAATGAATGCACTTCTTTGCCAACAATTGTTTGCCACCTGTACTCTTTTTGTTGTACTTAGGTGTACGATTGTGTGCCCAGTTACAATATAAAAGATGTGAGGTAGCTTTCACTCTCCAGATGAGTAAGAGTCAAAGAACGCCTTGTTTTAATGCAGGATCACATTTAAGGTATCTACTTGCAATTGGGTGGGGAGATCAGGATTGGGGCCACAGCTACCGGGTTCAATCCTCCACCGCCAACACTGTTCCACAGCAGCTTTCATGATCTACTTTGTTGTTGTTTCTTAGTCGTCTTAGTCGTGTTTGACTCTCCGTGACCCCATGAACCAGAGCATGCCTTGGAAACTCTCACTTTCTTCTCAAAGCTTCTCCCTTTTTATGTCCATGGAGTTTCCTTGGCAAAATACTGGAGTGGTTTGCCAGTTCCTTCTCCAGATGGATCACATTTAGTCTAAACTCTCAGCTATGACCTCTCCGTCTTGGGTGGCCCTGCACAGCATAGCTCATAGCTTCTTGGAGTTATTCAAGCCCCTTCGCCACGACAAGGCAGTGATCCATGAAGGGGCATGATCCTCTACTACCACCCCCCAAATGCTTCCCTCTTGGAGCAAATAGCTGCTTCCAGGGGGATGATTTTCATCAGGACCACAGTGAAGAAGGATGAATGCCCCACTCCCACATTCCTGATCCATATCCTGCCCCTCTCTTGACATTTTTTTAAAAAGGGAAGGCAAGAAACAGGCATGCTAAAATGTGACTGCATTGTAATGTGTAGTTTAGCTCTGAGATATTTATAGCTCATATTTGTCCCTTATTGGTCCATTGCATGAGATCAAAGTGAGTGTTGTCATCTGCTGTGGGACTGCATTGCACAAGTGTGAAATTTGGTGCCGGGATGCGACGTCCAACATCCTAAGTTTACAAGTTTCTAGTCCTTTTGACTGCAAAGGGGGTGTGGCCAGTCTCAGAAGCCAGGGGTAGGGACTGAACAGCGATTGCTTATACTTCCCTCCCATTTTTGTACTATATGGAATTTGATAGATGTTTTATATGAGGATACTCTGTTGTGAGCGTGCCTTGATTTCACCCCATTATACTGATAATAAAATAATAGATTTCCAGGCACATCATGGTGTGCTTTGAAATAAGATTATGGGCCTCTGTTGTATTGACTTTGCTGCTCTTCCTCTGCATTTTTATTTCCCAGACAAATGAGTAAGGATTGTGTCTTTTCTTGGATCATCGTCTACTGTTTTCTAAGCACTTGGTTTGTTTCATGTGGTTGATGTGTAGAGTACATAGGGTCTTGGTAGACCTGGCCTCTTCCCAAGACTCCTTGTGTTTCTAGAGTATTATCAAACTCATTTTGTTCCTGAGGATTTGTTGCAGCCATGGTAGATATACCCCTTTCTCTTGCCTCTTTCTGAAACCGATGCAGAGTTGGTGCAAAGTTCTCCATTTTCTGGAATAGTACAGCTCTAAACAACTTCTTAAATTTTAGGGCAGTGAGGATTTATATAAATTGTTGGTAAACTCAACCAAATTTCCCTTTCCCCATCCACCTACCTGTTATGGTCTCCCGTTGACGTGATTCATATACTTAAAAAAAAGCTGTTGAAGTGGTTGTAGCAGAAAATACCTTATCAGTGGCTTATGTGTGTTTCCCCCATAATGAGTGTAAGCTTGAGGTACCAACTGGATTGGCCTTTTTATAAGGAAATGCCTCCCTCACTACCTTCCTAGGTGTTGGTGTTGTTGCTGCTGTTGAATCCTTCCATATGACAGATACACTAGTTAAGCCGTTTAATTTCAATGCACTTTCCATGGAAAGACTCAGTTTTTGTTGCCGTTTGTGGCGGCAACATGTTGCTCATGCAACAAATGAGATATGCGTTGCCTATGTGTGATCAAGCGTTCTGCTTTTCCAAGGTGTCCAGTCACACAGACTAAATCTGTGCACGTCTAGGAACCAGAGTCAGGATGGCACAGCCCTTCAGTGATTTCTGAATGGGGAAAAGTACACTGTTTTCTGCTATCACACACACAAGGAACCGGGACTGGTGCAGCCATTGGGTGAGATGAGGTCACCACCTCAGGTGGAGGAAGCCCCTGAGACGGTGTCCCCATGGGTGCCGCCTCTGCTGCCAACATAGAAGCAGTGCCAACACTGGGCGAGATCTCGCTGATTTTTGGCAAGATCTCACCCAAAAGCCATGCAAGATCTTGCAGAGCATGTGAGATCTTGCCAGAAATTGGCACGATCTCACTCACAATTGATGCCAGTTCCACTTCTCCACCAGCATTGGGTTGGTAGGGCTGGCAGAGGAAACATAATGGCATGGCGGCACACCCCATTTCACTTCAAGCAGTGAAACAGGGCATGCCATCCTTGCAAGGAGCGCAGGTAAACCTGATGTATTGTATGAGAAGGAGACCTAATTCACAACTGTTGACCTTAATCTCCCCCCGAATAACTTTATTATTGTTGTTGTTGTTGTTGTTGTTGTTGTTCTTTTTTGAAACACAAAATATAACAACCTTTCGAAAACATATTACTTTTGTTCTGCCAAGCACGTGACTTCCCTCCTTCCCTTCAACTGGTTTTCCAATTTCTAATAGATTGTATGCACATTTCAACTGCCAGTTTCTGTCCTACTGTACATATGAAGTCCTCTTTTTTGTCCATGGTCAGATACTATTTTTACATTATGTTACAAGATTTATTTCAGCCCTGCTAGTGTCTTCACATTTTTACAATAATCCTTCAAGTAGTCAAGAAATTTACTCCAATCTCTTTGGAATTTCTGGTCGCCTTGGTTCCGGATCCTAACAGTCAGCTTGGCTCACTCCGCATAGTCCATCACCTTCCTCTGCCACTCCTCAATCGTTGGTAATTCTTGTGACTTCCACCTTTGGGCTAACAAAGTTCTTCCCGCTGTTGTGGCGTACATAAATAGTCTTTGATCTACTTTTGCAATTTCTTCTCCCACCAACCCAAGCAAAAATACTACAGGTTTTTTGAGGAAGGTATATTTTAGCATCTTTTTTAGTTGGTTGTAGATCAGTTCCCAAAATGCTTTTACCTTATCACAAGTCCACCAAATATGATAAAAACCTCCGTCTTATTCATTACACTTCCAACATAGTCAGTTCTTCATCCTATACATTTTGGCCAGTTTCACGGGGGTCATATTACCACATATACATCATTTTCATTACATACTCCTTTAAGGCCACACATGCTGTAAATTTTAAATTCTGATTCCATAATTTAACCAAGATTCAAACTGAATATTATACCCAAAGTCGATAGACCATTTCGTCATTACTTCTTTAACCTCTTCATCCTTAGTATGTCATTCTAACAACAAATTTCAATCTCCCAGGACATTCTATACAAGATTGTTTCCTGCTTGCCAGGGGGTTGGACTGGATGGCCCTTGTGGTCTCTTCCAACTCTATGATTCTATGATTCTATCTCAAAGTAGCTGTCTTAATACAAAGGAATTTCAGAAATAGACTGGAAAGAGAAGTTGCTGAATTGCAACTCATTCCCACCACCCTTCTGAGTAATACCCCTTCCTCATTCTCTCACTATATATAAGGGTCTGGTGACTTCTGTTTCAGTGTAGCTGAAGAAGTGTGCATGCACACGAAAGCTCATACCAAGAACAAACTTAGTTGGTCTCTAAGGTGCTACTGGAAGGAATTTTTTTTTTTATTTTTTTTTTTAACAAAGTATACGTTTTTGACAACAATTTGACTTTACCTTCCAACAGTTCGTTTGAAATCTGGATTTCTGTTGACCTTAATCTTCACCCAATTCACCAGCTCTTAATGGTCAAGTGGATCAGGTTGAAGTTGCACTAAGTATCTATTATTATTTTCTGGCATTATGTTCCTTCTTCTGAATTCTACATCATTGTTCTGCATTTCCTGGCTCAGCCCACATTTTTTTTAAAAAAAGAGACTGTGCACTTAAACTATTTTCATACTGTATTGGGTTTTCTCTTTTTCTGTATTGGGTTTTCTCTTTTTTCTGAAGTGCCATGTAAGTCTAGGCCAAGAATTGCCTTTCAAAGAAAGCCAACAGTAAATCAAATACAACCAATTTGGTTAGGATGCATCCCATAAAGAACCATCTTTAGCTGTCTTCTCTTAATGGGTCTGCAAAATCTTATAATGATCCATTGGGATTTGGATCTGAAATGCACTATTGACACAGTCCTAAAAAAAATAAACCGTTTAAAATCCACCTGCACTTCTTATAAGTGCTTGTATTAATATATACATTTTAAAACCTTAAAACCTGCTGACCAGTTCATTGGGGGCACCGCCTTAATCAATCAAAATGTTTTAGATTGATTATTCTAACATTAATCAAATGGTCGCTGAACCACGTACAAAATCTTCTCTCCCTCTAAGCTTCAAGTAGTACATATAGATGTACATAAAAGCAGGCTCCATGGAAACGAAAGAAAATGGAGCGTTGCCTCCATGCATGAGTTAAAACAGGTCAGAAGCTCATGTGCTTATTGTTATAATCACACTTTTTCCATACCTGTTTTTAGCTGATAGATAATGTTCCAATCCCTTTACTTTCAGTGGGGTTCGTGTGCACCCAGCTAAGAAAGCAAATAGCTTCTTTTCTTTTCTTTTTGAGTGAGAGAGAGAAAATTGTTCTTGAAGAAAGGCCATTTTTAATTAAAATTGCCCCCCCCCAACCAGTGTCCATTTCGGAAAAGAAATAGGTGTTTGCAGTTAACTAAGATATTTGGTAGGCAGGGAATGACCTGAACAAGATTGGATTGTTTCAGGGTGAGCACACTTAGTGTGCATGAGAATTTCCAGCTTGCTGATTCCACCTGTTGGAAGGTCAATTTCCTACTCTCCTGCCCAAGCACTTTGGAATCTAATCCCCTTCCTGCTGGTTGAAAAGAGCACCAAAGTATTTTGCTTTTCCTCAACCTGTAGGGTGGTCCTGTGTCCTACTTTACAGAGGACGGTCATCCATTTGAACGGAGCATAAAGCTATCCGTGGCAGCTGTACCTCCAGTGGTCCTCCTAATTCCAGTGTGAGAGGCAGTATTGGGGATTGTAAGTGGAACGAGTGCTTCTGCTCTCAGGTCCTGCTTCTTAGCTCCCATAGGTATCCGGTTGGCCATTCTAAGGATGCTGGCTTAGATGGGCCTTTGGTTTGATCCAGAAAGGTTCTTCTTAGTTTCTTAATGGAGTCGTCTGTTTGAAGGCCTGCCCTGTCCAAGCCCAGTTTAAAAATAAAGACCCCTAAGAAGGAAGAGAAGCAAGGAGCCTTGATGTTGCCCGTCAACAGTTAGGATCTGAACTGAGCAGGCACACAGGGTGCAAGGGTGAGATATAACCTCTTTCTGCTACAGTAATTACCATATTTTTCGCTCCATAAGGCGCACCGGACCATAGGTTTTCCTCCTCTAAAAGCCCTGTATTTTGAGGATCAGCTAAAAGTTTTGCAGCTTTTTTGCAAAGGGAAAAGCCCTGGGGTTTTTTGAGGATCAGCTAAAGGTTTTGCAGCTTTTTTGCAAAGGGGGAAAAGCAAAGAGGAAAAGCCCCGTTTTTATGGGGTTCTACTCACATTTCTGAAAAATCTTAAGGAAAGGGAGCCATTTCTACAGTTTGCAGGCAGATAATCTAATCAGCCAGTCACATGTTGCTGGGGAAACAAACAACCTCCCTCTGCAGCACATTCAACAATGGAGGGCAGGGCTGAAAGGGAGCCGGGGACTCTTATCTCTCTCCCGATCTCTTGCTGATCAGCTGCTGAGCGGGGTCCTTTCAACACCCCCCTTTCTCTTTGTAAAATAAAAAGCATGATCCTCTTTTGACCCCTGGACAATTCGGCTCCAGGGACCACCATTTGCTCCATAAGACACACAGATATTTCCCCTTACTTTTTAAGAGGAAAAAAGTGCATCTTATGGAGCGAAAAAATACGGTATTTCTAAAGTGTTAGCGTATGCACATTTCATGCAGATCTGTGTCCTCTTTTGGTGACGTTGCCTCCTTTTTGACTGTGCATAATTGGCTGCTCTGTATGCCCAACCCAGCTCTTATGTAGCTTTGTGCAGAGAAGGGAGCTTGGCAAGTCTGGATTTAGAGAGAGGTGGGCTGAAGTTCCTTACCTGCACAGGAAACTGCCTAATGCCTAGTCAGACCATTGGTCCATCTAGTTCAGTATTGTCTACACCGATACGCAGTGGCTCTCAGAAAGGGTTCCTTCCCAGTCTGGTGCTAGTAGCTCAGTGGTAGAGCATCTGCATTGCATGCAGAAGGTCCCAAGTTCAATCCTGGCATTTCCAGGTAGAGTTGTCAATGACCCAGGCCTGTAAACCTGGAGAGCCCCTACCTGTAGATACTGAAAATTGGACATTGGACCTTCTGCCTGTAATGCATGCAGCCAAGCATGAACCAAGGCTAAGATTGGGTAAATATATCAATTTCTTTCTCATTTTTTCCAACCTTCAGTTCTCCATATTAGTTCACAATTTTTTTAAAAAAGGTCACCCTGAGATTCTCCCTCCACACATTTTCATGCACTTTTTTGTATACAATTCAACACAATATATTATTGTAAAGTAATAGACTTTGGGGTTTTTTTAAAAAAAAATCACTACTACATACATTTTTATGGACACTTTCCTCTAATATAGGAAATATATGTATTTTTGGAGAACTGCATCGCAAAATTTGGTGAAGTGCGCATTTGCAAGGATGGCTGTTTCCAAGGATAGCGGTTTCTTGGGGTGCAAGTTATGTATTTTCACACTGAAATGCACAGAACTGGATTATCCTCCATCCCTAGCCAAGGCTGCCCTTCATTAGGACCTCTGACCTACCATTGGCTCCCATATCATCCTCAGGCTGCTCTGCCTATATCAACTCATGCCTGTTCCCCCTCCCATCACACGATTCAAGTCCTGAATAGATGGGTAGCAGCTTGCTCTTCCAAGTCAAACATACAGCTTCTAATTGAACAGAAGATGTCCATCTGCACTGAACCACCTGGGGCACTCAGTCGCAACTGTGTCTGTTGAGCTCTTAAATGCTAGTCCTGATATATTTGTGTGCATTTCTGTGCCTACTGATGCAGTCACTGGGCTCCAAGAATAACTTAATGAGTAGCACAAGGTCAGAAATTTGCCTTCAGGATCTCTATCTCTCTGTGTTATCTGAGCATCATTGGGATCTAAGGGGTAGTTATTTCAGAGTCGTTCCGCTGATATAAGAAGGGGACTGTGTGGTGTCCTGGCCTTTCTGTGTTTTCCATTTCTACCCATAAATAACAAGATGGCCAACTCCTTGTCTCTTTTTTTTCATCCCTTCCCGAGCTGGAAGGCGAAGTTCTGAAATGTGGGGCCTCCTGTATTTTGGGGAGGAGGGTGGCTCCCAGTGCAATTTAGGAGGAGAATCTGAAGTTGCATGAAGAGAGGAGGCTCCCATCTTCAGGACTTTGCTCTCCAAGTCCTAGAGGGCTGGGAGAAGAGGAAGATAGCTTTGTGTAGTGGGATGCTGAGATTAGCAAAATGCCTCCACTTTCCTCACATCAAGCTCTGGGGCCAGGATGGCCTCTGTTCAAATTTGGGATGCTTGAGGAATCCAATCTGTGTACATTTTGAAAGGAAAATGACCTGATCGGTGCTCCTGGGCTAATGTGCAGATCCAAATGGATTGGATTTGCTACCTCTTCAGTTATTGCCACACAGTTCTTGGCTCAAACAATGCATCAGAATGCATTTGATGTGTGCATTCGGAGAGAAAACGAGCACAGAAATACGTTATGTCATGAGAAAATGTTGGACACAAAATTTGCGTGGAATTCGTTTCTATTTTTAATTGCCGACGAATGCAGAAACAGGAAGGAACAGGTTTGTGAGTGAACATGTGTCACTTGAGTAATGGTCACTGGGAGGTAACCAAAGTATTTCAGGTTTTCTCTCTGGAACAAAACAAAACAAAATTCCCATCCAGTGTATTTGAATGACTTTATGTCCTCGTAAGATGATTCCATCTTACAAGGCCACAAATATGGGCTGTTCCATCCTGAAGACTCTTCCTACATTCCTTGGCGATTCATGAGGCATAAATGCTTTGACTTGTGTGACCATCTGTGTAGATCCCTTTCATACTCCCTTCACCCCCCCAAAAAAAAAACTGAGCCAGGCCATAAAAGGTTAATCTACTTGGTGTGTGAATGTGCTTCTGCCTCTCTTATCTGTTGATTCCACCCTCCATTTGTTGAGTTACTCTGGCCATAGTTTGATATCATATCCAAACTGGGCGAGGTGTGGTCAATGCCAGCCTCCAAACCTTGGTTTAAAACCATAGTTTAAAGCAGAGTTGCAAACCACAGTTTAGAAGTTAGCACTAACCATAGGTGCCTCATTTGAGCATCATGATAAACTATGGTTAGAAGAACCAGGGAACACAGTAAGAAACCAGTATGTGGCAAGAGGAACAAGCCTATTTCTGGTCCTCTGGGTGGTTTGGAAGATTTTCCTAATTGAGCTGTGAAATCATACAAGTGGAGAAGAGCAGTGTGTTCAAAACCTGCACCTTTGGAATTGCAGTATATTTCTCTGATGATCTGGAAAGCTCAGTTGAGTGGTGTTGTCATTATGAAGAATTGGACTCTCTCCAAGGTTAGGCAATAATCCATGTAAGCCTTTTTCTCCCCTTTGTAAGAAACTGATGAAGTGTTCATGAGCACAGGCAGCTCAGTAACACGAAAGAAGCAATGGGTTTGATCCAGTGACACATGTGTAGATTTCATCCAGTGGAATCAATGTGACTTGCTTTAACCATGCAATTGTAATCCCAACTTGTCTGCGAGTAAGCCTCAATGAATTCAATAGGACTAACTTCTGAATTAGATATGATTGGGATTCCAACGTTATTCCTACTCAGAGTTGACACACTGAAATTCTTATTATATATTAGTCATTTTGTAAACAAAAACAAAAACAAAAAAACTCAAAGCAACTTACATTAAAAACAAAGATGAAAACAGCCTAAGATACACAAGTAATTGAGCCTCCAGACCGAACACCAAAACATTGCGCCCTTTGTATGTGGACATTAGTTTATCCGTATGAGTGAATTAATAATTCACTTTTATCGACTCGTGAATTTGTTATTTAATGATTGTAACTTCTCAAATCGTAGCCTAGCTAATGAGGTTTCCTCATGTCACAGCTTTTGTTTGTAAATGTGCAGCTGGCTTAACTGGGTGTCGGGAAGTGTGTCGCTTCAAAAGAGGTTTTACAAATTAGGAAAGTGTGCTCTGAAAAATGGATGAGCCTATAATATTTTGGGTGACCTTAGAAAAGTGTCCTTTGGGCAGTTATACTCAAAGAGGTGTGAAATGGAGAGAGACATGCTTTCATGTTGCAGACGATGGTGTTGTGCATCTTATTCTTCTTTAGATTGTGTTTTTACAATACCCAGTGGGATAGGTGAAGTGGAAAGAATGGCTATCCCAAAGTCACCTAGTGAGCTTCATGACTGGGTGGGGATTTGAACCCTGATCTCCCAAGTCCTAGTCTTAACACTCTAATCACTACATCAAACTAACCCATAGAAGCACTTCATGCCATTTCCATGCAATGTGTGTTCTGCCTTTGTAAGGACTCGTTCTTTTAGTGTGGCACCAAGTCTGCTCTGGAACTCCCTGCCAAGCACCAGAGTAGACCTATTTAAATTAATGGACTTGCATTTTTCAGTTGGAGCTCACAGGAGCTCAGCTCTGGCACCTCTCAGGTAGGACCTATTGCCATTCCAAGAGAACAAGAGAGGAGTTCATGGTGAGCTCCGGTCCTTCTTTTCCTAGAAAAATAGCACTAGTCACGTCCATTCATTTTAATGGGTCTACACTGAGTAGAACCTAGTTGCCTGTAACCCACTGGATGCAGAAGTGGGGTTAGATTTACAAAAAGATGCACCCCTTTGTTTTCAACGCTGATTCTGCTCTGCATTGTGCCGAAAGGTAGGATTAAGCAAACTGGCTGGTTGATGTTGGAAGCTTTGGGAGGTTCAGATGTTGTTTTTTCATCCGCTCCCAGAAGTGGTGCAAGAGATGAATATGAAATACAGTTCGCTTTCCCCCATAGCAGCAGCACATAAGGGAACACAAGCAGGTGCGGGTGTGCAGTTATTTGTACTGGTTAGTGGAGAAATGACAGGCGGCCTCTAGAAGGTATTCAGTGGCTGGGTATGTTGCTAGCAACTGCCAAGCTCCACAAGAGAATGAAGGGAGAATACTAGGGAACTGGCTCTAGCTGACGCTTGTTTTGCACCGAACATCTGCCACCTTCTGTTGGTCCATTAACAGAAACCATCTAGAAACCCAGTGTGTATTATTGGTCAGGAAACATGCAGAACCTGACATGGGGAGGGAGGCTGCAGTAGCGGCTGGTGTGGTGAGAAAGAGCTGCAGAGCCGCCGTCCCATTGCTGATGTCATTGCAGCTTACCTGGGCAGGACTGAGGCAGGGCAGTTGCAAATTCAGGGCTGCGTGGACGCACCGGCAGAACCAATCCATTTCTTCTGCTGGCGCTCCTTTTCTTACCACCACCAATCCTATCCAGGTAAGCTGCAGCAACCCCAGTGATGGAAAGGTGGCTTCACAGCTCTTCTGGCCTGGACTAGCTGCTACTGGGAGACTATTTTCAAATATGCTGCTGCTGCTGCTGCTGCCATGGATTCTGTAGAGAGTCACAAAGTGGGAAACGTGCTGGCCTTTTTTAAAGCCTTTGGTGTCACAATGTCCCAAAGAATGAACCCACAGATGTTGTGGGATGATCGTCGCAGAAGGGATGTCCCAAAGAAGTGCCCCAGTGTGGTGTAGTGGTTAAGAGCAGTAGACTCGTAATCTGGGGAACCGGGTTCGTGTCTCCACTCCTCCACATGCAGCTGCTGGGTGACCTTGGGCT
Source organism: Lacerta agilis (assembly GCF_009819535.1). Lineage (NCBI taxonomy): Eukaryota > Metazoa > Chordata > Lepidosauria > Squamata > Lacertidae > Lacerta > Lacerta agilis. The sequence continues at coordinate 104,974,049 of NC_046314.1, read as the reverse complement.
AGTCACACTTCTTTCAAGTCTCTCAGCCCCACTCACCTCACAGAGTGTTTGTTGTGGGGGAGGAAGGGAAAGGAGAATGTTAGCCGCTTTGAGACTCCTTCGGGTAGTGAAAAGCGGGATATCAAATCCAAACTCTTCTTCTTCTTCTTCTCTGTTCATTAGGGATGGTAAACCCATGCATCTCTAGGTGTCAGTGGACTCTGGTTCCCATCAGACACAGCCAGACTGGCTTGTTGTCAAGGATGATGGGAGTTGTAATCCGGCAACTTTTGGAGTGCCACAGGTGGTTTTCCCGGCCATACCGGGTGCCACACTTGAGTTAGGATTTGCAAACTGTATCCAAACGCTCACAGCATTGTGGAAGTTTCATGATGCCTCTTTGGATCCAGATATTTGGAAACCCTACCCTACTCCTGATCAAGAGGGCAGTGGGCTTTCCAGGCACAGGATTGGTCTTGCAATTATATTACTTTCTCTCCTTTCTTCTTCAGACAAGGCAGTTGGATTTACTGAGCCTGATCCCAAATTAAGCCTACAGGGGTTAGCCTATAACCATGTGTTGTTTCCTTTTTTAAGTGGGAAAGTTTTTCATTCATTTCTGTACCTGGGAGCTTGAAACTTAGTGTAAAAAAGAAGAAGGAAGAAATCTCTTATCTGTAGGACTGTGATTATAATCCATGAAAGTCACAAATTTTCCTGAGAGACTGGTAGCAGATCATATTGCTTACCCTTCATAACACAGTACTGTTCCATTCTTTCATTTTTGGAGCAAAAGTAGGAAACCAAAGAAGGTCCAACTTTGTAACTAAATAACCCAGCAAACAGGGAAATTGTTGAAATGTGGGAACTGCTTCTAGCTCTGCCTTTTCATTCCGAGTTCATATTCCCTGTCATAGAGACATAATCCTTAGGTGCTTATGGAATGTACTGAGTAAACGTAGCCAGAGACTGTAATCTACAAGCAGCTGATTTTCAACAGGCACCTACAGCACTGCCAAGCACATATTAGTCATCCCCTAGAATCTGTGCAGCAAATAGCCGATCTGTGGTCTGTTCCATAAAACATGTCGAACCACTCTGCGGCGGAAACATTTGGAGGATTCTGACAATAAGGTGACTGTGGCAGCCTGCCACTCCAGAGCAGCTGTCGAGCACAGAGGTAGGAGGGAGCTGTGTGTTTGTGCAACCACCTGCCGCAAAACTAGAATAGGGATTAGGCAGGGGGGGGGCTGCCAGAGGAGTTGAATGTGGTCACAGTCCACCAGGAACATGCATTTTTCACCAGCCCTATTCAAGTCGCTCAGGATTGCCAGAAGTCTGATTTGAATGGAGCACGTGCATTAGACTTTTCAAGTGGTTTATTCCTCCAGAGCATATACGGCAGATTGGAGAGAAACTCCTGATTCACACACACACACACACACACACACACATTTCTTTGATTCCTCATCATAAGAGCATAAGTAGGACCTCTGCTGGATCAGACCAAAGGCCCATCCGGTCCAGCATCCTGTAATGAACACTAGCCAACATAATGTCTATGGGAAGCCTGCAGGCAGACCATGCGCACAACCGAAGATAGTACACAGCCATCATGGCTGGTCACCAATGATAGGCTCATCCTCAATACTGGACAGGGTGGTGGACTGGGGCACACACCAGGCCAGCATCGTGCTGAATTGATGCCACACACTAGGATAGAGAGCAGGGAGGAGTGTGGTGGTGGTGAGGTTGGGGTGGTACAGACATGCAGGATTGTTCCTGCCATCACATTTGCACCACACCAGCATTGCCACAACCGTGTTTCTCCCCTTCTCCATCCTCCTAAGCTGGCTAGATGTTGGGTGAGTGGCACAGTCTTGCCACACTATCCCCGGCTACTTATCATCTGCAGATACATCTAACCCCGCTTTTAAAGTCATCCGTTGGCGGCCAGTACCAGAACTTGTGGCCGCGAATTCCATAGTTCAACAATGTGCTTTCTTCCGCAGTCCCTCCCTGCGCGATCAGGGCTCTGGTTTGCCTCGGATAAATGACGGTCGCATTTCTGGAATCCACAGCCAATTGTGAACATCTGCTTCATAACTGGCTTTGAGTCAGTCTCCCGACTTAATCTCAGGCAGCATAATCATAAATCTTGGGCAAGCAGCTGTGAAATGCTGAGGACAGCTCTCCACCCAGCGCTCCAGGAACTCACATTAAAGAAGCCAGCATTCTTTTATAGCACGCTGCGCGTGGAACAAAAAGGTTTGAATATCAAGCCATTATCCTTTTCGGCAGGTACGGTTGCTTCTTAAAGCAAATTAATTTTTTAATTGGTGTCATGGGATAGTACAGAACAACAGGTCTATCTGTGAAACCAAGCAAAGCTTTGTGGGAGAATCCACGCTGATAGGTCCGTGACAGGTTATTGTTTCCAACACCTAAATGTTAACCATTTTTAATTAGCTTTGGAACTTTTCTCCCCGCTTCTCAGCCACATTTCCCCCCCCCCACTCTCTGCTGAACTGAAGCAAACATATGTAAAATCTCAATTAAGATTGCTTCGTTGCATAAAGAAAATCTTGAGCAATGTAGGCTGAACCAAATATTCACCCTCCTTACACCTCCAGGTGCATTTAAATTGAATTATTGGATCTCCTCCTTTCTTTTTCTGTCATGCTGCCTGTTCAGCGGGCAGATGGGACGTTTGTCAGAGACGATAATTTGTGGGCTGTTAATGCTGAGTCTGGGTGGTATGCAGCCTGTCTATTGTGCATTACAATGTATATTATTCTGTTTTAGTATGCTGACTTAATTGGAATTGCATTTGTTTTGCATAGTATTGTTGTGAACCGCCCTGGTATTGTTGATGAAGGACAGGGCTGGCCCTACTGTTAGGCAAAGTGAGCCAGCTCCTTCAGATAGCAGATGCTGGGAGGTGCTGTCGTTGCCGCATGGCCTGCCCTACACTCCCTTAGCTAGCCAGTTGTCCTCAGGTATGGTGGAGAATCCGCTCCTATTGCTTGCGTTAAAGCAATATGTTTTGGGTTAGGAAGACATTGAGCAGCCTAATTTCTCTTATTTTCTGGTTTTGTTCTTTTTTTCTTTCCTTTTTTGAAAAGGTATGAAAGTCTACAATTAAATTTAATGCATTTCGCATGCAGTAAAATATACATTTTCCAATGCTTTCGATTCGTTTGATGGAAACAGTAAAAAAAAAAAAATGCATTTCCAATGCTTTCCAATGCATTGTCCTATAAATATGCATTTTTCTAATATGCATTTTTCTATAAAATATGCATTTTGTATGCATTTTTATATTATACATATATTTGTGTGTGTGTGTGATATATATATATGTGTGTGCGCAATGCATATGTGCAGGTGTGCATTTTTTTTGCACACAGAGAGTTTCCTTCTGATTCACATGCATGTTTGGGAGAATCGGATGGGGTGCAAAAAGCACACTGAATGAAATTTCCCTCCAATTTGGACTGTACCTCCTTAAACTTCCCTGCCGTTCAAAGCAGAAGGGACACATTTTTTGCAAGATGCGCTTCCAGATTCAAAAGCAGGATGTCTTATAGCAGGGTGGGGAACATTTGTACCGCTAGACGCTGCTGAGCTACAACTCCCATACGCCCTCACAAGCATGGTCGATGGTGTGGGGGTGTGGGGGGGGGAGTTGCAGTTCAGCAAAATCTGGAGGGACAGAGATCCCCCTCACCTGCTGTTTAGCCACTGATCAAAAGAATAGACTTGATCCAGCCAAAGTTCAGCACTTTTAAGTCTCATTGATTTCAAGAAGGCAGATGAGCAACTGCTAAACCTTCTTGTGTTCAAATGATGTGGGATTTAAATGGGCTTTATCTCTGGCTGAGAGAAGCAGGTCGCAAGTTAAGAATAATATTTGGATTCTTCAACGTAAACTCTGAGCCGACCAAATCCATTGCCGCTCATGTACTGACGTCAGGTGTTCCGGGGCTGTTATGACTAAGGTCAGATTGATGGTAAGTAAAATGCAGGAAAATTATCCTTATTGCTACTTACGGTGCACACTTAATAAGGGACGCAGGCCACAAGTGCTTCGCGTAATTGGAAGCGATTTGGTGAGAAGCCTACGCTTGCCACTCCAGCGTGCGCAAATCGTAATCGTATCTTTGAGGCTCCCTCCGCGGCTTTTCAGATTTGGGATGTGCAAAGAGACACGGCGCTTTTTGCTCGGCTTCCCTATTTGCATTCAAGATCCTCGGCGCTTTGACGGATGCGCACGGCGGCCGCCTTTCTAAAGTACAAAATCGATACATTCGGCAGAAGGTTTAATTATTAGCATAATCTTATAAAAGCTTCCCAAGCTGATTCACTCGGAATGCATCTTTTTACAAAACATTTGCTACGCTGCTTGATGCCTATAATGGGGCAGATGCTGTCTTTTGGTCAGAGGGCAGCAATGCTTCTGAATACCAGCCACTGGGAACCACAGGAGGAGAGCGTGTTCTGGTCCTTCTTGGAGGGTTTCCTGCAGGAATCTCGGCAGCCACTGGGAGAACAGACTGGCTGGACTAGACTGCAGGAGGTTTTAATTTTGTATGGATAAATGTATTTTTTTTTTCTGACTGACGGCCGAATACAGAATGATGGTGATGACTGCAGGAGGAGAGAGTGCTCTTGCGCTCGAATCCTGCTTGATGGTTTCCCATAGTCTTCTGGTTGACCACCGTGAGAGCAGGATGCTGGAAGAAGTGGGCCATTGGCCTGATCCAGCAGACTCTTCTTATGTTCTTGTAATGCCCACGTGTTGCTTGCCTGATCTTCTTCTTTGGTGATCACTTGTAGCCGAGTAAGATGGTCTTCCATAAACGCGGTTTTAACAGTAAGTCCGTAAGTGACTGTGGAAGCCAATTCTGGATCCACACGTCTTTCCACAGTGGGGACATTGGTTTCCGGGTGGGGGATGATCACAGAGTGGATTTGCCGAATGTGACTTCCTCTTAGCACGTTTCTCTCTTGTGTCCTGACTTCGAGCATCTTCAAAGCCCATGACACCTTTGGTAAAGGCTGTTCTCCAATTGGAGCTCTCGCAGGCCAGTGTTTTCCAGTTGTCGGTGTTCATACTACATTTTTTTTTAGATTTGCCTTGAGAGAGTCTTTAAACCTCTTTCCATTTTTAAGTTCAGAATAGAGTAGTTGCTTTTGAAGACAATAATCAGGCATCCGCACAACATGGCCAGTCCAATGATGCTGAAGAATAATTGCTTCAACACTGGTGATCTTTGCTTCTTCCAGTACACTGGCATTAGTTCACTTGATAATGAACTATGGGCATTAAGTGACTGGACATTGCTGGATCTGCAGGTACCTGTATTTAGTGATCTTCTCCGTCCCTGTGAAAGTTCCCTTAATTTATCTAAATTGAGATCCAAAGCACGTAAGACACATCCTCCAATATTTTAGAGGGGGAAACAGGGACATTGGTGTGTATGTTACATTCTACCTCCTCTGTCGGGGCATCATGCCTCTGAATACCAGTTCATGGGCATCACAGGTGGGCAGAGTTGCCCCCATGTGCAGCTTGCAGGCTTCCTGCAAGCATCTGATTGGCCACTGTGAAAACAGGATGCTGGATTAGATGGGCCACCGGCCTGATCCTGCAGGCTTTTCATGGGTTCTTACATGCTTGGGTAAAACCAGCCCTCTCACAGATAGCACCACCCTTCTTTTGGATCAGGGCATCTCAAACTTTGGTCTCCAGCTTTTTTGGACTACAGTTCCCATCATCCCTGACCACTGTCCCTGCCAGCTAGGGACGATGGGAGTTGTAGTCCAAACACAGCCGGCGATCTGAGTTTGGGAAACCCTGTTATAAATGTAAGATGTTGTAGAGGAAGGTTGCAGTGATATCACAAAAGCTAACATGAAATGCATCAGGGATGTTCAACAGCTGTACTTGGGGGGGGTTGCTCAAAGTCTGCCAAAGGATAGCTGCTCCCCATCTAGGATGGATTAGCTCTGATTAGCCCAGTAATCCACTCAAAATATGCTATTCCCTTCTACCTAGAAACACAGTGCAAATTGGTTGGCATATTTGAAGGCCGCCAGTTTGTGTGTGCTAATAAGCCATTCTGCTCCGCTCATACACATTTAATGAAATAGGTTTTGAAATCTCCGAAAGGCAATTTGCATGAATAATTGTGTTGCATCTCGTGCAATTACTTCAAGCATTGCCACTGAAGAAGCTTTGAAAGGCACAAAGAAAAGAACAGCAACATTTCCGTTGTTGGCACGGAGGCTGTTGGGGCATGCCGCAAATACACAGAGGCTGTCAGGTGTAGAAGCCATTGATGCAGGGAAGTGAATGTTAAAGTGCTACTTTTTGGTATATCAGTAAGCCAATGCAGGGCCGGTTTGGCTCTCCCGTGGCTTCATCTGGGATGCATTGTTACTCCAATGGACCCTTCTGCAGCAAACTCCTTTGCTGCTGTCCTCAGCACTGGTGAAAGCCATGCCTGTTCTTGTTGAGTAAGAAGATTGAGGACAGGCAAAAGGAAGCACTTAACATGCATAGTTACACTATGAAATTTGCTCGCAGAAGATGTAGTGATGGCCACCAACTTGGTTGGCTTCAGAAGAAGATTAGACAAAATCATGGAGGATATCAGTGGTAACTAAGTCATGATGGTTGTGTTTTCCCTCCACTATTGGAGGAATATTGCCTCTGAATACCAGTTACTGGGGAGCACGAGTGGACATCATTTTCCTCCCCTGTTTTCCTTTCTGTCGGAATTCCCTAACATCCCTACTCAAGAGCCCCTAAATATCAAGGATCTCGGTCACTTTCCAGAATGCTTCTGAATAGCCAGTTGCTGGAATCTGCAGGTAGTGAGATTGCTGGTGTGCTCATGTCCAGCTTGGGATGCGGGTGGCACTGTGGTCTAAACCACTGAGCCTCTTGAGCTTGCCGATCAGAAGGTCGGCGGTTTGAATCCCCGTGACAGGGTGACCTCCCGTTGCTCTGTCCCAGCTCCTGCCAACCTAGCAGTTCGAAAGCACGCCAGTGCGAGTAGATAAATAGGTACCACTGCAGCGGGAAGGTAAATGGCATTTCCGTGCGCTCTGGCACTCGTCACAGTGTCTCATTTTGCCAGAAGCGCTTTAGTCATGCTGACCCAGAAAACTGTCCGTGGACAAAGGCTGGCTCCCTCGGCCTAAAAGCGAGATGAGCGCTGCACCCCATAGTCGCCTTTGACTGGACTTAACCGTCCAGGGATCCTTTACCATGTCCATCCCAAGTGCATATGGTTAGCCAACAGGATGCCAGTCAAGATGGTCATTGTCCTGGTCTTGTGTTCTTACGCTCTCTATTTCAGTGGGGCCTCCTGTGTCGGGGCAGAGCTTTCCTCCCAGTATTGACGCAGTACCGGTATATCTGGATGGCACTAGGGTGGAGCCAGTTGGGTGGCAAGCTTGGAGCTGCCTTGGACACACTTGCAGAGCCAATCCGGCTCCCCTGCTCCCCAGTCCCAGCCTTGCTGCTGCACCTGCCTCATTCCAGTGCCACCCAGATAAGCTACATGGATGCCAATATCAGAAGGGTGGCACCACTCCACCACAACAGGAGCTACTGGTATGTTTTCTATTTTTGCTTTGACGTTCCTATCATTTTCAGCGGAGGTAGCGTTTTCCATGCCATTTGTTAGCTATGCATAATAAAGCCAAGAAGAATAAAAATAATAATGGTTTGGTTGCTTTTTAAGCATCCCCCCCTTTCCTTTTAATGCAGCAATAAATGGGGTCATCGAAAGCCCTGGTCTAAAAAAAGAAAAGAAAAGCAGCGTAGCATGAAGGAAATTCAGCACAATAAATTGAATTATTATTATTTTTTTGTTCCATCACCGGTTATCCAAAGCCTTAAGTTATAGCAGCAGTAATTTGCAAGCCTTATCTCCGTGTAGTAAGCTGCAGACATTGTATAGCCAGTGATAGGGCACCTCCGTGCTTGTACTCAGCTGCATACTCGAGAGCTACAATGAAGATCAGAGATATTTTCCTAAGCTATTGCTATAGCAACGTTGTAAGAATTTCCAAGGTCTTTTCCCCTCAGGTTCACACCTGCAGTTCCTTTCAATTATTGAAACAAGATGCATACCCATGTTGAAATCCGCTGTAGTGATACAGTTAGAAGCCAAAGAATTGGTTTTTGTCTTTGTGCATTGAATTTTCTTTTTATGGACAATCTGATTCTAATTGGCCAAAGACTGTTTGTACAACAATGAGCACATCTGAACACAAGTGCCAAATCCTTCTTCCCTGGGAACCCTGGGAGTTGTAGTTCTGCAAGGGTGATAGCAGGAGTCTCCTAACAATTCTCAGCATAGAACCCATAGTTGGAAGGGACCCCGAGGGTCATCTAGTCCAACCCCCTGCAATGCAGGAATCTCAAGTAAAGCACCCATGACAGGTGGCCATCCAACCTCTACTTTTAAACCTACAACAAAGGAGAGCCCACAAGCTCTCACGAGAGTCGGTTCCACTGTCTAACAGCTCTATCGCAACCAATGGCTTCCAGAATTCTTTGGGGGAAACAGATCCAAAATTGGCCCATTCATCTGGAGCACAGTTGCCCTGATGCAAGAGAGAGGAAAGAAAAGGGAATACTTTGTGGGATGGAAAATGCACCCCATGGAAGACAGGTAGCCTTTTTTTGGAATTCATTTTCTAGCAGTTACTTAATTAGTGGGGAAATGGCATTTCATGAGGATGGGAGAACCTGTAACACCCCCCAAAAGATGTTTGCAGCTTGCAGTTATTTTAATTTATTACTTTTCTCTAAGGAGATTAAGGTGACATGCACATGTCTTCCCCCTCCCCAATGACCTTATGAAGAGAGTTAGGCTAAGAGCTGAGGAACAGCCCAAAGTCACAAGCTTCATGGCTGAGTGGGGATTTGAACCCTGGTCTCCTGTATGCCAGTCCAGCACTCCAACCACTAACACCATACTGACTCTCAGATGTTGGACTCCCAATACATTTTGTCGCCTGAGGCGAACCACAAAATGGTGCCACTCTCCCCGCCAGGGAAGAAGGGGTGAGTGGAGATCTACAACAGGAACAAGGGGGAATAAAGATCTACATAAGGATCCCCTGTGGATCCTGCCACCCAAGGCAATTGCCTCACCTTGCCTCATTTATGGGCCGGCCCTGATTGACTATATTGCCTAGAGCAGATTGGAGATGGATTGACACAAAGTTAAATATTTACCGTATATACCTGAGTATAAGTCAACCCAAATATAAGCCGAGGCACCTAATTTCCCTACAAAAATGTGGGAAAGCTTATTGACTCAAGTATAAGCCGGTTCACCTTTGCCACTGTGGTAGAGGAGGAATGAGCAGCCCAAAGCAGCCCTTTGGGCTGCTCCTTCCTCTTCCTCCTTTGCTGCTGTGGAGCTCACCCCGTCGCAGGGTTTCGAACCGCCATTCTTCTGATCAGCAAGCCCTAGGGCTCTGTGGTTTAACTCACAGTGCAATGTTCCCTTGTGTTATACAGAGAAGGCTGGGATCCTGTCCTGTTTAAGCAGGAGCCAGGGAAAGTGAGCACCTGTGGGGTTTTAATACTTCCTTAACTGATAGGCTTTCTGCCTTCTGGGGTCTAAAGTTTGCATTTATGTGAGCAGTTCAGGAATGGAACAAGCTGCCTAGGGAGAGTAAAGAACCACTGTTCTTATACACTTCTTAAGGAATGGTTGACTTGAGTATAAGCCGAGGGCAGCTTTTAAAGCACAAAAAGTGTGCTGAAAAACTAGGCTTATACTCAAGTATATAGGGTATTTCCCTCACCAAGGAGGCTTAGAACCTATTGTTTATCTGTTAAAGAAGAAGAAAAGTGAAATTGGATGCAAGCTGGTCTTGTAGCATGCCTCTAGGGGCAAAACTGTTTCCCTGCAAAGGTCACATGGAACAGATTTTAGCTAAGTAGGACCTCAAATTAGCTTTTCAAATAACCAATTTGAAATGCAGCTTGATTCTTTGTTGTTGTTGTTGTTTTTTAAAAAAAAGAATTGAAAGAGGAGAACTGTTTGGATGAAATAAAATCCTGATTACACTAACACCTGGATGAAAACTTCCCAGCAGCAGAAGCTGTTTCATCAGATATGTGTTTTACCAAAGCAGTAGGCCTAATGAAGCTTGTGCTTCTAATTGGGAGGCAATTAAATGCAGCCTCCGTTTCAGTGTATGTGTGCCTAACTCCCATTAACTTTAATGGGAATTGCACATGCCAAATGAATGGGCACCAAACACTCCCTGCGTAGAAATGTTTCTAAGTATATGGCTCAATAAGTACAGCAGACTGGCCATCGATCAGTTTTTTATTAAATAGCCATCGTTCAGAGCTATCAAAATCAATGGGGAAATTGCTATCAAGTGTCAGAATGATACACAAATTACACCCTTAGCAAAGTGGGTGTTTGGGAAATTGTAGATGTAATGTCGTGAAGTTCTTGACTTCATCCTCACCTTTCCTTTCTCTTTCTTCATTCCTTTCTCCCATACTTCCAAAAAAAAGGAAAAAGGAAACCGTGGCAGTATTGATGAAGATAACTGTTGTGGAGCTTTGGCAATGCTAGAGGTGCTACTTTGGAGGTGCCCATTATTGTGTAATAAGAAACACAGGGAGATGTTGTATACACAATCAGACCAGTGATCCATCTAGCTGAGTATTATATATCATTTCTATGTGCAAAGTGGAAAGAACCTGGTAGACATCAGGAAAGTTGTCATGGAGTAATAAACCATGGTTTAGTGTTACAAGGAAGAGCTGCAGTGGGCCTCAAGCTTGCACACTTTCACCTTTTCCATCCCCGGGCTCAGCCACAAGGAAGAGATCTGAAGCTTTTCCTTTAGTTTAACCACAGTCTTCCATTACATCCAAACCCTAACATGTGGTTAACGCTAACCATGGTTTGTTTAAACAAGCCAGCTTCTTAAACTATAGTTTGGAGTTTGCTCTACTTCAGCAAACCACAATTTAGATTAAGCAAAAGCAGTTGGGTTCAGATGACACAGAAAGGCATGATTAATCTAGGTTGGAAGCAGAAGCTTCCAGAAGCTTCCTCATGTCCATAGCCAGAGCTTTTTTTTCTTTTAGTGGGAACTTGCTGGAACTGAGTTCCGGCGCCAGTGGGTGCCAGTGCCCTTATAAGAGAACTAGGGAGATGTTCATGGTGAGTTCTGGCACCTCTTTTTCTAGAAAAATAGCACTGTCCATACCAGAATATGGCAGGGGAGGGAAGAACATACAAGCCTTAGGCCAGGCATAGGCAAACTCGGCCCTCCAGATGTTTTGGGACTACAACTCCCATCATCCTTGACCACTGGTCCTGTTAGCTAGGGATGATGGGAGTTGTAGTCCCCAAACATCTGGAGGGCTGAGTTTGCCTGCCTTAGGCTCGACTTGGATCATTCCTGTAATGCTATAAACTATGATTTAGCATCACATCCAAACCACTCCGCTCTCTCTTAAATAATGCTATTATTCTCACCCTTCTGACATAATTCCAAGGCTCATTTTCATTTGGAGTAAAAACAAGCACTTTGGTTTTAAATTCCCATTTAGGTTTCCTTAGTTTGAACACATTAATCACTGCAACGTGCGCATTTTAAATAACTCTGAGGTGTGGGGCCAATTCCAAGGAAAAACAAACGAGCGCTCAGATTTCTGAAGGGGATTTCTGAAATGAAGAGAAAGCTGCTTTGCACATTAATCAGCCTAACACGATTTCCTTCTGCTGAAGAAGAAGAAATGGAACATGGCCCAGATTCATAAGCAAGGCATCTTTAATGAGTAGCAGGGGCCACATCGGAAAAACCATTGCTACTGGATATTAGTAAATATCAAGGGGCCTCAACATAAAATAAGAATCTCTGAGGAAGGTCCAGTCCAGTGCATGTTTTCCATTTTTGATTGATGAGAACAAAGGCCCTCTTCTGATGAAATTCTCCCCAATTACACCCAGCTGGATCACTTTCTCCCAGCGTGTAAGAAAAAACTTTATAAACAAAACCTTTTGTTCCAAATGACTTGAGGGATGGGGAGGAGGTAGAGGCTAGTTGATGTCAAGGAGATGTCAGGCAAGTGCAGGTCATCCACAGGGAAGGAAAGAGCTTGAGACACGAAATGCAATTAGCTTTTATTCACAGTAAGTAGCAACACAGAAGAGTTCCTCTGGCTCGACTCAGTCAGCTTGAGACATTGCTGAAACTGACCACTTCCCCCTCTTGACTCAACTCTGGAAGAAAAAGACTGGGGCGAGGTGGTGGGCTCCTCCTCTGGGCCTGTCTGGCTTGTTGCTCAGCAGTATGCAGAGCTCTCCTCGATTGGGGTATTAGAGAGGAAAGAGAGCCAGCAGTACTGGGACTGTCCTGCTTCTGGGTGGCAGGGGCCACCTCTGACTCCTCTCTGAGTCTGTGGTCACACTGTGACTCTCAGCCTCTTGCCCTGTCCTGGAAGGTTCTCCTTCTTCTGACATCCCCCCACTCAAACCCCTTGCTTATCCCTTCCCCAGGCTGCTCCCCAGTGCCCCACCACCATGTTCCGGGGTCTAAGTCTTCTTTTCTTCTGCCTTCCCTGGGGGGGGGGGCTCTTGGGTGGGCAGCTCCCACCACTCTTCCTCATCTAGCTAGTCCCTTACAGTTGATGTTTTACAGCCAGTTTTGTGTGTGTGTGTGTGTGTGTTTTTTTTTGCTTACTCTGGATCTTTTATTTTGTCCCGGGTTTTAAGACTGCATTTAGAACGTCTTTGTTTATTGCAATTTCTGACGGAGATTGCTGTTCAAGCATGGAACGGACTCCCTTGGAAGGTGGTGGACTCTCCTTCCTTGGAGGTTTCTAAGCAAACGTTGGGTGGCCATCTGTCATGGATGCTTTAGTTGAGAGTCCTGCATTGATTGGGGTTGGACTAGATGACACTTGGGGTCCCTTCCAACTCTACAGTTCCGTGATATCATGAGATTATGGTTTCCATTAGCTGCCCCAAGGACACTTGCCGCGCCATGTGCTGGGTTCTCTGCTTTAACATGTGGCACAACCAATGTGTCACCAGGATCTCTGTGTGGTCACCTATTAAGATAACCCTTATAGCACTTTAGCAGTCAGGGCTCCTATCCCCTCAAGAATTCCAGGAACTGCAGTTTGTTAGGGGTGTGGAATTCCATGGTTCATTAGCGGTGAATAATAATAATAATAATAATAATAATAATAATAATAATAATAATAATTTATTTACTTATACCCTGCCCATCTGGCTGGGTTTCCCCAGCCACTCTGGGCGGTTCCCAACAGAGGACTAAAAATAGAATAAAACTTCAAACATTAAAAGCTTCCCTAAACAGGGCTGCCTTCAGATGTCTTCTAAAAGTCAGATCGTTGTTTATTTCCTTGACATCTGGTGGGAGGGCGTTCCACAGGGCGGGCACCACTACCAAGAAGGCCCTCTGCCTGCTTCCCTGTAACCTCAGTTCTCACAGTGAGGGAACAACCAGAAAGCCCTCGGAGCTGGACCTCAGTGTCCAGGCTGCGCGATGAGGGTGGTGAGAGAGAGAGAGAGAGAGAGAGAGAGAGAGAGAGAGAGTTGTTGCATTAATTTCCACTTGTGGCCTAATGTGTTAAGTGGCCGGGGAGTGAGAAGGCAGTCTTGGCTGGTTTTCTAGGCAGGAGGCCCTCTCAAATTCATGCACTTAAGGAAGAAATATAATACTGATAATTTTCTCATTATGGTAAAGTTCCTTCCAGAGAATGAAATACCTTTCTTATGTTAAAAGACCTCCGCCATGGTGCTCTAGGTCAGAGGTGGGAAATCCTTTTCAGCCGAAGGGTTAAGGTCCCTTCTGAGCAAATATTTTTTTTGGGGGGGGGGAACGTACCAGTGATGGGAGGAGCCAGAACAAAAGTGGGTGGAGCCATGAATGTCAATGTTACCTTTTTCTCCTTCCAGGCAAGCGAGAGTCATTATCAGGGTCCTGTTCCAGGGTGGGTGGAATAGTCAAAGAAAGTGTGAAGCCAGGTGTGGGGAGGGGAACAAGGATGCAGGGATTTGCCCTCTCCCTCCCCACCCCACCACTGCCCTCACCCCACAGCCAGAGGCTGGTTGGTTGATTGATGGATGGATGGATGGATGGAGTTTACTTATATCTCAACTTTTTCCAATGAGCTGTGCCCAAAGCGGCTTACAGCAAACATTGGAAACACCAAAATAATACACAAAATACAGAGCACGGATCATGTCAGTAAATACAAGAATGACAAAACAGCAGCGATTCTAACATACGTAGAATAAATTCAATATTACAAAAAAGCACCAATCTGTTTTACTTGTATTTGTTTATTTATTCCATTTGCACCTAAATACAAAGCAAATCAGGTGTTATCTCAATAAAATAAAAAAATTCCTTCCAGTAGCACCTTCCAGTAGCACCTTAGAGACCAACTAAGTTTGTTATTGGTATCAGCTTTCGTGTGCATGCACACTTCTTCAGATACACTGAAACGGAAGTCACCAGACCCTTAAATATAGTGAGGGAGTGGGGAGGGGTATTACTCAGAAGGGTGGTGGGAATGGGTGATCAGCTGATAGGTGTGGAAAACCTGTAAACGACTCTAAACGGCTGCAATTAGGTCTTACAGGGAAAGGCAAGGGGTGAGATGGCTAAAGATAACTTTGTCATGTATAATGAGATAAGAATCCAATGTCTTTGTTCAGACCAGGTTTCTCCATGGTTTTAAGTTTGGTGATTAGTTGCAATTCAGCCACTTCTCTTTCCAGTCTATTTCTGAAGACAGCTACTTTGAGATCTTTTTATAGAATGTCCTGGGAGATTGAAGTGTTCTCCTTCAATCTGACCAGGAAGTTATCTGACCAGGAAGTTTCTGTTGCTGGTCTTGCTGCACTGCCAGTTCAAAGCAGTTCAGAGGGAAGGGGTCCTCTCTTGCCAGGCTGGCTCCCGTACAGGCTGGCAGTAGCAAAAGGCAAGCTTTTGGGAAGGCAATGATGGCCAGTCTCTTCCCCAGGCTCCTGGAAGTACCAGCTTCCGGTTCAGGTCTCGTTGCACTTCTCCACCTCTACTCTAGGTAATAATTTCGGACTTAACTAACGCTATGCCTTGGATTGCACTCTATTTCCCCAAAACCTTTCTTCCCCTGTGAAGGTGACTTCAATTTCCAATTTCTCCAATTGCTTCAGAATATTTTTTGGGGGGGACAGGGTTGGGCTGGTTTTCTTGGGAGAGAAGCTGTGGGTGTTGTGTACATCTTTATTACTCCAGTGCCTCAACTTGGAATGGGAGAAGTTACATCATGGCACCTCCCACTCTCTGCTTTAACAGAAGCACAGGAAATACAAAATAAAATAAAAATTTCCTTCCAGTAGCACCTTAGAGACCAACTAAGTTTGCTCTTGGTATGAGCTTTCGTGTGCATGCACACTTCTTCAGCAATCGGGGAGGCTGGCATATAGTGCCACAAGTTAAGGCCTGTTTCTTTATTCCCCCCCACCCCACCCCCAATCTTGTTGGGGGATGGGCAGGTGGTTTATTGCTCGGAAGAAGCTTACAAGCTCCAGGGAGAGGGAAGCCGAAGAATAGGATTGATTAATGTGACATATTTGAGTTTTCTTTCTACTACTGTCTCAACAGACAGTCAGAGAGATCAGCTTCACACACAGTAAATTAAATTTAAATTACACAGTCTTGGCGAGAAAATTGCTCAGTTAATCTAGCCTCCTGAAATGAAATTTTAGGGTTTTGCTTCTCTCCCCCCCTCCCCACATGAACCACATCCTAATTTTTCACACCCTGTTGGTTTCTTCTAGAAATCCCATCAGTTTGGGTTGTTTTCTTTAATTCTCCCTCTGCCTCTCTCTTTCTCTTTTTAAAGTCAGGTATTCATTTTCAACAAGTTTATCTTACGGCTCAGGAATGTAATATGCCTGGCCTCAAAACAGGAAGAGGTAGCCATAAAGATTTAAGCTGCTTCTCTCATTTTAAATATTTGTTTTTTGATGGAGAAGAAGCATGTGGTTAGGAACCAGCAAAGAGAGGCCAGAAGCCTGCAATATATACATATATAACATCAAGGTGGGGTTAATAATTTTTTTAAGCAATTGGCAGGTCTGAAAATGTCACAGACACCACAAAATGCCCATTTAACAGAAGAACAACTGGTAATGGTGAGGACCTTTCCGCCAGTCATTATCTCTCTTAGCTTGACCTACCTCACAAGGCCGTTGTGTGTAGAGGTCCCCAAGGTCACCCCCCCCCAAATAACTCACACCGCACACAGGAATTTTGTTTAAGGTTATTGGCATAATTTTGGCCACAATTTTTTTAAATTAAATTACAAAATGTGAGTGGTTGCTTAGGCATTGGTTCGACTATCTGTCCCCTCCTGGGGACAGACTGACTTCCGCCCGCTTAGCAAAGGGAAAACACATTGGGGAGAAAATGGGGTCAGGGGGCCCGGGGCCCTCACCTCTCCCCTAATGTTCTCAGGGGCTCTTGCGTGGCCCTAACCCCTGACCAGGGGAATGGACAAAAGCATGGAGAGCCCCTGGATTCCTTTAACGGAATTCCCCACGCAGCAGCGGCATTGGAGGGGCAGGCACAGCCAACCACTTCCCCTCCACCAACCAACGTAATAACCAATGCCTAACCGCCAACCTTACAAGTTGTGACTACTTGCTACGCAGTAGGCGAAAACCAAATGGCAACAGCCAATCAGCCAGATGGAAAAATTCCTACCAGGCCCCTGCCCCAAAGCAGATGACCCCGTGACAGGTCAATGCACAAGCCTAATTAATGGGGGGGGGGAGGGCGGGTGATCCGGTGCACGCAGCAAAGAGGGGCTGACGCTGCGAGCACCAAGAATATATAACCTCTGAACTGTCTATCAAAATTTGCTACATACAAATCTCCCCAACGACCCTAGAGACCCTACCGCCTGTCCTGGCTATCTATTTGAGTCCCACCTTTCTCCCAAGGTGCTGTCCATACTTCTCTTCCCCTCCTCCATTTCATCCTCACAACAACCCTGTGAAGTAGGTTCGTCTGAGAGTGAGAGACTGTCTTAAGGTCACCCAGTGAGCTTCCAAGGCTGAGTGGGGATTTGGTCCAAAACACTGCACCACAGCGGCTCTCAGTGTGGTGTAGTAAATGAATAATCATAAATAGTAAACAATTAGCCATAAATAATATAAGTAGATAAATTGTTGTTGGCATCTGACTGTCTCGAGAGGCAATGGAAGAGTGAAACCTTTCTTGTTTGCCATTGTCGTGCCCAAGGATAAGTCTTGAAACTCTTACACTTGAGTAATGGCCAGATTCAAAGTCTGGCGTTTTGTGTTGTCTTCCAGCCTTTATTAAGCCAAATCTTCGAGAAAGCCAGAGAAGTTTTGTCACTGAGAACTTCCTTGCTCTCTTCTCTATTTTTCATTGTTCAATGGTGGAATGCTGGTGGACTCTCCTTCCTTGGAGGTTTTTAAGCAGAGGTTGGATGGCCATCTGTCGTGGATGCTTTAGTTGAGATTCCTGCATTGCAGGGGGTTGGACCGGATGACCCTCGGGGTCCCTTGCGACTCTACGATTCTATTATTCTATGTCTGTATGTTACAAATATGTGTTGTACCCTGTTGTTGTTGTTGTTGTTCAGTCGTTCAGTTGTTCAGTCGTGTCCGACTCTTTGTGACCCCATGGACCAGAGCACGCCAGGCACGCCTATCTTTCACTGCCTCCCGCAGTTTGGCCAAACTCATGTTGGTAGCTTCGAGAACACTGTCCAACCATCTCATCCTCTGTCGTCCCCTTCTCCTTGTGCCCTCCATCTTTCCCAACATCAGGGTCTTTTCTAGGAAGTCTTCTCTTCTCATGAGGTGGCCAAAGTACTGGAGCCTCAACTTCAGGATCTGCCCTTCCAGTGAGCACTCAGGGCTGGTTTCTTTAAGGATGGATAGGTTTGATCTTCTTGCAGTCCATGGGACTCTCAAGAGTCTCCTCCAGCACCATAATTCAAAAGCATCAATTCTTCGGCGATCAGTCTTCTTTATGGTCCAGCTCTCACTTCCGTGTTTTACCCTATTATGTACCAAAAAATAAAAGTCAGAATGCTTTAAATGTCCCTGTGCAAAAAGAAAGGAGACTGCAGTGAATGGAAATCAGCTTGGCACACAGGCCTTTCTTATTTAACTCTTTAAAAGAAAAATCCAAGAGGGTTTGATGCTAATGTGAAGATGGATTTGCCCAGTCACCCAAAAGGCACTCTAATCCAAGCATGTGTTGTTACGATTATTTCGCTCTGTATGTCATCTCATTACAAGCTTCTGGCAAAGACAGAGATTCTTCTTTGCCTTTTAAATCCCCCTTTAATGAAAACCCAGAACAGCTACCCAGCAAATTATGGGCATTTATCATGGGTGCTACTAACAGCGACCAGAATTCATTTTGCCGAGCAGATTTTCCTTCCATCTTTTACCTATCAGTTTTGGAGTTTTTTTGTTTTGTTTTTTAAAAAGGAGGATGGAGTGGAATTGAAGCACGGGGGAATGACTGCTGTCAACGACATTGACATTGCCGGCTGGCACATATTTTCTTCTTTCTTAAAGTTGAGGAGGTGTCAGATCCATCCTTGACTTCTTTTGAATGCCATGCATGTGTTAGAATCAGCAAAAAGCCCAGGGAGGCAAAACATTAGGAGGAACATCCTAATGGTGAGAGCTGTATGGGTGGCGCTGTGGTCTAAACCACTGAGCCTCTTGGGCTTCCCGATCAGAAGGTAGGTGGTTCAAATCCCCGCGACGGGGTGAGCTCCCGTTGCTCTGTCCCAGCTCCTGCCAACCTGGCAATTCAAAAGCACACCGGTGCAAGCAGATAAATCTGTACCACCGTGGCAGGAAGTTAAACATCATTTCTGTGCGCTCTGGTTCCATCACGGCGTCCCGTTGTGCCAGAAGCGGTTTAGACATGTTGGCCACATGACCCGGAAAGCTGTCTGTGGACAAACGCCAGCTCCCTTGGCCAGAAAAGCGAGATGAGCGGCGCAACCCATAGTTACCTTTGACTGGACTTAACCATCCAGGGGTCCTTTACCTTTACCTTCACCTAGTGGAGCAGCCTGCCTCAAGAGGTGTCAGGGTCTCTTTTGCCCAACAACCAGGTACAAACTCTTGTCTCTTGCTTCCTTCCCTAGCCTGCCTTCCCTTTATTGTCTCTCCACCATCAAAATGTAAACTCCAAGTTCCTAGGGGCAAGGATCCAATCTCTCTCCACCCCCTTTTTTTTGCTGGTTCCTCTGTAAAGCACAACATACATTGAAGATGTGGCATAAACCACCACTATTATCATAAAGATAATGTGTTCCTAGAGTTGGCAGCCTGGTCTGCGGTTACTCAGCAGTATTTTCACATGCCGCCAAGCTGAGCCCCGGCTGCTGCGAAAATGAATTAAGTCTGGATTCCCCGCTTCTGTGCGTGCGCAATTTCACCTGCTTTTCTAATTGTTTGTCTTGGCTCGGAACCGAAGTGCCCTGCTAGGTTGTGAACTCTGAAGCCCCCTTTCCAATGGTAGCTTTCCGTCACCGCTTGAGAAATTGCTTTCAGGACCCAGGAGGCAGCACTGGTGACTTGGGCAGGAGGAGTATCCTAGTCTTATCTCCATCTGCCTCCCTGCTGAGTTCTGCAACACAGGGCCACGCAGAGACAAAGGAACAGGAAGCTGGAGGCCAGGGCCACCCTGCCTGGTTGCGTATAATATGGTAGGCAGTTAGAAGCTGTCTGAGGTCAGAGGGGCTCCACTTACCCTAACCGATTAGCCACCACTTCCAGGGGGAGATCCTGCAGCAGTGGTCATCTCTGATTCAGTGCAAGCTGCTGCAAGCAGGACAAAAGGGGATCAGAAAAATCCTGGTCAATACCCCAAGTTCTTGGGAGCTTTGAGCCCCTGCCATGGATCTTGTGGGTTGGCCACGAAGAAATCAAAGCCCCTTGAGTCACTGAGGTAGGAAGGCAAGCAGTTCCTTCCCCCAGCATCTTCCAGGTTGGGGGCTGATAGAATCAGGTGAGAGAGGAAGTACAGGTGAGATGTTTTGAGAACTGAATCTTTCCCCCCAAGGGGTGGAAAGGAAGATGAAGAAACAGGTTTGTTAAATGTAGGGGGGTTGTCCGGTCATTGGGGGAGGGTTGTGGGAAGAAGAGGGATGAAGTAGTGAAATGGTGCCGAGGAGGAGCAGCAAAATTGGAATACAAAGGATGTTGCAGATGGAGAGGTAAGAGAGCAGGACCTGTTGTCCCACTGGACCGCTGACATAATCCTTTGTTAACTCTTCAGTAAAAAAAGAAACTGACATCACCATCTAAAAACAACAGCCAAAAGCTTACAGAGTGTTGTGAGTCTCCTACAGTTGTCGATGCCTGCCTGTGCCTGCCAACCTGGGCAATTTGACAGAGGTGAGCACCTAGTTGGACCGGTTTGATTAATTGAAATGGGCTCTTTCTTTCCTTTGCAGACCACGGATGACATCCTGGTGGCCTCAGCCGAATGTCCCAGCGACGATGAGGACATTGATCCCTGTGAGCCGAGCTCAGGTGGGTTAGGTTAGTCAACTTTTTTTATTCCTTTCCTTTTTGTTTTGATTCTTTGCATGCAGCAGGGAGTAAAAGGTGCAACCTTTTTGCAGGAACGACAGAAGAGCAATCTCTCTTTCAACCTGCAGTGTTCTGAAGGTGGTAGAGACAGAACTCAAGTCTCTTTCTAGCTCCAGAAGATACTGGATTTGAACCATCAGCATAGTCACATTCCTAGACAGAGGATATTTAAAGCTTCATCTCCACCTTTCTTTTTGGCACTGCACAACTGCAGTAGGCCATGTGGAGAGACCTGAACATGTCTCTGTGCCAGCACATTTTTAATGTGGACTAGAAACTTTATCATGGTTCCCTGAAGCACTCGCTAAAAAGTGCAACTTAATTGCATTTTGAAAATTGGTTCCAGAAAAACACATCATTATGATTACATTTTATTTTATTTTATTTGCTCCAAGTACCATGTTTATTATGGGTTCTGTGGTTGAGGTACCTTCATATATAAAAACAGAGATTTTGTAGGCCAGGAAGCTTTGGGTAACTTCCAAACCACTTGCATTCTACTGAACATACAACAGCCTGACAAATTGCCAAGGATGAAACAGTTAAAAAAAAAATTGTGGCCAGTGTGGCTACATTCTAAAACTCTTAATAAGGAACACATTGCTCCTTTGTAGACACTAACAGTTGCAGATTTCTTTGTCTAGATGTCTGTATCTGTGTTTGTGATGGTTTCTGCCCAAATTCAACTGTCAACTCAAACTCTTGGTATTTATTCTTCATTCCACCATCTTTGAAATGCATCCTTTCGCCCAACTCATGTCAGAAGCTATTGCATTTGTTACAGAGATGAATCAGAGAAAAATCCACACCATTCTTATCATCAGGTTGTGAGAAATAAGGTAGAACAGCAGGACTTGAAGGGCAAGAGAACTGTGACCCAACTTGAGGGATTTGGATATGATTCTCTGCGACCTTAACAGGAAAATGAGATATTTTTTTTCATGTCTTCTCATAACAGTGAAGACTACAAACTTTATTGAGACTCCTGGGTCCTTTGGACACTACACATGGTAACACATGATTTATGCTTTATACTGAGTGAGGTCATTGCTCTCACAACCCAAAATGAAGACACCAGTCAACAGATGTGGCTTAAGGGTCGTAACATTATGTGGAGAAGGGGGCTGTCAGTGGCCACTAGCCACAATGGCTATACTCTGGCTGAATCTACGCACACGTTTTTTTAAAAAAGCTATGAAAATGCTTTTTTATTTTTTATTTTAAAAAAGTTTTGAAAAAAACTCATTGAATTTGGCATAGCTCGCTGTCGCCCTCTAGTGTCACATCTGTATATTGTGCTTTACAACGCATTTAAAACATCTTATTTGCAGCTGTATAGCTGAGTCCTCTGACTCCACGCTCCAAGGTAGTATGCCTCTGCCAGAAACGGCAGGAGGGGAGAGTGCTGTTGTGCTCAGGTCCTGAATGCGAGTTTCTCAAAGACATCTGCTTAGCCACTGAGAGAGCAGGTTGGTGGGCTGGATGTGCCATTGGCCGGATCCATCAGGCTCTCCTGATTTTCTTGCGCGATTCGTGCCAAAAAACTGGGCTGCATCGCAATTGTTTGAGGGAAGAAATAGTGAAGTGCAGGCCTATGGGTGTGCTTTGTCCATGATAGTGGAATGGAATCTCCCGGCTGAGTGGTGGCCTCCCTCTGAATGCTATTGCTAGGAGGTGGGGACGACAACAGCTATAGGATGATATTGTCCTCATGCCCTGCTTCCCAGGAGCATTTCCTGCTTGGCAGGGGGTTGGACTGGATGGCCCTTGTGGTCTCTTCCTACTCTATGATTCTATGACTTGTAGGGACGGGATGCTGGTCCAGGAGAGCTCCTCCTTACATTCTTACCTTCCAAAGTGTCGTTTGGCAGGGCTTCTTTTCCACCCTGGAAACATTGCTTCTTAGCTGTGATATCACATTCTTTGGCCAACCTACCAAAAACGCATGCATGTTTGTAAATATCTGTGATTGGCTGTCAATACGATACGATGGCGATATTCCCCGCTAAGTCTGAATCTGATGATTCATGGCACTGCTTCAAACTCTAGGATTCAAAAATAGAAGCCCTAGCGGCAGTAAGATAAACTCTGTGAGTTTGGGGTTCCACAGAACTCTTCCTCAGGCAAGAATTCAGCCAGAACAGGTCTGTGGAACCTGAAAACCAGTTGCCCTGCTCCACTGACACAACTGACAAAATAAAAGGAATAATTTGGCTTCTTGTTTGACCTTCTTTTGGAGTGACCAGGTAACCTATCTTCCTTCCTTCCTTCCCTCCTTCCTTCCCTTTCTAAGGGACATTTGAATCCATGAAATTTACAGTAAAACCATGAGAGCTGGAAACATGTAATGGGTTTTTAAATCCTGGTCCTCTGGCTCTTCTGCTACATTTGTAATATTTGGCTCCCCTCCCCCCCAGCTTTGCACTGGCCACAACATCTATTTGTGACCAGACCTTTCTGCATCTGTTGCAGATGAATTGCCATTTCTTGAACAATAATTCTGAAGTTCTGACAGTGCAAATATTATTGATTTGGTTTTGTGTGTTGTTGTTGTTGTTTTAAAAAAGAAGGTTCTATAACAAATCAATGTGGGCCACCTGTAAAACATACCAAATATATAAGACTCACACAAAAATAATATGTAAACAAATAGCACCACCAATATTCTCCGACTGATACCCTTGGCTAGCAAGGAAACCCAGGGTGAATCTTAAGCTGCTCTCTAAATGCAACACACTTCTGCCCCTTTCTCAGCACACTGTGGCAGACCAGTCTACTATTTACCCATTTTGGAATTAACACCTTAATTGTCAGTTGTAAATGTGAGAACTCTTCTATTTGTGGGCTCATGCAGAAAAGAAGCAGTGCTCATTTCACATCCATACTCAACCATTTCCTCAAGTACTGACAGTTTCCTCCATCCTGAATCTTCTAGAAATACTGGCTTCATCTTTTTTTGGTAGCTTTAATGAGCTCAGGTTTTCTGCACAACTGACCCTCAATGGTGTCTCATAGGAGAGCAGGCTTAACAATGGATGAAGCAGATATTTCTGGTGTATACTCCCCAGAGCTCCTGAAAAGAACTTTAGCTCTGTTATTTCTCCACAAAGGGAAATCTAGAGCTGGTACAAAGCAAATCGCTCCTGTCTGTAGGCCCATGATTATAAGGAAATGGTTAGTGACTCACAAGATAATGTAGCCCGATTTTATGAGCCAATGTCCTAGAAAGTCTCTGGATAGGGCACAGGCACATTTTACCATTCTGCTGACATGAGAAGATACCTAAGACTCAATGTAGGAGAAAGCAGACCTTACATTTCTGAGACTCAGGGCAAAGGTGGGGAACCTTAGGACTCGCCCCAAAGCACAACCCTCACCAGCCTTGCATCACAGCCGCCACAAGTGTTTTTGCCAGGCTGAAATGTGCCCTTGAACTCTGTTAAGGCATTTCGCTTCCCTGATTGGAGGATACTGGGTGTGGGGTGTGTGTGTGTAAAGAGCCAGTGTGATGTAGTGGTTAAGAGCAGTGGACTTGTAATCTGGTGAACCGGGTTCGCGTCTCCGCTCCTCCACATGCAGCTGCTGGGTGACCTTGGGCTAGTCACAATTCTCTCTGAAGTCTCTCAGCCCCACTCACCTCACAGAGTGTTTGTTGTGGGGGAGGAAGGGAAGGAGAATGTTAGCCGCTTTGAGACTCCTTCGGGTAGTGATAAAGCAGGATATCAAATCCAAACTCCTCCTCCTCCTCCTCCTCCTCCTCCTCCTCCTCTTCTTCTTCTTCTGCTGTACAAAGGTAGAATTTGCATTGAATGCACATTGAATGAACCTCACTGCTGCCTGCCTGCTCTGTGCTGGCCGGGAAGCCATATTGTATCGCCAGCTCAGATTGCCTTGATTACCTGAGAGGCAGGTGGTTTAAGGATCAAGACCCCCCACCTCTGGCTCGCGTGAGCCAAAGGCAGAGTGACGGCTTCTTTACACTGCTCCGCTGCCTGCCGCTCAGTTGACCAAGCCCCCATAAAGCTCATGTGAGCCAGAGTGGTCTGGGTGCTTAATTCAGCTCTGTGAACTGGGCTAACCCACATACCACTCTGGCTCGTGTGCGGAGGAATGGTTGGGGGTAGGGCTGGGCAATTTCAGACATGGCAATATTTTTGTTGTTGTTCAGTTGTTCAGTCGTGTCCGACTCTTTGTGACCCCATGGACCAGAGCACGCCAGGCACGCCTATCCTTCACTGCCTCTCGCAGTTTGGCCAAACTCATGTTAGTAGCTTTGAGAACACTGTCCAACCATCTCATCCTCTGTCGTCCCCTTCTCCTTGTGCCCTCCATCTTTCCCAACATCAGGGTCTTTTCTAGGGAGTCTTCTCTTCTCATGAGGTGGCCAAAGTACTGGAGCCTCAACTTCAGGATCTGTCCTTCTAGTGAGCACTCAGGGCCGATTTCCTTAAGAATGGATAGGTTTGATCTTCTTGCAGTCCATGGGACTCTCAAGAGTCTCCTCCAGCACCATAATTCAAAAGCATCAATTCTTCGGCGATCAGCCTTCTTGATGGTCCAGCTCTCACTTCCGTACATTACTACTGGGAAAACCATAGCTTTATTTAGCTGCAGATATATCACGATGCTGAAAATGGGATATCGCCCAGTCCCATTCCCTTTTGGGACTTTAAAAAGGCAAACATTGAATCATGCCAGGAACAGACTGTCAGGCAGAGGTTGGCTTCAGTTTAATGGCCTTTGTTCAATTCATTGCTAGGTGCACTCGGTGTGGTTTGGTTAATTCCCTGACTTTGTCGCAAGTCACATCTTCCCATTCATTAATCATCAGTGGGCAGGTGTTGTCCCGACAAGAACTCAAGGCATAACCAGTGAAGGTTGTGCCTTTGTCCACATGCACTTGGGCCAGTGCACAACTCAGAGATGTGTTGCCTTGAGGCTGCATTCAGACGTGGGTTTTATCGTGTAAGCTGGTTTTAATGCTAGCGCTTCTGACCCAGTTTCTAATGTTCCAACGCAGAACACGGTGCATTACAGAACGGTGGCATTTTGGCTAGTATACCTCCACAACATGCTAAGCTTTAAACAGTGGGAAAGAACTGCCCCGGATTTTGTCGCGTGAAATTGCAACAGAGCTCCAGCGGTTTCCCAAGTGAATGGGTTTTTTTCCTCCTGGAAACAAAATGGAAATAAGCACTAAATTTCCATTAGATACCATTAGTTTTCCAAAAGTCATGGGAAAGATCTCCTTAATGCAAAAAAAAAAAAACAAGTAAGGAAACATGCTGAAGACAGAATAAAGTGCTGTCCGAATGCACTGTCTGTGTGCCGTTGTCTCCACAGGATTTGCTAATAGCATGGACCCCCCCCCCTCCCATCAGATTCTGCACAAATATACGCTCAGGGCCGGTCCTTTCATTAGGCAAAGTGAGACAACCGCTGCAGTCAACAGATGATTGGCAACAGCAATGGCAGCCTCTTAAACCCCCGGTTAGTCCTCTCCATGTTCCTACAGAGCCAGTCCTATCTGGCTCAGGTGCACTGGAGGATAATAATCCTTTTCGCAGTCTACAATTAGGATTCCACTGCAAGTTCCATATATGGAACAGGGAAGAGCACAATCTTGTTCTCTGCCTCAGGTGACAAAATGCCTTGGGCTGGCTCTACGTCCCCTTGGTCCTACGGTAGCCAAATTGTGGGGAAGTCGTAAGTCAGACTTCACCAGCAGAAGTGTTGCTGGCTGGGGCTATTGGGAGTCATAGTTCAGCAATGGCTGCTGGAGAACACCAGCTTGGCAAAGCCTGGCTTGAGTCACATCCCAAGAGTCGATAAGGGCACAATCGGCACACGCTAGTCCTGCACTGTAGCGAGGGTTGGACTGGATGGCTTTTGGGGTCCCCTCCAGCTCTCCAGTTCTAAGATTCTATATTTTGCATTTTGATGGCAGTGGCGATAGCAGGGCTTGTTCCCAAGCTCTTTAAGCCTGCAACAGATTTCAGTGCTGCAGCCAAAACTGACAGTCAGCTAAAAGGTGCGCCTCGGCCGCTCTGAAATTGCTGATTTCTAGCTTCTCTATTGATTGTGCTGAATTATTAATCCAGGGCATTGATTTTGAAAAGTGGGGCGGCAGCGGCGGCGGCAGCAGCAGCAGCAGCAGCCGCCGCCTTCCTTGGGAGGAAGCTTCTGCCAGAATTGTCGCTGCCAGCAAGCCCTTGTCTGTCACCTCTGGATTCGCTTGCTGTGCACCTGCCTTCTGCTAAATAATGAATGGGGAGATGCGACTTGTGACAAACGCAGGAAATAAATAAAAAGCACACCCGTGATGCGCACGAGAGCGCACTAATGAAGCAGCCAGGCTGTAAAACACATCTGTAAGATAAAATGGGCCCCCCTCAAGTATAAAATGCAGATTGTGAAGCAGGGTATGCACACTTGTAATCAAAGGATGGCGGGACTGGCTTTCTGTCTACCAAACACAGAGAGAGGAATTTTCTGGGTGTAGTTCTAAGGATATTTGAGGGATTCATTCTCTGCCAATTTGTATGCATTTTCATGCACATTTTCCCCTATATGTGCATTTTTGCTCCATATAAATATTTTTCTTTTGCAGCCACTTTCCCATAGCGTTAATTCATTTTGTACATTTTTCTCTCCATTTTTTTCTAGCCCCACCCCATGTTTTGTTTTTTTTTTTGCTTGAGAATTGCATGGCAGAATTCAGACTCTTGCGAATTCTGAGGACTAGCTGTGTTTTAGTTCCCTTATTATTGGGCCAGGAAGTGCAAATTAGAGAAGTTCATGGTAAAATGCAAAGTGAATAAATCCCCCAGTGCTTTTTTCCTTTAAAAAAATGTTTAGGGGTATTCTCATTTTCCTATTCATATTGAAATACTGCCCTTCAATGAGGCCAAACTTAGATTCACAAAATGTTTAGGGGTCCCCCATAAAAAAGCACTGCATCACACACACACACACACACACACCCACCTTGCTGCCATAAAATCATGATGCTGAAATACATTTCCCCCTGCTTTGGAAGTGAAAAGAAACAAGGAAGCCTAGGGATTCCCTTCTTGAGAGTAACAGAAAATCCTCACAGCCAAATACAGAGACACACATACATTTGCAGTTCTTTGGAGGATGTAAACCATCTGCCTCGTGGGTCTGATCTGAGAGTGGTCCTGTTTACCCACCCTACATCAGCTGGGGACCACCGCCGCCGCCTTGCCCCAGACCAGTTCCCAAATAAATTAACAGAGACCAGAAGTGCCTCCCCCTCACCCAGATTTATTTTATCCGTTCATTCATTTATTAAATTTGTACACCACCCTTCAACCGAAGATCTTGACTGTCCACCACATAAAAACACAACATGAAAATGAAACAAAACAACCCTCCCACCGACACATTTAAAAGGATATAGGATGTTAATCAGCAGCTCAACTCCTCAGCTGAGGTGCTGATATTCTCCTTTCCTTGCAAAGGAGCACCCTGCTGCAGGCAGGATTGGCACGCAGAGGCGCCAATCCTGCCTGGTCCATAGTGTTCCTTTGCAAGCAGCTCCTCTCAGGAAGGAGGATCAGGAGGCAGGCTTCTTCCTTCTCTTGGCAGCCAGGGCAGGTCTGGGTCTTTTCGTGGGGTCCTGCTGCCTGCCTCCAACCTGAGAGCCATGCATTGCTCTGGGCCATGACCTGCCTGCCTGCCTGCCTGCACCCGATTCTTCCAACACCCAAGTCCCTCCAAAAATGCCAGATTTGGCTCAGGGGCTCAGCTGAATCCGTTGCACAAGCCCTAATGTAGACACAAAATCTTGCAATTCAGATTTTATAGCCCTGGTGGGACTTTCTTCTCCATTACTCAGGCAATGAGCAAACCATCCATTTCAGCTCAGTTTGCTGCACTGTGAGATTTATTGGGTTGGTTATTGCATTTCATTAGATTTATAGCCCACCTGTGCCAAGGGCTCAGGGTGTGTTGCATAAATATTTACAGGGCTCACAATCTAATTTAACATTAGCGGCAGGAAGGGGGGTGAACACTGATGAGGTGACAGTTCCCTATTATTTTAGAGGATTTAGGTTTCATAAGAGCCTGGTTGGGTTCCTGGGAGACCCTCCCTGTCTTGCTGCTATGGGTTTAGCATGCCTTGTCAAAACCATATCATCCTATAATAAATAGCAAACCTAGAACTCCTGTAGCTTGGTGGTTGAGCATCTGCTGTTCATGCAGAAGGTATCAGGTTCAATATCCAGGAAGGGTTGAGAATGTCCCCTGCATGAAAAACCTGGGATGCCACTGCCAGTCAATGTAGACAGTATGGAACTTGGTGGACCAATGGTCTATCTCAGGCAGCTTCCTGCATTCTTATTCTCTGAGGGTGCATCCAAAACAAGTACTCCTACACTTTAGACTGAGGAAGGAGGAGGCTTGGAGAAACCCTAATTTTTTTTTTATATATATAATATATTTATTAAGTGTTTTAAAACAGAGAAAAAAAATACACAAATACACATATAACAACAACAACAAAAAAATTAAAATATATCTTATACCTAATATTTATCCCTCACATTGTCAGTAGACTTCCTCCTATCTCCTCTTCCCGCGTTCCTTGTCTATCATCTTTAGTAATTTCTAAACATCTTGCCACATCTTATTTACTATAAAAATTACATAATTATTTACTCTTAACTGTTTTTCTTAACTCATATTCAACTGTCTTAAAAACTTAACCTTACTCTAAATCTACAGTCTAGACGTACATTCCTGGTTATATCTAATTATCAATCATACAATAGTTTTTAAGTACAATTTAAATTTCTTCCAATCTTCTTCCACCGCGTCGTCCCTCTGGTCACAAAGTTTCCCGGTCATCTCAGCGAGCTCCATATAGTACATCATTTTCACCTGCCATTCTTCAATCGTTGGTAATTCTTCTGTCTTCCAGTTTTTAGCTATCAAAATTCTGGCTGCTGTTGTGGCATACATAAATAAAGTTCTATCACATTTAGGGATTTATTGGCCTAGGATGCCCAGTAAAAAGGCTTCTGGTTTCTTTTTAAATGTGTTTTTCAACACTTTTTTCATTTCATTATAAATCTTTTCCCAGAGGTCTTTTACCTTTGGGCACAACCACCACATATGGAAGAAAGTTCCTTCTGCTTGTTTACATTTCCAGCACTTGTTACTTTGTCCATGAGAAAACCCTAAGATTTAGAGGAGGAGCTTGTAGGAGGCAACAGCAAAAAAAGGTGTGGACCACTAAACAGAATGATGAAGACCGAACCTATTCAGTGGGCATGGAATTCTGGCTGGCTGATGGAGGAAGAACTGGAGAATTGGTTTGTGGAGGAAAAGATGAGAGAAAACTGTCTATGTATTAGGAGAAGTAGGCTCAAAAATGTGCACACATTTTGATGCATTTGTCTTTTCTTTAAAAAAAATAGATACAAAGTGATTCAGAAAGGAATTTAAGATGGGGGGAATGGGAAACAGAAACCGAGAGTTTCTCCTGTCCTTAAAAACCACACGTATGAACTCTCTTGTGCCGTTTTTAGTGTCAGATTTAGAACGGAGAAAATAAAGTACTTATCCACACAGTGCATAGTAAAACTATGGAACCCGCTTCTCCAGGAGGTTGTGATCGCCACCAATTTGGATGGCTTTAAAAGAGGATTAGACCAAATCACGGAGGAGAAGTCGTATCTATGGTTGGATATGCTCTTCCTCCCTAGCTGGAGGCAGTAATCCTTCTTAAAAACCAGTTGCTGGAAACCAGAGGAGGGGAGAGGGCTCTTGTGCTCATGTTCTGTTCCCTGGTTTCCCACGAGCATCTGGTTGGCCACTGTGAAAACAGGATGCTGGACTAGATGGCCCATTGGCCTCATCCAGGGGGCTATTCATAGGTTCTTATCTGTATTCTAAATGTAGTGGGTACCAGCTACTCCTCCGGTGTCATTTAAATTCTCTTTTAAAAATAAAAAAAATAAACCCAAATGCTGCACTACAGATGGCTGCAAATGAAACTCGTTAATATATCACAGGGCAGAGGTGATATGAATCGTGGCTGTCACATTCATGGCACTTTTCACGCTTGAAATCATTCCCTCCACTGAAATGCACGTTACAGCTTCCTCCTAAGTTTGCATGGGGCTTAATGGTTTATATAAGATCTGTCTGCCGATATCCCTTCCCTGGCATACTGTATCATTGGTTTTTAAATGCAAACGTTCATTGGGGAAAGCAGGGCTTGGGTGCTTTGGAAAGAAAATTTGGGTTTGATGTGCAAAGAGAAATATCTCTCCCACAAGAAGCGTCTTGCATAGGATGAGTTTCCATGACAGTGTTTGATGCGGGAGAGTCAACCCAAAGAGATTCCACTATCTCAGTGTTTTTCAACCTTTTTTGGGCAAAGGCACACTTGTTTCATGAAAAAAATCACGAGGCACACCACCATTAGAAAATGTTAAAAAAATTAACTCTGTGCCTATATTGACTATATATAAAGTAATTCTCTTGAATTTTTCAATTTTTCCCACGGCACACCAGGCAACATCTCGCGGCACACTAGTGTGCCGCGGAACAGTGGTTGAAAAACACTGCACTATCTGACCCCTAGATTCTTGTAGTCAAACGTTCTCATAAAAGACCTCCCATCCCACATCTCAGTGTCATAGTTGCAAGTTACAACTCTTTCCCAGTGTTCCTCTGGACCAAACTAGCATTTACATGCAAGTCCACATAACAATCAGTACTCCAACTGTTTTTTTTTTTGGGGGGGGGCAGCTGGGAGGGAAGATGCAAGTGTGTTCGACAATGCTATTTTCATAGAAATAGAGGTGCTGGAACTCACCATGAACACCTCCCTGGTTCTCTTAGAATGGCAATAGCGCCATTGAGTTCTGGCTGAAATGGCATGTTCTGGCTGGAAAAAAAGCCCTTTCCCCAATCCAAAGAAAACTGGCCACGATGAAAGTAATGAGATTTAAGTTAGTCATGACTAACTCATCCTAAAAGCCAAAATGGAGAGTGAAAGTCCATAGCTCATTTGTAGACTACACACTGTTCCTGCTATCCATTCATTTGTTATACAAAAATTCACCTATCCAAACGCAGGGAATTAGTACCCAAACCTTGCTGTACACACTGCAAATTCAGATATCCAAACAGCCCGACCTGTGTGTAGTTCTGTAAACAAACAAGCAGCCTTTTTTTTTAAAAAAAAAAAAACCTTTACTTTTTGTGTTTCGCTGGTCCAAGACAGACATTCAGACATTTCACCAGAAACCATGTTAGGAGGAAGGAAGGGAGTGAGAGAGTTGGGACAAATAAGAGAGCTTTCCCCCCCCCTTCCTTGTTTTGTTTTTGCAAAGTTTCACAGGGGTTTCCCGGTTGTTGTTTTTTTGTCATTTGGGGGTCAAAATCCTGTAGTCGGGAACACATTAGAAATTTGCACGTAGGACTGGAAACAGTTGACTCGTTATGTGAACACTCGCTTAACAAACTGTTTCCTGAGAATGCATTGTGTTCAGATAGCAAGACCTGTGTGTATCTGCTTTTCATGCTGAAGGACCCAGGCTCCGTCCACAGCATCACCCAAACCGGACTGGGCAAGACTCCTGTCTGAAATCCCTGAGAGCTGTTGCCAGTTGGTGTCGACCATTTTGAACTAGATGGTCTGATTTAGTATAAGACAGCTTCCTATGTTATAATCATCATCATCATCATCATCATCATCATCATCATCATCATCTGTGTTCCTGAAATTGTAGAGAGAATTTATGAGAAATTTTATAAAAATAATAAACTAAGGGAAATGTCAGAATGCTGTCAGCGGCTCCCGGCTGGTTGCCCAGGAAAGTATAAAAACAAGGGAAAGTTTCTTACAGCTCTTTTTTATTTCAATCTTTACAGAGAGAGGGTATAAAACCCAGCCTCTTGGATAATGGCGTTGTCCCAAAAGAATCTCCACACACACACCCCATCTCTCCCACTTCCTCCTCTCCTCTATGGGTGCTGCTATGTGCCCTCTGTCTTTGAGCTCTTTGCTCTCCTACTTTTAAGGTTCTGGAAGATGGAGGGTCTGGAATGCTTTCTGATGACAACGTGTCAGCCAAGCGTTGCTCTGGTTCTCCCATGATTTCCCCCTCATCTGCCTCTGAGCTGTGACCTCCTTCAAACCACTGTTGTAAATCTATATTGTCTTCTTCCTCCTCCTCCCTGGAAGGGTCAGGATGGGGAGGCTGTCTCCATCATTCCTCCTCTGCCCAGTCCCTGACAGGAAAAGACAACTTCACATATTTCTGCAGCAGGGCCAGCCCTATCATTAGGTAAGGCAACACGGCCACTTTAGGCAGCAGATGCTAGGGGGTAAACGACACTTCTGTTGGAAGACAGGGGATGCAGCCACCTTGCAAAAACTAAGCAGGCCTTGGTCTGGCCAGTGCCTGGAGGTAGGATCACATGATACTCATAAGCAGAGCCTCCTTGAGTTCCATTGGGGGGAGGGGAGTAAATAGAAAATCAAGATTAATCCACTTAAATGTTGCTTTGAGGCAGGGTGCAGACAAGTGAGAGGTTTGTAATGACTGCAATCTGCAAAGAAGATTAAAAACAAATGCAGAACACTCAGCTCACCTTTATATATATAAAAAAATTGAGTAGATTTTGTTTGACGTAACGTGTGCCTAGGAGCTGCATGGCAGTGTGTGTGTACACTTAAAAGGCAGAAATCCTGCAAGCTGCACATTTGGCAACGAAGAGGTGCATGTGTGTGTGGGGGGGGGCAGAATTCAGACCTTCCATACCTTCTCCCCAAGTCCACACTTCACCTTTGTGGACCATACGACTTCAGACAGGTGTAAGGGTTGCATTTTTAAATGTTCCCCTCCTTTAAAGGGGGAGGGAAATCCCCACACATGATAAACTAGTGCCTTTTTATTTTTTTAAAAAATGCTTTTCTTCCTGATTTATATAGGAAAAGCTAAGGTAAAGGACCCCTGGACTGTTAAGTCCAGTCAAATGCAGAGATGGTGAGAGGGAAGGGGGCGTTTCCCCTCAAGAAGATCACCAATTATAATCTTAACTAACATAGAATGGGGGGGGGGAGGACACTGCCTAATGATTTTGCTGATGATAAAGCTTCCCTCTAAAACAAAGGAGAGAAGGCAGGAGCACTAGCCGGTGGATATTGATTTAGTGATTGGGTGAACAAGGAACTGAAACTATGTCCAGATAAGCCATTCCTCCCAAGAGAGGTCTTTGCTTTCTGGCTGCTCCCAGGTTGAAAGCCCACCACAAAGAAGTGTGCATGCACACGAATCTGAAGAAGTGTGCATGCACACGAAAGCTCATACCAGGAACAAACTCAGTTGGTCTCTAAGGTGCTACTAGAAAGAATTTTCGATTTTGTTTTGACTATGGCAGACCAACACGGCTACCCACCTGTAACTGGAACTATAAAGGTAAAGGTAAAGGACCTCTGACCATTAGGTCCAGTCGCAGACGACTCTGGGGTTGCGGCGCTCATCTCGCTTTACTGGCCAAGGGAGCTGGCGTACAGCTTCCGGTTCATGTGGCCAGCATGACTAAGCCGCTTCTGGCGAACCAGAGCAGTGCACGGAAACGCCGTTTACTTTCCCGCCAGAGTGGTACCTATTTATCTACTTGCACTTTGACGTGCTTTTGAACTGATAGGTTGGCAGGAGCTGGGACCGAGCAGCGGGAGCTCACCACTGACCTTCTGATCGGCAAGCCCTAGGCTCAGTGGTTTAACCCACAGCACCACCCGCGTACCAAATAAATACCTTGTTGCAAATGCAGTACTTCTTTTTATTTTTATAAGAATCTTGTCTTGTGGATAATTTTCTAGCTTCTCCCTCTGCTTGGTTTATGCAAAATCATGAATATGAACCAAGCAAGTCTTTCTATATATTGGTGTGATTTTGGAGGGTTTTTTTTTTTTTTGTAGCGGGAGAAAAAGTCGTTTTGCTAATTTCAATTCTCAAACACCGCAGGAGTCTGCGATTCCAATTTTCTTTTCACAGTCTTAATGAAGACTGGACATTGGCAATAGTCACGTGTGTCCCCCCCACCCCACCCCCTTTAGCTTGAATTTGTTTAAAAAAAAAAAAAACCATGTTGACGGGCTGCCAAGAATTATAATAACTCTGTAATGAGCACAGGAGAACTGTAGCCAATTGTGATTGTTCCAGACAAGTTATTTCATAGCAGCAATAACAAAAGGAATATAAAAATCAATCCCCTCTACTGTGGTATATGATACAATTCAGGAAGGTGTTAAAAGGAGGGGGTATCTCTTAATGAAGGCAAGCACAATATATACCCACCCTATGGATCATTTCAAAAGGGGCCAGTGGAAGACAGGATGACTAGTTGACTCCTGACAATGGGATGAAAAATACTGTTTTATATCCTCTCCTTTCTCTCTGCCAAGCCATCCATGCTGCCATAAAGGCAGCTTCAATATTTTCAGGTGGTTCTCTCTGTCTTAAGAATTTCCAGCCTCTCTACTTTATGGCCTTCAATCTAGAGAACCCAAGTGGTTCTCAGCACTTCATCGGCTGTTTCCTGGGCAATGAAATAGGCTCCTAGCATTGTTTGAGTTGCTTTCCAGCATGCAGGAGTACAGTAATGGAGTGCAGTGTGTTTTCTGGAGTAGTAAAGAGATGTTCACAGACACAGTTCAATATCTGTTGGGCTGCTGCGGGGAAGCTTGGCTGGCAATAAGTATTTTGAGTGCAGGAAGTGCACTTTTCATGGCCTGTGTCTGCAGCATTTAAAAAAAAAACAATTTAAATGTCAGAAAGCTTCCCTCCTCCAAGGAAACCAAGGAACTGCCGGAAACATTTTTTGCAGGTATTTATTGGCGTTCTTGCTAAAGCATAAATCCTAATACTCCTCAGGCAAAATGGTGAGAGTGAAACCACATGCAAAAAGAAATTCAGATCTGTAAAACGAATCTGAGCACCCTATGAGCTGGTTTAACCACAAGCTTGGTTCACACATCCTTGACGACTTGATGGCTACACTGTGTGTGTGTGTGTGTGTGTGTGTGTGTGTGTGTGTGTGTGTGTGTGTTTTAAGGTCGTACACAGCCTCCCCACATCCACCCTGTAGCCTCAATCTATGGCCCCCCAGATCAGGTTAATTTGACCTGTGCCACCCTGTGAATCACCTGCCCCATCCCAGATCTGTTCCCAAAGCAATATAGGGGAGCTGGGTTCAGAGTTTCAAAGCATTTTTTTTAATAAAAAACAATCTTCTTTTGCCATGCAGTTAAAATAGAGTTTAAAAATACACTTTGTGGGTGGGTGCCCAGCACTGCAGAGAATGGGATGTTTCAGTTAACAAGCTAGTAAATATAGGAATACATTCGTGTTTGGTGGTGTTTCAGGGGGCAGGAAGGAGGGGAGGCCTGGCAGGAAAGATTGGCCGCCAACTCACCCCGCAGCCACCTAGTAGATTCTTCCTTTTTGCAGTTCCTTTTACTGGGCATCTCAACCCAACCTGTAGTGATCTGGGTCTGTCTCACCCGAAGTCAACCAAAGTTCAGATTCCTCCAAATAGGCCCGATTTGGCTCTAGATTTGGGCCCTGGCCAAATCTAGTGCACAGCCCTGGTGTATATCTGAAGCGCCGATCGAGCCATCAACCTGATTTGTGATTGTTCAAAGGTTTGCACAGAGCCTGCATGAAGTCTTCATCGAGCACTTGTTCTCGTGGTTATTATCCTGCAGTTGTGGTTTGCCATCACTTTTGGTTGATCTGGTTGTCAATAGCGCTCTCGCCACTTGCCATTCATAGAACTATCATTCAGGAATACTACCGGTGACAGAGGAGGTAGGACGTAGGTTTGGCAAGGGAATGGTTTCCCTCAGAAGGTGGACTCTCTCTTCTTGGAGGTTTTTAAGCTAGGTTGGATGTCCATCCATCGTGGATGTTTTAGTTGAAATTCCTACATTGCAGGGGGTTAGACTAGATGACCCTTGGGATCCCTTCCAACTCTCCAATTCTATGATTCTCTGATTGTGTGCCAATGCGCCAGAGCCACAAAGTTCCCAGAAGAACAACAAAACACACTGACACTGAATATTTTGGTTTATGGGTTCAAATAAGCCACAACTTTCTTGGTTACAGATGTGAGCGGTTTGGCTTAGGCATTGGGGTGAAGCCTGGCTATATATTGACTGCTGCCCGTCTTCAGGGAGTCCACTGAAGGGTAAACCACCGATAGGGGGTGCCCTATGACTTACATCAAATAGGGGCACCCCGAAGGGTCCCCGTAGGAGCTGTGGCATGGCCCTAGCCCACGCCCAGGCTTCGGACAGTGGGTCACAGCCCAGACCCCTTTAACAGGATACCCTTACTGAGGAGGAGCGGGCGAAGGCAACAACCACCCCTCCAACCAAACAAAGGCTTACCCAATGTGCCGGCTGGCCGCAGCAGGATTAAATTGCCCATGGGACGCCCACTCTGCCAGCTGATTGGCTGGCGCTGTCCAACGGCACTGCTGACACGGTTGGCTGTGACATAGGGGGGAGTCGACATGCCTCCTCCCCCTTTTCCAGGAAACCATTGAGTCCCGGCTGCCTGGCTGCAATGCTACCCCCCCAGATAAAAGGTGAGGGGGACCTCTATGATCATGGCTACTGGCCATTGGTAGTGTCACCCTCCATAAGAGGTAGACATAGAGGCGGTCATGTGGCAAAAGCAGCCCCTGGAACCACTGTCAAATGCAGCCGGTACCGTTATAATATCAGTGAATATAGTTTGTGAAAAGGCAATTAATGAAACGAAACATC